>NC_091761.1:120562675-121183568 GCF_029378745.1 Bos indicus
AAGACCCCAGCTGGTAACCACAGACAGCTGGCCAAGGCAGGCAGGCAAAGATGGAGCAGGGTCAAGACCCTTACCCTTGAAAATCACCCTTCAATGCCCCCCACAATGGAAAAAGGAACTTTTAATCTGACAGTTGGTACTCAGATGGCAGAATCTGTGATGCAGATCTTTCTTTGCTGAGTAACCAGTATGCTAAACAACATATTTTTATAGACAAGATAGAGAAGGAAAAAGAAGACCAAAGTCACCCCTAATTCTAACCCCAGATTAACCTATTCAATGCTAACTTATTGGAATCACTCCTTTAATTTCTTTTTATACAAACCTGAAAATCTGATTTTTTATTATAAACATAATAGGGCTATAAGTATACAGGTTTTTATAACCTGCTTTACTCAATAAATTGAATGATCTCTCCATGTATGTAAATCTATGTAAATTCTTTTTACATAAGAATATACCATAATTTACTCAGGGACCTCAAACAGAGCCTCTGTGACAATCTAGAGAGGTGGGAGGTTCAAGAGGGAGGGAACATATGTATACCTATGGCTGATTCATGTGGATGTTTGGCAGAAAACAAACTTCTGTAAAACAATTATCCTTCAGTTAAAATAACTTTTTTTAAGTAATTAAAGAGAAAGATTTAAAAATAAAAATATTTTAATAAATCTTATTTGCATTTACCCATAAAATATACTGGTATCATTTCCATATGATAAATATTTTTATAAAAACATTTTTATAAAAAATTATATCTTTATAAAAGTAAAAATATTTTACATAAAAAGAATGTACTGTAATTTAGCCAATCCCTGAGCGACTTCACTTTCACTTTTCACTTTTCACTTTCATGCATTGGAGAAGGAAATGGCAACCCACTCCAGTGTTCTTGCCTGGAGAATCCCAGGGACAGGGGAGCCTGGTGGGCTGCTGTCTATGGCGTCGCACAGAGTTGGACACAACTGAAGCGACCTAGCAGCAGCAGCAGCAGCAGCAGCAGAGTGTTAGTTGGACCAGGGAAGTCCACTGAACTTCTGTTACGAAGAATGTTGCAATGCTCATCTTTGAAGCTAATTCTTAGTGTCCGTCACAGATTATTTTCTTAAATTCAGTTCCAAGATGTTAATATTCCAGAATGAGGCACTTACTAAGGAAAAGCGACCCCTAGTGGTTCCAGTGGGGATTGCAATGACACATTTTTCCTGATTTAATTGAGGGCAGGAGGAGAAGGGGAGGACAGAGGATGAGATGGCTGGATGGCATCACTGACTCGATGGACGTGAGTCTGAGTAAACTCCAGGAGTTGGTGATGGACAGGGAGGCCTGGCGTGCTGCGATTCATGGGGTCGCAAAGAGTCGGACACGACTGAGCGACTGAACTGAACTGAATCTTGGCATCCAGTCCCGTCACTTCATGGCAAATAGATGGGGAAACAGTGGAAACAGTGACAGACTTTGTTTTTTGGGGCTCCAAAATCACTGCAGATGGTTACCGCAGCCATGAAATTAAAAGACGCTTACTTCCTGGAAGGAAAGTTATGACCAAAAGAGTAGAGACATTACTTTGCCAACAAAGGTCCATCTAGTCAAGGCTATGATTTTTCCAGTAGTCATGTATGGATGTGAGAGTTGGACTATAAAGAAAGCTGAGTGCCGAAGAATTGACGCTTTTGAACTGTGGTGTTGGAGAAGACTGTTGAGAGTCCCTTGGACTGCAAGGAGATCCAACCAGTCCATCCTAAAGGAAATCAGTCCTGAATATTCATTGGAAGGACTGATGATGAAGTTGAAACTCCAATACTTTGGCCACCTGATGGGAAGAGCTGACTCATTTGAAAAGACCCTGATGCTGGGAAAGATTGAAGGCAGGAGGAGAAAGGGACGACAGAGGATGAGATGGTTGGATGGCATCACTGACTCAATGGACATGAGTTTGGATAAACTCCGGGAGTTGGTGATGGACAGGGAGGCCTGGTGTGCTGCAGTCCATGAGGTCGCAAAGAGTCGGGCACAACTGAGCGACTGAACTGAACTGAAACTTGCAGGTGGGAAGGAGACAGATGGACTAGAAGTGGATAGAAGGTTGGCTTTTCCTTCCCCTGCCCAACTTGATTTCTCATCATCCCATAGGAGGGTGAACAGGGCACACCCAGGCCCTCAGAAAGCCTTATGACTTATGCAGATATGGCCCGATTAAGCCTCAAATATGTGCATGTTCAGAGTCCGGGCAGAGCTGGGTGCGCAGCCGGCCCTGCCATGGACTCAGGAAATGAAGTAGCTTCTGTGAGCCTCAGTTTGCTCAGCTGTAACACAGGGTTAATAATGAGATAATCCAGGCAAACCACCGAGCGCAGTACATAGTACAGAGGACCCACTCGCAGTGGGCTTCCCAGGATCACTGTAGCCCTCCCTCCAACCCTCGCCCAGCCCAGCGCAACACCTGTGACCCCACTTACCTCCTCGAATCTCACTTTGGCGTCCTCCACTCCGGGGAAGCCGCCACCAAGGTCCAGGATGTGCATCCTGTGGCCCAGCTCAGCACCCATTTCGAACACAACCCGGGCGTCCGCAATGGACTGAGCGTAGGCCTGAGGGTCAGGACAGCCACTGCCAATGTGAAAACTGGGGAGGAAGAGTCTTGGCTTACACACAGGACCCCGGGTATCACCACTTCAGCCTCAGCCAGCAGCAGCCTTGCCCAAGCATACTGGGCGCTGTGCCCATTTTCCAGATGCAGTGACTGTGGGCCTAAAAGGTTGAGGGGGTTGCCAAGGGCCATGTGGCAAATGAAGGTGGACAGGAGACTAGATCCAAGGACCTTTGGCACTTGGTGCCCCTCTCCTCCCTCCACGCTGCCTCTGGAGGCTGAGCCTTCCTAGGATGAGGGCTAGGGCCCCAAAGTCAGCCAGAACTAATGTATATCTCACTGAGCAGTGTGGCCAGCCATGCTTCAGTTTCTCCATCTATAAAGTGGGGATAAGGTCCCACAATTGCGGGACGTGTATTTAGCACAGTGCCTGGCCATGCGAAATGCATAGCATAGGAAAGTTATATCATCAGGTCATAGTTCTGGCTCCTTCCACATCCCCACCAGAAAAGCGGCAGAGCCAAGGTGGGCCAGGGACTTCCCTTTGGCTTCAGGCCAGGGACACTTCCTGCAAAGCCAGGTCCCTCCTGGAACCTCCTGGGACAGGACGTTCTGCAGACTATGGGGTTGGGGCGGTGGGACACTCCAAACCTTCTTTCCAAAAGGAGGAAACTCTCAAATAGCAGAATTCCAGACCCAGGGACAGGCCTGCCTTGGGGGCCCTGGGGGAGGTTCCACACAGAATTGAGTAAGTCCTGGGAAAGAAGCAGGAGGCAGCGGGTATGGTGGGGGATGGCGGGGTTCCAGCACTCACCTCACACCTACCACCTCTACATGGTCCCTCTTGGCATTCTCAAGCAGGTGTCGGCAAGATTTCAGCGAGGCTCCGAACTTGAGGCTCAGGCGGCTCAGAGAGTGGGAGTCCTCCGTGGCAACGCACAGAACCATCCTGAGGGGGGAGACAGGGCGCAGCACCTCGGCGGGGGTGGGACCCCGCTTCCCCTACACCAACCACGTCTTCTCTAGTCAAGGGGGATGAACCCTCATGGCTCAGAGCTATGTCCAACCCCATAAGCCCCGGCCCCCTTCCTCCCCCTGCACAGCCAGTCAACCTCTGAGTACTGTCCAATCCACTCCCTAAATGTCCCCGGACCCTTCCATGGGACCCCTGCCCTGGTCCCAACTTCACCAGTTTCCCCCTGGGCAGCCCTACTTCCTCCCAATCAGCCAGGCTTTTCCAACTTCTCTTGTATGGTGGGGTGGAGGGGACCTTTTTTTTTTTTTTAAACAGTCTTATTGAAAACACCTATATCCTCAGTATGTGAAACAGTCAAAACGGAAGCTGCTTTGGGTGAACCCGAGTGGTGCCCCTCTTGGCCCCTCCAGCGTGTCCAGTGACCAGGTGAGGGGGACACCCTGAAAAAGATGTCCAGCCCTGACCCCTTCCAAAGCCCACGTGCATCGGGGTCCTTGCCCTGTGACCAGCATCACTGACTTCTTCACCCCCGGCCGCACATGGTATGATCCAGCAACATCAATTTCTGCTTATCCTGCAAATGCCCTGTGCTGCTTCCGGCCTCCATGTGCTTGCTCCTGCAGCTCCCTCTGATGCACTGTTTATGCCCACTCCAGATGGCAGTCACCCCTGAAGGCCCACCTCAAATGCCGCCTCCTCCGTGTAACTTTCCTGACCACTGCTCCCTCTGCCACGGCTTTGACCTCTGCAGTACCCTGGGCTTTGCCTGGACTGTAATCCATCATTTCTATCTCCACCCTAGTCAGGCTCTGGCATCCTGGGTCCAGCCCAGGAGTGCCCGCCCCAACCTCCTGTGGCTATGGCCGGCTCCAGGGCAGGATCCTCAGCCCCAACCCTATTTCACCTACTCCCCCCACCCTCACCCGCAGCCCAGCCTCCCACCTGAGTGGTTCTCAGCTTACTTGGCACTGGGGTGGCTTTTCACCACCTTTGCCAGCTCCATCTCGTTGTCAAAGCTCAGCAGCCGGACCCCGTGCTTGGCAGCATACTTGATGTGTGCAATTTGCTTACAGGGATTGGCATAGATGATCTTACTGGCAGGGACACCAATATGCTGGACCAACTCCATCTCTGCCTGTGGGGTCCCAAAGGTGGTGGTGAGGAAGCGCCAGAGCCTGCTGGGCCCATGGAGGCCAAGGAAGCACAGATGAGGGGCAAAGTCATAGCTATGCCTAAGGAGGTCCATAAGAAGTGGGCCTCACTTTTAGACAACAGATACACAACAATCAGAACTCACACTGATTCCCGGTTGACAAGAAGGGCTGCCACGTACAGCTGTGCAGAGGGTGAACCGCTCAATCCTAGGGAGGGTGGGGTCCCATTCAGAGAATCATGCATGCGTATTCAGTCGCTCAGTTGTATCCGACTGTTTGCAACCCCATGGACTATAGCCCACCAGGCTCTGCTGTCCATGGAATTTTCCCAGCAAGAATACTGGAGTGGGTTGCCATTTCCTATTCCAGGGGATCTTCCCAACCCAGGGATCGAACCCAGGTCTCCTGTGTCTCCTGCATTAGTAGGCATATTCTTAAACACTGCACCACCTGGGAAGCTCCATTCAGAGACTACATAGTATACTGGTATGTTTACTACAACTTCCTAATCGCAAAGAGTTGGACACGACTGAGCGACTGAACTGAACTGAACTGAATGCTGAGCATCTTACTCTAACAAAATCTATGTATTTGTAACAGTGTCTTCAAGATACATTTTTTAATTCCCACAAAGGCACTGTACAGATTCATGGTGGCCCTGAAAACAGACTTCTGACATATTTTCCTGGCAGATTTAAATGGATAGAGAATATCATTTGATGTATTAGAAAGTTTGCCAGCTCAAGAGTCTTCTTGGCACAGGTCATCCACATCCAAAGGCCGGCCCTGTGTGTGGCACTGTGCCGGGTGCTCCAGCAAGGCCTCTTCCTCCTCATCTTTCCAGAACAGTGCTTCACTTGATTGCTGCACTAATGATACAGACAACGATGATGGTGTTGGTGAAGAAAGCGACCATGGGCATGGAGCACCTACCACAAGGAGGCACCGAATGAGAGGCTTTACATGGGCCTTGACAAACTTTTCCCATGAAAGGCCAGAGAGTAAATATTTTACGTTTTCTGAGCCAGTAGTTTCTGCATAGCTAAACTGCCTTTGTAACACCAAGCAGCCACAGATAAAGCATAAGTGAGTGAACGTGGCGGTGGGCCAGTAAAACCCTGCAAAACCCACCATCCATAATTTGTCAACCCTTGTTTTAGATTCGCTCTTATTTCCTCCTTATAATACCCCGCCAGAGGGTTATTAGCTCCATTCTACAGAGAAAAAAACATGCTCAGAGAGGCCACACAGCAAGTAGAAGGCAGAACCAACTTTCAAACTCAAACCTGACTCTCTATGATTAACAAAGAAGCAGTTTTGAAACATGGTAGAGACACGCAGGGCCATCGTTAGCCATCCTGAGTTTGTAACAAGACTATGTAATTTTAATGTAGCAACTTTTCAGCATGAGGTATTTATGTGCATTATCTCATGTGATGTCTGTAACTATCCCATGAAATATTTATGGCCACATCCTACAGAGGACGAAATTGAGTTCAAAGGAGCCGACCTGTCTGGGTGACACAGCCGGTGACACAGCCAGAGGGAGAAACAAAGGTCCCCCTCCAGAGCTGAAACTGCCGTCATCAGAGCTTGCTTCCAAAGACCCTGCCTCTCTGCAGATATTAAAATGTGGTTCCGCTCATGGCTTCACCCATGAGGTGAGAGGAAGCGGTAAGGGTAGCACTTTGGGGACCTGTGGTTGAGCGTGGATTATAGTTATTTAAATAATAACCATTGTCACTCATTGACGGATTACCATATGCCAGTCATTGCATTAAATATTTTATAGACATTCTCATCATCCTCATAATAATCTTATGAGACAGGGAACAGAGGCCCCGAGAGGCCTTAGGTGACTTGTTCAAAGTCACACGGCTTGCAGGTGGCACAGCTGGAATTCTAACCCAGGACTGTGCGACTTTAGCACACTGGCTCTCAACCACAGCACTTCGGCGGAGAAGACACCTCAATGCTGCCCTGGCAAGTGTCTCTTGAGCATCTATCGAGTCGCCCGGCTCTGTGACAGATGCAAATGAAAGCAAAGCGCTGAGTAAAGCAGATAGGGTCTGACTGTGGAGCTTTCAGACAGATGGGAAAGAAGGGGAGGAACGAATGAACACTGAATAGTGATAGAGTTACAAATGGATAGGAGCCATAGAGAAAAAGTATGGGATACTAGAGAATGTGGGATGCAGAGACCTGGGTGAGAGGTGTGGCAGGCAGCTTTCTGAGGGTCAGAAATTTAAGCTGAGGAGAAAGTGTGGGGAAAAGGGAACCCTCCTAGCCTGCTGGTGGGAATGTAAATTGGTATAGTCACTAAGGAAAATAGAAGGGAGGTTCCTTAAAAAAACTAAAAATAGAGCTGCCATATATATGATCCAGTAACCCCACTCCTGGGCATATACCCAGAAAAGATGAAAGCTGCAATTTGAAAAGATGCATGTACCACAGTGTTCATTGCAGCACTGTTTATAATAGTCAAGGCATGGAAGCAACCTAAGTGTCCAATTACAGATCAGGAGATGAGGAAGATGTGGTAGATACACACAATGGAATATTACGCAGCTATAAAAAATGAAACCCTGCCATTTGCAGTAATGTGGACGGAACTAGAGATTATCACAGTAAGTGAATAAGTTAGAGAAAGAAAAACACCACATGATATCACTTATATGTGGAGTCTAAAATGTGACACAAATGTACTTATTTACAAAACAGACTCAGACATAGAATGTAAACACATGGCTACCAAAGGGGAAGGCAGGGGAGGGATAAACTGGGAGTATGTGATTGACAGATGCACTCATCCATATGCAGAATAGGTCAAGTATTTACCATATAGCACAGGGAACTATGTTCAATGTTATAATAATGGAAAAGAATTTTAAATATATATACACACACACACATATATATAACAGAACCACTTTGCTGTACACCCCAAACTAACACAATATTGTAAATCAACTGTACTTCAATGAAAAAAATAGATTTGAGCTGAGCCCTGCAGGAGGAGTCAGCCAGGCTGGAAGGGAAGCAAAGAATATTTCTGGTACAGGAAGCGGCCTGTGCAGAGGTTCTGAGATAAGACTGTGCTCAGCCTGATGGAGGAGCAGAGAATGCTGGTGTGGTCTGGGCAGGGTGACCAGTGTGGGAGGACGAGGTTGGAGGGAGGCAGGCAGAGCCAACGGGGAGAACAAGAAGGCCGATGTGGATTTATATTCAACGCTGCAGGTTGTGGGAGATGGTTTGATGGAATCGCAAGAGGGAAAAGGACATGGTCAGATGTGCATCTTGAAGGCAAGGCCTAAGTGCTTGTCACTCCAGACATCATGTGGAAACGGACCAAGGGAGGGCCCGGAAGGACCTCCCCGGGGACACGACAGGCTGTGCTAGGAAGGGGGCAGGGTGTGGTCTGGAGGCAGGGCTGGCAAGCTTGCTGATGGATGGCACGTGGGGATGTGGGGTAAGAGGGGGACTTCACACCCAGCAGACCTAGGGGCCCCTCTTGAAGGGAAGATTGTGAATGCATTTGAACACGCTGGGCTCCAGGCATCCTGTAGTATCAACTAGGAGTCTGCCTGCCAATGCAGGGGACACGGGTTTGATCCCTGGTCTGGGAGGATCCCACAGGCTGCAGCACAACTGGGCCCATGCACCACAACTATTGAGCCCATGGTCTGCAACGAGAGGTCACCGCAGAGGAGCACCGCAACAAAGAGCAGCACCTGCTCCCCATAACTAGAAAAAGCCTGCAAAAGCAACAAAGACCCAGGGCAGCCAAAAAGTTAATTAAAAAAAACAAAAACTGGGGAGGTGGTGGCATCTTGGGGATATTTGAAGCCATGGGAGGAGATGAAATCCCCTAGGAAGATGGAGAGTTTATAAAAGAAGGGAGCCTGAGCTGGAATCCAGAGGAACACTTCCAGCTAGAGAGAGGGGCAAGCTGGCATAGGACTGGCAGAGGGGAAGAGACAGCGTCTCCAGAAGAGGCAGGACAATGCAGAGGTTACTATGCCATTCCTGCCGAGGTAACCCTGTCTTACAGTTCACATCTGGGCAGGAGACGCCTGCACTGTCAGAGGCCTCAGACTTCACTGTCAGACTTCACTTTGCTGTGCTTCACAGATATTGGGGTTTTTCTTTAAAATTGATAGTTTGTGGCAACCTTGAGTGAAGCGAGTCTACTGGCACCATTTTTCCAACAGCGTTTGCTCACTTCACCTGTGTCACATTTTAGTAATTCTCTGGATATTTCAGACATTTTCAGTGTAATTGTATCTGTTATGGTGATCTGTGATCAATGATCCTTGATTTGACTATTGCCATTGTTTTGGGGTGCCACGAACTGCGCCCATATGAGATGATGAACTTAATGGATAAATGTTGTGTGTTCTGATGGCTCCACCCACTAGCTATTCCCCAAATCTCTTCCCCTCTTTTTGGGCCTCCCTATTCCCTGAGACATAACAACCCAACCATACTGAAATTAGGCCAATTAATAATCGTACAACAACCTCTAGCTGTTCAAGTGAAAAGTAGAGCTATCCGTTAAGAAACAGCCACCCCAAACTTCAGCAACCACCACCCTGATCAACGACCAGCCATCAACATCGAAGCAAGACTGTCCACCAGCAAAAAGATCACAACTCACTGAAGCCTCAGATGATAGTTAGCATTTTTTAGAAATAAAATACTTTTGACTTAAGGTATGTACATTTTACTTAAGGTATGTTTTTTTAAGACATAATGCTACTTACTGCACATTTAATAGACTACAATATAGTATAAGCATAGCTTTTATATGCACTGGGAAACCAAAATATTTATGTGACTCATTTTATTGTGACCTTTACTGTAGTTGTCTGGAACCTAACCCACAATATCTCTAAGTTATGCCTGTGTTTTTAAAAAGACTATATTTCAATGGCTGCAACTAGAAATTATTATTCTAAGTGAAGTAAGTCAGAAAGAGAAAGACAAATACTCTAAGATGTTATTATATGTGGAATCCAAACTATGACACAATTGAACCTATCTAAGAAACAGAAACAGAATCAGGGGCCTAGAGAGGAAACTGGCGGTTGCCAAGGGGATGGGCTGTGGGAGAGGGTTGAATTGGGAATTTGGGATTAGCAGACGCAAACTGGTATACAGAAAAAGGATAAACAAAAAGTCCTGCGGTACAGCACAGGGAACTATATTCAATACCCTGTGATAAACTGTAACGGAAAAGAATATGAAAAAGAATATATATATATGTATAACTGAGTTACTTTATTGTATATCAGTAATTAATACAGTATTGCAATTTAAATATACTTCAATTATAAATAAATTCTAAAAACTAAAAACAAAAAAAGAACGTGTTTCAAATGGGGAGTTACTATTCAATGGGTATAGTGTCAGTACCGCAAGGTGAATAAGTTCTAGAGATCTGCCGTACGACACAGTGCATATTGTCAACAACTGCTTGTTGTTCAGTCGCTCAGTTGTGTCCGCCTCTTTGCGATCCCATGGACTGCAGCACGCCAGGCTTCCCTGTCCTTCACCATCTGAGTTACTTATATACATAAAAAATTGTGAGGAAAGATCTCACGTTAAATGTTCGCTCCACACACACACACATGCACACACTCCAAAAAACAGTACAAAACAAACAAAACATTTTTTCGTGGTAAGAGCAAAAAAACATAGGAGGATCAAGGAATGTCCCCTACAAGGTCTAAATGCATCAACACAGACAGATCTCCAGCCTGGTGAGTTTTAAACCCACTGAGGCACGGTGCGTACCAGATGAATATTTTATATTTTGTTACAAAATCACAGCATACTTTATATATTTTCTATGGATCATATTTGTAAGTATTTTTAGAATATAGCCACCAAACTCAAACTCAGAATGTTGATTATCTCTGGAGATATAAAGCTGATGTTCTACTTCTCTTCTGCAGATGAATCAATGTATTATTTGAATAATTCAAGATGAGTGTTTAGTATAAAGTGCTCACTGGATCCTGCAGATCACTGGGGACATTGGTAAGAGGAAATTCCTCGAAATGATGAGTGGAGGTCAGGAAGCAGTGGCTTAAGGAGTGGGTGCTAAGGGAAAGAGACAAGTGAGTATAGATAAGTGAGTGTAGACAACTCAGTTTGGTTTTCAAGAGGGAGCAAGGGATTGGACCGGGGGGAAATGTGGTGTCCAGAGAAGGCTTTTTAAGATGGGAGGATGCTGAGGGAGACAACAAGAGAGGGCAAGGGATGGGGCAGGAGAGATGACAGAAGGTCCTTGGGAAGGTGGGTGGGTGGACCAAAGCCCCACATAAGGAATGGTTGGTGCCCTTGACCCTGGAGCCTGCCTGGGGCATATCTGTACACAAAGCCCCAGCTCACGCCTGTCCCCTGGCCATGCATGTGCGTGCGTGCTTAGTCGCATCCAATTCTTTGCGACCCCATGGACTGTAACCCGCCAGGCTCCTCTGTCTGTGGGACTTCGCAGACAAGAATACTGGAGTAGGTTGCCATTTCCTTCTCCAAACTGTCTTCCCAACCCAGAGACTGAACTCATGTCTCCTGCGATTGGCAGGTGGATTCTTTACCACTGAGCCACTCGTGAAGCACCAAAGCATGATGCTGTACAGGGTGGCCACCAGCTCTAGCCTACCAGAAGAGGGCAGCCTCGGGCTTCCAAGAAAAGCTGTACCACCTCGGAGTAAAAGCACCCAAGGGCTAGGTGATCCCACCTACCCAGGAGGGGTCCCATCTCTGCCATCCCCTCCAGAAGACCTTCATGAAGACAGCAGCCATAAAGTCAGAGAGGCCCTCGCCATACTCAAGTGGCCCTTCCCTGTGCATCCCTCAAACCTCTGGGCCTCCTTCCCTTATATGCTAACTGCTTCCTCATGGGACTGTTGTCAGAATCACCGTGATAATAATTACTTTACAGAGTTGTTTCGAGAATCAAATGAGATCATGTACAGAAAGCTCTTGGCAGAGAGCCTGGCACAACAGATGCCCTCAGCAAACAGTAGATGCTTTTAACATTCCCCACTGACTTCTAAGCCCTAACACCACAGTTTTGCTCTTTGAAGGCCAGTCCTGAAGCTTGAGGGCCAGCACAGGGCCCACCTCTAGGTTTCCAGAAGCAGAGGAGTCTAGTCAGTAAGGTTTGGTCTTGTTCTTCACTCCTACACTAAGCAGGCTGGAAAAGGGTCCCCTTCCACCTCGATCAGAGCAGAGACTCTGAGAGCTGCAAGGGGCAAGTCCTGGCTCTGCCATCAGCAAGTTTGGCGCAGCTGGTCCCCAATTTCAACTGCAAAATGGCGATCTCCCCCTCAGATACCTCACCGGGTCTTATGTAGGCCATGCATGAAACTTGGTGTGCAAAACAAGAGCTGATGCAAAGGGGCTTCATGGGTGACAAAAGAGAGACTTATCTGCAAAGGACACTAATGTGTATCTCTGATGAAGGTGAACCTGCTCATTCCAACCCCCACCATTGGTGCATACCTTTCTTCCACTTGGAATCCCTCCATCCCTGCACGCCGCCCAGGCAAACTCTCCTTCTGTCTCCTTCAGGATCTCTTTCTAGAATCCTTACAACACCCAGCCATATTGCTGATCAGGATTTAAAAGGGGTTCCCTCTCAAAACAATCATTGCTGCTGCTGCTGCTAAGTCGCTTCAGTTGTATCCGACTCTGTGCGACCCCATAGACGGCAGCCCACCGGGCTCTCCGTCGCTGGGATTCTCCAGGCAAGAACACTGGATTGGGTTGCCATTTCCTTCTCAAATGCATGAAAGTGAAAAGTGAAAGTGAAGTCGCTCAGTCATGTCCGACTCCTAGCGACCCCATGGACTGCAGCCTACCAGGCCCCTCCGTCCATGGGATTTTCCAGGCAAGAGTACTGGAGTGGGTTGCCATTGCCTTCTCCAAAACAATCATTACTAACCATTTAAAAAAATAACAGTAATAACAATATCACAAACCAATGCCCATCAGGCTTTCTCCCACCTCAGGGCCTTGGCGCTTGCTGGTCCTTTTGCCTGGAATGCTCTTCCCCTAGTTATCCACCGGGATTGATCCTTTGTTTTCTGCAGAACACTGTTCAGATCTCAGTGAAGCCTTCCTTGGCCAAACTTTCTAAAAGTACAACCCTCTCTCCCAACAACCATGTCTCTTCCCTACTTCCCTTTCCCACCGTAATTTTCTCCACAGCATTTACCATCTAAAGTACCATAGATTTTCATTGTTTGCTTGTTCTTTAGAAAGCAAGTTCCATGAAGGAAGAATCTTTTTTTTGTTTTGGTCACTTGCTAAGTCCCACTAAGAAAAGAACCTGACCCCACAGTAGGTGCTCAATAAGCACTTGCTGAATGCATAACTATGTCAAACCTGTCTATGTCTCGGAGGAAACTATGTCTCATAGGAAACTCTATAGCTAAAAGACTTAATCAAGTGAGAACAGAATGAAGATAGATAAGCTGTACATTCAATTCAATGACAACAGAGTCTGTTTTACTCAATACTATATTGCCAGCTGAGGAAGGCTTTCTAATCTCTCCTTGCTATTCTTTGGAACTCTGCATTCAGATGCTTATATCTTTCCTTTTCTTTGCTTTTTGCTTCTCTTCTTTTCACAGCTATTTGCAAGGCCTCCTCAGACAGCCATTTTGCTTTTTTGCATTTCTTTTTCTTGGGGATGGTCTTGATCCCTGTCTCCTGTACAATGTCACGAACCTCCGTCCATAGTTCATCAGGCACTCTATCAGATCTAGTCCCTTAAATCTATTTCTCATTTCAACTGTATAATTATAAGGGATTTGATTTAGGTCATACCTGAATGGTCTAGTGGTTTTCCCCACTTTTTTCAATTTAAGTCTGAATTAGGCAATAAGGAGTTCACAATCTGAGCCACAGTCAGCTCCCGGTCTTGTTTTTGCTGACTACATAGAGCTTTTCCATATTTGACTGCAAAGAATATAATCAATCTGATTTCGGTGTTAGCCATCTGATGATGTCCATGGGTGGAGTCGTCTCTTTGTTGTTGGAAGAGGGTATTTGCTATGACCAGTGCATTCTCTTGGCAAAACTCTATTAGACTTTGCCTTGCTTCATTCTATACTCCAAGGCCAAATTTGCCTGTTACTCCAGGTGTTTCTTGACTTCCTACTTTTGCATTCCAGTCCCCTATAATGAAAAGGACATCTTTTTTGGGTGTTAGTTCTAGAAGGTCTTGTAGGTCTTCATAGAACTGTTCAATTTCAACTTCTTCAGCATTACTGGTTAGGGCATAGATTTGGATTACCGTGATACTAAATGGTTTGCCTTGGAAATGAACAGAGATCATTCTGTCATTTTTGAGATTGCATCCAAGTACTGAATTTCAGACTCTTTTGTTGACTATGATGGCTACTCCATTTCTTCTAAGGGATTCCTGCCCACAGCAGTAGACATAATGGTCATCTGAGTTAAATTCACCCATTCCAGTCCACTTTAGTTTGCTGATTCCTAGAATGTCGACGTTCACTCTTGCCATCTCCTGTTTGACCACTTCCAATTTGCTTGATTCATGAACCTAACATTCCAGGTTCCTATGCAATATTGCTCTTTAAGAGCATTGGACCTTGCTTCTATCGGACCTTGCTTCTATGCTTAATAAAGGACAGAAATGATATAGACCTAACAGAAGCAGAAGATATTAAGAAGAGGTGGCAAGAATATGCAGAAGAACTGTACAAAAAAGATCTTCACGACCCAGATAATCATGATGGGATGATCACTCACCTAGAGCCAGACATCCTGGAATGTGAAGTCAAGTGGGCCTTAGGAAGCATCACTACAAACAAAACCAGTGGAAGTGACGGAATTCCAGTTGAGCTATTTCAAATCCTAAAAGATGATGCTGTGAAACTGCTGCACTCAATATGTCAGCAAATTTGAAAAAGTCAACAGTGGCCACAGGACTGGAAAAGGTCAGTTTTCATTCCAATCCCAAAGAAAGGCAATGCCAAAGAATGCTCCAGCTACTACACAATTACACTCATCTCACACGCTAGTAAAGTAATGCTCAAAATTCTCCAAGCCAGGCTTCAGCAATACGTGAACTGTGAACTTCCAGATGTTCAAGCTGGTTTTAGAAAAAGCAGAGCAACCAGAGATCAAATTGCCAACATCAACTGGATCATCGAAAAAGCAAGAGAGTTTCAGAAAAACATCTATTTCTGCCTTATTGACTATGCCAAAGCCTTTGACTGTGTGGATCACAACAAATTGTGGAAAATTCTAAAAGAGATGGGAATACCAGACCACCTGATCTGCCTCCCGAGAAACCTGTATGCAGGTCAGGAAGCAACAGTTAGAACTGGACATGGAACAGCAGACTGGTTCCAAATTGGGAAAGGAGTACGTCAAGGCTGTATATTGTCACCCTGCTTATTTAACTTATATGCAGAGTACATCATGAGAAATGCTGGGCTGGAGGAAGCACAAGCTGGAATCAAGACTGCCAGGAGAAATATCAATAACCTCAGATATGCAGATGACACCACCCTTATGGCAGAAAGTGAAGAACTAAAGAGCCTCTTGATGAAAGTGAAAAGAGGAGAGTGAAAAAGTTGGCTTAAAGCTCAACATTCTGAAAATTAAGATCATGGCATCTGGTCCCATCAATTCATGGCAAATAGATGAGGAAACAGTGGAAACAGTGGCTGACTTTATTTTGGGGGGTTCCAAAATCACTGCAGATGGTGATTGCAGCCATGAAATTAAAAGACCCTTACTCCTTGGAAGGAAAGTTATGAGCAACCTGGACAGCATATTAAGAAGCAGAGACATTATTTGTCAACAAAGATCCGTCTAGTCAAGGCTATGGTTTTTCCAGTGTTCATGTATGGATGTGAGAGTTGGACTATAAAGAAAGCTGAGCACCAAAGAATTGATGCTTTTGAATTGTGGTGTTGGAGAAGACTCTTGAGAGTTCCTTGGACTGCAAGGAGATTAAACCAGTCAATCCTAAAGAAAATCAATTCTGAATATTCACTGGAAGGACTGATGCTGAAGCTGAAGCTCCAATACTTTGGCCACCTGATGCGAAGAGCTGACTCATTTGAAAAGACCCTGCTGCTGGGAAAGATTGAGGGCAAGAGGAGAAGGGGACAACAGAGGATGAGATGGTTGGATGGCATCACCAACTCAATGGAGTTGAGTCTTGGTAAACTCCGGGAGTTGATGATGGACAGGGAGGCCTGGCGTGCTGCGGTTCATGGGGTCACAAAATGTCAGACACAAATGAGTGACTGAACTGAACTGAACTGCATTGCCAGCCCTACCTAGCAGAGTGTCTAGCATACTGCAGGAGTAAAATGAATAGAGATAGTAAATAAACAAATCTAAAGAGAACAGTCCATTCTAAAGGAGATCAGTCCTGGGTATTCATTGGAAGGACTGATGCTAAAGCTGAAACTCCAATACTTTGGCCACCTCATGCAAAGAGTTGACTCATTGGAAAAGACCCTGATGTTGGGAGGGATTGGGGGCAGGAGGAGAAGGGGACGACAGAGGATGAGATGGCTGGATGGCATCACCAACTCGATGCACATGAATCTGTGTGAACTCCAGGAGTTGGTGATGGACAGGGAGGCCTGGTGTGCTGCAATTCATGGGGTTGCAAAGAGTTGGACACGACTGAGCGAATGAACTAACTAAAGAGAGCAGGAGGGAATTAAGACAATCAGATCAGATCAGATCAGTCGCCCAGTCATGTCTGACTCTTTTCAACCCTATGAATCGCAGCAAGCCAGGCCTCCCTGGCAGCAGAACTGGCAACAATAACAAAATTCTAAGAGTATTAGTTAAAAAAAAAAAATACAGTCACACATTAATATTATAAAAGAAAAAAATAAAACCAATGATAGAAAGATGTTTTTGTTATGTCTTAATTAGAAGAATATCACATATAGCTCTATGCCAAGAAGTTTTAAAATCTCCATTAAAAAGGTGACCCACCTGCCCAGGGACACATGTGGTTCCAATGCGGAACTTCAAGGCTGGCAAATTCCTCCCTCATCCCTTAAACTCCTCCCAAGTGGGTGGCCCCTCCCAGAGGACAGGGGCCACCACAGGTCACTCCTGCCTCCCCTGGTCCACCCGATTGCAGCAGCTGCAATCGGGCCAGGTGTGAGCATTCAGTAAGTCAGTTTGCAGGTAGGGGATAGGGGCTCACCTTGTTGGCACAGCTGAAGCCCAGCCCCAGCTCGGCCAGGACCTTCAGCACGCCCGGGCTGCTGTTGCACTTGACAGCGTAAAAGGATCGGACTCGAGGCAGGCACTTCAGAAAGCAGAAGTGCTTCCTCACCACGGCACCCAGGTCGGCCACGAAGAAGGCAGCAACCTCTTCCTGTCCAAGAAGAGGGGTGAAGATGAGACCCCACTCAGCTCCCTGCTAGTGCATGCCACCCACGTTCCCCCCAAGTACCCTGCTCTAAAATTCTCTGGGGCTCCCCAAGCCTACAGGGTGTGCAAGGTTCTGTGATCCAGCTCCAGTCCCTCCCCTCACGGCAGCTCAAACTCCAGCTCTGTCTTCCATCATTTTCCACCTCCCAGCCTTTACTGTCACCACGCCTCCATGTAGAATACCCTGCCCCCGTAGGAGTCTGGCAAATTCTTAATCTACCTTCAAGTTTCAGCTCAAATGCCACCTGCCCCAAACCAATAAGGCAATTCTGCCTTTAATGCTCGCACTGCATTTTGCACATGTTGCCAAAGTATCAGAACTGGGTTATATATACATCTTTCTCCTCCAGATCAATTCCTTGAAGACCAAAGCTATGGCCTTCAGCCACTGGCTTTCACGTTTAGGAACTCAATGAAGCCTTGAGGTAGTCCCATTGTAGAACTGCAGCCCAAACCTGTGGACAACTGTCTGCTGATGGCTGGATGTGTATGAGGCCATGGGTGAGACTACATTATTTAAACCTTTCCTGCGCCTCAGTTTCCCTTTTATGCAACACCTTTTTACTGATGCCCACTTGGCATCTGATCAAGCATATTTATGCAAGTATGCTAAATAAGGTACAAAGATGAACAGACAGGGCTCTAGCCGTAAAGGGCCTTGAGTCTGGACAAGAACTAACCCTGCAAGCAATTACAAGCCCATTCAGGAAATGCTAAGCAGGAGTTTCTACAAAATGCAGCCGGAGAAGTACAAAACCTGCCTGGGGCAATCAGGAAGAGGTGACACAGATGAGTGATAAGTAAAGAGTAGAAACGGGTATTGGAGAAGGAAATGGCAACCCACTCCAGTGTTCTTGCCTGGAGAATCCCAGGGATGGGGGAGCTTCGTGGGCTTCCGTCTACGGGGTCGCACAGAGTCAGACATGACTAAAGCGACTTAGCAGTAGCAGCAGAAACAGGTAAGAGGCAAAGAGGCTGGGAGAAGGGTGTTCCATGCTGAAGGAACAGCCTGGACAACAGAGTGATAATGGAGCACATGGAATCATTGGGGAATATGAGCAGAGTAGTTCAGTTCAGATGGAGCACGATACATACCCTGGGAAAAGCCAGAAATGGGGCTATGAAGGCAGAGGGGTTCTGACTTGGATCCTGTAGGCAGTGGGAAACTGCCAAAGAATTTAGATTTTGAGCAGGGCTGTGATAAAGTTGGAGGGGGTGGGATGAGGCAGGGAAAAGTTTAGGGGGGTTATCAAGAGATGAGGCCTAAACTACAAAGTGAGGTTCCAGAAGAGCACGTGTGTGCGTGCTAAGTCCCTTCAGTTGTGTCTGGCTCTGCGACCCTATGGACTGTAGCCCTCCAGACTCCTCTGTCCATGGGGATTCTCCAGGCAAGAATACTGAAGTGGGTTGCCATGCCCTCCTCCAGAGGATCTTCCTGACCCAGGGATTTAACCCTTATCTCTTATGTCTCCTGCACCCTGAAGGATAATTTAAGGAGGCTGAATTTACAGAACTTGTGGTGCCCAGGTGTGGGAGAGAAAGTGAGGATTCCCAGGTTTCTGACTTAGAGGGCTGGGTAGATGATGGTAGTGTTGTTCATGAAAGTGGAGGACACAGGAGGGGCAGGATTGGGGCAAGGACCAGGAATTTGCAGATGAAATGAGCCGTTCTCTTGCATACAGCAAGGATAGAATACCAAATGAGTGAAAACAACCAGATGAGGGCCCTAGGGGGCAGCTGAGCCTGCTGTGAGAATAGAGGTCCCACCCCCACCCCCAGACCCTCACCGTGGTGGCCTGTGAGGCCCCCAGAGTGAGCTCCTCCAGCAGGTCTCGGGTGCTGAAACCCTCCTCCACCATCACAAAGTCCGTTTCTCTCAGGTAGCCAGCCATGCCGAGGGGGAGGACCCGATGGGCTGGATGGAGTTGCCGCTGCCTCCGGCCGCCTTAGAAAGTATGCAATACACTGCGGGAGGAGAGTGAGGGACGGCTGGGGGACTGGCCTCAGCTGCGCCCCTCCCCTCCCCAAGCCAGGGCACCCAGTCCTGTCACACCCTGCCCCCAGCACAAGCCTGGGGAGCTTAGGCTCACTGAGGAAAGTGAGGACGATCAGGACTTCTGGCCTGGGACAAGGTATTATATGCCTAGATGTCATTGCCTCTCCGAGCCTCAGTTTCCCCATCTGTAAAATGGATAAATTGCTTTGGTGATCCTTTCCAGTTCTGAAATTAGGGTTTTGGTTAAAAGGGAAAGAATGAGAGGGAAAGGGCAGAACAATCGAGGGGAGAAGTTTCCAGGTGCCCCCCCCTATCGTGACCACGCCCAGTTAAAGTGGCCGCAGGTGGCTCCACCAAGGAGTCTCAGCTCTCTCTCTGACCCTGGATATGCCCGACCCCCTCTCAGAGTCTACTTTCACCGTTTGTAAAGTCGGGGGCGGGCTGGTCCTGATGTGCTAGGATTCTAAGCATGCATAGGAGCTCCACATGGTGGGTGGGGGCCGCGGACTGAGATTCTGTCCTGGTGAGCCCTCCTGAGTGCACAGCCGAGGTCCCGCCCCCACAAAACCCCCTTACCAAGCCCCGTGCTCCTTCGCGGGGGCCAGAGCCAGGCGCGCTGCTAGGGGGGGTCGCCGGTGACCTCGAAACCTGTGCAACACCCCGAGGAGTGGCAGTTGCGGAGCCGAGGCCCCTGCTGAGAGGAGGCAAGAGTAGCCAGAGAGCAGGTCAGCATCGGAGCCGAGAGCGCCCGCTCCCGAGGCTCCCCGAGGGTCTCCCCGCACTCGCCTTAAAACGCATTTACACGGCTTCGGCCCATAGGTCTCCCCAGCGAGTGAATCGGATCCTCCGCGCCTCCGCTCGCTCGCTCCCCCCGGCTCGGGCCCCGCGGCCTGCGCCCCGCCCGCCCAGCAGCTACCGACCCCCCACGCCCCGCCTTCCACCCGCCACCCACTTATATAAGCCCCGCCCAGACCCCGCCCCTGGCACACAAGCCCCGCCTCCACTCGGCGGCCCCTCCGTAGCCCTGGCAACTGGGTGCCGCCATCCCATTGGTCGATTCCGACATAAAGCCTTCAACTCTGCTAGCCAGCTCCGCAAACCTGAGCCTCAGTCCCAGGGAGACCCCTGCGCGACTCGCCTACGCTGGTAAATCGGTATTGCAGGACCGCCAACTCAGAATCCTGAGTGCCTACGCCATGGGACCCTTAGCTCCTGGATCTTGGGTCTTAGAGAATGTGCAGAAAGCCAGGAGATTTACTATTCGCTGAGAAGCCTTTGCTGACGGTGTCTCTCCTCTGATCTGGTGAACTGCCCACTCGTCCCTGGAAGCCCAGGCCAAATGTCATCTCCTTGTATTACTTTTCTCATCAAGTCCTTTTCATTTGTCTCTTCCAGCATCCTCCAACTCAAAACCCAGATGAAATGTCTTCAACGATGCTTCTTGTCATATTCTCAGCTCAGGGCAATACCTCCCTGCATCCCATCTTCTGAATCGGGCAAACTTCTACTCACTTCTCAAGTAAAATGTGTCCCCCCCTCTCCAAGAAGCGTTCTCTGACTTTCTCAAAAGAGCTTCTTCTTTTATATCTAATGAACTCCTGCTCCTGCGCATCCATCAAAGCCCAGTATGTCACCTCCCCCATTGAGCCTACCAAGACTTTCCTAGCTTGGAGAAGCAACGGAACTCACAGTACTTACCTCTGGGTGGACTCCTTCCTTTTTCCGCTTTTGTTTCCTCATCTCATAACATGATATTCCTGTTGTTGTTTTACACTTCTTGTTTGGTTACACTTCCCGGTTGGTTTGAGAGCTCCCAAGGGCAGGAACTGAGTGCCTGCCTCCTCAGAGTGCCCAGCACTGGGCATAAACAAGAGTGCTGAGGAAGATTCAATATCTCTGCTATTCAAAATCGAACTGAAACGTTCATCTGAAACTGTAATTGTACTAGAACAGCCAAGACATTCTTGAAAAAAGAAGAGGATGTCTTCTACAAGATAGCAAAGTATTTTATAAAGGAAATGGCAACCCACTCCAGTATTCTTGCCTGGAGAATCCCATGGACAGAGGAGCCTGGTGGGCTACAGTCCACGGGGTCGCAAAGAGTCGGACACGACTGAGCGACTTCACACACACACATGGTCTTTAAAACAGCATGGTGCTGGTGCAGGAAAAGGCAGTGGTAGAACAGAATAGAGTTTAGAACAGTCTTGTGCATGTTGGAGAATTTGGTACACAGTGAAGGCAGCATGTCAAATAAATCAGTGTGGCCAAAGAGCTTTTGGTCTGACATATGTGTTCACATCCCGTTGTCAGGCTATAGGCTTCTTGAAAGTCAGAGGCAATTCTTTTTTTATATACATGAACTTTTTTTGTATTGGGATATATTCAATTAACAAACCATGTTGTGATAATTCCAGGTGAATAGTACAGGGACTCAGCCTTACCTATACATGTATCCATTCTCTCCCAAACTCCCTTCCCATCCAGGCTGCCACATAACATTGAGCAAGGGTTCCATGTGCTACCCAGTAGGTCCTTGTTGGTTATCCATTTTAAATATAGCAGTTTGTACATGTCCATCCCAAACTCTCTAACTACCCCTTCCCCATTTTTTTCACCCTGGCAACCATAAGTTTGTTCTCTAAGTCTGTGAGTCTCTTTCTGGTTTATAACTAAGTTCATTTGTATCATTTCTTTTTAGATCCCACATATAAGGGATGCCCTTTGACATTTCTCCTTCTCTGATTTACTTCACTCAGTATAACGATCTCCCAATCCATGCGTGTTGCTGCAAATGGTATTATTTCATTCTTTTTAATGGTTGAGTAATACTCTATTGTGTATATCTTCTTTATCTATTCCTCCATCAGTGGACTTTTAGGTTGCTTCCTTGTCTGAAAGTCAGAGGCACTTCTTGTTCTGCATCAGTATCTCCCTAGGGCACCCTGCACAACCTAATCAAAGCATCCTTAGCACACAGATGGTATAGAACCTTGAAGTCTGGAAGAACCATTTTCTGCTCCCCACCTAGCGTAGCTGCATAACTGATGGATGTCCTTGGTTGGACCATCCTGCTGAGACCAGGGTCACGTCTGCCTGGTTTGATTTCCCCCTGTGAACTGAGAGCATCCAGATTAATGATTTCTGTGTGCCTTTCTGCCTGGAACACTCGTGCTTTCTATACTAGGAACAGCCTTTCAGAAAGCAGTCACTTTTACCAGAGGGGTCATTTGGCAGATCCATTCTGAGACATCTGTAGCCATTTGCACCGTAGTATGAATTAGTGACTGAAATCCTCCTAAGAATAAGCATCTACTGACTCGGAAGGAGTAGACCAAGATGGCCATGGCAGAAACCTCAAAGGGAGCCCTCAAGAAAAGATGACAGTAAGAGGAGGGAGGGGCACCCAAACGAACTGTCTTTACTTTTTAAAAAATCATTGTTGAGCTGGCTTTATGATGCCATAGTCTAAGTTTGCCTCACTAGCTCTTTTCATCACCTGATATAGTGTAGGCATGTAACAGACATATTCAATGTGCTAACTGAATGAACCAATAAAGATAAAAAGAAACAAACCATAATCCAGTCTGTCCATTTGAAAACTGTTAAGGGTTGGTAGTCAGAGCAGAAAAACCATCTCCTGAACTGGATACAAATACACTGTGGATTTATCTTTTACCCTACTGGGTATATGATGTCACTGAATCACCATGACAACCCTATGTCATAAGGCTATAATTGTCCCCATTTTACAGATAAAGAATCTGAGATTCAGAGAAGTCAGTAACTTACTCGGGGTCACACAGCAAGTCAGGGTGGACCCTAGGCTTAAACCCATCTGACCTGACCCTTCACCTTCATGCTTAACTGCCAACCAGTGGCTGAGCATTCAGGCCCCAGCTCAAAAAATGTCAGCCAGTCATGCTGCTGGCATCCAGGCTGAGATCTGGTGGCTCTTCTCCTGCTAGTCTCTATGCACTGTTATCAATGCGCACTGTTATCAATGCACTCTGTGCAGAGCCCTCAAAAACATATTGCCGAAGCAGGACAAAGAGACTTTGATCATTGTATAAGTCAATTTCAGCCTGTTCTGCTTAAATCAGTCATAATTGTATTCACAAACACTCAATAATAAAAATGCCTTATGTGTGCCTATGGAACAACAGACTGGTTCCAAATAGGAAAAGGAGTACATCAAGGCTGTTTATTGTCACCCTGCTTATTTAACTTATATGCAGAGTACATCATGAGAAATGCTGGGCTGGAAGAAGCACAAGCTGGAATCAAGATTGCCAGGAGAAATCTCAATAACCTCAGATATGCAGATACCACCACCCTGTGGCAGAAAGTGAAGAGGAACTAAAGAGCCTCTTGATGAAAGTGGAAGAGAAGAGTGAAAAAGTTGGCTTAAAGCTCAACATTCAGAAAACTAAGATCATGGCATCTAGTCCCATCACTTCATGGCAAATAGGTGGGGAAACAGTGGAAACAGTGTCAGACTTTATTTCTTTGGGCTCCAAAATCACTGCAGACAGTGATTGCAGCCATGAAATTAAAAGACGCTTACTCCTTGGAAGGAAAGTTATGAGCAACCTAGACAGCATACTAAAAAGCAGAGACATTACTTTGCCAACAAAGGTCCGTCTAGTCAAGGCTATGGTTTTTCCAGTAGTCATGCATGGATGTGAGAGTTGGACTGTGAAGAAGGCTGAGTGCCAAAGAATTGATGCTTTTGAACTGTGATGCTGGAGAAGACTCTTGCGAGTCCCTTGGACTGCAAGGAGATCCAACCAGTCTATTCTAAAGGAGGTCAGTCCTGGGTGTTCTTTGGAAGGACTGATGCTGAAGCTGAAACTCCAATACTTTGGCCACCTCATAAGAAGAGCTGACTCATTGGAAAAGACCCTGATGCTGGGAGAGATTGGGGCAGGAGGAGAAGGGGACAACAGAGTTGGTGATGGACAGAGAGGCCTGGCGTGCTGCGATTCATGGGGTCGCAAAGAATCTTACACGACTGAGAGACTGAACTGATGTATGCCTAGAACTGAAGAGTTTGTAAAATACTTTCCTGTTCATCATTTTATTTGGGCTTCCCAGTATTTTATGGGATTTGATATCAGATAAATTTAGGTTTGGCTGAGGAAAACAGAAATGTCAAATGCAATAGAACCATGAACAAACAGGTTTACTCTACTATGCATGAAGTACTGCCTATGAAGTAGGCAGTCCAAATCTGGTATGGAAGCTCCACAAGGTCATCAGGAATGAAAGTGCCTCCTTTCTTTCAGTTCTACCTGGCTTCTAACCTCATGGTTCAAAATGGCTGCAAGAGCTCCAGCCACATTTGTAGGACTCCTATTTAACCAGTATACATGAATGTAACCAAATCATTCATGGCCAGTGTCCTTTCTGGTTGATCAGTGCCCATCTTTATATTGATTGTTAAATATTTTAAACACCAACCCTGCACATTCCAGGCAGGAGGAAGCAGCCACCCCCAAATTCTACACATGCTAATTTTCCAAGGGTTGCCATAACAAAGTACCAAACTCTGGGTGGCTTAAAACAACAGATATTTATTGTCTCACAGTTCTGGAGGCTAGAATTCCAAAATCAAACTATTGGCAGCACCACGCTCTGTCTGCTAATTCTAAGGAAGAATCCTTCCTGCCCCTTCTGTTAATAGCTTCTGCTGTCCACAGTCAATCCTTAGTGTTTATTGGCTTATAGATGCATCGCTCAGGTCACATGGCTATCTTCTTCTCCCTGTGTCTTCATATCATTCTCCCTGTGAACATGTCGGTCTCTGTGACCAAATTACCCCTTTTAATAAGGACTCCAGTCATATTAGATTGCAGCCCACCCAAACGACCTCATTAATACTAGATCACCTGTGTAAAGACCTTATTTCTTTTTTTTTTTAAAGACCTTATTTCAAAATAGAATATGAAATAAGAAATTTCATAATATGAATATGTAAAGACCTTATTTCAAAACAGAATATGGTATCATATTCTGTGATCCTGAGGATTAGAACTTTAACTTATCTTTTGTGGGGACACAATTCAAACCATACCAGCACTCCAATATTTCTTGTAATATTGTTGGCAAAATATAGATACAGGGTGCCACCTAGCTGCAAAGGAGGCGGGAAGGTCTAGTTTTTAGTTGGGTACATTGTTGCTTTCTCCCACTCCCATTAAAGTCAAGATACTAAAGAAGAAAGGGAGACTGGATATTGGATGGAGCCTGGCAATCTCTGCCACAAGTAGGAAAGGTTATTTTCTCCTTTTACAGATACACCAGCTCAGAATAACTATGGGATTTGCAGGGAAGTAAATAAACATATATTGAGCACCAATTGTGTGACAGACACCCTGCTGAATACATGTCACATTTAATCTTTAGACAACCCTGCAAGACAGGCATTGTTAGTCCCATATTACAGATGAGAAAAGTGTGATTAAATCCATTGTCTGGTGAGTACAGAGCTGAGACTTAATTCTGCCCTGACTGATATTATGTCTGTGAGACGGACCCCAGGAATGGGGCATGAATGCTGAAAACAAAGGATTCTGAGACCAAGCCAAGGGCAAACAGCAGGAGCCTCAGAGAGGCTGGAACTCAGAGTCAGACACAAGGTGAATTGGCAGAAAAGGCACCAACCCCAAGTTAGCACTGCAAACTCCCCAAAGGCATTAGTGAGATGGAGACCCTTAAGAAACTAGAAGCGAAAAGCTCAAAGCAGCCATAGGCATTGTTAGGTCAAAGATGTATTCACATTAAGATGGAAAGTAACAGGACTTCCCTGGTGGTCCAGTGGTTAAGAACCCACCTTCCAAATGTAGGGGGATATAGGTTTGAGGAACTAAGACCCTAAAGCCCATAGGGCAACTAAGCCCTTGCACTACAGCTAAGACCTGACACTGCCAAGTAAATAAATAAAGAAAATGCTATTTTGAAAAGACAGAAACTAACAGTAACCACCATTTATTGACCATCTTCTGTGCTCCAATAATAACGATAGTAGCTTTATTATCAGTTCAGTTCAGTTCAGTTCAGTCACTCAGTCGTGTCCGACTCTTTGTGACCCCATGAATTGCAGCACGCCAGGCCTCCCTGTCCATCACAAACTCCTGGAGTTCACCCAAACTCATGTGCATCGAGTCGGTGATGCATTCCAGGCATCTCATCCTCTGTTGTCCCCTTCTCCTCCTGCCCCCAATCCCTCCCAGCATCAGTCTTTTCCAATGAGTCAACTCTTCACATGAGGTGGCCAAAGTATTGGAGTTTCAGCTTCAGCATCAGTCCTTCCAATGAACACCCAGGACCAATCTCCTTTAGAATGGACTGGCTGGATCTCCTTGCAGTCCAAGGGACTCGCAAGAGTCTTCTCCAACACCACAGTTCAAAAGCATCAATTCTTTGTCACTCAGCTTTCTTCACGGTCCAACTCTCATATCCATACATGACTACTGGAAAAACCATAGCCTTGACTAGACGGACCTTTGTTGGCAAAGTAATGTCTCTGCCTTTGAATATGCTATCTAGGTTGGTCATAACTTTCCTTCCAAGGAGTAAGTGTCTTTTAATTTCATGGCTGCAATCACTATCTACAGTGATTTTGGAGCCCAAAGAAATAAAGTCTGACACTGTTTCCACTGTTTCCCCACCTATTTGCCATGAAGTGATGGGACCAGATGCCATGATCTTAGTTTTCTGAATGTTGAGCTTTAAGCCAACTTTTTCACTCTCCTCTTTCACTTTCATCAAGAGGCTCTTTAGTTCCTCTTCACTTTCTGCCACAGGGTGGTGGTATCTGCATATCTGAGGATATTGAGATTTCTCCTGGCAACCTTGATTCCAGCTTGTGCTTCTTCCAGCCCAGCATTTCTCATGATGTACTCTGCATATAAGTTAAATAAGCAGGGTGACAATATACAGCCTTGACGTACTCCTTTTCCTATTTGGAACCAGTCTGTTGTTCCATGTCCAGTTCTAACTGTTGCTTCCTGACCTGCATATAGGTTTCTCAAGAGGCAGGTCAGGTGGTCTGGTATTCCTATCTCTTTCAGAATTTTCCACAGTTTGTTGAGGAGCTCCACCTGTGGCAAAGGTCATGAGGGAGGAGGCTCGGCATACGCAAAGGCGGGATCAAGCCTCAGGAGTCCCCCTGGAAATTCTCGAGCATCTACCCCCAAAACCAGAGTCTGCCTACTTTCTGCTCTCACCTACACCTCTGACTTTATGGGGGGCTGTCCCCCACTACCTCTCTCTGAAAAAAGAGTTAGCTTACAGCTCCAGTTAATAATTCCTGGGTGTGACAGTGTTTCAACCTACAAACTCCTTTGGAAGTCCTCTAGCCTGCCTGAATAGGTTTTTCTGGCCACATGTGGTTGTTCAGAGCCTCCCAACTGTGAGAGGCAGGAGATGTTCTAAACTGTCTAAATACAGATTCCTTTGAGCAGCTAAAAGATTGATTAGAAATTGTATTGGTGAAGGGTTTTTCACTTGTTGGACCAATGTTTGCTGCTAAGTTTCCATATCCCTTACCTGCTGTGTCCCTGGCAGTGTATTGATTAATATGATTGGTGTAAGTAGTAGCTCTAATGTTTGTAACCTTGGACCCTTGAGTTAATTCTTTTTCTTGTTATAGCCCACCACACCTTTGCCCTATAGGAATGCAACTTTATCTAATGCTTTTGGAGGGTGGCGCCTGACTAATCACCTTTAGAGAAAAATAAGTTTTCTGAAGAAAGGGTCTTAAAATGTTAACAGGCCTCCAGGCCAGAAGATGATGCAAATCACCTAAACTTTTGCATATGATAAGTTTGCAGGAAGAAAGCCTGGCTTGCTGCCTGACTCTACCCCTTCCCCCATTATCCTCTATGCATAACTTAAGGTATAAAAACTACTTTGGAAAATAAAGTACGTCCTTTTGTTCACCGAAATTTGGTCTCCCCATGTTGTTCTTCCTTTCGCCTTCTGGCTGAATTTTTCCTCTGAGGTGGGGAAGCTCGTCAAGCCTACTAATTTTGCCTGGGCTTCTAAGATCTGACTGGGGAGGCCTTAGTGTCTCCTCTCCTTCGGGAGAACGGGAGGACGCCTGCGGCCTTCGTAGGTGACGTAAATTCCCTGCTTTGGAATTTTGTTCAGCCTCTTTTCTTCACTGAATTTCTTCGCTGAGCTATCCTTATTTCACCACTCTTTATATCCTTAATTAACGTTTAATTAAGCAGTTGTTTCCTGATCCTCGCCAACGCCGTCCCCGCTTCGAATTCCCTGAATCCACCGGGGCTGGACCCCAGCAATCCACACAGTCAAAGGCTTTGGCATAGTCAATAAAGCAGAAATAGATGTTTTTCTGGAACTCTCTTGCTTTTTGATGATCCAGCAGATTTTGGGAATTTGATCTGGTTCCTCTGCCATTTCTAAAACCAGCTTGAACATCTGGAAGTTCACGGTTCACATATTGCTGAAGCCTGGCTTGGAGAATTTTGAGCATTACTTTACTAGTGTGTGAGATGAGTGCAATTGTGCGGTAGTTTGAGCATTCTTTGGCATTGCCTTTCTTTGGGATTGGAATGAAAACTGACCTTTTCCAGTCCTGTGGCCACTGCTGAGTATTCCAAATTTGCTGGCATATTGAGTGCAGCACTTTCACAGCATCATCTTAAAGGATTTGAAATAGCTCAACTGGGATTCCATCACTTCCACTAGCTTTGTTCGTAGTGATGCTTCCTAAGGCCCACTTGACTTCACATTCCAGGATGTCTGGCTCTAGGTGAGTGATCACACCATCATGATTATCTTGGTCATGAAGATCTTTTTTGTACAGTTCTTCCGTGTATTCTTGCCACCTCTTCTTAATATCTTCTGCTTCTGTTAGGTCTATACCATTTCTGTCCTTTCTCGAGCCCATCTTTGCATGAAGTATTCCTTTGGTATCTCTAATTTTCTTGAAGAGATCTCTAGTCTTTCCCATTCTGTTGTTTTCCTCTATTTCTTTGCATTGACCACTGAGGAAGGCTTTCTTATCTCTCCTTGCTATTCTCTGGAACTCTACATTCAGATGCTTATATCTTTCCTTTTCTCCTTTGCTTTTTGCTTCTCTTCTTTTCACAGCTATTTGTAAGGCCTCCCCAGACAGCCATTTTGCTTTTTTGCATTTCTTTTTCTTGGGGATGGTCTTCATCCCTGTCTTCTGTACAATGTCACGAACCTCCCTCCATAGTTCATCAGGCACTCTATCAGATCTAGTCCCTTAAATCTATTTCTCACTTCTACTGTACAATCATAAGGAATTTGATTTAGGTCATACCTGAATGGTCTAGTGGTTTTCCATACTTTTTTCAATTTAAGTCTGAATTTGGCAATAAGGAGTTCATGATCTGAGCCACAGTCAGCTCCCGGTCTTGTTTTTGCTGACTTTATAGAACTTCTCCATCTTTGGCTGCAAGAATATAATCAATCTGATTTCAGTGTTGATCATCTGGTGATGTCCATGTGTAGAGTCTTCTTTTGTGTTGTTGGAAGAGGGTGTTTGCTATGACCAGTGCATTTTCTTGGCAAAACTCTATTAGTCTTTGCGCTGCTTCATTCCATATTCCAAGGCCAAATTTGCCTGTTACCCCAGGTGTTTCTTGACTTCCTACTTTTGCATTCCAGTCCCCTATAATGAAAAGGACATCTTTTTTGGGTGTTAGTTCTAACAGGTCTTGGAGGTCTTCATAGAACCGTTCAACTTCAGCTTCTTCAGCATTAGTGGTTGGGGCATAGACTTGGATTACTGTGATATTGAATGGTTTGCCTTGGAAACGAACAGAGATCATTCTGTCGTTTTTGAGATTGCATCCAAGTACTGCATTTCGGACTCTTTTGTTGACCATGATGGCTACTCCATTTCTTCTAAGGGATTCCTGCCTGCAGTAGTAGATATAATGGTCATCTGAGTTAAATTCACCCCTTCCAGTCCATTTTAGTTCACTGATTCCTAGAATGTCGACGTTCACTCTTGCCATCTCCTGTTTGCCTGCTTGCCACTTCCAATTTGCCTTGATTCATGGACCTAACATTCCAGGTTCCTATGCAATATTGCTCTTTACAGCATCGGAACTTGCCTCTATCTATCACCAGTCACATCCACAACTGGGTATTGTTTTTGCTTTGGCTCCATCCCTTCATTCTTTCTGGAGTTATTTCTCCACTGATCTCCAGTAGCATGTTGGGCACCTACCGACCCGGGGAGTTCCTCTTTCAGTATCCTATCATTTTGCCTTTTCATACTGTTCATGGGATTCTCAAGGCAAGAATACTGAAGCGGTTTGCCATTCCCTTCTCCAGTGGACCACATTCTGTCAGACCTCTCCACCATGACCCGCCCATCTTGGGTGGCCCCACACGGCATGGCTTAGTTTCACTGAGTTAGACAAGGCTGTGGCCCATGTGATTAGATTGACTTGTTTTCTATGATTATGGTTTGTGTGTCTGCCCTCTGATGTCACTTGCAACACCTACCATCTTACTTGGGTTTATCTTACCTTGGACGTGGGGTATCTCTTCACGGCTGCTCCTATTATAGGGGACTGGAATGCAAAAGTAGGAAGTCAAGAGCTACCTTGAGTAACAGGCAAATTTGACCTTTGAGTACAAAACAAAGCAGGTTAAAGGCTAACAGAGTTTCACCAAGAGAATGCACTGGTCATAGCAAACACCCTCTTACAACAAAACAAGAGAAGATTGTACACATGGACATCACCAGATGATCAATACCAAAATCAGATTGATTATATTCTTTGTAGCCAGAGATGGAGAAGCTCTATGCAGTTGGCAAAAACAAGACTGGGAGCTGACTGTGGCTCAGATAATGAGCTCCTTATTGCCAAATTCAGACTTAAATTGAAGTAGGGAAGACCACTAAATCATTCAGGTACTACCTAAATCAAATCCCTTATGATTATACAGTGGAAGTGACAAATAGATTCAAGGGATTAGATCTGATAGACAGAATGCCTGAAGAATGATGGATGGAGGTTCATGACATTGTACAGAAGGCAGGGATCAAGACCATCCCCAAGAAAAGGAAATGCAAAAAGGCAAAATGGTTTCTGAGGAGGCCTTACAAATAGCTGTGAAAAGAAGAGAAGCAAAAGGCAAAGGAGAAAAGGAAAGATATAAGCATCTGAATGCAGAGTTCCAAAGAATAGCAAGGAGAGATAAGAAAGCCTTCCTCAGTGATCAATGCAAAGAAATAGAGGAAAACAATAGAATGGGAAAGACTAGAGATCTTTTCAAGAAAATTGGAGATACCAACGGAATATTTCATGCAAAGATGGGCATAATAAAGGACAGAAATGGTATGGGCCTAACAGAAGCAGAAGATATTAAGAAGAGGTGGCAAGAATACACAGAAGAACTATATAAAAAAGATCTTCATGACCCAGATAACCACGATGATGTGATCACTCACCTAGAGCCAGACATCCTGGAATGAGAAGTCAAGTGGGCCTTAGGAAGCATCATTATGAACAAAGCTAGTGGAAGTGACGGAATTTCAGTTGAGCTATTTCAAATCCTTTAAGATGATGCTGTGAAAGTGCTGCACTCAATATGCCAGCAAATTTGGAAAACTCAGCATTGGCCACAGGATCAGAAAAGGTCGGTTTTCATTCCAATCCCAAAGAAAGGCAATGCCAAAGAATGCTCAAAGTACCGCACAGTTGCATTCATCTCACACACTAGCAAAGTAATGCTCAAAATTCTCCAAGCTAGGCTTCAACAGTACATGAACTGTGAACTTCCAGATGTTCAAGGTGGATTTAGAAAAGGCAGAGGAACCAGAGATCAAATTGTCAACATCCGTTGGATCATTGAAAAAGCAAAAGAATTCCAGAAAAACATCTGCTTTACTGACTACACCAAAGTCTTTGACTGTGTGGATCACAACAAACAGTGGAAAATTCTTCAAGAGATGGGAACACCAGACCACCTGACCTCCCTCCTAAGAAATCTGTATGCAGGTCAGGAAGCAACAGTTAGAACTGGACATGGAACAACAGACTGGTTCCAAATCAGGAATGGAGTATGTCAAGGCTGTATATTGTCATCCTATTTATTTAACTTATATGCAGAGTACATCATGTGAAATGCCAGGCTGGATGAATCACAAACTGGAATCAAGGTTGCCAGGAGAAATCTCAATAACCTCAGATATGCAGATGACACCACCCTTATGGCAGAAAGTGAAGAGGAACTAAAAAGCCTCTTGATGAAAGTGAAAGAGGAGAGTCAAAAAGTTGGCTTAAAACTCAAGATTCAGAAAACTAATATCATGGCATCCAGTCCTATCATTTCATGGCAAATAGATGGGGAAACTGTGGAAACAGAGAGACTTTACTTTTTGGAGCTCCAAAATCACTGCAGATGGTGACTGCAGCCATGAAATTAAAAGATGCTTGCTCCTAGGAAGGAAAGTTATGATCAACCTAGACAGCATATTAAAAAGCAGAGACATTACTTTGCCAACAAAGGTCCGTCTAGTCAAAGCTATGGTTTTTCCAGTAGTCATGTATGCATGTGAGAGTTGGACTATAAAGAAAACTGAGTGCCGAAGAATTTATGCTTTTGAACTGTGGTGTTGGAGAAGACTCCTGAGAGTCCCTTGGACTGCAAGGAGATCCAACCAGTCAATCCTAGAGGAAATCAGTGCTGAATATTTATTGGAAGGACTGATGCTCCAATACTTTGGCTACCTGATGTAAAGTACCGACTCATTGGAAAAGACCCTGATGCTGAGAAAGATTGAAGGCAGGAGGAGAAGGGGACGACAGAGGATGAGATGGTTGGATGGTATTGCCGACACTGCGGACTTGAGTTTGAGCAAGCTCCAGGAGTTGATGATGGACAGGGAAGCCTGGTGTGCTGCAGTCCACGGGGTCACAAGGAGTCGGACATGACTGAGTGACTGAACTGAACTGAACTGAGCTAACATTCTACTAACATTTTACTACTAGTAATTACTATCCTGCAGTTTTGTTGTAAATTCATGCTATGGGTATGGCAGGGCAGAAAACAAGCTTGAGAGACTAACAAACCTGCTCTAGGTCATGCAGCTAATGAATGGCATCACTATGCTACATACATTTCCTCCATCCTCACAACAAGCCAGCAAGGTGGAAATTATTTCTCTCATTTGTCAGTGGAGGAACCTGAAGCCCGGAGAGGCCAGGTGATTTGCCCAAAATCACACAACTGGTAAGTGGCAGAACCTGACCCAAACTCAGGGCTATGTTCTGGTAATGCAAAGTCATGCTAAGTCGCTTCAGTTGTGTCCGACTCTGTGCGACCCCATAGACTGCAACCCACCAGGCTCCGCCGTCCCTGGGATTCTCCAGGCAAGAATACTGGAGTGGGTTGCCATTTCCTTCTCCAATGCATGAAAGAGAAAAGTGAAAGTGAAGTCCCTCAGTCGTGTCCAACTCTTAGTGACCCCATGGACTGCAGCCTACCAGGCTCCTCTGTACTCTTTCCAGGCAAGAGTACTGGAGTGGGGTGCCATTGCCTTCTCTGATGTTCTGGTAAGGAACTTGAAATGGTGCAGCCCAGAGTTATATTGGAGCAGACTCTGAACCCCAAGTCTTGGAACCCCCAAATTCTAGTTAGTGAGTTGTCTGTGCCCCTGACACAGAGTCAGGCAGGAAAGAGACCCAATGTGTGCCTCAGAGCCCAGCCTGGGACTGGGCACCAAGGAGGCAAAGCTTGAGTGTGTGGGCTGAATGTGGGATTATAGTCATAGACCTTCCCTAGACAGACAGGATTCTAAGATGCTGAATTTGGTCCTTTGGATTTCTTTACGTTTATTTTCACTCTTTTAGGCTGAACACAAATGTGAAAAATAATAATAATAGTATGCAACAGTTAAGGATTCACACACTATCTCTCAAGCCAGCCCTGAGTCATTTCTAACAAATGTGATGAGAAAGCAACAACAACAACCAAATTAAACATAAAAAATACTCAGATGAAAGGTTTTGCTTTGGCCAGAGTCCCCTGGGAGTAGAATGGAAAGGGTGTTGATTCTTCTGCATTCTTCAACGGTTCGCAAATGAGTGTGTATCAGAAGCACCTGGAAGTCTTGCTAAATAACAGATTTCTGGGGCCCGCCCTCGAGTTTCTGATTCAGTAAGCCTGAGGTGGGCCTGAGAATATGCATTCTGACAATTTCCTGATCATTTCCCAGGTGATGCGGATGCTGCCAGCCCAGGAACCAGACTTTGAGAACCCCTGCCCTAAATGAAGAGAAGGCAATGGCACCCCACTCCAGTACTCTTGCCTGGAAAATCCCATGGACGGAGGGGCATGGTAGGCTGCAGTCCATGGGGTCGCAAAGAGTCAGACACGACTGAGCGACTTCACTTTCACTTTTCACTTTCATGCATTGTAGAAGGAAATGGCAACCCACTCCAACATTCTTGCCTGGAGAATCCCAGGGGTGGTGGAGCCTGGTGGGCTGCCGTCTATGGGGTCGCACAGAGTCTGACATGATTGAAGCGACTTAGCAGCAGCAGCAGCAGACCTAAATGAACTTGAAGTACAGCAGGCAAAGGGGTCAAAACTACGTACCCTTGAAAAATCTCATCAGGCTCTTAACTCTATCCCTTCTCTGGTAGGGAAGTAGAGTGAGCCCAAAACCTACCTGGGCTAGCCGAACAACTGTACAGTTTCTAAGTAACAAGAGAATACACTGCATGTGTATATAAGCTTTGCTCTGTTTCCTGGGGCCACACTCACTGGCTGTGTGACCTTGGAAAATTTATTTATTTTGTGTGAGCCTCACTTTGAAGGTTAAAGTGTTAGTTGCTCAGTCATGTCCAATTCTGTAGCCTGCCAGGATCCTCTGTCCATGGAATTCTCCAGGCAAGAATACTGGAGTGGATTGCCATTCCCTTCTCCAGGGGATCTTCCTGACCCAGGGATTGAACCCAGGTCTCCTGCAGTGCGGGCAGATTCTTTACCATCTGAGCCACCAGCCAAGGTCATACAGCCAGTGAGTGTGCACCCAGGAAATGGAGCAAAATTTATATACTCACGAATTTTGTTCTCTTGTTACTTAGAAACTGTATAGCTGTTTGGCTAGCCCAGGTAGGTTTTTGCCCCACCCTACTTTATACATCTGTAAAATGGGCATAATAGTAACTACTTCCTAGCATTGATGTCAGAAATTCATAAACTTATAAAAACTCTTGCCTAGAGCTCTGCTGGTGGTGCAGTGGATAAGAATCTGCCTGCCAGTGCAGGGGACACAGGTTCAGTCCCTGGTCTGGGAAGTTTCCACATGCCGAGGAGCAACTAAGCCCATGAGTCACAACTACTGAGCCCAAGTGCTGCAACTACCGAAGCCCGTGAGCCTAGGGCCTGTGCTCCGCAACAAGAGAAGCCACTACAGCGAGAATCCCGCACACCGAAAAGAAGAGTAACCGCTGCTCGCCAAAACTCGAGAAAGTCCTCTTGTAGCAATGAAGACCCAGTGCAACCTAAATAAATAAAATTATTTTTAATAAAGCTCTTGTGTAGTATCTGGCACACACATTCGTATATGCATTCTACATAGTAGCTGTTAGTATTATTACCCTGAGCCGGGGTGTGCAGGGGACCAGAGGAGAAAACCTAAACTGTGTCAAAAACTAAAATTGTCAGAGCGACACTGCTGAGACAGGATGGGAGAAGCAGCTCCACAGGAATGCTCTGGGACCCAAGTCGAGGAACACCCAGCAGCGGTCAAGGGCTCAGTGTGAGGGGATGGGTGGATGGGTAACGGAATTCCATTCCAACCCCATGGGATTGCACAGGGGCAGCACCAGTGTGCTGGCTACTGAGTCATGGAAGCCTGACCCAAGTTGGGCTTCTTCCTAAATTGCTGTAGTGTCATGGTCTCCCCTTGAAAACTGCTCCCTCGCCCCCAGAGTGGCCAGGTAGCCATGTCTGTACCTCAGGGTTCCTGCTCCCCTGCCCCACGGCCAGTAGAATCACAGAGCATCCATATACCTCCAGTTAATTGGCCAACCAGAGACGGAGACTGTGGTCAAGTAATAGGTCAAAGCCAGGGTCAGTGAAATCCTCTCCAGAGGGAGCCAGAGAGTAAGTACTTGCCTCTGTCTCTGAGGCTTCCCTTGTAGCTCAGTTGGTAAAGAATCCACCTACAATACAGGAGACCCAGCTTCAGTTCCTGGGTTGGGAAGATCCCCTGGAGAAGGAAATGGCAACCCACTCCAGTATTCTTGCCTGGAGAATCCCATGGACTGTAGCCTGCCAGGCTCCTCTGTCCATGGGGTCGCAAGAGTTGGACACGACTTAGTGACTAAACCACCATTGAGGCTTCCAGCCCTGCCTGATATCTATGAGAGGGCCTGCATCCTTTGGGCAAACCCCTTCACAGATGCCATGTGGCTATATAGGGCCTTCCCAGGTGGTGTAAGCGGTAAAGAACACACTTGCCAATGCAGGACACCGGGTTCGACCCCTGTGTCAGGAATATCCCCTGGAGAAGGGCATGGCAGCCCACTTTCCAGAATCTTAGAATTTATATATTAAGTCTATGTACTTTATGCTTCATAAAGGCAAGTCTCTTGTGTTCACTGAAATATCCTAAGCTCCTAAAACAGTACTTCACACAAAGCAGATAGTCAATAAATATTTATTGAATGAATGAATGAGCCAACTCGGAGTCACAGCAATGACGGCACAGTGCTTTTCAGCAGGTGGTGCCACGGGCCTGGCTCTGTTCTTGGAGCTTTTCTGTGATGTCCTCTGAGGTGCCCAGGCTCTCCATGGGTCAATCTATGATGCTGGTTTATGTATTCCCTAGCCAAGGTGGGGATGACCCAAGACAAAACCAAGATGTCCATTTTGCTATTACCTTGGCTCCTCTTTTTCTCTCCATCCACCCCAAAGCTACCCTGTACCCCAGTATTATTTCCCCACATGGCAACCATTCCCCTCTTGTGTGTCAGGGACAGGGCAGTTCTGTGCAAAGAGCACCAGGCAGGAACCCTTGGAAAAGTCACTTTCCTCTGTGGGTCCACACTCCCTCCTTCATGACTCCATCTCTGAGACTCTCGGTGGCTCAGATATCATGCACAATCTCTTTACATCTCTGCCCTGGGAAATCTAGGTTGACATGGTACCCTTTTCTCTGATGGAAGCCTGTGTGTCTTCTTCTTACAGGGAATGGATGATGAAAGTATTTTCAGGTCAGAAGCTTCTATTTCCTAGTCTCCCAGTTTGGGACCTAAACACAGCGGAATTTAAATCTAAAGCTGCCACACCGAAGTAACTCTATGACCCGGCAATTTGCTTGAGTGTTCTGAACCTCAGCTCTCTCCACTGTGAAACAGGTTTAGTAATATCTCCTGCAGAAGGTTGTTGAGAAGAGTAAATTAAAAGATGCACACAGCTCTGCACATCACCTGACACACAGAAAGTGTTCTAAAAATAGTAGCTGCTGTTAGCTTCTGAGCCCCAAGTGGATCCCTGCAGGTGCACATGGCTGAGGTTGGGTGGGGCGCGTTTCTGGAGTCCTCTCTGCTCTGCAGGTGTGGGCCTGGGCACTGTGTGCAGCTGGCTCCTGCGGTGGACATGGGTGGAGGCTGTGGCTGTTCTGGAGACACCAGTTCCTGATGCTCAGGCCTCTCATTTCCCCACTGCGGAGATGGAGCCCAGAAGTCTGAGTCACAGAAAACACTTGAAAAAGTCTCTGGGAAAGCTCTCTGGGCCAGGAGCCCTTAGAAGATGTTCTTCCCACATGTTTAGTTTGTTGAAATATTGTATTTGTCATTTACATCTGCAAAACAAAATAACTCTGAAAATATAATGGCTTCAAACAGCAAACATATATTCTTTCACACCGTTTCTGAGGCTTAGCAATCAGGAGGCAGCTTAGCTGGGTGGCCTGGCTCAGGGTCTTTCATGAGTTTGTGGTCAACCAAGGTTGCAAACAAATGAGAGCTTTAACTGAGGCTGAAGGATCCTCTTACTGGAAGCTCAGTCACATAGCCAGGAAGCTTGGGTTCTTCGCCTTGTGCATTTCTCCCAGGGGATGCCTAACACTGGGCAGAATAAGCAAAATAAAAGAGAGAAAGTACAGGACAGAACCTCAGCATCTTTTATAACCTAATCTCAAAAGTGACATGCCATCATTTCTGCCACGTTCTAGTCACCAACAGACCAGCCTGATACAAGGTGCACACAGGGATCACACGAGGAGGCAGGGCTCCCTGGGAGCTATTTTGAAAGCTGCCCATCACAGGTATAATTTCCATATAATGAAATCCATAGATCTTAGCTATACAGCTTGATCAGATTTTTAATATATATTTGACCCTCCATGTGATTGATTGATTGATTGATTGACTGATGTTTGGCTGCACTGGGTCTTCACTGGGCTTACTCTTGTTGCAGGGAAGCGGGGCTACTCTTCAGTGTGGCGTGAGGGCTTCTCTCGCGGTAGCGCTAGAGCTCGGGCTCAGTAGCTGTGGGGAATGGGCTTAGTTGCCCCATAGCATGTGCGATCTTCCTGGACCGGGGGTCGAACCCGTGTCCCCTGTATTGGCAGGTAAATTAACCACTGGACCACCAAGGAAGCCCAAGCCCAGGTTGATGAGTTTTAGCAATCAAATATTCTCCTGAAGCTCACACTCCTGTCGAGGTTTAGAATGTGTCCATCCCCTCACAATGCCCCGCATCCTCAGAACGTTCCTCAGAACAGCCGTCACCTCACGCCTCGTCAGGGTGGGTCCTCTCTCCCCCAAGCAACCGCTGATCTTACTTCTATCTATACCCGACCCACACTTGTGCCTGATCTAGAACTTCATAAACGCGGATTTGGACCGCCTGTACTCCTTTGTGTCTGGCTTCTTGCGTTCTGAATGATGATTGTGAGATTCATCCCCGTGGTTGCGTGTGTCAGTGGTTCGTTCCTTTTTACTGCTGAGTGAGGCACTCTCGCCTCAGTGTGAGTCTTACCCTTCTTCAGTGTGCCCTGGGACGTGTGAGGACAAAGAATGTCACCTGCCATTTCAGTAAACAAAGGCTGTTGAGGCCATCGTGCCATCGGCCACTGCAGCCGCCCCAACTGTGTACCCTGAGGGGATTCAGGCTGGAGATAAAGAGGATGCTGGCCCTAGATATTTAAGATGCATATCAAAAGAGTGATTTCAAGGAGCCCAGACTCTTGCATCTTCCCATGTACAAGAAAGTGCTAAATTTATTAGCTTTTTCTTTAATTAACATTAATCATTTGATATTCTGACTACCTGGGGGATTTTTTTTTTTGCAACCCTATATGTCCTGTCTCCTTCCTTAGCTCTTCAGAAGAGTCCCTCAGAGCTATCTGAGAGGCTTTAGTCCTCAATATGTCCACTGAATAAATCATAATTCTCAGCTTTTAGGTTGTGCTTTTCTTCAGTTGATTCCTGACAGCTGGCAGTGAATTCTGCATGTTTCTCCTCCTGTTGAACTGTGACCTGCTTGAGGACAGAGGCTGTCTCTCTCTTTTTTTTTTTTTTAGCAGCACTATGTGGCATGCAAGATCTTAGTTCCCTGACCAGGGAATGAACCCTCACCCCTTGCAGTGGAAGCAGAATCTTAACCACTGGACCACCAGGGAAGTCCCTGTATCTCATTTATTTAAGGGTCCCCAATATAAGCTCGGGGCTTCCCTGGTGGCTCCATGGCAAAGAATCTGCCTCCTAGGCAGGAGCCACTGGAGATGTGTGTTTGATCCCTGGGTTGGGAAGATCCCCTGGAGGTGGGCATGGCAGCCCACTCCAGTATTCTTGACTGAAGAATCCCCAGGGACGAAGGACCTGGCCAGCTACAGTCCACAGGGTTACATAGAGTTGGACACAAATGAAGTGACTTAGCACAGCACACAATATGAGCTCAGTGCTTGACTAGACAGTGAGTGCTGGGAACTTGAAAGTGGGACATGATAGGAAGTAGGGGTCAACAGGGAGCCAAGTGGTGGGGCAGGCAGGCTGGACACTGGTGGGAGACCTGGCCCCTGGAGCCAGAAATCACTCCAAGATCCAGAATCCCCAGGCCTCGGGGAGCTCAAAGAGATCTCCACCCAGAGGTTCTAGGACAGAGAGGGGCCTCCAGGCCAACAAACACAGAAGGGCCCGAGTCCAGGGCTGTTACCTTGGGCCACTGAAAATCTCACTGGTTGAGGACTGACTCAATAAGATGGTAAATCCTGATTATCCTTCTCTTGTTTCCTCCCTTTTCACCCAAACAGCATACCTGCTAACTAGCCCCAACACTCAGGCAAAGGTTGGAAGCCAGGCCTCTCTGAGAACTTCTGTTCAGCCCCTCCCTCTCACACTGCACACTGGCCTCACCCTTGGCAGAGCCTTGAGAAAGACCAGGGCTAAGCTTCCAACATCCAGTGGGCTTTTTGGAATCTCAGGGCCCCTGGAGCATGGACCTAGGGGTCAGGGTGCTAAGCCCTCCTCTACCACCTTCCGGCTATGTGACTTTGGCTAGAGAGCTCCCTTGTCCGTAAAATGGGTGCTAGCTAGTAGAGTGAGTGTAGGACCGATTAAGATAAAGTGCTAAGTGCAGTAGCTGGCAGAGAAAAGGTAATGCGACTTGGTGGGACAAGATACCACGCAGGACCGTCTCTGTTTATCCAGAAAGGTAGGATTAACACCAGAAGCCAGGACTGAGATCAAAAGGCAAAAAGTATTCCACCTTCCAAGCTTGGAGGACTGCTGGCTCCCCACAGGGCCTGGCAGGAAACGCCTTTTAAGCAGACCCAGAACTATTCACAGGGTGGAGGTGTGTCCCTCTCTCCCTGGGCAGAGCAGGGAGCAATGGATTGGTTCCGCTCCCTGCATCTGGGCAGCTATGTCCAACTATGCCCCCCATAGTATGTCTCTTCCCACTGGGCCTTCTGCAATGTGACCTGATCACTCCTGCATCAAGAGGACAAGTCACATCCCCTCCCCTTGAATCTGGGCTGACCTTGGAGATAGAATACAAGTGTCCCAGGTGATTTTTGAGACAAGGCCAAAAGGAACCTTGCAACTTCTTCCTTAGTCTCTTGGAAAGCTCACTCCGTAGACAGTCCCTCTTGAGACAGTCCTTCTCCAAGAACCCAGTGACTTTGCTGTGAGAAGCCAAGCCATGTGAACCGGCCGTGTGTTGTCCCTCTGGGTTAATTTTGGACATGTACAGAAGTAAGCAGCAGCTTGCAGCAAGCAGCAGTGAGTGGTAACTGGAAGCAGGGTCTCAATTTCCCAGGCCAGGAGTCCTAACCACTGGACCACAGGAGCCAGCAGTTAGGGCTAAGGTCCCTAGTCTTGCTTGCCTAGTCAAGAACAAATTCAGGTGAGGAGGCAGAAGGTAAAGTAAAAAGTTTATTGAAAAGAAAAGTATATGTAGAAAGGCACATGGGCGAGTTCACAGAGAGAGAGTCTGTCTTTGGAAAGTTTAACTCCTTTATACAGGGGCAGTTTTTTGGATTTTTCTCTCCCCTCAGGCCAATCACCTTGCTGTGTCCCCCATCCCCCGGTTAATTTGTCTCAGGACCCTTCCCTGGGGTGCGCCCCCACACCTTAGCCAAGATGGATCTCAAAGTGAAGGCTTCTGGAAGGAGCAAGACTCATTATGGTCTGGAATTATCACCTGACTTTTGACTCCAAGAAGGCTTTCTGCACCTGTGTAATGTCTTCCATATCCTTTACTCAGACAGGGTTTTGGTCTCTCTCCATAAACAAGACAGTTTGTGGAAAATTCTTAAAGAGATGGGAATACCAGACCACATGACCTGCCTCTTGAGAAATATGTATGCAGGTCAGGAATCAATCGTTAGAACTGGACATGGAACAACAGACTGGTTCCAAACAGGAAAAGGAGTACGTCAAGGCTGTATATTGTCACCCTGCTTATTTAACTTATATGCAGGGTACATCATGAGAAATGCTGGGCTGGATGAAGCACAAGCTGGAATCAAGATTGCCAGGAGAAATATCAATAACCTCAGATATGCAGATGATATCATCCTTATGGCAGAAAGTGAAGAGGAACTAAAGAGCCTCTTGATGAAAGTGAAAAGAGGAGAGTGAAAAAGTTGGCTTAAAGCTCAATATTCAGAAAACTAAGATCATGGCATCCAGTCCCACCAGATCAGTCACTCAGTCGTGTCCGACTCTTTGCGACCCCATGAATCGCAGCATGCCAGGCCTCCCTGTCCATCACCAACTCCCGGAGTTCACTCAGACTCAGGTCCATCGAGTCAGTGATGCCATCCAGCCATCTCATCCTCTGTCGTCCCCTTCTCCTCCTGCCCCCAGTCCCTCCCAGCATCAGAGTCTTTTCCAATGAGTCAACTCTTCGCATGAGGTGGCCAAAGTACTGAAGTTTCAGCTTTAGCATCATTCCTTCCAAAGAAATCCCAGGGCTGATCTCCTTCAGAATGGACTGGTTGGATCTCCTTGCAGTCCAAGGGACTCTCACGAGTTTTCTCCAACACCACAGTTCAAAAGCATCAATTCTTTGGCGCTCAGCCCTCTTCACAGTCCAACTCTCACATGGCAAATAGATGGGGAAACAATGGAAACAGTGACAGACTTTATTTTCTTGGGCTCCAAAATCACTGCAGATGGTGACTGCAGCCATGAAATTAAAAGACGCTTACTCCTTGGAAGAAAAGTTATGAGCAACCTAGACAGCATATTAAAAAGCAGAGACATTACTTTGTCCACAAAGGTCCGTCTAGTCAAGGCTATGGTTTTTCCAGTGGTCATGTATGGATGTGAGAGCTGGACTATTAAGAAAGCTGAGTGCCAAAGAATTGATGCTTTTGAACTGTGGTATTGGAGAAGACTCTTGAGAGTCCCTTGGACTACAAGGAGATCCAACCAGTCCATCCTAAAGGAAATCAATTCTGAATATTCATTGGAAGGACTGATGTTGAAGCTGAAACTCCAATACTTTGGCCACCTGATGCAAAGAACTGACTCATTTGGAAAGACCCTGATGGTGGGAAAGATTGAAGGCAGGAGGAGAAGGGGACGACAGAGGATGAGATGGTTGTATGGCATCACCAACTCAGAGGACATGAGTTTGGGTAAACTCCAGGAGTTGGTGATGGACAGAGAGACCTGGCGTGCTGCAGTGCCTGGGGTCGCAAAGAGTTGGACACGATTGAGTGACTGAACTGAACTGAACTGTCCTTCTGTGATTATTCCCTTGAGGTGTTTACAAGAGGTAAAGACTGGCTATTTACCTGTTTCTGTTGTTACTTCCATTTCTGAGAGCAAACAGGAGGCTTGTTATAAATTCCTCAACTGGAGCCCACGTATCTCTTATCTCAGGAAATGCAAACAGAAGGGTGGCTGATTGTAAATGTTCAACCTGGAGCCGGTCTATCTCCTACCTCAAGGTGACAGAGTCCGCTGAGCCTTCAAGCCATCCCAGCTCAGGCACCTGTCCCAAGAATTAAGCTGCCTCCAGGTAATTCCAGCCCCACCCATTTGAATATTGCCAGCAAAGGGTCCAGACATCATGGAGCAATGTATTAGTTATCTATCGCTGTATAACAAATTATCCCCTAAATGCTATAGCTTAAAACAACAAACATTTGTGATCTCACAGTTTCTGACAGTTAGGAATCCGAGAGGAGCACCTCTAGATGGTTCTGACTCAGGGTCTCTCGTGAAGTTGCAGTCAAGCTGTTGGCCTAGGGCTGCAGTCATCTCTCTCTGGGGTCAGCAGGAGGCCTCAGTTCTTCCCTAGAAGGGTCTTTCCATATATGAGTGTCCTCACTCATGGTAGCTGGCTTCTTGCTGGAAAAGAGAGGCACAGCCTCTGAGTGTATTCAACACAATTACCAGGTTTCCTCAGGGAAAAAATTCTGCCGAATTCAAAGTCATTTCTATTAGCCTTATTGGGATATGCTGGGAAATTCTCTGTGTTATATTTCATTGGGAGAAATAGCAGGTTTTTGATTTGAGAGTATTAAATCTGGAAAAGTAAATCAAAAAGAGGGAGAGAGGCAAAAACCACAGTATCTTTTAGAACCTAGACTCCAAAGTGACATCCTATCTCTTCTGCCATGTACTGTTGGTTACACAAACCAAGCTGATGGAAAGTGGGATGGGACTACACAAGGAAGGGGTCATCGGGAACCATCTTGGAGGCTACCTAAGGCAAGCAGAGCCTAGGCATCTCCCCTGTGCCCTGTAACATTCTTGACCCACAGAATCCTTGAGCATGATCAAATGCTGATTGCTTGCCCCCATGAAGCTCAGGGTGCTCTATTACACAGTCGTAGGCTTCCCCAGTGGCTCAGCAATAAAGAATCTGCCTGCAATGCAGCAGATACAGGTTCAATCTTCCTGGGTTGGGAAGATTCCCTGGAGAAGGAAATGGCAACCCACTCCAGTATTCTTGCCTGGAAAATTACATAAACAGAGGACCCTGGAGGGCTACAGTCCATGGGATTGCAGAGTGGGACACATCTTAGCAACTAAACAACAAGATAATGAGAACAGAGCCAAGAGAATTATTCATCTAGTCCCAGATGCCACTAGAGGGCGTCTGACTGCTCATTCCCCGTGGGTGTCAACTGAGTCTCTGGCATTTGCCCAAATAAAGGGCAATGAAAAGAAACAACCAAGGAGGTGACCAGGTGGCAAATGGGCAAGAAGACGAAGAAAGACTAATTCTGCCCATGTCCATGGGCCCTGGGATTGGGGCTGCAGAGAGCAGAAACTTGGGGGCAGCAGGCCAGTGGGGGCTAAGAGCAAGCCTTGTCAGGGAGTTTGAGGCTGCCAGCAGAGGAGGTTATTTGTCACAGAGTCCTTGAACAGCATGGCCTTGCGGAGGGGAGAGCACCTCCACGCACCCTGTCTGTAGATAATGAATGAGTTGAGCAACTGTGATGACAGGAACACAGCCGTGCTATAAGCAGTCACTGAAGGGTCAGCCAAGGGTCAGCAAGAGACACCTAAGGAAACAAGTCTTTTTTTTTTTTTTCTTTTCCCCTTCTAGTTCCTCCACCAGAGGGCAGGGAAGAGACAGATCTGAGCACTCCAGTCTCCTCTCCTGCCACAGGTCCTGCCTGCTGCAACTTTGAATCCAATAGAGATTGATCTTTAAGAAAGGAAAAACCAAGGTAATGTCTCAAACTAAAGACTGCACTAAAAACTAGGGAATTCCCTGGCAGTTGAGTGGTTAGGATGCTGGACTTCCACTGCAGGGGATGGGAGTTCCATCCCTGGTTGGGGAACTGGGATCTGGTATGCCCCTGGGGCAGCCAAAAAAATAGGAAAACAGGAGAGAGAGAGAGACTGCACTAAAAACCAAAAATGACTGAAAGTTTTGGAACCAGCTGGCAACTTCATAGGAGGTGGGGGGAGGCAAGAGCCTATCAGGAAAGGAGGAGTGATAGGTTAGAGCTGGTATTTTTTTAACTATCTGATGCTAAGTCGCTGCTAAGTCGCTTCAGTCGTGTCTGACTCTGTGCGACCCCATAGACGGCAGCCCACCAGGCTCCGCCGTCCCTGGGATTCTCCAGGCAAGATCACTGGAGTGGGTTGCCATTTCCTTCTCCAATGTATGAAACTGAAAAGTGAAAGTGAAGTCGCTCAGTCGTGTCCGATCCTCAGCGACCCCACGGACTGCAGCCCACCAGGCTCCTCCATCCATGGGGTTTTCCAGGCAAGAGTACTGGACTGGGGTGCCATCGCCTTCTTCAAACTATCTGATATATACCTTTAAATGTTGATATTCCTCAAACTAGTTGCTGAAGCCATTATTATTGTTGTTCTTGACTCCTCCTGTTTCGCCTCATTCATTCACTCACTTTTTCACTCCCCTTTCACCTCATATATTCATTCACTCATAAGCACGTATTGTGTGCCAGGCACTGTACTAGGCACAGTTATGGTAAGCACAGTGAATTAGAAGTTCAGTCAATTGACCACCAGGTCCTGTCCATTCAACTTTCAAATATCTCCTAAGCCTTTTTTGTCCACTTCTCCGACCCTAGATGTTTCTGCCTTGGCTCAAGCCTCAGTAGCTCTCATTGGATTATACTTTTGGCTCTGACCTCTTACCATCCAGTCTGTTCTCCACCCTTCCCAAGAGAGACCTTTCCAAAAGGCAAATAGGATTATCACTCCCTGATGAAGACAGCTCGTTGTCCCCCAGTGTCCCTCGTTCCTTTAGTAAGAGTCTCTAGATTTTAGATGAGCACATGTCTGTCCAGAATTAAAACTGTTTCCTGGCACTCTGGCTGCCAGGGGTGGCCATGAGACTACATTCTGGATGGAGCAATGAATGACAGTGATATGTGCAAGCTGGAGGTGATGCCTTTCAAGGAAAGGCGTGTGTCTTCCACAGCCCCTTCATTCCTCCCTGCTGGCTGAAATGCAGAAGTGATGATCGGAGCTGAAGCCTCCCTCTTGGACCACTAGAAGGAAGCAGTATATTAAGGATGTCTGGGCACCAGGAGGGAAGGAGCCAGGCAGGGTCCCTGAGGATTGTGGAACCACTATGCCCACTCTGGCTTTCCTACCTGGGTTTTTACGTAAGCGACAAGTAAACTTCTATCTTGTTTAACCCATAGTTATTTTGGAGTCTTTGTTATAGTAGTTGAGCCTGTTTTCTAATTAATAAACTCTCCAACTCAAACTCTTCCCATGGCTCCTACTGTTCCCAGGTTAAGTCCAAGCAGATGAACCCAGAACTTAGGACTCTTTGAGATAAAAAGTGCCTGTCGGACTAGTTTCTCACCTTATCTCTTTCTCTTCTTTAGTATAAACTCTATGCTTCACTCACACCAAACTACTTGCACTTACTAAGTGCACTAAGCTGATTCATGCTTTGAGGCCTTTGCTTAAACAGTTCCCTCTTCCTGGAATGCCCTTCCTGCTTCTTCTTTGCTGCCTCCTTCCTGCTCATCCTTCAGGACTCAGTTCTGGAATCATGTCCTTTGTAAAGTTATCTCAGAACGCCCACCCCAATCCCAGATTATTCACCTCTACTAAATGCTTCCTTAGTACGCTGTGTATATTTCTCTGGTGTCTGGTAGACTAGGAACTTCAGCAGGGCAGGGACTTCCCTGGTGGTCCAGTGGTTAAGAATCCGCCTGCCAATGGAGGGGGCGCGGTCCTATCCCTGGTCTGGGGAGATTCCACATGCCGCCGGACAGCTGAGCCCATGCACCACAGCTACCGAGCCTGCATGGCCTACAGCCTGTGCTCTGCAACAAGAGAAGCCACTGCAATGAGAAGCCTGCACACAGCAACTAGAGAGTAGCCCCCGCTCGCCACCACTAGAGAAAGCCCGTGCACGAAGCAATGAAGAGCCCGTGTACCACAACAAAGACCCAGTGCAGCCAGAAGTTAAAAAAAAAAAATTTAAGCATAAAAAAAAAAATCAGCAGGGCAGTGAGAGCCCCTGTCTGGTTTGCACTAAATGTCCAGTCTCTAGCATATCAGAAGAGCCCAATAAATATGCATCAGATGAATGAATGACTAAATTAACCAGCCCACCTCATTTATCACACTATATTATCTTTCTCTGCTCACTCTCGTCTGTGTCCACTGTCATCTGAGATCCCTGACACAGGGACCACGGAGTTCTGACCACTAGGCATAGTAGGTGCTTAGTAAACGTTGTTCTAGGAGCAATTCCAACCCACTGCCCTCTGTTCTGCATCATTTTCCAACAGAACTTCTAGCTCATTTCTCACAGGCAGTATCCAATGTGCAGCCTTCCCCGCAGAGCGCGTATTGGTTGCTGTTAACAACATAAGCCTTTTCTTGGTAGGCTAGCCGCATTTATGGAAATTAACATTTGGCCACTGTGACCTCAGAACACTGAGAGCTGAAAGGCTTTGCTTGTTGAAGTGGCTTGGGCTTAGCCAGTTCTTTAGAAAACTATATCTCAGCATTGTGGTTTGGATGGCAAAGGGACAGGAAGCAAGTTACAGAGACTGGGAAGTGAGCACCAGGTCAGGGGAGGTTGTAGAGCCCCAGGAAGGCACAGTGGGTGTGCTCTGGTAGATGGGGGATGGGTAATTGAAACCCAAAGTCCATGGTAAGTAGGTCTTGGTTCACTTGGCAAGAGCCTCTTGTCCAGCCACTTTGTTTTAACCCCAGTGAGGGATAGATCAGTTTGGATGGACTTGGTTTTGCTATAGTAAGAAACAACAGGGGCAACCTCAGTAGCCGGAAACAACAAAATAAATTTCTTTTCTATATAAATCACTTTATTTATTTTTGCTTGTGCTGGATCTTCATTGCTGTGCACAGGCTTCCTCTATTTGCAACAAGCCGGGGCTACTCTTCATTGCAGCGTGCGGGCTTCTCATTGCAGAGGCTTCTCTTGTTGCAAAGCACAGGCTGTAGGCTCCAGGTGCCTGGGCTTCAGGAATTGCAGCACATGGGCTCAGTAGCTGCAGCTTACAGGCTCTAGAGTGCGGGCTCAGTAGTGGTGGCACAAAGGCTTAGTTGTTCTGCAGCATGTGTAATCTTCCTAGACCAGGGATCAAACCTGGGTCCCCAGCATTGGCAGGTGAACTCCTATCCACTACACCACCAGGGAAAGTCCACAAAATAAATTCTTGCTCATACTCTCCACTCATGTGAATCAAATAGGGGTTTTACCTCAATGCAGGTTCTCAGAGACCTAGTCCAAGAGAGGATCCGTCTCAACACAGGTTTCAGTGTCTGCAGAGGCAGGGCAAAGGGAACATAGAAACTCTGCACTGGCTCTCAAAAGCTCTGCCCTGAAGAGCCATGTATGTCACTTCTGCCCGCATTTCATTGGCCAAAGCAAGTCCTACGCTCTTGCTGAAGTTTCACAAAGCAGGGATATGTAACAGGGAGAGGCAGAAATTATCTTCGAATGACAGTGATCTACCACCAAAGAAAATGCCATTTGGTGGAAGCTTTCACTAACTGCAGGATTTCAAGCAAGCAATCAACCAGGCTGGGACTTGATTTTCCCAAACAGAAAACAGGATAGTGACAGTTCTGACACAGCCCAAGAGGTGTGATGACTCAGTAAAATTATATGCAGAAAGTTAAACACAGGGCTTGGGATAAATACTTGCTAAATAAATGATTCTTCAGGGAATTCCCTGGCGGTCCAGTGGTTAGGACTCCGTGCTCTCATTGCTAAGGGCCTCAATTCAATCCCTGTGTTAGAGAATTGAATCTTGCAAGCCTTGAGGCCAAAAAATAAACAAAAAATGATTTTAAAGTTAAATTATGGAGAACCATTATAGCCAAAAAGCAAGAGTGAAATGGAAACCCCATGATCATGCAGGATCACTGAAGCTAGAACAGTAAAAACCCTAAGTTGCATTTTTCTCTCTTTTTTTTTCATACATGCAGCAGCTGGGATCAAAGGCTGCTGTTCTGCCTTGAGAAGGCCTTTGACCTTTATGGGCCCAAGCAGGCATAGCTGACCTCTTGGCCTGCTTTGGTTCTTGCCAGCTGGGCCGACGTAGCCTGTGAAACAGAACCGTGATTGTGGCCAGCCAGCCAGGCCCTCTGGAGGTCAGCATTGGATTTGGGAGTTGCAAGGAGAGCTCTCAGGCTGACTGAACCCTGGTCCTCCTAGGCCTGAGAAATTAACTCTGAGATGTATATTTTGTGCTAGTTACCTGTACCGGGCAGGCACATAACCAGCTCCTGTCTAAGCAGTCAGCCAGAAGCCAGGAGGAGATGGGGGCTTCTCACACCTAGCAGAACCCTCTTTCTGTGGGGGAGCAGCAGCTTACATCTCAGTGTGGATTTGGGAGGCCTCAGCTCCCTGTACCTCTATCTGGGAACATGCATAATGTCTCCTGCTTAGTGGACTTCCAATAGATAGATTTCCATGGGTGCTAAGTCACTTCGGGCATGATTGACTCTGTGACCCTATGGACTGTAGGCTGCCAGGCTTCTCTGTCCGTGGGATTCTCTAGGCAAGAATATTGGAATGGATTGCCATGCCCTCCTCCAGGGAATCTTCCAGATGCAGAGATTGGACCCACGTCTCTTAAGTCTCCTGCGTTAGCAGCTGGGTGCATTGGCCACCTGGAAAGCCCAGGTTTCCATACGCTGGGCCATTAAAGAAAAGTTGGCATTCTTCAGTTCTGCTGGTGTTTTTCATTAATCATTTCAGTCTCCTGATGGAACACCCCAGCCAGGCCAAAAGTTTGCATTCTAGAGCAGCTCCTCTGAGAGCAATACCGGGGAGAAACTGGAGGCTATAGGAGGCCAGCCAGAGGGCAGCTGAGATAATCCTGGTGAGACGGGAAGGTGGCCTAAACCAGGATGGAGCCAGAGGGATGGAAGGAAGGACACAGACATGAGAGGTGTTAAGGAGATAGGGCAGATACAACTTGCTGACCACTTAGATCTGGGGGAGGGATGGGAATGAGGCAGGCTGACTCCCAGGACTGCCTTAGGAAAGATTTTTTAAATTTGGCCCCAAAAGTACCTTGACAGCCAAATCTGACCTGAAAGACATTCTGACTTGAAGGAAGGATATGAGTATAATCCTTAGGCATCTCATACATTTAATGCAGAAATATTCATGTATTTTATTACACGGGGCTGCCCCCGACCACACTCACAGCGTTACATAATGCACTGCTCTACCCCATGTCACCTTTGTCTAAAGTCCAAAAGAACTCCAAATTCTGAATCACACTTGGTCCTAGATAAGGGACTGTGGGCCTATAAAAATAGCAGTGGCGGCAGCTGACCGCCACACTAGGCTCCTCCTGAGAGGGCCTGCAGGGCTGTCCTTGTCCCCATTTGCTTTCCAGTCATCAGTCCACAGAGGTCTCTCCTTTGAGCTCCTTGTAACTCTCTCAAGGCCTCTTCTAATTCACCCGTCACCAGTGTCCACTTGGCCACTCCTCAGGTTGCCAGCTCACTGTCTCCCTCCTTTCCTGGCCCAGCCTCAAGAATGAGGAATCTTGACTCACACCTCCCCCACCTCAAACTGCTCCCTTGTTAAAGGTAATGGACAAACTCCTTGAGGCCAATTCCAAGGAGCTTTTCTCAGTCTTCATTTTGATTCCTTCAGGAAGCAGATTATATTATTGTTCATGAATGTTCACTGCTCCTCCTACCGGGGCCCTCCCAGTGAGAGAAATATATCCCAGTCTCCTTGGCTGCTGTATGGCCGGGAGACTTGCTTTTGCAAATAAAATGTGAGTGCATGTGACCTGTGGCATTTCCATAGCCTGTGCCATTTCTGGGCAGAAGCTTTAAGAACCAACATCACTGTCCTTTTTTATTGCTGTGCTTCAGTTCAGTTCAGTCGCTCAGTTGTGTCCGACTTTTTGCGATCCCATGGACTGCAGCATGCCAGGCTCCCCTGTCCATCACCAACTCCGGGAGCTTACTCAGACTCATGTCCATTCAGTCGGTGATGCCATACAACCATCTCATCCTCTGTCGTCCCCTTCTCCTCCTGCCTTCAATCTTTCCCACCATCAGGGTCTTTTCAAATGAGTCATTTCTTCACGTTAGGTGGCCAAAGTATTGGGGTTTCAGCTTCAATATCTGTCCTTCCAATGAATATTCAGGACTGATTTCCTTTAGGATGGACTGGTTTGATCTCCTAGCAGTCCAAAGGACTCTCAAGAGTCTTCTCCAACACCACAGTTCAAAAGCATCAATTCTTCAGCACTTCTTTATAGTCCAACTCTCACATCCATACATGACCACTGGAAAAACCATAGCCTTGACTAGACGGACCTTTGTTGGCAAAATAATGTCTCTGCTTTTTAATATGCTGTCTAGGTTGCTCATAACTTTTCTCCCAAGGAGTAAGCATCTCTTAATTTCATGGCTGCAGTCACCATCTGCAGTGATTTTGGAGCCAAAAAAAAATAAAGTCTCTCACTGTTTCCACTGTTTCCCCATCTATTTGCCATGAAGTGATGGGACCAGATGCCATGATTTTCGTTTTCTGAATGTTGAGCTTTAAGCCAACTTTTTCACTCTCCTCTTTCACTTTCATCAAGAGGCTTTTTAGTTCCTCTTCACTTTCTGCCATAAGGGTGGTGTCATCTGCATATCTGAGATTATTGATATTTCTCCCAGCAATCTTGATTCCAGCTTGTGCTTCTTCCAGCCCAGCATTTCTCATGATGTACTCTGCATGTAAGTTAAATAAGCAGGGTGACAGTATACAGCCTTGACGTACTCCTTTTCCTATTTGGAACCAGTCTATTGTCCCATGTCCAGTTCTAACTGTTGCTTCCTGACCTGCATACAGATTTCTCAGGAGGAAGGTCAGGTGGTCTGGTGTTCCCATCTCTTGAAGAATTTTCCAGTTTGTTGTGATCCACACAGTCAAAGGCTTTAGTGTAGTCAATAAAGCAGAAGTAGATGTTATTCTGGAACTCTCTCACTTTTTCAATGATCCAACGGATGTTGGCAATTTGATATCTGGTTCCTCTGCCTTTTCTAAATCCAGCCTGAATATCTGGAAGTTCATGGTTCACATACTGTTGAGGCCTGGCTTGGATAATTTTGAGCATTACTTCACTAGCATGTGAGATGAGTGCAATTGTGCGGTAGTTTGAGCACTCTTTGGCATTGCCTTTCTTAGGGATTGGAATGAAAACTGACATTTTCCAGTCCTGTGGCCACTGCTGAGTTTTCCAAATTTGCTGGCATATTGAGTGCAGCACTTTCACAGCATCATCTTTTAGTATTTGAAATAGCTCAGCTGGAATTCCATCACCTCCCCTAGCTTTGTCTGTAGTGATGCTTTCTAAGGCCCACTTGATTTTGCATTCCAGGATGTCTGGCTCTAGGTAAGTGGTCACACCATTGTGGCTATCTGGGTCATGAAGATCTTTTTTGTATAGTCCTTCTGTGTATTCTTGCTGCCTCTTTGTATCTTCTCCTTCTGTTGGGTCCATACCATTTCGGCTGTCAGTAGTACAAGCCATCTCTAACAAACACATGTACCACTTCCCCCTCACCTGAGATCAGCTTTGTCTGGATAGGGGCTGCCCTGATATACAACAGAACCAAAGCTGACCTGCAGCTGCCATGCACCCTTTTCTGTAAGTTAATATTTTGGGGTTATTTGTCATTGCAGCATGACTGAGCTGAAGCTGACTAATGCACTCACTGAACTCTTTCTTTGGCTTCAGTAATACTCTTCATCATTTCAATTAACAAACATTTATCACTGTCCATATGAGAGACACTGTAGCATATGGTTAACAGCACAGGCTAGAGAGCGAGGCCACCAAAATTCACAGTTCAGCTTAGCTGTGCCATTGACTAGCTATGACCTTCGGTAAACTACTTAACCTCTCAGTTCTTCCTTTTCTTCATCTGTAAAATGGAACTAATAATAGCATCTACCTTATAAAAGTTGTCATAAGCATTAAATGATTTAATAAATACAAAGCACTTAGCATGCCTGGCACAGGGTAATCAATCATCAAGTATTAGCTTGTATTACATATTATTTCCCCTAGCCACCAGGCCCCACACTAGGGGCAAAAGATGCAGCCAGGGCAGTCTTGCTGTCAGGGAATTCATTCACAGTCTGAGGCAGCAATCACAATAAAAGCAGAAAATCACAACAAATCATGACAGGTGCAAGAAAAGAGGAATACCAGCTGTTGCATTGGTAAAGAATATGACTGCCAATGAAGGAGGTGCAGGAGATGAGGTTTCAATCCCTGGGTCAGGAAGATCCCCTGGAGAAGGAAATGGCAACCCACTCTAGTATTCCTGCCTGAAAAATCCCACGGACAGAGGAACCTGGCTGGCTACAGTCCATGGGGTTGCAAAGAGTCAGACACAACAGAGCACATACAAATTCAGCACACATGGACATGCAGCACGCTGTGGGAGCCAGAGCATCAGGACAACTAACTCAGAGTGTGAGGCTGTGGTCAAGTGCCCAGGAAGACTTCACAGAAAGGGAATAAGTAAACTGGGCTTTAAAGGATAAGTAGGAGTTTTCCGGATAAAAAAGGGTAAGTTTTCCTCTCTTTTTTTTAAATTTTGATTGCGCTGGGTCTTCATTGCAGGGCATGGACACGGGCTTCTCTCTAGTTGTGGCACACTGACCTGGTTGTCCCATGAAGTGTGGGATCTTAGTTCCCCGACTGGGGATGGAAGGTGATTCTTAACCACTGGACCACCAGGTAAGTCCCTCAAGTTTTCCTCTTAACTCTCTAATCATTCCCTTAATCGTTTGCAGGCTACCTTTTTCTCCTTAAAGTTTGGTTTCCCCGATTTAGTTTTCATTCCCCTTCTCTTCTCTCTACCCTCTCCCAAGACAAACTCATCTGCTCCCTGGTTTTGATGCAGGTAGTAATAGTTAAGGCACGGTGATAAATACATAACATCCATTATCTAATTCCACTTTCATGGATCACAGCTTCGTTGTGGTGAATAATTTGCAGGCTTGCATAACTCAATGAAGCTATGAGCCATGCTATGCCGGACCACCCAAGTTGGATGGGTCTCAGTGAAGAGTTCTGACAAGACATGGCCCACTGGAGAAGGAAATGGCAACCAACTCCAGTATTCTTACCTGGAGAACCCCATGGACAGTATGAAAAGGCAAAAAAGATATGACACCAGAAGATAAGCCCCCCAGGTCAGAAGGTGTCCAATATGCCCCTGGGGAAGAGTGAAGGGCAATTACTAATAGCTCCAGTAAGAATGAAGCAACTGGGGTGAAGCAGAAATGATGCTCAGTCATGTATGGGTGTGAGAGTTGGACCATAAAGAAGGCTGAGCACTGGAGAACTGATGGTTTCAAATTGTGGTGCTGCAGAAGACTCTTGAAAGTCCTTTTGACTATAAGGAGATCAAATCAGTTAATCCTAAAGGAAATAAACCCTGAATATTCATCAGAAGGATTGCTGCTGAAGCTCAAGCTCCAATACTTTGCCCACTTGATGCGAAGAACTGACTCATTGGAAAAGACCCTGATGCTGGGAAAGACTGAAGACAAAGGAGAAGGGGGCATCAGAGGATGACAGCATCACCGACGCAACGGACATGAGTTTGAGCAAACTCTGGGAGATAGTGGAGGACAGATGAGCCTGGCATGCTGCAGTCCATGGGGTTACAAAGCGTGGACTTAGTGACTGAACAACAGCAACAAATTATCTAGTTCAATGTTTACTATGCTCCTGTGAGGCAGGTATGATCATCCTCACTCTGCAAAGAGAAACTGAGGCCCAGAGAGGTTAGGTATCTTGCCCAATAAGTCCCAAAAGTCCCATAGGGTGCCTTTAGCAGCAGACGTCAGAGCACCCAAATAAATGTGGCTTGAACATGAGTTTATCTCTCATCACAAGGGACCTAGAGGAAGGCAGTGGTAGGTATCAGGTTGTTTAACCGAGCAGCTCAGTGATGTCCGACTCTGGGTCAGCTTCTCTGAGAGTTTTGGTTCCTACCTAATGCTCCCAGGATGGCTATTAAGCTAAGCATTGCATGCTTCCCAAACATACAGAGGCAAGCAGGAAGGGGCGTTTTCCTCCTGGACATCTTTCTTTTTACTGTAAAAGAAAGTCTTCCATAAAAGCTCCCAGCAAATTCTGAGTCCCTGCCTCTTCACACTCTCTCTGTTTTTTTCTCTTCCCTCTTGTGGTAGCTGCAACCAGAGTGACTCTCTCTCAGCTCAGTAGGATCAGGGTTTTGGTGCCTAACCTAAACAGTGAAGGAGTTTATTGAATAATGTGGGGGATTTACAAATTCCAAATGTAGACAGGAACCAAAAGCAGTTAGGCTAAGGACACAGGCAAAGACGTAACACAGGAAAAGCCTGGTTGGACAGCCACTACTGGCCATTGGCTACACACTGCGGCGGGACTCTCCTCTCCAAGAACAGGCAGTGACACTTCACTTCTCTCTCTCTCTCAAGGGTCGAAGTCCTGGGCAGAAATATCCCACTAGTCAGGCCTGGTCATGTGCTTATTTCCCAGTTGCCAGGAAGGCAATCAAGATGCCACCCTTTCAGCTTTGTAGGTGAGAGCTGGCTCCTTCTTCCCCAAGCCCTTTGCAGGACAGAATTTCCATGGCATAAAAGAGACATTCTTCTTCAGAGTACCAAGGTTCCCCTCAACTTTCCACAGTCTCTCTTGCCTCCAGGGCTTTACATACACTCTCCCCCTTTTCCCCTCCCTCTTCTCCAGGCAAATCCTCCTCATTCTTTTTTTTTTTTCTGGCTTCACCAGGTATTAGTTGTGTCACACAGGATCTTTCGTTGCGGCATGCAAACTCTTTGTTGCAGCCTGTGGGATCTAGTTCCCTGATCAGGGATCGAAGTTAGGCCCCCTGCGTTGGGAGCGTAAAGTCTTAGCCACTGGGCCACCAGGGATGTCCTCCTCCACATTCTTGAGAGTTCACGTCTTAGATGTCACGTCCCTTCAAATCTGGGCTAGGTGCTCCCACCCATTGTGTTTCTGCTGCAGGCTGTACTTTCCCCAGCATAACCTCCATCACCGTGCTGAAATCACCATCTTGTCTTTTTTCCCCACTAGACTGCAACTTTTATGACTGATCTCTTCGTCCCAAGATGCAGGAACCGATCCCTAGCACCCAGCACAATACTGGGCACATAACATATGCTCAATAAATGTATATTGAATGAGTCAATTAAGGAATGAATGAGATGAGTTAATGGCACCACCATCCCCCTAATCACCTGGGACGCTGTCATCCCCATCTGGTCTGGTGCCAAGTCCCATTAATTCTACCTGCACACTCCAGTCCCGTGTTCTCTCTCTCCTGGGCCTTTACCATAGCTACTTCTGACTTGACATCTGTCACTTCTGCATGCCCAACAGCTTTTCCCTCTTGTTTTGGAAACTGTCATCATTTGTTTTTGAAAAACTACTTCTCCCTCCTTTCAGTCTTGAGGGAACTGTCAGTCAAGGTACTCTCCACCTTTGGCAAGGGGTGAACATGAGATCCAAACCAAGCCAGGACTTTAAATATTGAGTGGAATGACACAGGTATAGAAGACAGTTGAACTGAGTCATTCCAATCATAGCATCCATGAGAAACTGTTGAGTTTGGGGATAGTACTTGAGGGGTAGAACTTGGTTCTCATCCAAGTTTAGAAACAAAAGAGAGATAGCCACAGAAGCTGGGAGAGCTTCAGCAGAGGGAGATCAGAATATCAGCTTTGCTACTGACAAAGTTGCTGGGAACCTACCTTTAGGTCCGATTGACATGTGGGTTTACTAATACTGAACCCCCAAAATAATCTCCTCTACCCAATCTCAGGCAGTGCTGGAATATCATAGCCCTTTCTATAAGGATCAGACCCTGAGAAATTTAGAACTTTGAGGAAGGGCATAAAAAACCAAGGTTCCTGTGGGCAGGTAGGTCCGAAAGAAGGAAGAAAAGCTGAGTTGAGCTCCATTCATTCTCCCTAAACTCACCAATCAGATAATTCACTCCTCCTCCTCCCTCTCTGGGGAAGATAGATGGATGAAGTAGGGAGGCAATAGACAAGAGTGTTATCTGAAAGAGGTCTCTCCACATGGAAAAAGCTGGAGAAGGAAATAAACATTCCCCTCTGCACTGTCCCCTTGTTCCTGACACGTAGATTACCCAAAGCACCTCCGGCTCCTCTCATCCCTAAGGCTCAAAGTTGTACAACTGTATCCTCTGAATTAATTCCTTTTTTTTTTTTTTTTTTGCTTAGTGTAGTCAAAGCCTGTTTCTGTTGCTTGCACCCAAAGAACATGTTTTAGTTTCCTATTGCTGCTGTTAACAAATTTGGTGGCTCAGAAAAACACAAATGAAAAAAAAAAAAAAAAGAAGAACACAAATGTATTATCTTCCGATGCTGGAGGTCAGAAGTCTGAAACGGGTCTTCTGGGGCTAACATCAAGGTGTGACCAGAAACTGTGTTCCTTCTGGAGGCTCTAGGGGAGAATCTGTCTCCCTGCCTTTCTAGCTTCAGAAGCTGCCATCATTCCCTGACTTGTGGTCTGCAGCCAACAATCACACTACTCTGACCTCTGCTAATGTCATCACATCTTCTCTGGCTCTCTTCCTCCCTTTTACCCTTAGAAGGACCTTTGTGACTATATTGGGCCCATCCAGATAATCCAGGATAATCTTTCCATCTCAAAATCCTTAACTTAATCACATCTACAAAGTCTGCTTCGCCAAGTATGGTAACATGATCACAAATTCCCAGGATTAGGACCTGGATATCTTTGGGGGGTATTATTTTGTCTACCACAGAACACTAACAGAAAGATTTCTTAGCTTCTCTTGCATTCATCTCTTTCATCTCCAGTCTTCCAGATCTTTATAAAATGTGAATCTGATCATGACTATCCTACCTAAGAAAATTCCTGATTCCCCAAAACCCATTGAATGAACCCCACGGCACCCCTGACTCTCTCTCACTTCTGGTGGTTTGCTCCAAATGTTCTCTCAGCCTGAAAAGTACCCCCACCCCAAAGCCAAGTCCTCAGTAATCTTCAGACCTCTCACAGAAACCTCCATGATTCCTCTGACTGGAACCCAGCTGCGCTGTGTGTCTCACATCTACAGAAACTGTCTTTTCACCTGGCAGTGCTGGGTACTAGCCAGTCAGATCTAACCTCTCTGTGCCTTTGTTTCCTCTATTTAAATAATGCAGATAATAAAGCAGTGACCCCATATATAGTCTGTTGTGAGAATTAAATGAGACAATGGATATAAAGTTTTGAGCACAGTTGCTGCTGCTGCTGCTAAGTCGCTTCAGTTGTGTCTAACCCTGTGCGATCCCATAGACGGCAGCCCACCAGGCTCCCCCATCCCTGGGATTCTCTAGGCAAGAATACTGGAGTGGGTCGCCATTTCCTTCTCCAATGCATGAAAGTGAAAAGTGAAAGTGAAGTCGCTCAGTCGTGCCGACTCTTAGCGACCCCATGGACTTCAGCCTACCAGGCTCCTCTGTCCATGGGATTTTCCAGGCAAGAGTACTGGAGTGGGGTGCCATTGCCTTCTCCTTTGAGCATAGTGCTGGCATGCAATTTGGCACACAGTACTCAATAATAGGTAGATGACAGCAGTTATTATTAAAATTTAATAGTTGAGTGAAAAAAGAATGAAGTACTCTCTCCTTCCCCTGAGCTGTCAATATTCCCTTTATGATCCTTAGTATGCCTAAAGACTAGGACATTTTAAAAACTTGAATGAATACCTCTGATATTTTGTGTGTTTCTGTGTAATCTTAGCTGTTTTCCCTTTTGGGAGCTCCATCTCTGGCTAGAATCATTGTAGGGATTGATGGTAGAAGGGAAAGGAATAAGAATTCCTTCTTGTTCTAGTGTCCTGAACACATCAGACCTCAATCAATTCTGACCTTCTTGAAGTGAATTTCAGGCACACAGAGGTTTCCACTCTCACCTGCGTGAATCTTGTGCTCCGTGGGGCACCAGCTTGCCGTTCTCAGTGTCAACTGTGACTCCTCTACTGTATGGCTTTGGGCTGGTCACTGCATATCTTCCTGAAAAAATGGGCATAATGGGACTTTCCTGGTGGTCCAGTGGCTAAAACACTGTGCTCCCAAAGCAGGGGGCCCAGGGGGCCCAGGTTCAATCCCTGGTCAAGCAACTAGATCCCACATGCTGCAACCAAGAGTTTGCGCACTGAAACAAAAGGTCCCACATGCTGAAACGCCTCAACTAATACCTGTGTGGCCAAATAAATCATTTTTTTAAATAAAATGGCATAACCGTCACTGCATTCTCTAAGGTCAGGAACCTTGTAGAAGACGAGTATGGGCATGAGGAATGAATGTCAACTTCTTTTGTGAGGTAAAATAGAAGAAACCAAGCGGAAAAGTTAGCAAATTCATTTCCAGGATGTAGAAAATGCGCTGTGGGACTTTCCTGGCAGTCCAGTGGTTAAAACTCTGTCCTTTCACTGCAGGGGCCATGGGTTCTATTACAAGTTGAGGAACTAAGATCCTGCATGCCACTTGGCACAGCTAGGGGGAAAAAAAGAAAAAAAAAAAGGAAGTGAGTTGCCATAAGTCTGTGGAGAAAGAAAACTGTTTCATAATCACACTCTGGTCTAAAGGTCCAAAGGGGCCCTTGGGGCTGATCTTGAGAGGACCTTAGGATTTAAACTGTCCAAGAAAAGGACATTTCTTTTGAGGAAAAACTCCCTTTTCCTGCTTATTACAGAATTCATTACAGAATTTTTTGAAAATATAAAAATGCACAGAAAAGGGAAGAAGCTCTGGTAATCACACTCGGTAGAGATCATCATCTGTAACTATCAAACAAAACTGTGATTTTGTTGTAACCGCAATTTTGTATCCATTTTCCCATGTGATTAAATATACAACGAGGAGAGCGGGTTTCAGTATACAAACCTGTTGCTACTTATTTAACTCAGCTTATTGTTGAAACATTTAGGATATTGCCTTTGTTGTTGTTGTTATGTGTTTTAGGTTTGGGGACCGTTTTAAGTGCTACAACTAATATTTTTGTTTAACAAGTCTTTGCTGCTGCTAAGCCGCTTCAGTTGTGTCCGACTCTGTGCGACCCCATAGACGGCAGCCCACTAGGCTCCTCTGTCCCTGGGATTCTCCAGGCAAGAATAGTGGAGTGGGTTGCCATTTCCTTCTCCAATGCACCAAAGTGAAAAGGGAAAGTGAAGTCGCTCAGTCGTGTCCGACTCCTAGCGACCCCATGGACTGCAGCCCACCAGGCTCCTCCGTCCATGGGATTTTCCAGGCAAGAGTACTGGGGTGGGTTGCCATTGCCTTCTCCAAACAAGTCTTTACATATATCCTAGATTATGTCCTTGGATTTCCTGGAAGTAGAATTGCTAGACCAAAGGATATTTGATACATATTAGCCAATTTGTCTTCTAAAACTGATTGCACTCATTTGTACTCCCACGGGCAATTTTATAGGACTTCACTCGGGTTGCCCGTGCCATTAACTGTCAAAAGCCTACCTAGAACCCGGAGGCAGGCCTCTAGGCTTGCTTCACGTTTTCCCGCCCACTCCGCACACCCGGCGCGAGCCCCGCCCCTTCGTACATAGTGGCCCGCCCCTTCCTACTCACTCACCGATTCTGTCCAATCAAAAGCAGCTTTCCCCACTCTGGCTGCGTGGTTGGTAAGCTGAAGTTTCCGTCGCGCTCAGGGGCGGGCGGAGCGGACTGACAGACATGGCAACGGACCAGTGTGAGCGGCGAGCGAGGCGTGCGTGGCGTGCGTGGCGCGCTGGCCTGGAAGCGCTGGATCTGAGAGGTGTGCGGGCGGGTTGAGCAGTGCGAGGTTTTGGCGGCCATGGCTCCCAACGTGCCTGCGGCCGAACCGGTCCCGGAGTCTCCTAAAGGCGTCCGGGCCGTGCTCTTAGGGCCGCCCGGAGCCGGCAAGGGTACCCAGGTGAGCTGCTGAGCCGGGCTTGTCGGTGGAGCTCGTGAAACTTCAAGGTCAGGGCGGCCGAAGGTCCGGTTCGCCCCAGACTCAGGCCGCGCGGGCTGAGGCCTGGACGGGGGGTTCCCTGGCTGGCGTTTGGGGTTCTGGCAGGTGTTTTGGGGAGGGTCCAAGTTGGAGGTCGAGGGAGTCTGAGTTAGAGTTCTTGAGTGCCCCAGGCCTGAGGTGCTGGGTTAGGGGATCAAAGGACTGAGTAGATTCCTTTAGGGTTTAGAAGCTGAGAAGATTTGAAGGGTAAGTGTGAGCCCTGGACTGAGACATGTAGATCGGAACCCGAGTTGGAGACAGGGACCCTAGATTCAGTGCGATTTGACAGTAGATTACGTTCTAGGGTTACGTTCCAGGCACTCGCGGTAGGGGCACGTTTCTGGTATTGACTAATGTCTGAAGGCGGAGGAGCATCTCCCGGACGTGGGGGAAAGCGCCAGCTGTAGTATGCTGCTGATAAGGAGAACTGCTCAGAGAAGTGATATGACCTGTCTGAGCCAAGTTAGGTGGATAGGAGAGGGTACCTCAATGTACAGGTAAGAAAACCGGCCTGGAGAGGTCAGATGACTTTCCCAAGTTAGTAAAATTGACCTCAAGGAGCCTGGAACCTCAAGGTTCTGCGTGATTGGAGTGAGGTCACCTTCTGCTGACTGTGAGGCCTCTCTTGGCACCTGGGACATAATGGGCCCATAGATCAGGGATGAGATTTATGATCTCAGAATTTGGAAGCCCATGCTGCTGCTGCTAAGTCACTTAAGTTGTGTCCGACTCTGTGCGACCCCACAGACGGCAGCCCACCAGGCTCCGCGGTCCCTGGGATCCTCCAGGCAAGAACACTGGAGTGGGTTGCCATTTCCTTCTCCAATGCACGAAAGTGAAAAGGGAAAGTGAAGTCGCTCAGTCGTGTCAGACCCTTAGCGACCCCATGGACTGCAGCCTCCCAGGCTCCTCCGTCCATGGGATTTTCCAAGCAAGAGTACTGGAGTGGGGTGCCACTGCCTTCTCCTGGAAGCCCATAGATTGGGTTATTATCCTCCTGGAATTGCCCCCGCCCCTCCCAGACCTCAGGATTTTGCTGGTTGTTAGGGTCTAAAGAGAGAATTCCTGAAAATCTGAGCTCTTAAGGAAATGAGGTTCTGGATGCTGCTCTGTGCCCCCTCTTCTAGTCCTAGTCCTTGCAAAGATTACAGACAATTTGTCTTACTCTTTCTTGGAACTCTTGTGACACCCAGCACATTACTTGGCACTTGATGAGTTTACTAGATATGGATGATGCTGAGAAGGGGAGTCTGGGAGGATTCAGTTCATTCCTGTGACTTTGCTTTTTGGCTCTGGCTACTAGGTCAAGAAAAGCTTCCGAAATGGCTCAATGGTAGAGAATCTGCCTGCCAGTGATCCTTGGGTGGGAATGATCCTGCGGAGAAGGGAATGGCAACCCACTGCAGTATTCTTGCCTGAAAATCCCCATGGACAGGACCTGGTGGGCTGCAGTCCATGGAATTGCAAAGAGTTGAACATAACTGAGCACGCATGCACTCAGTCAAGAAAGACCACTTTCCCTTTTCTCTCTGTAGGCAGAGCCGATTTGCCCTTGAGGCTCACAGTTAGCCTAATCCCCTTGTCCTTTCATACGGAAGGTTCCTCTCCTGTTTCTGCCACCCTCAGTTATTAGGTAACCTGTGGCTAGGTATATTTAATCCCAAACTCTATGGACTTCTGCTGTGAGTGACCAAGATAAACAAGGTAACTCAAATGCATTGATTTTTTTTTTCCTTGGTCCATATTGAGGTTAATAATTTCAGTGGTTGTGAAATGGGCAGCCAATCTCAGTGCTGAGGCAAGGGCTTGACAGTTTAACAGACTTGTAACTTCTAGGCCTCACTGCTGTCAGCTGAAAAATGGGGATAATGCTTATGCGGTCAGCATTTCTTGAGCACCAGACATTGGAGATAGAACAGTAAACAAGACGGAGAAGGTCCTTGTCCCTCTAGACCAAAAGTTAACAAGGATACTGGAAAATTATGTGTGTGTAAAGCACACCTAGATGACAACCAGGCGCATAGTAGGTGTTCACTAATTGTTGACTCACTCATCTTAATTGATAATACATTCCCTCAACCCCCAACTCAGTTGTAGCTCAGTGTAAAGGGTGATGTACTCAGGAAGTTTTGAGGGAAATTCTACTTGTGAGCTGACTTACAAGGGTGTATATATGATGAGAGTTGGTCAGAGAAGGCCTTATGGAAGTCAGGGAGATGTGACTTTAGCTGGGACTTGAAAGGGTAAAATTTACACAAGTTGCTTAACCTCTGTACACCTTTCTTAAGGTATTGGGAACCATAGGGATACTGGCAGTTGTAGTTTTAAGGAATTAAAACTGTTCATAAATCAGAGGTTGCAGAGTGGCAGCCTGCAGCAGCTTGTAGCCTGCAGACACACCCCAGCTTTTAGTTATGAAGAGTTTGAATACACAAAAGATGACAGGATGGTGTAATGAGTCCCCAGGTACATGTCCAGGCCCAGCTACCATCAGCTGGTGGCCATTCCTTCCCCATCTGGTCTCCCTTCACAAATGATTTTAAAGAAGCTCCCAGATACTGTAACATTTCATTTGTAAATATTTCAGTGTGTATCTAAAAGACATTCTTTTTTGTAGAAAAACATAATATTCCATAAAAAATAAATAGTAGGAGTAAATGTTTATGTTTCTATTCATTTGCATTTCAAGTCTCATTTTTTATTAGTTTTTTTTTTAAGTGTTTATGTATTTATTTGACTGCACTGGATCTTAGTGGCCACTCGCAGCATCTTCGATCTTTAGTTGCAGCATGTGGGATCTCATTCCCTGACTGAGGGTTGAACACCGAGCCCCCTGCATAGGGAGCTTGGAGTCAGCTGCTGGACCACTGGGGAAGTCCCTCAAGTCTCTTTCAATTTACAGGTTGTCCTGTACCTTGGGTTAGTGCCTAGTACCTACTCAGTAATTTTTTTCTTCCCACTGGTGCTTCCTTTTACACCTGTATAAACTCAGTATCTTAGGTATTTAATGTTGGCATGGCTGAAATAATTGTTTCCTTTTAAAAGTTAGTTTTAACTGAAATAGGTAAACATTTTTAAGCTGCCTGCTTTTGCATTAGCATGCTGCTGCTGCTGCTAAGTCACTTCAGTCGTGTCCGACTCTGTGAGACCCCACAGACGGCAGCCCACCAGGCTCCGAGGTCCCTGGGATCCTCCAGGCAAGAACACTGGAGTGGGTTGCCATTTCCTTCTCCAATGCACGAAAGTGAAAAGGGAAAGTGAAGTCGCTCAGTCGTGTCAGACCCTTAGCGACCCCATGGACTGCAGCCTCCCAGGCTCCTCCGTCCATGGGATTTTCCAAGCAAGAGTACTGGAGTGGGGTGCCACTGCCTTCTCCTGGAAGCCCATAGATTGGGTTATTATCCTCCTGGAATTGCCCCCGCCCCTCCCAGACCTCAGGATTTTGCTGGTTGTTAGGGTCTAAAGAGAGAATTCCTGAAAATCTGAGCTCCTAAGGAAATGAGGTTCTGGATGCTGCTCTGTGCCCCCTCTTCTATTCCTAGTCCTTGCAAAGATTACAAAGTCTGGGCAGACAATTTGTCTTACTCTTTCTTGGAACTCTTGTGACACCCAGCACATTACTTGGCACTTGATGAGGTTACTAGATATGGATGATGCCGAGAAGGGGAGTCTGGGAGGATTCAGTTCATTCCTGTGACTTTGCTTTTTGGCTCTGGCTACTAGGTCAAGAAAAGCTTCCGAAATGGCTCAATGGTAGAGAATCTGCCTGCCAGTGATCCTTGGGTGGGAATGATCCTGCGGAGAAGGGAATGGCAACCCACTGCAGTATTCTTGCCTGAAAATCCCCATGGACAGAGGACCTGGTGGGCTGCAGACCATGGAATTGCAAAGAGTTGAACATAACTGAGCACGCATGCACTCAGTCAAGAAAGACCACTTTCCCTTTTCTCTCTGTAGGCAGAGCCGATTTGCCCTTGAGGCTCACAGTTAGCCTAATCCCCTTGTCCTTTCATACAGAAGGTTCCTCTTTCCTGTTTCTGCCACCCTCAGTTATTAGGTAACCTGTGGCTAGGTATATTTAATCCCAAACTCTATGGACTTCTGCTGTGAGTGACCAAGATAAACAAGGTAACTCAAATGCATTGATTTTTTTTTCCCCTTGGTTCATATTGAAGTTAATAATTTCAGTGGTTGTGAAATGGGCAGCCAATCTCAGTGCTGAAGCAAGGGCTTGACAGTTTAACAGACTTGTAACTTCTAGGCCTCACTGCTGTCAGCTGAAAAATGGGGATAATGCTTATGCGGTCAGCATTTCTTGAGCACCAGACATTGGAGATAGAACAGTAAACAAGACGGAGAAGGTCCTTGTCCCTCTAGACCAAAAGTTAACAAGGATACTGGAAAATTATGTGTGTGTAAAGCACACCTAGATGACAACCAGGCGCATAGTCGGTGTTCACTAATTGTTGACTCACTCATCTTAATTGATAATACATTCCCTCAACCCCCAACTCAGTTGTAGCTCAGTGTAAAGGGTGATGTACTCAGGAAGTTTTGAGGGAAATTCTACTTGTGAGCTGACTTACAGGGGTGTATATATGATGAGAGTTGGTCAGAGAAGGCCTTATGGAAGTCAGGGAGATGTGACTTTAGCTGGGACTTGAAAGGGTAAAATTTACACAAGTTGCTTAACCTCTGTACACCTTTCTTAAGGTATTGGGAACCATAGGGATACTGGCAGTTGTAGTTTTAAGGAATTAAAACTTCATAAATCAGAGGTTGCAGAGTGGCAGCCTGCAGCAGCTTGTAGCCTGCAGACACACCCCAGCTTTTAATTATGAAGAGTTTGAATGCGCAAAAGATGACAGGATGGTGTAATGAGCCCCCAGGTACATGTCCAGGCCCAGCTACCATCAGCTGGTGGCCATTCCTTCCCCATCTGGTCTCCCTTCACAAATGATTTTAAAGAAGCTCCCAGATACTGTTTCATTTGTAAATATTTCAGTGTGTATCTAAAAGACATTCTTTTTTGTAGAAAAACATAATATTCCATAAAAAATAAATAGTGGGAGTAAATGTTTATGTTTCTATTCATTTGCATTTCAAGTCTCATTTTTTTATTAGTTTTTTTTTTAAGTGTTTATGTATTTATTTGCACTGGATCTTAGTGGCCACTCGCAGCATCTTCGATCTTTAGTTGCAGCATGTGGGATCTCATTCCCTGACTGAGGGTTGAACACCGAGCCCCCTGCATAGGGAGCTTGGAGTCAGCTGCTGGACCACTGGGGAAGTCCCTCAAGTCTCTTTCAATTTACAGGTTGTCCTGTACCTTGGGTTAGTGCCTAGTACCTACTCAGTAATTTTTTTCTTCCCACTGGTGCTTCCTTTTACACCTGTATAAACTTAGTGTCTTAGGTATTTAATGTTGGCATGGCTGAAATAATTGTTTCCTTTTAAAAGTTAGTTTTAACTGAAATAGTTAAACATTTTTAAGCTGCCTGCTTTTGCATCAGCATGCTGCTGCTGCTGCTAAGTCACTTCAGTCGTGTCCGACTCTGTGTGACCCCACAGACGGCAGCCCACCAGGCTCCGAGGTCCCTGGGATCCTCCAGGCAAGAACACTGGAGTGGGTTGCCATTTCCTTCTCCAATGCATGAAAGTGAAAGTGAAGTCACTCAGTCGTGTCTGACTCTTCGTGATCCCATGGACTGCAGCCTCCCAGGCTCCTCCGTCCATGGGATTTTCCAGGCAAGAGTACTGGAGTGGGTTGCCATTGCTTTCTCCATAATAATGTCTAAAATATCTGGACCTCGTGGGTTTGTTGTTTTGTTTAAATAACCTTATTTCCCTGTCTCCCTTTTGGGGTTGGATGTTCTTAGGGTGCGGCCAAAACCACAGTGTGTTTCCTGTTTTCCTCTGCTAACCCCTCTCATAGTTTCTTCCATGTGTCCAGCTGACACCGGCTCTTCACGGCCAGCACGTGTAGGCTGTCAGCTGCCGTCTTGCAGATCAGGCTTGGTCAGTTATGTCTGTGCACTAACCCAGTGCAGAAGCAAACTCAGTGAGACCCACGTTCCTATTCCCCCTTTTACAGATAGAGAAACTAAAGCCCAAATAGCTTGTTCTCTAGGTTACGGGGCAAGTAACTGGCTGCTCTTGCATCTGAATGACTCTGGAGCTCCTGCTCTTTCTGCTGCCCTGGGTTAGATTTGTCTCCTACCCTGTGCATGTTTTCTTAGGTAAGTTCCTTGCTAGAGCTGCAGGGTAGCCCTCAAGAGGGTGTAGTATCGCAAAATAGTCACCCTTTCCTGGGTTCTGTGACAGACTCCCCGTATTCCCCCCCATCTCCACCACCCCCCCCCCCCAGCCAGAGATTTAATCCTTTTAATCCAGATTTAATGTCATCTGATTTAATCTTTCAGCCCTTGGAGGAAGGTCCTGTTGTTATCTTTGCCTTTTTACTGATAAACTGAGGCCCAGTCTGTATCTTGCCCTAGGACATAGGTAAAGTAGCGAAGATAGGATTTGAACGTGTGACTGATTTCTTGAACAGCATTAGCATCCTGTTGCTTGCAGTCTTAAATGTAGGAGCAGAAACCAACATACATGTAGGCAGTACTTACTAGTGCAGAGTACCACAGGGGAAGTACTGATGAGTGACTGACAACTGCTCAGATAGTTCAGGGTTAGAACAAGGACTGTGATTTGTTGAGGGCTTCCCTGATAGCTCAGTTGGTAAAGAATCTGCCTGTAATGCAGGAGACCCCAGTTCAATTCCTGGTTTTGGGAAGATCTGCTGGAGAAGGGATAGGTGACCCACTCCAGTATTCTTGGGCTTCCCTTGTGGCTCAGCTGGTAAAGAATCTGCTTGTAATGTGAGAGACCTGGGTTCAATCCCTGGGTTGGGAAGATACCCTGGAGAAGGGAAAGGCTACCCACTCCAGTATTCTGGCCTGGACAATTCCATGGACTGTATAGTCCATGGGGTCGCAAAGAGTCGGACATGACTGAGCCACTTTCACTTATGATTTGTTGAGAATCTTCTATTCTTCCTCCTAACCTCCCAGTGAAGAATGTTCCATTCTTTCTCCTACCTACCCACTGATACACCCAATTTATAGATGAAGAAATAGTCTCAAAGAATCACTAACCTGAGGTTACATGGTCAGTTAAAAGGTACAGCTGAAATTCAAACGCAGGTTTCTGTGCTCTTAAATGACTTTAAGTATAATACACACAGAGAAAGGTGCAGACATCTTAAGAGGGCGGCTTGATGAATTTTCACATGTGAACACACTTGTGTAGCTTGTACCCGTATCAAGAAACAGAACATTGCCAGCACTGTGAAGGCTTCTTGCACTCCCTTCCACACACACACACATACACACCTTCCCCAAGGACAGCCACTAAGGCTTTGGGGGTGGTGGTGGCATGTTTTGTTAGGTAAGTTCCTTGCTAGAGCTGCAGGGTAAAGAAGCCTATTTAGTGTCATGGATAAGAGCTAGGGCTTGACAGTCTTGAGACCAGTTACCAGATCTGCTGTTACTAACTTTGCAATTTGGGTCAACTTAGCCTCTGAATTTCATTTGTAAAACACAGATAAAACTAGTTACTACCTCCTGTATTTGTTATGTATTAATGTGGTTTAGTTGCTAAGTCATGTCTAAGTCTTTGCAACCCCATGGACGGTAGCCCGCCAGGCTCCTCTGTCCATGGGATTTCCCAGGCAAGAATACTGGAGTGGGGTGCCATTTCCTTCTCCAGTTACGTATTATACATACTGTAAAACAGTGCATGGGAAAATTGCTTGGCATCTTGCAAACACCGAGTTAGCTGATGATTCCTTCTCAGAGGAAGAAAGGACAGTTGGGGAGGTTTTTGGTGGGGGAGAGATGCTCAGAAGTTGACTCTAGAAGGGAGAGGGTAGAACTTGGACCAGTAAGGGGAAGGGAGAGGGTATTCCTGCATAGAGAGGAGCTTGAGCTGAGGTCCTTGGAGAGGCTTATGTATTTGGAAATCAAACATAGAGCAGCTGTCAGCAGTGGTACAGGGCATCCAGGTAGGGGGCTTGTGGGGACAAATTTGAGTAGCTTGGAAGGTAAAGGAAGTTGGTTGGGGAGGGCATGGAGCACACTACTAAGCTATTAGAACTTCTCCCTCGTTGCTTAGGGGAACGTTGAGGCTTCTGAATGTGTGTGTGGTTTGCGGGGTGGGTAGCGTGTCCAACAGTATTTTAGATGATTGCAACTGTATGTGCAGAGGCACTGGGGGTGAAAGTGGGAAAGACTGCACGGATGACGATTGTGAGGTGAGAAAACAAGTGTGTGTGCTCAGTCACTCAGGCCGACTCTTTGCAACACTGTGGAGTGTAGCCCACCAGACTCCTCTGTCCATGGAATTTTCCAGGCAGGAGTACTGGAGGAGTTGCCATTTCCTCCTCCATGGGATCTTCCCAACGCAGGGATCAAACCCGTGTCTCTTACGTCTCCTGCATTAGCAGGTGGATTCTTTACCACTGAGCCACCTGGGAAGCCCCCTAGAAGACAAGTGATCTTGATTAAATCAAATCTTGACTATCTTGACTATCAGTTTCCCTTTATTTCCCTAGTTGTCGGGCACTGTGCTGAATTATTTTGTGGATATATAATCTTATCAAGTCCCCATAACAGGTCTGAAAGTCGCTCAATCATACACTTTAAAGAGGGGCCAGACTTTGTATTTTTAGCACGTGCCCTAGATGATTGTGGTAACACACTGAAGTTGAAGAGTGGGGACGGGGGAGCCTGGTGGGCTGCCGTCTATGGGGTCGAACAGAGTCGGACACAACTGAAGCGACTTAGCAGCAGCAGCAGCCCCACCGTGCAGCCTCCCATCCTAACAGTTTGAGCCTTTCTGACCTACACCTTCCCCAACCACAGGTTTCTCACACAGGTGGGGTGCCTATTTCTTGGGCTCAAAAGTGGCCCTTGGCTAGTGAGACATGTGGCTCAGGGCCTCAGCCACAGCAGAATATGGCCCAGGGGTCAGCAGCATAGCCAGTCCTGTGGCGTGTTTAAAATCGGATGCTCAGGCCCCACCCTACTAAATTAGAATCTGTATTTTAGCAGCACCCTTAGGTGGTTTGGAGTAGAAAAAGCGTTGCTTTAAAGTATAAGCGTGAAGTCAGGGGAATATAATACAGCCATTTCATTAGGGTTCTTCTATAGTTTGCAATTAAAGAATAGTGTAAGAAATGAAGACCATGAAGGAGGCCTTCTAATTACTGAATGCCTACAGTGTCTGGGGCTTCCCAGGTGGTGCACTGGTAAAGAATCCGCCTGGGGGTCGCATAGAGTCAGACACAACTGAGTGAGTGCACACACACGCACAGAGTGTGTCTGATGTTTTGGGTACTTTATTTCATTTTATCCTCACAACAGCCCTGTGAAGTAGACATCATCCCCCATTTAACTGGTGAGGAAACAGATTCTGAGACGTTAAGTAACTAGCCAAAGGTCATCCAGCTTTTGGGGGCCGCCAGGTTCATATGCAGATCTGTCTGACTCCTCGGTTCATGCTCTTTGCAGCCCACCACAATGATTCCCTTGCAGCCAGCAAAAAATGAAGGAGTTAGTCTTCCTCCGTGTCACCCCTTCCCTCTGAGAGTGTTGTTCCACAGAGCTGCAGAGTCCAGTTGCCTGGAACAGGACAAAAGTGTCCTGTGGTTTGGGGTAATAAAAATAGGATGGTTAGGTTCTGTGCTGACAGCGCTTTGCTGGTGTTTTGGTTAGTCTCTCCCTTGGAAGAGGCGTGACCTCCAAATTTTCCACCCAAGTTAATTTCAACAACCAAGAAGAAAGATCGCCAGAAAAGCACAGCTTTCTGGTTTTGTGGCCGCTGTGCCAGCCCAAAAGACCAGAGACTTTCCATTGCCAGAGGGGCCTGACTTTCATTGCTTTTCTAAAGTGCTGTTTTTAACACCTCACCTGGATTCTGTTTTGCTCGGAAATCAGTTCTTTGCTTGAGCTGAATCAGTCCGTGACTCACAAATCAGCACTTGTTGCACTGAACCCTATTTGGCTTTTATCACGTGCATCTGAGAAAACTCCCAACCAACTAGTTTGAACAAGGTCCCACCCTACTTATTTTCTATAACAGTTGAACCAGAAAGGTAAGTGTTAGGCTTTTGAACTGATTCTATTCCTTTTGAATTCTACATTCTTTTTTGCCTCTGCGAAACCAACGTAGAACTGTCCAGGGTCTCTTCCTCTTTTGGTATTCATTCAGTTGCGTAGTCTACTGAACTGTGAGCTCATACAGGACAGAGTCTGTGTCTCCTATTCATCTGTTTCGCTGGCTCCCAGCGAGGTTCTAGGAAGAGGCGTATGAGTGAACATGGAATTAAGGCAAGGGTCACAGTAACAGTTGATGCTTCCTGAACGCTTACAGTGATCCTTCATAATCTCTCATCAATCCAGTGATACAGGAGATGATAGTACCATCTCCATTTTACCTAGAGGAAATTTAAAATTTACAGAAGTGATACAGTTTTTCTCAAGTCACATATCCAGGCTTGGTGGACCTGGTGTCTGAAACCCAGGCAGTTTGACTCTGCAGCCCATGCTGTTAACCAAAAGGCTGTCCTGCCTACTAGAACTACCAAGAGCTTACTTTGCCAGGTGCTGTGCTGTTCTAAGTCGCTTCAGTCGTGTCTGACTCCACAATCCTATGGAATGTAGTCTGCCAGGGTCCTCTGCCCATGGGATTCTCCAGGCAAAAATACTGGAGTGGGTTGCCGTTTCCTCTTCAGGGGATCTTCCCGACCCAGGGATCAAACTCACATCTCTCATGTCTCCTGCACTGGCAGGCGGGTTCTTTACCACAGCACCACTTGGGAAGCCCCACTGCTTGTCAGGTGGTCTTCATACATAGCTCATCTGATGCTCACTGCTACCTTTTGAGATGGAGCCTTTGTACTTTCATTTTATTTTATTTTTTATTTTTTTTGTACTTTCATTTTAAACAGATTAGAAAACTGTGCCTCTTGAGAGGTTAAGTGATTTGGTGCAGGTAATGCAGCTACCGGATGACAGGGAAGGGGAAGGCCAAGTCTGCCCGGGGAAGACTTCTGCATCTGGCCCCAGCCGCCTCCCACACTAGTGACCACAGTACTTGACATCCACACATCCATTCCTTTGGCAAATATTCATTCAGCATGTTACATGCCAGGCATTGTGCCAAGTGCTTTATATACGTGAACTCATTTAAACTTCAGAGCAACTGTCTGTTTCTATTCCCATTCATAATGGGGAAGCTGAGGCTTAAGTGTCACTAGTGTGTCTAGTGAAAGCAGCGATAATAGCTGATATTTATGACAGTTTCCTGTGCTAGGTGCACTGTTGCAAGTGCTTCCATGTATTATCTCATGTAATTCTTCCTGCAACCCTATAATCATGGGTTAGAATATAACATAAGGTAGTTTTATCCCTGTTACAGGTAAGGAAATTGGCATTTCTGCACACACCCAGAAAGTGGCAGAGTCAGCTTCACACCCCGGCAGTCAAACTCCAAGGCCTGCACTGTTAACCGTATCCCGTGTTTTGTCCTGCCCTCCACAGGCACCCAAATTGGCTAAAAACTTCTGTGTCTGCCATTTGGCTACCGGAGACATGCTGAGGGCCATGGTGGCTTCCGGCTCAGAGCTGGGAAAGAAGCTGAAGGCGACTATGGATGCCGGGAAGCTGGTAGGTTCGGTGGGACCAATGAATGTTGATCTTCCTCAGTCCAGGTCTGCCCCGCCAGGGTGACCACCAGCCACGTGCAGCTATTGAAATTCATTTTAATTTAAAATTAACTTTCTCAGCTTCACTTGCCACATTTCAGGGTTTTGCTATCCAATACAGATATAGAACTTTTTAATATTTATAATTGTATTTCTGTATTTTCGGGTGTGCTGCATCGTCATTGCTGCACAGGCTTTCCTCTAGTTGTGGCGAGTGGGAGCTACTCTCGTTGCGGTGTGCAGGCTCCTTGTTTCGGTGGCTTCTCTTGTGGTTGAGCATGAGCGCCACAGTATTTGCGGCACGTGGGCTCAGTAGTTGTGGCTCCTGGGCTCTAGAGCACAGGCTCAGTAGTTGTGGCACATGGGCTTAGTTGACCTGCAGCATGTGGGATCCTCCCGGATCAGGGATCGAACCTGTCTTCTACATTGTCGGGCAGATTCGTTCAGGCAGATCACTGAGCCACCAGGGAAGCCCCGAGATAGAACATTTTAATCATTGTAGAAAGTTCTGTCAGACAGCCCTGTGCTGTGGGGTGTTTTAACAAACTGGAAGATTATATGAACTTTTACATTAGCAAGTCTGCTTGGTTCATTCTGAATTTATGGCACTGATTTTATTCACAGTATTCTTGAAGTTCCTTTGTGCTGGCGTATTTTGTAATACAACCCTAGTTTTTAGAGCCAGAAACAAAATTGACATCCCTAGACCAGAACTCAAGGGTCCTTCAAGAGAGGACTCAAGAAGGCACAGGGTGCTTTTACTTACTTTTGTGACTCTCTTCTGTGTCTCTTAACAGAGGGGTTGCTTGGCAGTTAACAAAAGTATCCTTCTTATTTGGAGAATATAATAGCATTTTCTCTTGTTTTTAGCCCAGTTGATCTGATAGGAGAAGTACAGTTTGTTATCCACTAGATCGTTTTGGTTGGTGTGTGTGCTAAGTTGCTTCAGCAGTATCTGACTCTGTGCGACCATATGGACTGTAGCCTGCCAGACTCCTCTGTCCATGGAGTTCTCCAGGCAAGAATACTGGAATCAATTGCCATCCCCTCCTCCAGGGAATCTTCGCATCCCCGGGATCGAACCCCCATCTCTTATGTCTCCTGCATTGGCAGGCGGATTCTTTACCACCAGCACCACCTAGGTGCCAGAGCTTAATTGTAACTGAGTTTTTCTGGGATTTGGTCTTGGGAAGAATCGTTTTGTGCTTGGGCCTCTGGTCTTCATATCTCAGTATGTTGGTTAGGGCAGGTGCTGGGCTGAGTTAACCTCCTGTCAGGCTTTGAGATTGTGGATCTGGGCTAGCTCTGCTGACGCGCCCACTGCCCCTTTACTTCTGGCCTGCCCTTCATGTGAGTGAGGCCGTCAGTCACTCCTGAGAGCTGGGTATTTTGGACTTTGGACCTTGATAGAAGATCCTGTACTGAGAACAAAATGGGATGTGGCAATGAGATTACTTATCTCCAGCCTTCACTTAGTCGTAGAGCTTATACTTTGTCCCCAAGTTCACAGCTGGTCCCAGGAGATAAGAGCGTTAGCTACCAAAATGGGCAGCCTTCACTTTAACACTGGCAGGGAGCTTTTCTTCCAGCTTTTGAAAGCCAAAGAGGGTCCTCACTAGAGTTTTCAGAGAGGCTCAGAGGCCGTTGGGCTGGCTCCTTGGTTCTGACCCAGTCTTGTCAGGTCAGTAAACTTCTCTGTTGCTTCCTGTCCAAGGTGGCCTGGGTCCCTTTACTGTTAGCCTAATCAAAATTGTGAAACAGGTTAAGTTGGTGCCTTTTGACATTTTGGTCAACGCTCATTCTCTCCTGGAGCCTCCCTCAAGTGGTCTCTCAGCTGTGTACCCTCACTTTCTTGTGTCTGGAGGACAGCTAATTGCCGAGAAGCTGTTATTTGATGGTTAGGACTCTGACTAATAGCCAGAGAGGCCTTCGGGACCTAAGACTTGGAGGTCTCTAGATGGAATCCTGGAATCCTCTTTCCTCTCCCTGATTACTGGGACACAGGAGAGTCTCAAGGGAAGAGAATGTGTGTGTGGCAAGCACAGAAATAATCATGAAACTGAATCTTCCAAAGGGAGCCACTCCATAGTTGCTCTGATTTTTGCTTCTTTGGGGTCAAGAACCTGTTTAGTAATCAGGCTATACAGACACAGACTTAAATAACCCTGGAGTTGGGCTATTGCCACCTAGTTAATGGATATAACCCCAACAACTGTTTTGTTCTTGACTTCCAGGTGAGTGATGAAATGGTCTTGGAGCTCATTGAAAAGAATTTGGAGACCCCTCCATGCAAAAATGGTTTTCTTCTGGATGGCTTCCCTCGGACCGTGAGGCAGGCAGAAATGGTGAGTGACTTGGTTTTGTAACACCAAGCCAGGAAAGCAAATCCTGGTCCTTTATCTCTTTATTCCTTTGAGGGAAATGGGTCTTATCAAGCTCTGGTAGCTTAGGTGGGCCACATGCTCTTTTTACAGCTTGATGACCTCATGGAGAAGAGGAAAGAGAAGCTTGATTCTGTGATTGAATTCAGCATCCCAGACTCTCTGCTCATCCGGAGAATCACAGGAAGGTATTTGTCTCCTGAAGGTCCCTTCTTTTCATGCTTCATCAGAGCTTTGGCAGACCACAGGAACTGCTCTGGCCTAATCCCAGCCATGAAGCTTAGTGCCGTTTCCAGGGGGATTGATCTTATTTGGTGACATGGGATGGGGATGTGGAAAGAAGAGCAAGGGATCCAAAGTCCAGCAGCAGCTCAGTCCTGTCACCTTTTAACTCTGACCCTAGGCAAGTTTCTTAACCTCTCTAAGGCTGTATCCTTATGTTGCATGGGGGTAATAGTACCTGCTTCAAGGAACGGTTGTGCATGATAGATAGCTTGTTGTGCATAGTTCAGAACCTTGCTGACATGGGTGCTTAAGAAATACTAAATTCCTTACATGTGTATCTCCATTTCAGTGCTTTTTAAGTTTGATTTCAGTTGGAGTTGCCATACCTTGCTGTAGGCTTTTTATTTCTTATAAAAATAGTAGGACCATCTTCACAGAGTTTAGAAAATTGAAGAAATTTTGTTCACGGTACAGCCAGCTTAGCAAAAAACACTAATTTATTTGTGTGTTTTGTTTTAAAGTGCTGACTTCTCTATAGGGGTTAACATTGAACACAGAAACGCTTCAGCTTCTGACGAGTGGCTCTTAAAGAGTGCGAGTGGCTCTTAAAGAGTGCCGTTGCTCCAGGCTACAGTTTACTTAACCCTTTCACCGACACTCTACATCTGCTTTGTGCTGCCTTCCAGAGATACTCGGGAAGCTTCCAACTACTAATAGACCCTCCCATTCTTATCTTTATTATAGACCATATCTTATTTTTATCCCTTAGTCATTTTATTTATTTTTTTAAAAATTCATCTGTCTATTACTGTTACTGTACCAATAGTACACTTTATTTTTAAACCTGGGTTTTTTTTTTTTTTTTTAATGTGGACCATTTTTAAAGTCTTTTATTGAATTTGTTACAATATTGTTTCTGTTTTATATTTTGGTTTTTGGCCACAAGGCATGTGGAATCTTAGCTCCCCTGCCAGGGATGGAAACCAAGCCCCCTCTTTGGAAGGCAAAGTCTTAACCACTGGACCGCCAGGGAAGTCCCCCTTTAGTCATTTTAATGGAATCTCAGGAAGGTGGTCAGCTTTCCATCTTGAACCAGCCTCCTGTGACCATTATTCTTCATTGCTGCATGTTGTTTCACAGTAGATGAACCATCATTTACTTCATTATTCCCTAGTTGTTGTATATTTGTGTTTCTACTAGTTGTCTACTGGCAAACTGATGCTCTGACCATTGTAGTACATGTAAGTTAGTAATTAAGGGGGACATGATTTTTTTTATTATAAATGTACTACTTTGATTTCCTAATGAGGTTGAGCATTTTCCCCCGTGTGTCTGCAGTTCGTGTCTTTAAGGAGAGCCTCAGGCAGCAGAATAAGTGTTAGATGTGTTCTGGAAGGTGGTGTTGGATACAGGGGAATGCACCTTGTATTAATTTCCTTTTCAAATGTCCAGGTTTCATATTTCCAGCTATTGCATAGGCTCCTTCAGTGCAGATTTTTTGTTTCTTTGCACTGGCACAGAGTAGGCAAAGTTGATACAGTCCAAGAAGCAGTAGGGTTGTTAGGAAGGGACATCACCAGGGCTGGGGTCCCAGACATTGCAAAGTAAATGTTAACAGAACTAGATGACACAAGGGACCTTTGATCTGATTGGCCCAGCTTCCTAAGTGCCTGCTTTGTGCACAGCACAGCTCTGGGAGCAAGGGACCAAGAGAGGATATACCAGTGCCCATCTCTGACCTCAGAGTGTCCACAAACCCTACATGAAACGTGGGCTGTTTAGTGCAATAGGAGTCCAGTAAGAGAGCCTGTGGGCAGAGAGGGAAGGCTGGCTAGGAGAGAGGCATAAAGTGAGACTTGACCTTCCTGGGTAGAGAGGATTTTATTGAGGTTTTCCCAGAAGGAAGTAGAGGCAAGAATGTCCAGAGCTGGAGAAATGGCCTGGGAGGCTGGATGGTAGAATGAGAGAGGTTGGGAAGCTGCAAAGTCTGCCAAGGAGCAGAGAGGGTAGACCTGCCTGAGTCAGGAGTCATGGGATGTTCTTAAGCCACTAGGTGCTGTGGCCGATACAGCATTGTAATAATATTGGCTTGGTCCTGGGATACAGGCTCAGTTGAGGGAAAGAAGAAACAGACAAGGACCCCACCAAGGAGCCTCGTGTGATCCACCTGTGGAGTGACGAGGCTGAAGTTGGCTGGTGGGGAACCGAGAGATTCTGAAAACAAACTACACAATTGTAGAGGGCGAAAGAGGGAAGGCTCAGTCTCTCGGTTTGGAAGTGAGTGCTCTCCTCACAGAGGAGGAAACAGAACAGGTCAGACTGTGTGAAAGTGCTTTTCCAAGTCCATTTGTACGTATGTCAGTGGCAGAACAGGCACCAAAAGCCTGCTTTCTGCCTCATCGTCCACTGTGCTGATGGTTGCCAGAAAAAGAGTCAGGAACTAACCAGTTTAATATGGATCTTATCTGACATGATAAGATTGAATTGGCTCAGGCCTCACTTCTAATAATTTTATGGGTGATTATTTTATTCCTTGCCATAAGTATGGCTGGTGGGTTTTGTTTAACCTGTTCAGTGTTGGCTCTCTGGTTTCATTGGTTTCTTATGTCTTGTGCCATTGCCATTCTGTGGATGAGAACGCAGGTGTCTGAAGTATCTCAGCCAAGGCAGCAGTGGCTGTAGCATTCCAGCCTGGTCCCCCCACATCTTCACCTCCAGGCCAGGCTCAGTGGGTCTAAGAGCTGTTTTGGTACTTTTGTCCTTGAGACCAGTCCCATTTTAAGAACTTGGAGATTGATTTCTTTTCCCTTCTAAAAAATGAGTCTTGCATTCTTCTTAAAATGATATTTGAGGGTGGAGAAGGAGCAGTGTATTTATATGTAACTGGAGGGCTGAGGGAATCTGAGAGTGAGCGAGAGCTGATGTAGAGACATGGAGAGGAGAGAGTTGTGTTTGTTGCTGCCTGGCTGCTATATGCCCTGTGCTATTCAGAAGGTGATGAAACATGGTCCAGGGACTTCCCTGGTGGTCCAGTGGTTAAGACTTCATGCTTGGGGGCATGGGTTCAGATCCCGGTTGAGGAACTAAGATCCCACATCCTTCGAGGTTCAGCCAGAAAAAAAAAAAAAAACATGGTCCCCATCTCATGCCCCCAGCCCTTCCCAAAGAGAAAGCTGTAGTCGAGCCCCAGCTCCTGCTCTTCCTCTCTCTGGGTCTCCCAGTGGGCATCATTTCCAGTGAATGCACCAGAGGAACCCCTCCAGCAACTCAAAGAAAGGCTCAACCTTGGGCTGTGTGATTGCAGTCACTTGTCCCCTGACCACCTTATTCTATAAATGGACCCCTTGGCCCCCCAAAATTATGCTGTCATGGAAACACAGTGCCACATTTTGCAAATTTGTGTGGCTTCAGAAGTCTGACTCAGACTTTCCCAACTGATGTGTTGAAATACTGACCCCCTCTGCCACCAGACCAAGCACGCTGAGTACTTTCTGTGCCTGCCAAGAGGTAGAAAATGTTGGGAAGCTCTGGTCTAACAGACTTCATGAAGAGAGCAGCATCGGTTAAATAAGCAGATCTTGGTTGGCATAGAATTGGGAGACCACGGGAATTTGAGAGGGCCCCAGCCGCGGAGCAGCATTTGGCCTGCCTCCTTCCCTTCTTAGGTTTCGGGGCTCCTGTGGTGTGGCCACTGCCAGTCAGGGGCGTGGGCTTATTGCTTAAGGGGACATGGCAGAGATGCAGCTGCCAGCTACATATCCCGTGCCAGATAAAAGCTGCTTCTTGAGCTCTTTGTTCTGTGACTTAATGTGTCAGTTTTCTTGACACCTTGAGCATTGCCCTCTGATGGCTGGGCTGTCTGTGTCTCTGTGGTCAGAGGTGTGCGGCGTTGTCTGGTGACATCTGCGTCCATAGCACGTGTTTTTTCCTATAGCGCCTTTCTTGTTTTTTACCCAAAGTAGGTTAGAAAATAAGGGTAGTCTCTCTGTCCTCTGTCCCCCATGCCCCATGGCACGTTGTCCAAGTCTCTGTTAAAGGATTACCACATCTACTGTAGTTACTTATTTCCACATTTGTCTCCCTCTCTACATTAAGCACTCTTTGTGACCAGGGATCTTGACTCACTTCTCTGTAGCCCCTGGATTCAGCTCAAGACCTGAACTGGACTAGGCAGTTAGTCAGCACTTGTTGAATGAACAGGTGAATACATGGGTGGCTGTGTGAGACCTATGGGACACACAGCCCACAGGCTGTCATGCCAGCCTCCAGCCAGACAGACACTTATTTTAATGTTGGGTCAAAAGAGAAAAGATACTCGCTCTGATATATGCCCAGTTACTTTCCTAAGCAAGGGATGCCTGTAACTGGTTTCTCTGCTGGATTAAAGTCGTTGCATCCAGCTTCTCTGTGCCTGTGGTCTTGGAGACCCCTGGAGTTCCAGCGGCCTGATTGACGTTCATTTGCTGTCTTGCAGACTGATTCACCCCCAGAGTGGCCGCTCCTACCACGAGGAGTTCAATCCCCCAAAGGAACCCATGAAAGATGATGTATGTAAATTGAGGACGGGAAACGTCCTTTTCTTTCTTTACTCTTTCTTTCTTCACTTTTTCTTCCTTTTGTTCTTCTCATCTTCCCTCTGTTCCTCCCACCATCATTAAACTATGAGAAGTATCACTGTCACGTAAATCACATGGACTGTGGCTCGTCTTTAGAGTGTCCCTCCAGGTGACTTACTGTTTGACCTTGAGGTAGCCACCAGTGCCAGCTACTTGATGGTGCCCAGTTTGTACCTGTTTTGTCCAGAGCAGCCCCTTCCTGGCATCATGGGAACCTCAGTGGTGACCTAATCAGGAGGAGAAGGCTGCTTGGAAGCCTGAATTAAAGCCAGGGTTGGGAGGACAGGACTGAAGAGAGGTTTGTTGACCAGCCCCACTTCAGAAGAATATCCTCTCTCTAATGACTCTACTGTGCCCTGCAGATTCCAGAAGGGCTTGGCCAGGTTAACACTGCCAAGTTCCTATGACAGTCTTCAGTTGTTTGCAGATGTAAAAGGGAGGGTCTCATACATAGTCACTGAAATATTTGCATAAATAGTTCATTTAGTCTGTTTTAGAACATGCAGGCCACAACAGAATGAATTTCCTGGACTTAACCTTATCAAATGAGACAAGTTCATCAGGTCACACAGGTTGCAAAGCCATCTGTCAGCTCTGTCGCATTTCAGATCTGCAATGCTATCACTCAGCACCCCCCACCCCACTTGCCACGTTTAGAACGTTGATGGCCTGGTAAAAAACTGAAGCAGTTAAGATCGTAATTTCTACTGCAGCTCTGATTTTGATGTATTCTCCTGGTCTCAGGGGCCTCTCTTTCTTGTTTCTCACCCTCCAAGTGTTTGTCGTGGAAGCTGAACAGCCTGAGCACCAGCTATGAGATAAAGACATTGCCCATCGCCTCCCTCAGCCCTGTTCTTGCAGTTGCTATTTCAGGCTCCCCGATTTCTCTGGACCAGGTGGTCTGCTCCTGGGACCAGCTTGCTGGGAATAGTGAAGGTCTTCATAGTTCTCTATTGAAGGAGGTCTAGATTGTCTGTCTCTCCCTGTGATGGACTTTGGGATCAGACAGCATCTCAGATCTGCATCTGGCCTTGGATTAGGAGACCTTGCTGAGTCCCAGCCTTTCATTGCCCTCTTCTTCTTCTCAGATCACTGGGGAACCGTTGATCCGCCGATCAGATGATAATAAGAAGGCCTTGAAAATCCGCCTGGAAGCCTACCACACTCAAACCACCCCGCTGGTGGAGTACTACAGTAAACGGGGGATCCACTCCGCCATCGATGCGTCCCAGACCCCTGACGTCGTGTTTGCAAGCATCCTAGCAGCATTCTCCAAAGCCACATGTAAAGACTTGGTTATGTTTATTTAATGTTGGGTCCAAAAAGGAACTTCTTTCTTCTTCCTTTCCCTGTTGAACGAGTGGGTGGGAATGGCAGAGTAGGCAGAGGGAAGCTTCCTCAGGCCAGCAAGAATATCATTTGATGTATTGATTAAAAAAGCACTTGCTTCATGTACCTTTGGTGTGTGCGCAAGTCTCATCTCATCTGTGTGTGTGTGTGGTGTGTATGTGCGTGCACGTGCACACACGTGTGTAAGTATAAGTATGTGTACACTCTTATACTTCTTAAATTGTAGGCGAGACTGTTTACTTCTTTAGCCGTACTCTTTATTTTCGACTTCCCTGGTGGCTCAGACGGTAAAGCATCTGTCTACAATGCAGGAGACCCGGGTTCGATCCCTGGGTTGGGAAGATCCCCTGGAGAAGGAAATGGCAATCCACTCTAGGACTGTTGCCTGGAAAATCCCATGGACAGAGGAGCCTGGTAGGCTACAGTCCATGGGGTTGCAAAGAGTCAGACACAACTGAGCGACTTCACTTCACTTCACTTTATTTTCAACCAAAATAAACTAACTCAAGTATCCGCCAGGCAGACAAGTTCCTGGGTATTTTTCCATCTCCAGCAGCTAATTAGAAGTCCTGGGTCACATGCAGTCAGGCAGGGCTACAGTTCCTGATGGCAGCCTGTTGGCCAGAAATTCCACTTGTTTTCTCACCCATAATGAAAAGTCAATGAGTCATTGTGGAAAGGGATCATTAATTTTTTCCCCCTAAACAGGAATGAAAAGGCACTTACTTTATAGATTCCAGAAATTACTGGGAGAGGGTATCACCATAGAAAGAGCCTGGCCAAGTTGAATTATTTTTGTGATCTGCCCCATGGTTCTATAAAGTAGGAATCATTCGGCACCTGTGTTGAATACTAAATTGATGCCAAAGAATTAAACCAGGTGAAAGGTCCTCTTGAATTCAGACTGTCTTCTGAACATCCAGGCTAGGCATCTGAGAGCAGCCAGTCCACTTCCCCAAAGACAGCAGGATAGATTTGTCTTTATTTTCAATGTTTGCTCTGTTTGCAAGTGTGAACAAAACGGTGATTTGAGGATCATTTGGGGATCATGTTGATTAGCATTTATTCAAGCCCAGTCTCTACAGGATATGAAGTCACATATATCCCTTTTGAACGCAGCCCTCTCCCTTCCATATCTAGTCCTTCACCCCTTATGTCATGACGGTGGTGGCCACAGTCTCCCCAAGAAAGGACCACCCCCAAAATAAGATCACCTATGGCCGTAACCAGCTTTTCTTCCTAACCTCGGCTCCCGGCTCTTAGGCATCTCTTGAGATCCACACTGTGCCTTTTGGTCTCTGGTTTGATCTGTGGCAAACGGAGGAATTAATAGACTGCTATGAGGGACCACAAAAACAGCAGGCTCTGGAAAAACCATTAAAAAGTCAGTGACAGGTCCAGTAAATAATGCCACCTGCCCAGGGTACTCTGCTGACTCAGTGCAGTGGCCTCGGAAGTGCCCAGCCCCCACCTGACCTGAGCTCTCCTGCTGTCTGTGAGACCACCAGAGGGCTTGTCCTCTGTCCGCCTGGAAACTGGCTGCGGTACGTGGCCACCTGTGTCCCTCTCTGTCTGCTTCAAGTGAGTGTCTGCTGGCTCTGCTCTGCCTTGTTTCCCTGGTTGGAGACTAACTCCACCCATTCTTAACGGAAACCCAGCCTGGCATGGGATGTTTCTGGGAAGCACATGATTTCTGAGAATGGACAAGGAAAGGGAGTGAAACCAAAACTGTCTGCTGTGTCTGCAGGGATCTGGGCTGCTTCTCTGGGTGAGGTGGCCTCATGAATCTTAGAGTTGACTCCCCTTTGACGGGGGACAGTTGCAGGCACTTGGCCTCAAAGTTGAGGTCCTTGAATGATTGCTGATAGCGTGTGCATGATCTGTGCTCAAATATTTGTCTGTGTGCATTCACACGTGCACACATATACATGTGATATTTGGGCTACCAATGGGAAAGGGAAGGTCGTCGGGGGTGCATATGTCCTCTTGGGGGTGGGTAGAATTCAATTTTTGCTTTGCTTAATTCCAGAGCCTTAACCTCAGCAGGCATGAGAGCTTTCACCTGGCAGAGAAATGTCCAGTGTTTAATGCATTTGGTTACTGGGGTGTGCATGCCAACCTTCTCTGATGGTTACTTGGTTTTTAAAAATGCATTTTGTTTTCTCTTGTCTCCTCTTTATTTCAGCCTAGTAACAGAAGGCCAGGCGGGACTGCACCACTACTCATCACCCCACGGCATGATCCCTGCTCTTAGGTGCTGGGCAGAGGGAGGGGCGGTCAGGGTAAGGATGGGGACAGAGGAGCGGTGAGGGCCCAAGCGGGGGAGAGGAGCTGTGTTGCCATGAAGCAGTTTCATTTACGTGGAGTAGAACTCTTAAAAGCATAAGCAAAGGGGAAAATTAATTTTTTAAAACACTTGATTGGAGGGTATAAATAGAAACAAGGAGATGCAATATTATTTCTAAGGAATCATGCTTTCATTTACTTTGGACTGGTGACAACTGGACAGGTCTCAGTGCCCTGAGACCTCAGCTTTGATCAGAACCTCATGCCAGCCCAGGAATGCGGGAAATCACACTGTTGTCCTGTCTGACCCATAGCTTGGAACAGGGCAGGAGTTGATTACTAATCCTGGTTACCCATACCATGAAATCAGAACGTCATCTCCCCACGTGCAATAGACATGGAATGTGTTCCTGGGGGCGGCGTCTCAACAAATCCGGCTTACTGGAGTCATGGGGCAGGCTGGTGTCCCTCCCTTCCATACTCACCACTGATTTACCAGCCCACCTGCCCTCACGGGTGAGCCCTCGGCAGCCACCCAGCATACGCCACAGTCCTGTGCTCTTGCCTTCCTCCATCCACATCATGTGAAAGGACTCTTTTTAATCAATGAGCAAGTGTCCTAAGCAACATTATCCAAAGACTGTCCTTTCCATCCTCAAATCCTATGACTGGGATCAGTCTACAACACTGTGATGTATTATTTTCAATGAGGTGCCTTTCTTAACTGTCCAAATGCTGCCTTGTTTGGCCCTTAAATAAAGTGTGTTAAAAGTTTGTATCCCCTGTTGTGGCATTTTTTAAGGAGCTGTGGGCTAGTAAAATGACGCTGAATTCTGGATCTGACTTAGAAGCCCTTTTCTGGGTCATTAGAAGTCATAAGAAGGCAGAAAGGTCCAAGAGTGTGTTCATAAGAAGAGTCTGCTCCCTCTTGGCCTTCAGCTCATCTGCAGGATTTTCTTGAGCCCAAGGACAAGGCAGCTTGGGCCAATGGAGACAGTGCTGTGCTTTGGGTTCAGGGATGTACAACAAATCCCAGCCAATCATTTGCTCCTGCTTCCTTGTGTGAGAAAGAGACTAGTGGTGGTCCAGTGGTTAAGACTCTTACCTGCCACTGCAGAGGACACTGGTTCGATCCCGGGTCTGGGAAGATCCCACATGCCGTGGGGCACCTGGACCCATGTACCACAGCTACTGAGCCTGTGCTCTGAAGCCTGCAAGGTGCAACTGTTGAGCCCACATGCAGCAACTGCTGAAGGCCACGTGCCCTAGAACCTGTGCTCCTTGACAAGAGAAGCCACCACAGTGAGAAGCTAGCGCAACACAACTAGAGAGTGGCCTGTGCTCTCCGCAACTGAAGAAAGCCTACAGGCAGCAACCAAGACCCAGCTCAGCCAAAAGTTGATAAATAATTTTTAATAAGAGGCTGGTGATGCTACCTTCTCAGACTCATTTGGCAGTTAATGAAGTTTATAAGGAGAAGGTTTCTACTTGGTACCTGGCACACAACAGACTGGATAAATGCTAGCTGAATCCGAGGATACATAGAAAAATAACCTGTTTCCTGCCAGGGTGGATGATCGTTAAGCAAACAGTTGTCCACAGCCTAGAAAGCCAGTGCTTCTAATCCCTAAGCCAGATTTTTGGCTGCCTTTTCAGCTGCCTCTTTAATACCCTTGGTTGCTTCTTTGTAAATCCATCTCTTCCCCTGCAAAAACGAGCTTAAATCATTTGTCCAAACTGAAGCTCTCGTGCTCTTTGAATGGGCTGCCTTTGCACTGGGGTTTCTGAGAGTGACTGCTATTGCTGAAAGCAGATGGAGCTGAGCTGGAAGCACCTTCCTGCTCCAGGCAGGTGTTCTTACTCTGGAGAGAGGCAGGCCTGTTTCTGGTGTCTGAATTCCTGCTCCCTCTTCCAACTCCTCCCTCTCCTGCTCTACCACGTCCCGCACCTCTGCAGGGTCATTCTCACGTGATTTATCTGCCTTGATCTTTTCATCCCCCAAAGTATTTAAATACCCCATGAAAATTTTTCTTCTGTTCCTTGATCGTCATGCAACAAACTGAGGGAAATCTTTGTCAGAGCAGCCTGGGAGGATACGTGGTATGAGTGGAAAGAATAAACTGGAAGAAGACCAGGTGAGCTCTTGCTCGCTCCTTTGGGCTTGGCCTCCTCTCTGGAAACCGAGATTGGATGAGGAAGACTGACACGTCAGGTGCTGTGCAGCAGCCCCACACCCACGACCTTGCTTGACCTCTCCCCGGCCCCTGCAAAGCCCCGGAGGTGGTCAGTGCTGTCTTCTGTCTCAGGGAAGGAGACCAGGCCTCAGCAGTGGTCACATTCCTGAGGGCACCGTAAGCAGAGTCAGGACTCACAGTCTCTGACACCTTGCTGCTGAAGTGATCCAGTGATGCAGTGCCACTGTAGCAGAAAGGGCCCTTCCAGATGGATTCTTCTTCGTGGACGCCCCACACCGCCAGAGCCAGTTTGGGGTAAATCATTGACAGTCTGAGGACCCAAGGTATGTGTTTAGGATCTCATGTGCACGAAATGTCACAGACAGGACGGAGCGGGGTGAAGAGCAGGCTCGGTCCTCTGGAAGCCTAACCAGCCTTTTCTCAGGAAGAAGCTACATGAGTCAGAAATGACAGGTTTCAGCAGCAGCTCCTCCACCATCAGCCTTCCAGCAAATCATTGCACCTTAGCCGTTGAATGGGAATGATCTCCACCCCTCAGATGTGCTGACGACACTGGTGAGCAAGACTTTGTGTGGGCATGCAGCAGGCGCTCAGTGTGTGCTGATGGAGCTCAGTGAAAATGTGGGTGTGGGCAAGAGCTGTTTTCCTGAGTCAGTAGCCAGGCTAGGCTAAAGATTCTTCTGTTTTTTTCTTTTTTAAAACAAGTGTAGTTGACTTACAATGTGCCAATCTCTGCTATACAACAAAATGGCTGTTTATATATATATTTATATATATATATATATACACACACACACACATATATACACATTCTCTTTTTAATATTCTTTTCTGTTATGGTTTATCCCAGGAGATTGGATAATTCCCTGTACTATCGAGTAACACCTTGTTGTTTATCCATCCTATATATGATAGTTTACATCTGCTAATCCCAAACTCCCCGGCCTTCTTTCCCCACCCTCTCCCCATCTTGGCAACCACAAGTCTGATCTCTGTGTTTGTGTGTCTGTTTCTGTTCTGTAGATAGCTTCGTTTGTGCCATGTTTTAGATTCCACACATAAATGATTTCATAAGGTATTTGTCTTTCTCTTTCCTGCTTTACTTATTATGATAATCTAGTGGCATCCATGTTGCTGCAAATGGCGTTATTTCATTCTTTTTATGTCTGAGTCGTATTCCATTATGTATGTGTACCACATCCTTTTTATCTAGTCATCCATTGATGGACATTTAATTTGCAAGAATTCTTAACCTGAAGATCTCCTAGAAGTCTATGGATGCCTGAAATTGTATGCAGAATTCTGTATTTTTGTATATTCATAATTAATAGTAGATTAACATTTCATGCTTATTGTTTGGTAGGTTCTGCATATATTATCTCATTTATTCTCAATGACCATGTGGAAGTAAGTACTATCATTATCTCATATGTATGCATTTTGAGGCTCATATACCTATGAATGGCTAAGCCTAGTCTGTGACTCCATGCAACACCATTGTGCCAATTGCTTTGACATTTTTCTGGAAGACAGATTCTGAAGGCACCTGTGATACAGAGAAGCCTGGATGAACAGAGAAGAAAGCTAAGTAGGTTTGCTCTGTCCCAGCGAAGGGCCTGGGTCAGGAGTGCCACCTCAGGGTAAAGTTGTTTTCTGTGTTGTTTTTCTTGCTTGCTTCCTTGTTATGGGCATGAAGGTGCTAATGTGTTGGATTTGCAAAGCTCTTGGAATAACCCCTGCTTCTGGGAAGGGTGGCAACAGGAGGTTCTGCCTCGCAGTCTTTCCTCTCTGGCTGCAGCTTCGCACGTCTCATGGCTCTCACACCCCAGAGGGAGCATTGCCCTGCTGATGTCTTGGGAATGTGGCGGCTCTGTGTTTGGAATCATCCAGGGCACTGCGATGGTGAGCTGCCCTTACAGAAGGCCCCTTCCAAGTACCCAGTCTGGATGAGGTGCCCCCAAGCAAAGAGCAGAAGGGAGGAGAAAGACAGGTGTCAGAGAGCAAAGGCAAGACAAGACTTAGGCCCCCCACCCTATGCTGGTAACTTAGGCTAAATAGAGCTGCACTTTGAGGGTAACATTGCTGCATAGCAAATGACTACTCTGTATGGGGTCCCTTAGATAAAGACTTTGGGGGCAAACCTCTCTGAGCTTGGAGCTAGGAGATCCTTTTGCTTCCTACTTAGCTGGTCTGCACTCTTCAGTTAGATAAAGGAATGCTTCATTTTCTACTGTTTCCTTTTTGCCCGATGTAAGAAAGCTCCCCTAATGTTCACTTGCTATGCTTTCCTCTGCCACTGTTTCTTAATGAGATTCTTACTCCACCTCACCCAAACTCTGCTTTTGTAATTTTAGTGTTCTGTGCCCCCATGTGTGTTGTAAACTGCCTTGAGTCTGTTTTGGAAAAGAAATGGGATGTGGAAGAAGTGCTAATTATGTGGTGCAGGAAGTCAGACTGCAGAGAAGCGGGTAGCTTCATGGAGGAGGTGGGTCGGGGTGGGTCTGTGGAGGGAGGATGGGCACTGCAGACAGGGGTCATGGCCCAAGGGGAGGTACAGAGGCCGCTGGCACTTACTGGCAGCTTTTACCTAGTGAGCCTCTAGAATTCTTGGGAAATCTGCAACTGGTTAGAAATATGCTTGAAACCACGCACAGGGAAGAGAAGGTTTTCAGCTCAAGAGTAATGTCGAGGGATTTCCCTGGTGGTCCAGTGGCTAAGACACTGCACTCCCAGTGCAGGGGACCCAGGTTCCATCCCTGGTCAGGGAGCTAGATCCCACATGCTGCAACTAAGAGTTTGTATGCCACAGCTCAAGATCCCACATGCCGAGATGTATATCAAAGATTCTGCATGCTGCAACTAAGACCCAGCACAGCCAAATAAATAATAAATATTGTTTTTTGTAAAAGTAATGTCAGGAACACAGAAGAGCACAGGGGCATGTACATGTAGGCTTGAGGGCCCACTGAAGCTCAACCACAGGCCACCCTTCTTTCTGCTTCCCCCAAACTCTCCGCATGGGTGCTTTGACCGTGAATTGTGTGATTCTTTGCTGTGGGACACAGCAGTCCCTCAGAAGAGGGAGAAACCCCTGTCTTACTGTAGCTCAGTGTTCATTCATGTGCCTAGTGGTTGTGGGCCTGGGTTGGGGGTGACGAAGATGACCTGTTGTTAGATCTTGGCACTGACTGTAGCTCCCCTGTGTGCCTTGGGGAGACACTTCGTTGTGAAGCCTCAACAAACTTACTGTAAAATGAGGATCATAGCACTTGTCTATGGGTGGGCAGAGTCAATGTGAAATATAGCAGCTGCCCAATAAATGACCCTTTTTTTCTCCTTTCCCGTGGCCACTTGCTGAGGATAAAAGGACGTTACCATAGCCACCAGGTATATTTCAGAATGTCTGTCTTAACCCTTTCCTACTCCCCAGTGCTACCTCCACCCCCCATGGCTACCACACCAAACCAGGAAAGGCTGCTTGACACTGGAGTGTTTGCCGAAACCACCTCTGGTACCTGCCTTTATTCCACGGACCACCTGTTGGCTGCCTGCAGGAACTGCCCTCCTGGAAGCCAGAATGAGAAGGAGTGCAAAAGAGCAAGAGAGGTCTGTGTGCGTCCACGGCAGGGGCACCAGGGAGGTGCTGGACTGGGCTGAAAGAGTGCTGAGAATTTGTTGGCTCATCCTTTGAAAACCTTTGAAAATTGCCCTAAAGGAATGAGAGCGGTGCCTCCCCCTTGTGGTTGGCCGATCAAGTTTATGTATATCAGACCCTTGTGAATAGTGTTAGAGCCCGTGGTGCTCGGCATGTGTTCCCTAGCTGGCAGCTCCACCTCAGCAATTCCACTTTGTTAAATATCCGAAGGAAATGACTAAGTGTTCACAGCATTTGTATGACAGGGTAAGAATTGGAAACAACCTAAATTTCCAACAATAGGGGGGATAGGCTATGATTCATTCAAGGGATGAAATAGAATGCTATCATATCATTCCAAGACAAAAAAATTTCATGATAAACTATTGAGTGAATAAACAAAATCTATTAAACAATAGAGAATGGGTCCATTTTTTAAAGTAAACGTTTGATTTGTAATAATTTTAAGTTTACAGGAAGATTCCAAAGATAGTACAGAGAGTTTCTGCATACACTTCACCTAGCTTCTCCAAATGTTAACATCTTACATAACCGTGTAACAAACGTGGGTACATTATTAGACTCTGACTTTATTTGGTTTTCACCAGTTTTTCCACTAATGTCCTTTCTTTCTGTTCCAGGATCCAACCCAATATATTACATTGCATTTAGGGTTGTTTTTTGTTTTGTTTTGTTTTGTTTTTAAGTTTATACACACAGAAAAAGCATGGGAGGTTACAGATGAAAGTATTTTAACTGTGATCATAGCTGAGTGTTGAAACTATGGAGTTTTTAAAAAGCTTTCTTGGGTCTTCTAATTTTTCTGTGTATAATTATCGCATACTTAAAAACAGAAAACTAATACCTTCAGGCTGAGGTGGTGTCTCTCTGGTGACTCCTAGTATGGCTAGGCTGTGTTGTGATTATTTATTCATTTGTCCTCTTTAGACTGACCTCAAAAGGAGGGGCCGTGTCTTCTTCATCTCCTTTTCCCCAGTCTTGCAGCTTGGGTGGGGGCACTGAATTCTGGTTGAATGAATGAGTAAAATCAAAGAATTTTATTGCTACCAACTTTCACAACTAGTCTTAGCATTCTCTCAACTCAAGGAAACCCCAGGCTTATGTTTCTCTAGTTGGGTGACCCCTGCAGAAGTATTGGAACTGTTTTTAAAGTCTGCAGCCCCAGAGTTGACCCTAATGCCCATTACTGATTGAGTCACTGTGGGCAGAGTCATGGACTATGCCAGATAGCCAGACCTAGGTCAGCTGACCAGGCGTTTATATGGTGTCCAAAGAAAAGACAGAGTTCTATTGTCCAAGGGAGTGGGGTTGGATGTTAAGCAGGTTAAAAATAAATACAACATCAGAGTCAGGTCCCAAAGCAGTTGCTTAAATTCCTGATTCTTCCCACTAAACTATAAACTTGAGGAGGATAGGTCCACATCAGTACTGTTTATTGTTAAATCCCCAACACCTAGCACAGAACTTGATATGTGCTGCTGAGTCACTTCAGTCGTGTCCAACTCTGTGCGAACCCACAGACGGCAGCCCACCAGGCTCCCCCGTCCCTGGGATTCTCCAGGCAAGAACACTGGAGTGGGTTGCCATTTCCTTCTCCAATGCATGAAAGTGAAAAGTGAAAGTGAAGTCACTCAGTCATGTCCAACCCTCAGCGACCCCATGGACTGCAGCCTTCCAGGCTCCTCTGTCCATGGGATTTTCCAGGCAAGAGTACTGCAGTGGGGTGCCATTGCCTTCTCCAAACTTGATATGTAGCAGGGGCCTAATCAATATGTAGTGAAGAAAATACATCTCTTTGTAAAAGTAGCTTATTAATAGTGTTTGAATCAGAATGATTTTAGTTGCAAATAACAGCAAACTGGCTTTGAAAAGGAAATTTGTTGGCTCATGCAGCTGAAAAGTCTTGTGGAGGCTGGGAGGCATGATTTGATCTATTTCTCTGCTAATCCCCTAGCTCTGTACTCTCAGGATCATCCTCAGGTTGGCTACTCTCATGACAGCAAAAGGACTGCAGCAGTTCCAGACCTCACATCTACACTCTATACCATCTGGAGCCAGAGAGAGACTCTGTATCCAAGAGTTCCCAGCAGGATTCACTGTGGACTAAGATCATCTGTTGTTCAGTTGCTAAGTCATGTCCGACTCTGTGACCCCATGGGCTGCAGCACACCAGGCTTCCCTGTCCTTCACTGTCTCCTGGAGTTTGCTCAAATTCATGTCCATTGAGTCAGTGATGCTATCTAACCATCTCATCCTCTGCCACCCTCTTCTTTTGCCTTTAATCTTTGCCAGCATCAGGGTCTTTTCCAATGAGTCAGCTCTTCGCGTTTGATTAGCTTCTTCACAAAGATCATCTGATCACTTGTGAGCTGGCCATTAGTGGGAGGGGTTATTTATTGGCTTAGCTTAGATCATGTGCCCTACCATTAGAACAAGTGCAGGAGGGAGTAGAATCAGCTTTCCTGAAATCATGTGGAACCCCAATGGAAACTGAGATTTTTGAGAAGGCAAAAGCAGTCTAGGTCCTGGAGAGGTAACAAGCAGGCATCTGACTCAGTTGCTGAGTTGTGTGGAATAGACATAGGCTGCAAGAGTTAAGGGAAGGCAGTGAGTGAGGGCTGCAGCAGCCGGAGAAGGGAAGCTTCACGGAGGAGAAGAGCCTGAACTAAGACCTGAGATGAATGATTTAGGCAATGGAGAGTTGTGGGCTGTGGGGCAGTGAAGAGGAGGGAAGGACCTCTTGTGAAGATGTCATGAGCGTTTCCATGTGCCAGACGGCATGCTAACCCCTCTTTAGGCATTTTCTCCATTAATCACCACAACAACCTGCAAATTTAGTATCTTCATTGTCTCCATTTTACAGGTGACAATCTGAAACCCAGGGGACACACGGTAATTGTTGACGTTGGGCCTTGGACCCAGCCTGTCTGGCTCTGGAGCCATGATGCTAGTGAGTGAAGAGGGCTGAGGCCATCTGAGGTGTGTGTGCGCTAGTGGAGTGGCCTGACCTCAGAGATCATCACAGAGGTAGTTAAGAGTGTGAAGCGAGGCTCCAGAGTTTCATCTCCCAGCCTGTGTTCATGCTGTTTTCTCCACCTGGAGTTCCTTCTCCCCATCCCTCTCTAAACCCTACTCCTTCATGGCCTGAGCCCCCTAATACATTGTAACACCTAGCCCATGTGAACTGCATGAGACTGTTCTCACTAGACTTCCGTGAGCTCCTCACAAAAACTGCACCTCACCTTTGTATTTGGGGGCTTGACACAGTGAACAGCCCTTTATGGTTGCCATGGTGACCTCTTCTGAGGACTGGAGGGATATCAAAGACACAGATTGTTAGAGCCCTCAGCTTTACCTTATCTAATCCTCTTGCTTTATAGGAAAAGAAATAGGCCAGAGAGGTTGGGACTTTCCCAAGGAACCAGTTAAGTCTAGAACTCAGGATCCTGGGATTCGAAAAGGATATGGCTTGAAGAGCATTATTAGCTCTGGAACCAGATTGAACTCAGATCCCAGTTTCTCTGTGCCAGTCTGTGTGACTTGGGCAAGTCACTTACCCTCTCTGAGCTTCATTTCCCTCAGCTGTATAGTGGGGTTATAATGGAGCCTCCTCCCAGGGCTGTTGTGAGAAATAGTTCTTTTGAGTTTCCAGCACAGAACCTGGCACATGATGATTCTGCAGGAAATGCAGGCTTTCGTCATCCAAGTTATGGACACCAGCCCCACCCAGCAGGGCCTTCAGAATCCTCCTGTCCTCTTCCACATCCCAGTCCACACATCTTCCCTTCAGAACAGCTGAGAGACCAAAAGGAAGTCGCTGTGATGACTTTGGGGTGGAGGTGGGCCAGAGTCCCCTCCTTTGAGATACTGGCTTGGGCTCATATGACTCCCTTGTAGGTCAGAGCCCCACCTGTTGCTGCCCCACTGGCTTGAGGCCACCAAGGCCGGGCCCTGAGACTCCCTGCTTCCGCCTCAGGCTGGCACAGGTGTGGAGCTGCAGTGTGGTCCCTCACATGCTCTGTGCCAGACCAAGAAGGCAGCAGGAATAACAGCCCTGGGCAGACACCCAGAATGCAAGGTCCTTTGTCTCTGGGGTGGAGGTGCTCCCAGGGCTGGATGGCACAATCACATGACTGGGCCCCGCCCATCCAAAAGATATACTAAGTCATCCCCTTTTGAGAGCCGCCACCCAACCCCTGCTCCTGCTCATATAAGCCCCTGACTCCCCGTCTTCTGTGTCTCCCTGGCTGGGGGATGGTGGACAAGTCACTTTAGTCCTGTGTGTTTCGGCTTCCTCCTCTGTACTATGGGGACAGTGATGCCTTCTTCAGAATTAAACAGAATCCCATATATGAGAGTGTCCCATGCTAGGTCTTCACACAGTAGGTGCTCAATATATGTTTCTCCCCTCCTCGCTCAGCTGTGCCATTGTCTGGGCAGCGGGGATCAGAACCGAGGCATGATGCCTTTGAAAGTTCACCAAGCTCTGAGCACAGCTGTCTGAAATCATACCTTCTGTTCCCACTGGATGGACTCCCAACACCTGGGCTTGGTCCTGGTTCTGCCCCTTACCAGGCAGCTTTTATTAATATGTATCATTCACATTCTGTGAGCCTTGGTTTCCTCATCTGCAAAATAAACACATTTATTGATTCAATATATTTACTCTTTTGTACTGGGCTCTGGGCACCAAGAAACAAATGAGATTGCTTGCCTTCAAGGACCTCCCGGTCTAGTAGAGGAGACAGATGTAAAATCAGAGACACGTGGAGGGAGCAGTAAGAGCATAGCAGGGGGTGAAGAGCTTAGCCTAGGTGGATCTGGGAAGACCTCAGAGGAAGGGACATCTGAGCCACACCTTGAAATATGAGTGCAAATTTGCCAGGCAGCCGTGGGGGACAGACTTTGTGTCAAATGTGTTTTATTAATTGGGCTGCCTGGCCCTGCTAGCTCCTACCTCAGCCCACCTTGCTTACAGAGGAAACAAAGAAATGCGCTAGAAACTCATCTCCAGGCCAAGAGCTCCTAGAACAAGGGGCAAGGGAGGTGTAGCCACCTGCAGGGCAAAATCTAGACTCACCAGCCCACCACACGGAGGCCCATTCACCTTCATATCCCCCTTGTATTTTACACTCTGGCACAACAGAACCTCTTAAAGGTTCCTGAGATCAACATCAACCTGTCTCTCCTCCTTGAGTCCCCTCCCTCTCCACATCCACCTGGCAACCTCCAGTTCATCTCCTGGAAACGTGATTGGGCCCACAAGCCACCTGGACACCTTTTTATTTATAAATACACAGACTCAACCTATGTTGAGGAGTGACTGAGGATCCTTCAAAGACAAAAAGTAGGTTTACGCAGTGTCCAGCATAGGATTGACCCAGGGCTGCATTTCTGGATGAACGGTTCAAAGTCCACTTCTTCAGCCAACATTGGGCTTCTGCCTCTGGCCTGCTGGCAGTCAGCAAGGCATAGAGGATGCAAGAAGCACAGGGTACCGTCCAGGGAGAAACACACATTAACAGGTAATTATAGCATTGGGTGATACGGTGGGAAAACAAGTGAGAGCAATTATAGGTTTCCCCTGATATCTAAAATGGGGGCTTTCCACTGCAACCTTTCATAAGCCAAAATGGCATAAGGCAAAGAAGCAGTTATCTCAGGACACAAGAACACACAAGATAGAGCACAGATGCTCACAGACACAGGTGAAAGCTATGGCAGCTTGATGCTGAGACGCTGAGTGGGGTGCCCAGAGAAGGAGCTTCGTTGTGCCACTCTCTGCTCTGCTCTGGATGCCCACTGCCTCTACAGCTGGCTGCAGAGCAAACACTGAATGCTGTTTTTGCTTTTTGCCTTGTTTTGTAAAAGTGAAAATCCCCTTCGGATTCCTCTTGGTTAGCAAAAACAGGTACTAATGTGGGTCTTCTATAAACAAAGTGGTGGAAAGCAAACTTTTGAAAAACAAGGGATACCTGTAACTTTGGGTGCACTGGAGAAGACTTGGAGTAGCCAACATGAAGCTGGGCCTTGAAAGCAAAGCAGGAGTTTGCTGGATGGTGAGAGAAGAAAAACGTATACAAGGCACAGAGACATGAAAAAGGATAGCATGCTCCAGGGACAGCAAAGTATTCCTCATGGCTGGAGCCTGAGAGGAATGGCTAGTGGCGGGGGGATGGGTGGGAGGGCTGAATATGGGAGATGAGGCTAGGGAGGCAGGCCGGGGCCAAGGAGCAGCAGACCTCACCCTCATGTCAAGGAGTTTAGACACATACACATCCTAGAGCCAGTTATTGAAGATCTTCAAACGAACAGAGTGACATGGTCAGTTTGAGGGATTCTGTTTTTTAGGCCCCAGAGCAAGGCATTCAAGATCTTAGTTCCCTGACTAGGGATCAAACCTGGGCCCCCTGCACTGGGCCCCAGCCAGGGAAGTCCCAGTTTGCATTTCAATGTAGAGGGGAGAGGGGATATAGAAGCCCGAGAGGAAGCTGTTAGTCCAGGGATTTGGGCCACTCAATACTGTTAACACTCAGTCATCACTCTGTTCGGCTCCATGCTAATTACCTTATACAGATCCCATTCTCCCAGGACCCTCTTTCAAAGGCTGAAAAACTGAGGTGTAAAGAAGTTAAGTACCTTGCTTTACTTGGTAAGTGGTGAAGCCTGGATTTGCACCATGGTGGCACACTTCAGGGCCTGTGCTTTCAGTTTCTGTGCTATATGGGTTCTCACTAGCATCACAGCAATAATAATAATGCTATGCTAATGAGGTTTGCTGAGTGCATATTCAACTTTGGACTCTTACCTCAGGTTTAATCAAGTTCTAATCAGGCTGGCAAGGAGGATACTGTCCAGCTGGAAGGCCATCCCCAGAGCCCAGAGTCCAGTGGAGACAGTGCTCCAGGCCTTGCTGTATCCAAGCCACTCAGAGGGAAGTGACCTGGCCACCTCCCCAAACTGCTGACAGTGACCTTTGGCAGAGGCATCCAGAGCCTCGTGCTGCAGTTGGCCGACAGCCCAGCCAGAACGGCTGAGCCAGTATGGCCTGGGCAGCTGCGGGGCCTGGGCCCCAGGGGCCTCCAGACACCTTGGCTTAAAGCCAGGACACTGTACAAGGCTGCTAGAGCCCATAGCGTTGGACCCAGCATTAGGAGCCCAGCTTGGTCACTGATGTGCTATGGAATCTTGGGCAAATCCCTACCCCTCCGTGGGCCTCAGTTTTCTAGAAGGTGAATGAGTAAAACTTGCCCCTTCCTTACATGGCCTGTGATGGGCAGGGCACTGGGAGTACCACAGAGTCATATCTTCTGCCAGGAAAGCTGACCCTCACGTTACTTAGGATCTCTCCTTAGTGCCAGGCCCTGTGCTCTATACTGAGGCCACAGAGCAGGGCTGAGCTGACTCCTGCCTCCAAGCAGTTCCCAGTTAGTTGTGGGACTGGGGGACAGACAGTAAAATCAATTGCAGCCCAGTGTGGTAGGTACTGTATTGCATAGAGAGAAGGATACCTGTGGGGCTCCAAGGAGGGAGCAGCTGGCTCTGTCTGCAGAGACCGGGAGGGCCTCCAAATAGGAAGAACAGGGAACTGCACCCTGCATCTTCCAGGTCGAGAAGGGGGTGGGGTGCGTTCCTATTGAGGCAACAACCTGTGCAAAGGCCTGGAGGCAGAAAAGACTGGTCCGTTGAGGAAAAGGTGAGCATCATATGGCAGGTGGTGGGGAGGGGAGTGTGTATGTGTTCAAGGAAATGGGGCTGAAGGGGCAGGTGGGAGGCAGCATGGGGCTGCACTGAGTCCCAGGCTGCCAAGGCACAGCTGAAGACTCCTCGGCCAGGAGCAGAGCCCACACACAGGCCTCGTGGGCAGCTGGGAAGGAGCCTCTGGAGCCCCAGGTGGCCGGTTCCTCCTCCCTTCCAAGGCCAAAAGTCACCCTGCCCTCCTGTTCAGGGCACTCCATCCCCTCCAATCTCAGACAAAGCCCTTCACAGAGCAGCCCAATTATCTCAAGCACCTCATCCTTGGGAGCTTCATCCTCTATCTTCTAGGTTTCCTTGGCAGTCCAGTGAGGCAGCTGAGGCTCAAAGCCACCAGGTGGTGCAGAGACAGTTTTAAGCACCTGTGGGTCAGTCCCCATGTTAATCTCTGGAGAAGGAGCCAGACAGGATGCCTGCAAGGAGCTCACAGTCTGGCTGGGAGAACAAATGCTAAACGGGGGAGCATGCTGATAATTAATTATTTACTGTTGTTTTGGTTGTTTAGAAAAACACATCAGCCATAAAAAAAGAATGAAAATAATGCCATTTGTAGCAACATGCATGGACCTAGAAATTGCCATAGTAAGTGAAGTAAGTCAGAGAAAGACAACCATCGTATAATATCCACCTATACATAGAATCTTTAAAAATGATGCAAATGAATTTATTTACAAAACAGAAGTTGAGTCACAGATGTAGAAAACAAATCTGTGGTTACCAGAGGGGAAAGGGAGGGATAAACTGGGACATCGGGACTGACATACACACACTCCTATATATAGAACAGGTAACTAATAAAAACCTACTGAATAGCACAGGGAACTCTCTCCAATATTCTGTAGTGACGTATACGCGAACAGAACCTTAAAAAAAAAGTGGATATACCTGTATGTATAACTGACTCATTTTGCTATACAGCAGAAACTAACGCAATAGTGTAAAGCAACCATAATCCAATTTTAAAAATTAATTCAAGGGTGGGATGGGAAGGGGGAGGAAGGCTCGAGAGGAAGGGGATATATATAATTATGACTGATTTGAGTTGTCGTATGGCAGAAATCAACACAACACTGTAAAGCAATTATCCTCTGATTAAAAAAACATAGTGAAAAAATTTTTGCAACAAAAAATAATAAAATTAATTCAAAAATTTAAAAATAAATTAATAAATAAATGAAAAATACATGTAGCTGGAGAACTTTATAAGAGGGAGCTGACCTCTCCGGGCAGACAGAGAAGGCATTCCTGAGAAGTAATGTTGCAGTCTGAGCCTGAGGAAGCAGTGTTGCTGGCTTACTCATTGAAGCAGGAGTGGGGAGAATGTTACCAAGTCCCAAATGACTTGTCCCAGGTCCTCTGTTCACAAAGGGGATTTGACTCCAGGTCCACTGTCTCACAGTCCTCCTCCCATCAGGATTTTTCTCTAATTATTCAGATGTCACCAGTAAAGAATTTCCATATCTTTGATCTTGCTGGATCCTCCCTGAGGTAGGGCCCACCTGCCCATTTAAAGGCAAGCTGAAACATAGGGAGTCCAAGTGACTCACCCAAGTCCACACAGCGAGTCAGATCTAGGGCAAGAACCCACATGTCTGGGCTCTGAGATACCCGATGAGATCACAGAGGAAATTCGATGCTGTCTTTCCCAGCTTTGCCTTGGACCAGACCATCCCTGGAATGACAGACACCCAAGGGGCTTTCCTGGAAAACAACTTCCTTGAGGGACATGAGAGCTGCTAAGAAATATTTTCAGCTCTGGGGCAGCCCCATGCTAAGTCCATGTTCCTGGGCTTAGCGTGCCCAGGAACCTCCCTTACTGATAGCCCTGAGCTCAGAGCAAACACTTGGACCATGATTCTTTCTGCCCTTGATGTTTCAAACAGAACTGCTGCTGAATGAAATGGAGTGTAAGCAAGGGCTGGACAGGCCTCTAGGGCACACAGGCACCACCTTCAGAAAGACCTGTAAACTGTAGTAAGCTCTAAGCCCTGGAGCACAGGGCCCTCAAGCCCTGAAGAGGGATGAGTATCTTTGGATCCCAAGGGGATATCATCCCCATTCAGGGGCCTCTGGGTCCCAGTGGGAAGACCTCTAGACCATTACAGATGGATCTTTTGGGGTTTTAATGAGGAGTCTTTGAATACTGTGGACCCTGGTGACGGGGTTCAAACAATAACAGATCACTTGTCAGAATCATGGTAACAGTTGAAGTGTTTGCATGTATTTGCTGTGTATCTATGGAGTTGCTTCAGTTCTTTTCATCCCCAGAGCACGCACTCCTTGATGGTCTTATGCTCCACACTGGCCCTCAGAGCTTCATCTTACGGCGCCAAAGAGACTGAAGATGGAAAAATTAAATCCAAATCCCCTTAGAGAAGCACACATCTGGAATCAGACCTTATCCTGTCCTGGGGCCTCCATCTGCCCTTGCACCCTCCCCCCCGCCCCCCACCACCCAGCTGGCCCTGCCTTTCCAACTCCTGCTGAGCAGCAGGCCTTAGAAGCCAAATAACCAGCCCCTACTCCCTACTCCTTTCTGAAAAAGCCTTGTCTGGGGAGGTGGGATGAACTGGAGACCTTCATCCTGACTCTGCCTCCTTCCCTGCTTTGCTAGGAGTTTAAGTGAAATCCTGGGTCTGGGACCTCCCTGGTAGTCCAGTGGCTAAGAAGCTGCATTTCCGATGCAGGGGGCCTGGGTCCAATCCCTGGTCAGGGAACTAGATCCCACATGCCACAACTAAAGATCCTGCATGCTGCAACGAAGACCCAACACAGCCAAAAAAATAAGTAAAATCATGGATCTGAAAGTACTTGGTAAACTGAAAAACATTGAACTGACACAAACCAGGGAAAACACCACCTGTTTGGTACAGAGATGAGTGGTTTAACATCATGCCTCTGAGGGGCTCACAGTCTGGGTAGACAGACACACAGACCAACATGGCATGGTTAGTGTGACGGCCACAGGGTGTGCCAGGCGCTGTGAGGGTACAGACAACTCCTGAGGGAGAAAGAGAAGGTCTTGAGAGGAGGACACCTTGGAGATGGGCCCTGAGGGAGGTGTGAGAGTTTACCAAGTAGACAAAAGAGAATATGTGCATTTCAAAGGCAGGAACAGCTGGTGCAAAGGCAGGGGGCCTGGAGAGGGAATGACATCCAGCTAGAGCCAGAGAGTCCAGTCAGGGATGGGCAAATGAGTCTTGGCAAGGCAGTCAGTTCCGTTCAGTTCAGTTCAGTCGCTCAGTCGTGTCTGACTCTTTGCAACCCCATGAACTGCAGCACGCCAGGCCTCCCTGTCCATCACCAATTCCCAGAGTTTACTCAAACTCATGTCCATCGAGTCGGTGATGCCATCCAGCCATCTCATCCTCTGTTGTCCCCTTCTCCTCCTGCCCCCAATCCCTCCCAGCGTCAGGGTCTTTTCCAGTGAGTCAACTCTTCGCATGAGGTGGCCAAAGTACCAAAGTATTGGAGTTTCAGCTTCAGCATCAGTCCTTCCAATGAACACCCAGGACTGATCTCCTTTAGGATGGACTGGTTGGATCTCCTTGCAGTCCAAGGGAGTCACGGCAGGGCAAACAGTGCTGAAAAGCTTACTAAGAAGATTTGGAGTTCTTTTCAGTAAATAACAAAACTTCTAAAGTAGGGAAGTGGTACTTAAGCAAGAAATGCTTATTTCAATTCTTCACAAGTTTCAAAATAGAGACTTAGAGTAAGGAAGCAAATTGCTCAAAGCCTCAGTATTAGTCAGGAAAACAGAACTAATAGGAGATATGTATATTGCCACACTTATATTTTTATATGTAAATATTTATACTTATATCTATATAAGATTTATTATAAGTGTGTGTATACACACACACACACACACACATATATATGGGGCTCTCCAGGTGATACTAGTTGTAAAGAACCCACCTGCCAATGCAGGATATATAAAGAGACACAAATTTAATCCCTGGGTCGGGAAGATCCCCTGGAGGAGGGCATAGCAACCCACTCCAGAATTCTTGCCTGGAGAATCTCATGGACAGAGGAGCCTGGTGGGCTACAGTCCATGGGGTCGCAAAGAATCAGACACTACTGAAGTGACTTAGCACACACACGCATATATAGGAGATTTTTTTTGTAAAGAATTGGCTTGTGCGGTTATGAAGGCCAGCAAGTCCCAGGATCTGCAGGGTGAATCAGCAAACTGGAGGCCCAGGGGAGCTAATGGTTTAATTCTAGTTCAAGTCTGGAGCTATCTGGACACCCTGTGATCCAGTCAAATTGGCACATAAAATTATCACATCCTCACAGCTAAACAGTGGTAGGGCTCAGGTTCGATCCCAGGACTATCTGACTCGAGAACACATTGCCACAGCAGCCTCTGGGCAGAGATCCAGGGCTCTCCTTTCCCAGCCTGATCTCCAGCCTCATGCCAGCTGGAAAGAAGCAGCCAGTTACCAGCCAGGTCAGGCCATGGGCCAGCCAGAGATAACCAAGCGGGGCTTGGGGAAGGACTAAACAACAGCTTCTCTGTTTTAGGCAAGGCTTTACAAAGGGTTCCACGCCCTCTTGGGTGACCAGGTGAGGACAAGGGGGTTGGGGCTCCAAAGGAACTGGCCAGCAGGAGCAGGACCTCCTTTGCTCACATCAGATGTCTAAACAGCTGTGCCTCTGTCTCCCTCCCCACCTCCTGCTCCCTGACCTAGAGAGTCATTGCTTTCAAGATTGCTGGAACTGGAAAAGCCCCCAATCTTCCCTTCTTCAAATCAGTTCCACACCATTATGCAGGTGGCAAAACAGAGATCCAACGGGCTTCCCCACTGAGCCAATTCAGTTCTTGTCAACCCATGTTTATAGGTCTCACTGCGTTCTACCGTGTAGAGGCTCAGATGGTAAAGGAACAGAAGAGGCAAGTCCAAGAGAGCGGTTACGTGACTCTCTCCCCACCAGCCTGGAACCCCTAAGGAATAAAGATGCACCCACCTCTGTACCTCCAAAGTGAGCACAGGGCCTAGCATAGAAAAGGTGTGTGTGCCGGCTATTCAGTAAAGTCCCCACATGTCCCACAAGGTCCTGGGGTACCTACGAGAGACACAGAGAACAGAATCTTCATAGGCTGGGGCTAGTATAAAGGTGGGTGGTGAGAGAAAAGAAGTGGAGGATAAAACATGACAGGTTCCAGGCTTCAGCTCCTGGGTACATGGGGGTATCCTTCCCTAATTTGAAGGACAGCTGGAAGAAGTGCAAATCTAAAGGGAAGATGACAAGCACAGCGGGGACCCTGAAATTATGAGTAAAGGTCTGGAGAAGGAAAAGTAAAAGGTTTGTTTGGGGAAGGCTGTTGGTATGTCTTGGAGAGCAGGAAGAATTAGGTATGAGTGGTAGGAGGTTTGGAATGGAGGCTGAGATTGGTCCTTGATTCCTTTCTGGCAGTGGAGAGCCACTGCAGGTCTGTAACAGATCCTCAGAGAGATGATTCCAGAAGTCACTTCCAGGACCTTCCCTGGTGGTCCAGTGGCTAAGAGTCCAAGTTCCCAATGCAGGGCGCTTGGGTTCAATCCCTGGTCAGGAAACTAGATCCCACATGCTGCAACCAAGAAAGCATTTGCATGCCACAACAAAGATAAAAGATTATGCGTGCTGCAACTAAGAACTGGTACAGCCAAATATATAATTTTTTTAATTCTTAAAAAAAAAAAGGTCACTCCCAGTAAGCACCATGGAAACAGCACCGCCAGATTCCTCAGGGAGTAGGGGAGATGAAGCCAGACTCTGCCCACATCAGTGCCCACTTTCTTCCCTGTTCACCATATTTCTTCCCTGTTCACAATATTTACCCCTCCCCATTGGGCTGACGAAGAAACTAACACAGGGAAGTGAAGTGTGTGCCTGGGGTCACAGCTGGGAAGAAGAGAATCACTTGGAGCCCATCCCCCTCCTACCTTACAGAGAAAGAATAAGAGGCCCAGAGGGGAAGGTCCCCATTTTGCCCATGAGGAAGTAGAAACACAGGAAGGTTGGGTCTTTTCCAAGCTATTCAGTAAATAGTGATCAAGCCCTACAAACATCCTGAGTGTTTTTTCATCTCTCCACAGAACCAGGCCTTTCTACAGTCCTCAAGCCCAGAGTTTCCAAAATACTTGTCTTGGCCGCTGTATCTTTGGTTCAAGATGATGCCACTGCGGAACCAGATGCAACCTGACTGCATACTGAGACCCAGGGAGGGGAAACAACCTCCCATCACCCAGAAAATCAGGGTCTAAGGTCAACGGCTATTTCCCTGGGCTGTCCCATAGAGTGGCAGGATAGAGGCTCGAGGGGTGGTGGGAGCAGCCTCTGGGTGACCCTGGGAAACGTCTCTGGGGAAACGAAGATTCTGAGGCCCAGAGACGGCAAGGGGCTGGCCCCAAGCTCCATCAGCTGAGACCTGCTGTTGCCCTACCTCAGCACTTGGCGAACACCAGGTACTTTCTGGCGGTGAGGAGGATGGGCCCAGCCCCCGCACTCACCCCACATCCCACCATGAGAGGGCACCAGGACAGAGGGGCTTTCCACTCAGATCCCCGAGAGAAGTTGCTCCATCATCCTGTCTCACCACAACCATTTCCTTCTCTAAAAACTCCCTTCCCCACAGGCCCGGAGGCCAGCCAGGCTCTTCTCAACACAGAGGGACTAGCTTCTCGGGCTGAAGCCAGGCTGGGCTCAGGAATGTCCCAGGAGACCCTCTTACCTCTGCCACGGCCACAGAGGGTGTGTGCCGGGTTGGCCCCAGGCTGGGCGGGGCCTGAAGCTAGCCCCTCTCTGAGAGGAAGAGTCACACACTCCCACGGTTGCAAAGGCTTCACACACACAGGAGCTCACTTAATCCTCCCAGCCAACCCGCAGCGGCGGAACAGTTATTACCAATGGCCCTTTTCCAGGTAAGGAAAGTGAAAGCAGGAAGGAGCTCTGAGTAATAACGACTTTTCCGTCTGACTGAGCAATTTGTTCCTCCTAAGGGTCTGCTCAGTAGTGTATCAGCAGAGTATCAGGTTCTGAGTTTTGTTTAGCTTTCGCAGACTTTTTTGGAAGTTGCCCGGGAAAGAGCCAAGCCTCACCCGTCGTTTCCAAAGTGGAAGCCCCCTGGATTGGGAAAACCGGAGCAGGAAAGGAGACTTGACTTAGCGAAGTTCACACAGGGCAAGTGAACTAACTGGCTGGGGTCAGACTTGGCGGCGGGAAGTACCTGCCAGGCTTGTACCCTGACACCCAGGCTGCCGCCTGCCGCCTCCCATCCCTAAGGCCTCAGCTTCTCGGCCCTTCCAGAGCTCACGCCTCCGGTGGGGCCGCAGACTGTGGGAGCCTGGTGTGCTGAAACCCGTCGATCTCTGTGGGTGGAAAGAGTCCGACCCCACCCGCTTTGGGCGCCGGCAGCTCCTCCAGCCCCCGCTGGCCTCCCTGACCCTTCCAGCCCTGCCCCCGGCCCACCACCTATACGCCAAGCACCTGAGACTTGAAAGGCTCCACCCCCAGCGGTGCGACAGGTGTAAGGGGCGGGGCCAGGCCGAAGCTCTGCCCCTTTACCTGCGGAGGCCCACCTTGGGAGACGAAAGGTTCGCTCCCCCTAGAAGAAAGAAGGTATGGCTGGTAGGTGTCGCCAGCAGTTACTGACTCACACTCATCCATTCTTTCATTCAACCTCCCTGATGTTTATTCATGGACTTCCTAGGCAAATTCTTAAACCCCAGAACCTGCTAATTCTCTCACTAGACTCTTCCGGACAGCCAAACTGGGTCATGCCTTTTTCTGAACCCTGGGGACACAGCAATGCATAAGGTGAACACAATCTCTGACCTGGAGGAGTTTAGTAGTGCAAGGGGCACAGCAGCATGTGTCTGGTACTGTAAAGGATGGGCACAAGGCAGCAAGGAAACAGTGAAGAAGCGTCATGTGTAACAGCATTCCAGGCAAGGCTACAGAGAGGAGTGGTGTCCCACCTGGATCAGGAAGGGAGCAACAACTGGCCAATGGTGGAGTTAGCAATAGTCAGATCAGATCAGATCAGATCAGTTGCTCAGTCGTGTCCAACTCTTTGCGACCCCATGAATCGCAGCACACCAGGCCTCCCTGTCCAGCACCAACTCCCGGAGTTCACTCAGACTCACGTCCATCGAGTCAGTGATGCTATCCAGCCATCTCATCCTCTGTCATCCCCTTCTCCTCCTGCCCCCAATCCCTCCCAGCATCAGAGTCTTTTCCAATGAGTCAACCCTTCGCATGAGGTGGCCAAAGTACTGGAGTTTCAGCTTTAGCATCATTCCTTCCAAAGAAATCCCAGGGCTGATCTCCTTCAGAATGGACTGATTGGATCTCCTTGCAGTCCAAGGGACTCTCAAGAGTCTTCTCCAACACCACAGTTCAAAAGCATCAATTCTTTGGCGCTCAGCCTTCTTCACAGTCCAACTCTCACATCCATACATGACCACAGGAAAAACCATAGCCTTGACTAGAAGAACCTTTGTTGGCAAAGTAATGTCTCTACTTTTGAATATGCTATCTAGGTTGGCAGCAATAGTAACAACCCAAATGTAAGCTCTTTTCAGTCTCTTACTGTGTACTTTGGCTTTCCCGGTGGCTCAGAGGTAAAGGATCTGCCTGCCAATGCAGAAGACGCGAGTTTGATCCCTGGGTGGGGAAGATCCCCTGAAGAAGGAAATGGCCACCCACTCTAATATTTTTGTCTGGGAGATCCAATAGACAGAGGATCCTGGAGGGATGCAGTCCATGGGGTCACAAAAGAGTGGGACACAACTTAGCGACTAAAACAACTATGTGCTTTATTTCCATTAATTTTCATCTTTATCACAATCTTGGGAAGTAGAGATTATCACCTTCATTTTACAGATGAGAAAATTGAGGCTTCAAGAGTTTAAATCAATTGTCCAAAGTGATATAACCAATAAATACAAAACCCAGAATCTGAGCCAGGTCCATATCTGAGTTTAGACCTAGATTTAAGTTTAAAAATACAGAATGTTACACATAAAGGCCTGGAGGCTATATCAAAAATATTAACAATGGTAGTCTCTGGGAGATGAATTTATATTATTATACATTTGAATTATGTATGAGATGAGATATCTATGTATGTTAGAATTCACAATTTCCCTATGGCAGATTAGTTTTGCTTTCTCCAATTCTTTTTTCTTTCTCTAGAAATGGAAATTGCTTGACAGTGGTGTTTTCCCCTTGATTACAAAAATATAGGGTCATTTTTGAAAATCAGTCCATTTAAAAATAATCATTTCCAGTGATTATTTTCCCTCTGTGTTTTCCTAACTTACTGCATCAAGCATATATTACCTTTGTAATTCGAAAGCAAATGCTATTTTTAAGAAATGAATTGCACACATCCAGGACTGAGTGATCCGAACAACTAGAGCTCAGACAGTTCCTGAGAAAAAGGCTTGGGGGTTTTGGTTGACCTCATACCAGAGTGAGTCATCCCAGTGAAGTAGCTGCCAAACACTGGGCAGACAAGTAGAAATGCAGGTCCCAGACTGGAGAAGGAAACCTCCCTTGCACCTCAGGGCTGTCAGACTTTAGGTGGGCTGGAGAGCTGCCCTGCAGCTGAGGAGAACCTGAGTGCAGTTGAAGGACCTTGGAAAAGAGGCACCTGGGGAGAGGTCTTCACAATACACCTACAGTTGGCATGCAGGTATGGGCAGGGTGACCAAGGGGGCTTAACTTGTCTGGAGAAATAGTGAGCAAGGAGAGGCTAGAAGCCCATCTCACTAGTTGATCACATTAGGAGACCTCCCTAATGTTTGTAGAATAGGAGTAGGAAGAGATACATCCCCAACTCAATATCTCAGAGGGAATGTGCTGAAACTATTAACAGTAAGCAATAGTGATAACAATAATGAGAATTGGTGTGTGCCAGACTCTTTGTGCCTAGCACATTATATATAATACATTATAATATATGTAATTATATACAATATATAATACTAATTATGTTGATTATTATATATAATACATGGTATGTTATGTAATTGGAACTTCTCAAGTGGCTCAGTGGTAAAAGAATCCTCCTGCAATATAGGAGATGCAGGTTTGATCCCTAGGTGGGAAATATCCCCTGGAGAAGGAAATGGCAATCCACTCCAGTATTCTTGCCTGGGAAATCCCATGGACAGAGGAGCCTGGCAGGCTACAGTCCAGAAGGTCACACAGAGTCAAACACCACTGAAGCAACTTAGCACGAACACAAGTGTGTGTCTGTGTGTGTGTGTGTGTAGTTAGGCATAAAGGGCCTGGTTGGTATATATAATCAGTGGCTTTCAAATTCAATCTATACTAGACTCCTCTGGAAGGCCTCTTGCAACACAGACTGCTGGGTCCCACTCCAAGAGTTGCAGATTCAGTATGTCAGGAGCGGGGCTAATTCACAGGTGATTAAATGTGGCTGGTCTGGGAACCACACTTTGAGAACCACAATATACTTTATCTTATTATTTGTCACAACCACCTTGCAGTAGAGATTCTGTTGTTATCCCCATTTTACAGATCAAAAAACAAACAAAACAAAACACATCATCTGAGGTTCCTTACAGAGGCAAAATTACTGTTTACAGCTAGTAAGTGCCAGAACCTAGATTTGAATCTAGGCTTTCCTGACTCCAAAGTTCATGCTTAACAAAAACAATCAGTTCTTTTTTTTCAATTAATTGATAAGTAGAAATCAAGATTGCATTGTTTGAAATTAACACAACATTGTAAATCAACTATACTTCAATAAAATTTTTAAAAAGATTCTATGGTTTGGTAACAAACTTATAAATTGTTCCTTGGAGTTATCAAAAAAAAAAAGTCAAAATTTTGATCCCCAGAAGAAGCTTGACAGGAGTTGCCAGTGTTTCAGAGGTACAGAAAGAGCAATGCCTTGAGGGAGGAAGAGGGACTTTGGATATACCTTGTCCAAGTTTTCTCAGTTCTTACAGCTTCAGGATCTTGTGCTGTGGGTTCTCTGCTAGAGCAGTTGTTCTTCCCTTTCTTAGGATGCAATATACCAAATGTGCATTGACCATCTTGTTCGATTGAGCAGGGTAGGCTGAATGACGGCCACCAATGATATCAGGTCCTAATCCCCAGAAGCTATGAATGTTACCTTATATGGCAAAAGGAACTTAACAGATGTGTTTATATCAAGAATCTTAGACCTAAACAGACATTTCTCCAAAGAAGACATACAGATGGCCAATAAACACATTGAAAAAATGTTCAACATCACTCATTATTAGAGAAATGCAAATCAAAACTACAATGAGGTATCACCTCACACTCTTCAGAATGGCCATCACCAAAAAAAAAAAAAAAAAAATCTACAAACAATAAATGCTGGAGAGGATGGGGAAAAAAGGGAACCCTTTTGCCCTGTTGGTGGGAATGTAAACTGATACAGCCACTATGGAGAACAATATGGTGATTCTTTAAAAAACTAGGAATAAAACTACCATATGATTCAGCAATCCCACTACTGGGCATATGACCTAAGAAAATTGTAATTCAAAAAGACATATTTAATACTTAGGAATAAATCTACCTAAAGAAACAAAAAACCTATATATAGAAAACTATAAAACACTGATGAAAGAAATCAAATATGACACAAATAGATGGAGAAATATACCATGTTCATGGATTGGAAGAATCAATATAGTGAAAATGGGTATACTACCCAAAGCAATCTACAGATTCAATGCAATGCCTATCAAGTTACCAATGGTATTTTTCACAGAACTAGAACAAATAATTTCACAATTTGTATGGAAATATAAAAAACCTCAAATAGCCAAAGCAATCTTGAGAAAGAAGAATAGAACTGGAGGAATCAACCTGCCTGACTTCAGACTATACTACAAAGCTACAGTCATCAAGACAGTATGGTACTGGCACAAAGACAGAAATATAGATCAATGGAACAAAATAGAAAGCCTAGAGATAAATCCACTCACCTACAGACAACTTATCTTTGACAAAGGAGGCAAAAATATACAATGGAGAAAAGACAATCTCTTTAACAAGTGGTGCTGGGAAAACTGGTCAACCACCTGTAAAAGAATAAAACTAGAACACTTTCTAACACCACACACAAAAATAAACTCAAAATGGATTAGAGATCTAAATGTAAGACCAGAAACTATAAAACTCCTATAGGAAAACATAGGCAAAACACTCTGACATAAATCACAGCAAGATCCTCTATGACCCACCTCCCAGAGTAATGGAAATAAAAGCAAAAATAAACAAATGGCACCTAATTAAATTTAAAAGCTTTTGCACAACAAAGGAAACTATAAGCAAGGTGAAAAGACAGCTTTCAGAATGAGAGAAAATAGTAGCAAATGAAGCAACTGACAAAGAATTAATTTCAAAAATATACAAGCAGCTCATGCAGCTCAATACCAGAAAAATAAATGACCCAATCAAAAAATGGGCCAAAGAACTAAACAGACATTTCTCCAAAGAAAACACATAGATGGCTAACAAACACATGAAAAGATGCTCAACATCACTCATTATCAGAGAAATGCAAATCAAAACCACAATGAGGTACCATCTCATGCCAGTCAGAATGGCTGCTATCAAAAAGTCTACAAACAATAAATGCTGGACAGGGTGTGGAGAAAAGGGAACCCCCTTACACTGTTGGTGGTACAGTGTACAGCCACTATGGATAACAGTGTGGAGATTCCTTAAAAAAATGGAAATAGAACTGCCATATGACCCAGCAATCCCACTGCTGGGCATACACACCAAGGAAACCAGAATTGAAAGAGACACGTGTACCCCAATGTTCATCGCAGCACTGTTTATAATAGCCAGGACATGGAAGCAACCTAGAAGTCCATCAGCAGAAGAATGGGTAAGAAAGTTGTGGTACATATACACAATGGAATATTACTCAGCTATTAAAAAGAATGCATTTGAATCGGTTCTAATGAGGTGGATGAAACTGGAGCCTATTATACAGAGTGAAGTAAGTCAGAAAGAAAAACACCAAAATAGTATATTAACACATATATATGGAATTTAGAAAGATGGGAATGACAACCCTATACATGAGACAGCAAAAGAGACACAGATATAAAGAACAGACTTTTAGACTCTGCGGGATGATCTGAGAGAATAGCATTGAAACATGTGTATTACCATACGTGAAATAGATGACCAGTCCAAGTTCGATGCATGAAACAGGGCACTCAAAGCCAGTGCACTGGGACAACTCAGAGGGATGGGGTGGGAAGGGAGGTGGGAGCAGGGTTTGGGATGGGGGACACATATCCACCCGTAGCTGATTCATGTCAGTGTACGGCAAAAAACCACCACGGTATTGTAAAGTAATTAGCCTCCAATTAAAATAAACAAATAAATGTTTTTTAAAAAGACACTTGTACCCCAATGTTCATTGCCACAGCATTTACCACAGTCAGGACATGGAAACAACCTAGCTGTCCATCAATAGATGAATGGGTAAAGAAGGTGTGATACATGTATACAACAGAATATTAATCTGCCATAAAAAGGAATGAATTTGAGTCAGTGGATGAGTAGTGAGGTGGATGGACCTAGAGCCTGTTGTATACAGAGTGAGGAAAATCAGAAAGAAAAAAACAAATATCATGTATTAACACATATGTATGGAATCAAGGAAGATGGTACCCATGAACCTATTTGCAGGGCAGGAACACAGACACAGACGTAGAGAACAGACTTGTGGACACAGCGGGAGGAGGAGAGGGTAGGATGAATTGAGAGAGCAGCATTGAAATATACGCATTACCCTGTGCAAGACAGCCAATGGGAAGCTGTTGTATAACACAGAGAGCTCAGCCTGGTGCTCTGTGACAACCTAGAGGGCTGGGAGGTGGGAGGGAGGTTCAAGAGGGAAGGGACATATGCATAGTGATGGCTAATTCACGTTGTTGTATGGCAGAAACCAACACAACACTGTAAAGCAATTATCCTCAAATTAAAAATAAATTCTTGTAAAAGAAAATTAAAATGGGGAGATCATCCTGGGTTATCGCAGTGGACCTATACCAGTCGCAAGGATCCTCCAGGAGAGAAGGCAAGCACAGAGAAAGAGACTGGAAGATGTGATGCTGCTAGTTTTGAAGATGGAGGAAAGGCCACAAGCCAAGGAATGCAGCTCTAGCTTGATTGAAAAAGCAAGGAAGCAGATTCTTCCCCAAAGCCTCCAGAAGAAACGCAAGCCCTGTCAATACCTTGATTTTAACCCCTGCGAGACCCTTTTTGGATCTCTGACCTCCAACTCTAAGATAAAAATATTGTCTTAAACCATTAAATTTATGGTAATGTGTTACAGAAGCTACAGGAAACTGTTATGAAATTAAGTGCTGCAAATAGAAAACTGCCTCTGGTTGTCACAGAAATGTGTGAGCCAATAAACATGCACACATCCAAACTCACACTCACATGGCTTCTGCCCTGTGCATGTAGAGGAGCAGGTGCAGACAGGTGCCTCAGTGGCTTCTGGCCTCAAACAGTGAGAGAACCCATAGCCATCTGGACCCACACAGACCTCTTCTGGTCTGTCTTTCAGTAAGTAAGAAAGCAAAGGTGATTCATTCCCTCAATAAACATTTACTGAGTACCTGCTCTGTGCCCAGTTTCATGCTGGATATGGGTATGAGAGATGAGGCAATCAAATCCTCGTGGGCTTCCGGTCCAGAGGTGCAATACTCTTTCACGTTCGTAATTATAGTGTGGGTGTCTCAGAAGCAGGCTCGATTCAAAAGTCAGCACCCATGTGGAAAGCATATATCATTCACAATTACATTTGAAAACCCTTAAATTACCTATAATGCACAATAATTTTTTTAAACTGATGATGTTGATTGCCTGATTGTTCTTTTTTCCCCCAGGAATGGCAGCTTTATTTATTTATTTATTTATTTTTGACCGTGCCATGTGGCATCCAGGATGGTTCCCTAAGAATCTCACTCAGGCCTCCACCATGAAAGTGCCATAAACTAACCACTAGGCCACCAAAGAACTCCCCACAGTAATTCTTTTGTATGCCTAGATCTTAGAACTCAGCCAAAGGGAGTGACTAAAGCAAAGGCTGTCTTAAGATATCTGCACATTGAAGCCACTCTGCCTTTAAGAAAAAGACCCTATCTCTACGGGTGAATTGAGATTGGGCAGAGAATTTGGGAGTGCTCCTGGCAGCTGCTGGGTGATTCCAATCTGTCTTTATATTAAGCATCTATCATCTTAGTGAATGTTCAAAGATTAGTTTGTTTTTATGAGGATAATACAAACTCTGGAGTTGCATCTTTAGGGGTCACTTGGAGGATGAAACTGAAGTGAAAGTGTTAGTTGCTCAGTGTGTCCAACTCTTTGCAACCCCATGGATTGTAGCCTGCCAGGCTCCTCTGTCCACGGGATTCTCCAGGCAAGAATACTGGAGTGGGTTGCCATTCCCTTCTCCAGGGGATCTTCCTGACCCAGGGATCAAATCCTGGTCTTCTGCACTGCACTGCAGGCAGATTCTTTATCGTCTGAGCCACGAGGGAAGCCTGATGGAGGGAGGGTAAGTTGATGTTTTAAATGTGCTTTGGATATGAATCTACAGGGCAAACTGTGGTCAGCATTATTACAGAAAAGAGCTGAACCCATGAAAATCTATGGTAGGGGAAGCATGGGGTCCCACAGAGGTCTTCCCAGAGGAAGTGACATTGAACTGATACCTACAGGTCAGGTGGACAGGTGAACATTAACCAGGCAATACCACTAACTGGGAGAATATTCCAGACACACCAAAGTACCTCAGATGTGGCTAGAGTTGAGACCTCCTCTGTAGACTCAAGACAGTGACACCCACAGTCTTTTGCTGCCCAAAGAAACTCTGGGACACGCTGTCCTAACACTGAGACTTTTAGAGATCCTTGTCAGTGAACCCTAGGCAATGTTCCACTTTGTAGGAACTGCTGGGGACTTCTTAAGACTAGGGATTTTTTGCTCACACATGAGGAACTGTTTGTTTTCTACTGTGTGGTGAGGCTCTGCAGGGACTGGTCCTAGAATCTGTCCTAACATTAACTCGCCGAGTGATCTTGGGCCAGTCACTTCTCTCTGGACCTTGATTTGTCCATCTGTAAAGCGGGTTGAGCCCTCCTCTGGGATTGTGGAGAAATAGCACCCTACAGTGGCTTGAAACCCCAGGCTGTGGCACTAGCTCTGAATGGGAGTCCTGACTCCACTATTTACTGGGACCTGGGGCAAGTCATTTTACCTCTCTGAGGTTCCATTTCCTCATCTGTAAAACAGGGGCCTTTGTTCCCATCCCTCTGGATTGTACGAGGATTAAGTGAGATCAGGGACATAAAGCATTTGTTGCCCTTGCAGCTGCAGTCATTTTTTGTTATGGTTGTGAAATGGAATGAGTTAACTCTGCTGATTTCTGCAGAATGCACCACCCTCAGGGTTTACCACCAGTGCAATCTCGGCAAACAGCGTCAGAAGGTCCTCTGATGGATATTCAGGGAAACACCCAGAACTGGGTAGCTGCATTTGGCAGGAACAGAGGAAACTCCCCACGGGGAAAGTTATGATGGGTGGGCGGTGGCTGCACTAACTTGTGAGTACAAAGATGATTCCCAGACGGAGCTGTAGGAGTGGGCCTGGGATGGAGTCTGGGTGGCCTGAAATAGCTCAGGGTGGGAAAGGAAATGTCTATGCCCTCAGCTGGTAACCAGGGCCAGGACAGCTAGGACAGAATGGGCAGGAGGAGGACTGAGTCTTCACTCACCGATGACCAGCTCCTGAGCCTCTGGTCCCACCCCACTTTGATTCTGACCATCTGGTGTCTATTCATATTGCAGCTTAGACAGTCTGACTGTGCTTTATACAAGAGATAGGAAACTGAGTCCCCAAAAAGGACAGGGACTTGCCCAAGATCACACAGCAAATGAGAACTAGAATTGACATCTTTCGGTTTCAGATCCAAGAATCTCTGACTGCATCAGGCAGCCTTCTTGACTCGGTCAAGAGAGTGTGTAGCTGGTGGTTGCCTGGCAACTGCAGCAGTCCCACATGTTTTCTATCTCCACACGTCCATGGGAATCAGGCCACCCAGTGACTGGGCTCAGACCTCAGAGAGAAGTCTCTAGCTTACGGGACAGTTGGCAAGAAGGTTTCTCTTTCTGAAGCACTGACCAGGGCAAGGCACAGGCAGTTCCCTTCCAGGTTCTAGCGGTCCTCCCAGGCATCGCAGACTTGTCTGTCTTTCCAGCTCAGGGTCAGACTCCCACGATGCCTTCCCTCTAGGCAGAGCTGAGCTGTGGGCTGTCAGCACACACAGCAGCAAGTGATGGAGAGGAAAAGCCAGCCAGGGCCTTTCCATCACCACTGTGAGGCACCTTACGAAGAGTGCCTCATTGGCTAAGTGACCCTAGTCAGGTCACTCCACCTCTCTGAGTTGGTTCCTTCATCTGTAAAGTGGGGTTCATCATATCTATCTCTCACATCTGGATAAAGAGCAAATGAAATAATGAATGTAAAGTACCAGGCCTGGAAGTGGGTACTCAGAATGATACCTGGATCAGTTAGTTTTATTAATTGTAAACAAGTCCGCTCTAGGTCATCTAGCAGAAAAGGGCCAGAAAATCAGGCTGGGAGGCTACATGGCAAAGAAACAACACCCTCAGAATGCAAGCACATGGTGCAGGGTGGGCAGCGTGCACCGGGGGGATGCTCCTCAGGCTCACTTCCCTGACACCCCTGTTTAACACTGCACCCTCCTTCCTCCTCAGCATTCCCCGACCCCCTCACCCTGCTTAGCCCTTATCATTTTCTGACATAATTTACTGACTGTGGTTACAAGTTGTCTGCTTTCCCTTGTAAGCACCGTGAGAGCACAGATCTTTGTTTTGTTCACTAAACAAAGTATGGCACATAGTAGGTGTTCAAAAACATTTATTGAATGAATGTCAGTAAGGTCTCTGAGGTCACACAGCTGGGGAGCAGCATGACTGTGGTTAGAACCCGATTTTATTTGACCCCAAAGCTATAGAATCTTCTTCCTAGGGCAGTTATGAGACTCAAATGAGTTCACTTGTGTTAGCCACTTAGTGCCTGGTATAAAGGTTTTTGTACCATAAACATGGGCCATCATTATCATCGCCATCATCACCATCATTATTAGCATCATTATTATTGAGGGGGGCCCCGTCTTCTTTCCTCGTGGGCTCATTTTTCTAAACTCCATAATAGTTCATCCAGCGATCTGGGGTATGACTTCAAGCCTGGGCAGACACACTAACATGACCCTCAGGAAGGAAAAATACAGGTCCCTCTGAACAGCCCTGGTGGCAGGAAGCCCTGCCTCCCCCTTCAGACCCCCACTCCCCCAACCCCCACTCCCCCACCCCCACAAGACACAGTCTTCTACGTGGCCCCGCCTATACTGTAACTGACCTGAAATTGTTCTCTCACTGCTGCAAACAACACAGACTTCCTGTGTTTTGAGAAAGGGGAAGTCCAGCAATTTACCTTAAGTCACTTGTTTCAAGAAGGAAGCCCCTGCAGTTGGCAGAAGGTGGCGGAAGGAGGAAGGCTGCCCAAAGAGAGAAAGGAGGATTCTCGGAGCGCCGCCACGTTGTGACTCTATGCTGAGCAAGTCTCCTCTCTGGCCTTTTCTCATTTGGGAAACAGGACAGTGATCTTTATCTCACCCACCCCTCTGCCTTGTACTAGTATCAGTTAGTGTGTGTGAAGAACTGGGAATATGCAAATGTTGTGCAACTGGAAGGTCTTGAAATGGCCCCCGAGTCCAGAAGTTAAAAATACCTTGATCTGGATTCAAATCCTGCCTCCATCACTTTCTAGCTGTGTGTTCCTGGACAAGTAATGGAACCTCTCTGAGTCTTGGTTTCTTTTTCTGTGAAATTGGCTTTTGGTTTCCTCAGCTGTGAAATAATAGCTTATCTCCTAAGCTGGTTTTGAGGGTTAACTGAGAATCGCACGTCAAGGAACGGTGGCCCTTGTTTTTAATCCTCGATGACCTCTCACTTCCTCACCTCTCCCATGTGTCACCTTGTCCAGTCCCTTCTGTACTCAGGGCAAATCCCCTTCTGAGACTGCTTCTTATAGACCTTCCCCCACACCTATGAGGCCACAGATAATTGTGAAAATAGTTTTACTGATTACAAAAGTAGTAAATCCATGGTAGAAAAAAATGTAAGCAAGTAAGTAAGAAGAAGAAAATAGAGATTACACATAACTTCACCACGGAGAGATAATCACTATTGATTGGGTGACTTTCCTTCCTGATTTCTTTTTAATGAATGTGTAACAGGATGTTAAATGCCAGTTTCCTGTCATTCTGGCAGAGGTAACAAATGCCATGAACCATGGACCACCCAGGCAGGGCATGCCTGAAGGGTGGAGAAACCGGTTCTACCAGCAGTACCCCATCACCCACCTCATGAGAGGTTGTGTGTCTGTGAGAGACAGAGAGTGAGAAACAGAGACAGAAACAGAGATGAAGGGAGAGGAGAGGCTGGTTAGTAGGGATTTCTTTTGGAGAGGATTATTGGTTATTCTCTGGTCCCCACTGCAAAACCCCCTCCACCCGAGAGAGGTGGTAGACTTGAAGGGAACAACCTAGTGAGTTTGAGATGTACCTGGGGTCCGCAGACCAAAGAGAATGGCAGGTAGCACTCTCTTCTATTGTTAGAGGAACTACTGACTGAAACTGCCCACCCTGGCCAGACACCAGAGTAACCGCTTGCATGAGCAATCTTAAATAGGAGGTCCTGGTAAGGAATGTGGAACTAACAAGCTACCACCAACTGGAAGAATTCAGGAAAGGTCAAAAGGAGAGAAGACTCCAGTTCATATCGCCTACCAACTTCCCAGAACCCTTCTCACTGGGATCCATCTTGGCTGAGTGATGCATATGCCACCAGGAAGGACCCTGAATCAGAGTGATTGGCCAGAGACAACCCAGGCACTAGCCTAATTACCATGAAACTCAAGACTTCAAGCCGTGTGGCAGAGTAGTCCTCCTGGGTTCCCTTGCCCTACTGCTCTCTGCCTGGGCACCCCTTTCCAATAAAGTCTCTTGCATTGTCAGCACATGTGTCTCTTTGGACAATTCATTTCTGAATATTAGACAAGGGCCCACTTTTGGACCCTGGAAGGGGTTCCCCTTGCAACTCTATCACTCACACTTGACCCAACACAGAGCTTATCAGGCTGAATTTTTAAATATCCACTGAGTTGTCTGCCTCCCAGCTTGTCCTGGAAAAGACTTTCAGATAGTCTAGGCCTTGTATCCCCTAGTACTTAGCTGATGTTTGATAAATGTGCTGGTGAATCAGGAGAAGACTGAAGAAGCTGTGGCATCGAAAGCAGAATGAACAAGGGGTTTAGACCCACACAGATCTAACTTCAAATCCCGCTTCTGCCACTCCGTAGCTGTGTTCTCTTTGTGGAAGTCACATCATATTTCTTACCTCATCTTTTTTTCACTTGTAGAGTGAGAATAACTTGAGTATCTGTTCTGCAGAGTTTCAGATGAAATGTAATCAAGCAGTGGCACATAGTATGTGTTCCAGCAATGATGAACGAATGAAGACACTGTAGTCTTGGAAACTGCACAGTGGCTGGGCCTCCTAAGAATTCCTCTTTGAACTGATACAGTTCTGGAATTTCTGGATTTTTTTTTTTTCTGAATAGTTTCTTTATCTATCAAAATCATTTCTGGATAGCTTCTTTCCCTGCTCCTTTTTCCAGCATCATCCTCATGTTATCATTGTCATCAGCTGCTAGTTGTATGGAAATTCCATGACCTGGTCTCATTTAAATCTCACAATAAACCTGTGAGATCTATAATCCCCATTCCACAGGCAAGAAAACTGAGACCTAGAAAGGGTGAATCACTTCCTTAAGAGCACGAACACCTTAGACTTGAGGGCGCTGCTTTTGGTCTTCCTTAAACGAATTGATTTAACGTGTACTCAACACCCCCTCTGTGTGTCAGGCACTTGAAATTACTGGCTTGGCTCCTGTCCCCTTATAGATGAATGAGAAGGACAGACACACAAATTAAAACAATAATTATAACTCTGCATACTAAGTGCCGTCCAGAAAAACCCCAAAGAAGATGATTATTTCTTCTGCTCAGGGCAATCGGCTGGAGAGCAAGTCCAGCCTACCATTTCCTATCTCTGTGACTTTGGGCAACTCACTTCATCTTTCTGAGCTTTAATTTCTTCATCAGTAAAATGAAGATTATGATAATATCTCATACAGTCACTGTGAGGATTGTAGAGATAATGTATGTACGTGCACAATGTCCGGTGCAAGTAACCACTTAGTAAATTATAGCTGGTTCGTTATTACTGTAACCTAGATGTCAGCCAGGGATCTCCTGACCCCTTGAGATCATGGGACGAATCCAAGTACCTATTCCAAAACCCTCTCCAAGATTACTGCAAATTCCTGGGAGGCTTTATGTCTTGTGGTCCAGCTATTGATTCAGCCTGTACTGTGTTTGGTCAGCACGATACCAAAACAGATGGAAAACTTGGCCCCTTCAGCCCTTTTCACAAACACTCCAGTTGAGGCAGGCTCTGAATACAGGAGATTTTTTGAAGATTTCCAGGAATGGGAGACAGAGGAAGAGACCACATCATAGTTATATCAACAAAAGACCTCAGGGTGGACTTCCCTGGTGGTCCAGTAGCTAATACTCCACAATCACAATGCAGGGGGCCTGGGTTCAGTCCTTGGTCAGGAAACTAAATCCTCCATGCCGAAACTAAGACCCAGCACAGCCAAGGCTGTGGTGGGTCCTCATTGCATCACTTGGGCTTTCTCTAGTTGCAGTGAGGGAGGCTACTCTTCATTGCAGTGTGTGGGCTTCTCATAGCAGTGGCTTCTCCTGTTGCAGAACACAGGCTCTAGGTGCACAGGCTTCAACAGTTGCAGCACGGGGGCTCAGTAGTTTCAGCTCACAGGCTCTAGAACACAGGCTCAGTAATTGTGGCACGCAGGCTTAGTTGCTCCATGGCATGTGGGATCTTCTCAGACCACGGATTGAACCAGTGTCCCTTGCATTGCAAGGTGGATTCTTTTTTTTTTTTTCTCGCAAGTTGGATTCTTAATCACTGGACCATCACTTAGTGCCCAAATAAATGGTTTTTAAGAAATGATTAAAAAAAAAAAAGATCTTGGGGTGAACTAGTAATACACTGGTTCCCAAGACAGCCTTAACAGCTCTTCTGCTTCCCTCCACACTATTCCTCAGCCGTGGCCAACTCCTATCTCCTGGTCATGGGTATCTGCCGTATGGAGCTCCGAAGAAAGCTCCAATTTCCCTTCCAGGCATTACCCCACTGTGTGAAGCCTTAGGAGTTGGGGAGTTGGCTTCCCCTCCTGTCTTCAGGTCACCCCCTTCACCCCACCCTTTGCAAGTCCAAGCCCCTCCCTGGCAGGGCCCCTCCCTGGCCCTCATGCGGGCCCCCATGAGGATGGGAGGAAATGTTTGCTATCATTCACAGCGGTTGATGCTGGCGGGTGGGTCCCCCAGGGTGGCTTCCTGCTGTCTCACTTCTACCTCCCACAATCCTGACCCCTACTCTTGGTTCCTGCCCATTTCCCAAACTCAGTCCTCCAGTTTCTGATAGATTCTCTGAGTCCTCAGTAGCTTAAAACATCTAGAATCATTTTAGGAACAAATTCAAATCCAAATCCTCTTCCTCATTGCCTCCACAACAGCTGCCTCTGAAAGTTTCAAGAATCACACCTTCTTAAAGAGTTTTTCAAAGTATTTTCCCAGCGAAAGGCATCCTCTTTCCTAAAGAGAAGAGGTCACACACTGAGGTCTATGAGCTGCATCTGGTCCACGGGATGTTTAAAAAATTTTAAATCAATATTTTAAAAGTGAGTGATTACACATAAAAATCTGGGTTTGTGGTTTTTCCTGCAAACTCATAATATCTGGCATCATAGGGTCCACAGTCCCCCAAGGAACGTGTTGGCCTCAGTGGAGGGCTGGGTCCCTGCCCTTTAGGCATAAGATTTTCTTATGCCTCTGCCCACTGGCCCTGTTTATTTCTCCTACTTAACCCTGTAGTCTTTCAACTTTGTGATCTTTGTTGAGACATTTCAGCACCAGTTCCCACCCTCCATAGAATTATAATAAAGTTCAGTTCAGTTCAGTCGCTCAGTCGTATCCGATTCTTTGCGACCCCGTGGACTGCATCATGCCAGGCCTCCCTGTCCATCACCAGCTCCCGGAGTCTACTCAAACTCATGTCCATAGCGTCAGGGATGCCATCCAACCATCTCATCCTCTGTCGTCCCCTTCACCTCCCGCCTTCAATCTTTCCCAGCATCAGCGTCTTTTCTAATGAGTCGGTTCTTTGCATCAGGTGGTCTAAGTATTGGGAGTTTCAGCTTCAGCATCAGTGCTTCCAATGAATATTCAGGACTGATTTCCTTTAGGATGGACTGGTTGGATTTCCTGGCAGTCCAAGGGCCTCTCAAGAGTCTTCTCCAACATAATAAAGCTGGGTCTTGTAAATGTGCTGTGTTCGCAAAGGGCACCCTAGGCACAAGGTACAGTAAGAGTAGTCACTTGAGTATGTAAGTGATGGCTGGACCTGAAAGGGCAGGAGATCCAGAGGGACTGGGTCTCTAATGCAAGGGGGCCGTGGGACTGGAAAGGGTTAACCCGGGCTTGGCTATGAGGGGCCTTAATGCTCCCCTATAGGGTTATCGGGAGCCAGTTTAGGGTTTAAAGCTGGGTGACACAACATGAGGTGTGTGACTGGGAAGCTAGTGGGGCAGGATAGATTGAGACCCTCTTGTTCCCCGCTGTTCCTGCAGGAAGCCCAGTGAGAGCCTGCGGCAGTGGTCCAGATGGTCCAGGGATGCTGCGGCCCGCCTGCGTGGCTGCAGTGGCGGTAATGGCTGGGAGGGATTCCCGAGGCAGCCTTGCCGGGAAGTGGGTACGCTTGACCTTGATGGAAAAAAATTGCGTGCGCTGCGGCTGCAGCTTTCTCTCCTCCCCGCCCCTCCCCCGCGCCGCAGCGGACTGCGGCGGAATCCCTGAGGCTCGCGGGAGCTCACGCCCGCGCGGCTGCGGCACGCGAGGGGTGGGGGCGGGATGGCCGGGGTGGCACCATGACGGGGATGCCCGTCTTCCCTGGAAAGCGAGGAGGGGAGGAGATAGGGAGGCGAGTCACGTGGTGCCGCCACCAGGCACAGCCCGATTGGCGGGTCCTGCCGCGGAGCCAGCCGCACGGCTCGGGTTTCCAGGCACGGAGCAGTCCCCTCCCCTCGTTAGAGCGCCCGGGGGTGCGCTGGCCCCTAGAGGAGGAGGGTGGCGCGGCGATCCTGCTCTCTCCGTTGGATGTAACGCAGCCCGGTCCTTGGCTGCTTGCCGCGGTCTTCACTGCAGCTTGGGAGGTCTGATTATTGTTTCCGTGAGCACATCCTTTCTCTGCTTATCTTCTGCCTTCTGCCCCTCTTAGAACCACCATGCTAGCTGGAGGCCAGCTCTCTTTGGGCTGGCTGAAGGGGGTTTCTTTCCCTTGCCACAATTTTTCAGTTTGGAGCAAATCAGTTAACCTGGCTAGACGTGGGAAGATTAAAACAGAAACCCCACAGGCACGTCCAGCCCCACACATCCAAACCGACATTTTTCTCTTTCCAAACTGCGTCTTCTTTTTGTCTTCATCTATTTCAGCCATCCAATCTATGATAAAAACCTACAAAATGTACCTCCAAAATAGCTCTTAAAATTCAGTATCTAGTATTTTTCCTTAGCATTTATCTTGATTTGTAACTGTGTTTATTTGTGATTGTACGTTTTCCCCCACGGGACTGTAAGCCCCATGAGAACCAGGACCTTGTCTATTTTGTTCATTGCTGCATCACCGGCACAGTACCAGGCACGTGGTAGGTGATTAATAAGTGTTACTGGAATGAACAGATGCATAGCAAGCACTGTGCTAGGTACCAGGTGTGGAAAAGGGGCTCAGATTTTAAGAAGAAACTACACAGAGAGTTCCCTGGTCATCCAGTGGCTAAGAATCTGAGCTCCCAATGCAGAGGGCTCGGGTTTGATCCCTGGCCAAGGAACTAGATCCCACATGCTGCAACTCAAGATCCCTTGTGCCACAAGGAAGATCCCGCATGCTGCAACTACAACCCAGCACAGTCAAACAAATAAATATTTTTTAAAAGATGAAACATAAAGCTCTAACCTCAAGAAGTCATCTGTCCAACAAACATGCCCTAAGACCTTTTCTACACCAAGGGCTGGGGGGAACTGGTGCACAAGATAAGTAAGACTGCATTTCTACCTTCCCTCTACATCTTGGATCTGGGGGAGAACCACACATGACTAACTTAGTAAGACTCTGTGGTACTAGGGAGTCGGGTGTGGTGGTACCTACCGATCTCTAGAGTCAGAAGAGCCCAAGATTTGAAATCTGATGTTCTAACTTCCCAGGCCAGTTTTGCTGCCTTCTTGGTGTGAGACCATAAGTCTCTTCTCTGTCTCAGGCTCTATCTCCTCATCTTAAAAATGGGGATAACAATGGGACATCTCTGTCAGTCCAGTGGGTAAGACTTCACCATCCAATGCAGGGGGTGTGGGTTCAACCCAGGGTCTCGGGAGCTAAGATTCCACATATCTCACGGCCAAAAATCAAAACATAAAACAGAAACAATACTGTAACAAATTTGATAAAGACCTTAAAAATGGTCCACATTTTAAAAAAATTAAAAATATATGGATAGCAATATCATCTCAAAGGGCTGAGACATGAAAGCATCAAGTGTCAGGTTTTATGACGTTGGGTATAGGTGTGGGTGACCATAATTTTTAGTTTGCCTGGAACAGATTGATTGACACCTGTTGAGCTGAAGCAATTGATGATAGCATTCCCTTTCATTCTCAAATGGGGCTTTTTCCCTCATAGCTCAGCTGGTGAAGAATCCGCCTGCAATGCGAGAGACCTGGGTTCGATCCCTGTGTTGGGAAGATCCCCTGGAGAAGGGAAAGGCTACCAAACTCCAGTATTCTGGCCTGGAGAATTCCATGGACTATAATCCATGGGGTCACAAAGAGTTGAACATGACTGAGCCACTTTCACTTTCATGTTTCACTTTTCAGTCTCAAAAGTGTCCTGGGTTTGGACAGTAAATCACGTGGTCATTCTGGTAATAGGTTTGACTGACACTGGGATTATCTACATCATGTCCTGGGGACATGAGAGGAGGTGAGTCTGAAAGTAGAAAGGAGGGTGATGACCATGAAAATGAACCTGAAAGCATGCATGGGATTACAAGGAGAGGGATTAGCATTTGCAAAGAAGCAAGAAGCATGGAAGGAGATGCAGCTGGTTGTGGGAACTGTAGAAAGTTTTGAGGAAGGGCTGACACAAGCTTTCTTATCTACAACTCCATTAGACTGTTCCTCTCCATGACCCTAGTGCTTGGCAAACAGCCTTCCACAAAGTAAGTATAATAAATGTTTACTGAATGAACAGATGAGAGTCCTTCTCTTTCCTGTCATCTTCCTGAGTCACTGCTCTGCTTGTATCAAGTGGAGACAGAGGAAAAAGTGACAGGAATTGCTTTAGTCCCTTGCTTCAAGGGTGATGGGTTCAGGAGACAAAACCCAGAAGAAATGGGGTCATAGCAAAGTCCAGTGATATTTATGAGAGGTCACTTTCCTGCCAAAGCACTGGTGGTGGCAGCTTTGAGCTGAGGCAGGGTTTGTTTGAGAACCAGAGCCAAGACAAGCAAGCATTTGGTGTGTTGAGCTTTTCAGCAAGCTATTCAACAATTCTGACAGTTGTTTCTGTCAGCTGCACAGGAGGAAGCATCTCAAAGCCAGCTGGGTCTGTCTGGAATCACAGGTCCCCAGGTCCTTCAGCACACTCTAACCCAAGGAACAAAGCAGCCTTCTCCCCCATCTTTCATCCCTACAACAGGCACACATCTCCTCCAAGCAACTGCTCAGAACATTGGTCACCAAGAACAGAGTCAATGATGATTATAGGGAACTGTGGCTGAGATAAGGTCACTTACTATTATAAATAGTCCATGCCTCCCCCCTACATTTCTCAGCCACCTTTGCAATTAAATTGAGCCTGTGTCACAAGTTCTAATAGTCTATGAGTGGAAGTTACATATGTCATTTCCAGGCTGAAGTATTTAATTGCTGGTGCACAACCCTCCTGCTTCCCAGGAGGCGCAGTGGTAAAGAATCAGCCTGCCAATGCCAGAGACACAAGAGATGCAGGTTCGATCCCTGGGTTGGGAAGATCCCCTGGAGTAGGAAATGGCAACCCATTCCAGTATTCTTGCCTGGAAAAGCTCATGGACAGAGGAGCCAGATGGGCTACAGTCCATGGGGTCGCAAAGTGTTGGACATGACTGAACACGCGTGTGTACACACACACACACACACACACACACACACACACACACCCTCCAGCTCTCTTTCCCCTATTGAGGCCATCCTTAACACCTTGGGTTGAGATGGTAGCTGCTGCTGCTGCTAAGTTGCTTCAGTCGTGTCTGACTCTGTGCGACCCCATAGACGGCAGCCCACCAGGCTCTCCCATCCCTGGGATTCTCCAGGCAAGAACACTGGAGTGGGTTGCCATTTCTTTCTCCAATGTAGGAAAGTGAAAAGTGAAAGTGAAGTTGCTCAGTCGTGTTGGACTCTTAGCGACCCCATGGACTGCAGCCTACCAGGCTCCTCTGTCCATGGGATTTTCCAGGCAAGAGTACTGGAGTGGGGTGCCATTGCCTTCTCTGAGCCCAGGAAGAAAGTGCCATAGACCTCCCTGAGTGACTGGAAGAGTGCCTTGCCCCAATAGGCAGGCTTTGTATGAGTGGGAGAAATATACCAATGTGTTGAAGCATTGAGATATACGGGTTGTTACCACAGCAGAGCCCAGCATACTTTGACCAGTATACAGAAATCAATTGTTGTTTTAGCCATCTAGCATCAAATCTCCTTCCTCCTTGAGGAGGAACATTTCGCCTCCTTATGGACCTCTTTGGTATTGCTAAATCCAGTGATCACTTCCCTGTTCTTATCTGCGTTGATTTCTCAGTGGGATTTGTCATAATTGACCACTCCCCCTGGAAACCTTTTATCTAGGTGTCTGTGACATCATGCCAGCTTGAATTTTCTCCTGTGTCACAGCCCCTGCTTCTCAGTTTCTTTCGCTGGCTTTTCTTCCACTGTTTTACCTCAAAAGTTTGAAGTTTCCCAGGGTTTATTCCTAGGGACCTTTCTCACGGTTTTAAATACCACCCATGAAAGACAGCTGGTTATCTTTTAGTACAATTTCTACCAATCTTTATTAATAACAGAGCACCTATTTTTAGGGACACATTGTGCCCAGTTAAAATCCCCACTGGGATTGTGCTACATATCCCAGTATAGCCATGTGACTATGCATTGGCTAGTGAGATGTAAGCAAATATGTGCCGGGCTTTCAAGTCAGTCTTCTTAAAAGGAAAAGTGTACCTTTCTTCTCTTTTCCCTCCCCACTGTCTGGAATGTGGGCCATAATGTGTCGACCTTAAGATTAGAAACTAATTGCTGAGAATGGCAGAGCAGCCTTGAACTTCTATGAATTATTTCTCATGAATTGAGAAATAAATTTCTATCATAAGCCTTTATTTATTTATTTATTTATTTTTTTGGTATTTGCAACTGAGTCTAATCCTAACCTGACACCTTCCCATTGCTGTTAAAGCGGCTTGCTTGTCTCCCATGTCTCCCATTTGTAAGGCTGATTCCGTATCTTTCCCCAGTCAGACCAGTGGGGGGTCAGAAGAAAGGCACTTCCAGGCACCCCCCAAAATGCTGGGCATCCGTCCACAATTTGTAAGTAACCAAACTACCAGAAGGTTAGAATGGGCTGTGGACCTAGGAATAGTTTAGTAGCTCACAGAAAGTACTGAATGCTAGATTGGAGGGATTTAGATTTTGTAAACCTCTCGCAGATAGGGAGATCCTGTCTGTTTCACCTAGTAATGCCTCCATTTAATAGAAGCTCAATGAATATATTCTTTATTAATTACTGCTTAATATACATCAAAAGATGTATTGGAAGGTAGACCAGTTGGGAATCACTATCTGATTTACCCTCATCAGCTTTTTACAGATGGAGTAAATGAAATATCATTTGCTGGAAGCAGCAGTCGGCCCAACCTCGAGGAAAGGCAAACCGAAAGCTCTGCCGCAGGTTCGATGCCGCTAAGGGAGATGATCTTGACGAAACAGGCCGAGTAAACTATTTGAGTTACCGTCTTCTCAAGATGGCGGCCCTGGAGTCACCTGCCCTCCGAGGAGGCGGGGCTCGGCCCTAGCACGCCCAGCACGCCCCACCCGGCTCGGCCCCGCCCAGCGCCCCCCCTCCGGCATGGGAGGTGCGGGTTGTGAGGTGTCTCCGCGAAGCGCCTGCGCAGTGGGCATCGGCGCGCGGGGCGGAGGCTTTATAACCACTTCGTCGGTACTGCTCGGTTTCTATCTCTGGGAGGGCGGCTGAGGCGGCGGCGGCCGGGGCGCCGGCTGTGGGGGCGCTGAGGCGGGAGCTGTGGTGGCGCTGGGCGCCCCTCGCCCCTCGGCCTCTGGGGACCATGGGCTCTGAGAAAGACTCCGAGTCGCCGCGCTCTACATCGCTACACGCGGCTGCGCCCGACCCCAAGTGCCGCAGCGGCGGCCGGCGCCGGCGCCTCACCTTCCACAGCGTCTTCTCCTCCTCGGCCCGTGGCCGCCGCGCCCGAGCCAAACCGCAGGCCGAGCCGCCGCCCCCGGCCGCGCCGCCGCCGCCCACCCCGGCCCAAGCCTCGCCGCCCGAGGCGCTGCCCGCCGAGCCAGCCGCCGAGGCCGAGGCGGAGGCCGCGGCGACAGTGGGGCCCGGGTTAGACGATGAGGAGGCGGCGGAGGGCGGTGGCTCGGGCCCGGAGGAGGTGGAGTGCCCGCTGTGCCTGGTGCGGCTGCCGCCCGAGCGGGCCCCGCGCCTCCTCAGCTGCCCGCACCGCTCGTGCCGGGACTGCCTCCGCCACTACCTGCGCCTGGAGATCAGCGAGAGCCGGGTCCCCATCAGCTGCCCCGAGTGCAGCGAGCGACTCAACCCGCACGACATCCGCCTGCTGCTTGCCGACCCGCCGCTCATGCACAAGTACGAGGAGTTCATGCTGCGCCGCTACCTGGCCTCGGACCCCGACTGCCGCTGGTGCCCAGCCCCGGACTGCGGGTGAGCGCGGGGGCGTGGCCCTGGGGCGGTGGCCGCGGCGGAGGGGACCTGGGGCCGAAGGCTAGACCCTGCGTGTGGCCGGCCGTGAGGGGCGGTCCTCCACGCACCGTGTGTGTGTGTGTCCGTGTCCCAGCTTGGAGGGAGAGGTGAGGGATGACCAGAGGAAGGGAGGCCAGGCGGCAGTTACGGCGGGTAACCGGTAACCATTGGCAAGCCCAGACGGGTGAGGTGAACGCACACAGTACCCAACCCCTGCCTGAGGACTTGAGGTGGGGGTCGAGCAGTGGGTAAGAAGGGAGCTGTCCATCAAGTCAGGAGGCAGCCAGAGGCTGTTTTTGGTCCGGCGAACGCCCCTCTCCAGAGGAAGCGGGAATCTCTGAATGAGGACAGGGAGGGGATATCTGGCAAAGGACGGAATAAGAACATCATTCTGAAAGAGCAGCGCTTTGGAGGGGTGTGTCCAGTTGACTAGGGGCAAACTTCGCAGCGTTGCAGGAGAAGGTGTGCTCTTGCTGAGACCACCACTGCTGAAAGTTGGGATGCAGGTGACTGAAATGGCTCTAGCGGGAAAGGACAGCTCACTGGCAGCGCTCTGGGGGCAACCTGGGCATTGTGGTGTGTCTTCTGTGCCTGGCTATTGTGTGGCCACCCCAGTGGTCCTTACACTGCTGCCTTGGGCAGGGTGTGGAGTGGACAGACCCTTTCTTTGTCCAGAGAGGCAATGGGGGCACTGAGAAGGATGCCCAGAGATTGATATGATTAAGAGAAAATGTGGTTTCCCAACTCCTCCGATCTTGAGTTCTTGATGTTGCACTGTGTAGATGCAGAGACTTAATACCACCAGATTTTGCCATCTAGAGAATTCAGTGGAAAGCCCCCCACCCCACCCCCGGCGCCTCCCGCCCCCACCCTTTACTTTTAAAAATCTGATTGTGTTACTGTCAGTAATAGTAAGTTAATAATAACATCCCATAAATGGTTGCCTGCAGGAAAGAGGGACATCAGAGTGTGTCATTACCTGCTCTGTGACCTTGGCCGGATCATTTTATTCTTGTGTGTCATGTTTTGAGGACAGAAAGGGGCTAGGGACTCCTAGTAAAAAGCTGTATGTTCTTTTCTTTCAAAAGAACTAAGGGCTTTTAATCATAGCCTATATATCAAGGCTCTTTCATGATTTCCATGATGCTGCTATTTGTCTCCTTCAGAAGAAGCTGTCATAGAGTGTTTAGGCGGGGTGAAAGTGAAAGTGAAGTTGCTCAGTCGTTTCCGACTCTTTGGAACCCCATGGACTGTAGCCTATCAGGGTCCTCTGTCCATGGGATTCTCCAGGGAAGAATACTGGAGTGGGTTGCCATTTCCTTCTCCAGGGGATCTTCCCAACCCAGGGATCGAACCCGGGTCTCCCGCATTGCAGGCGGGCGCTTTATCGTCTGAGCCACCAGGGAAGCCCATGTCTAGGGGGGGTAAGATGAGTTAATTTCTTATTATTTTTCTATTCTGCCAAACTTATTTAGAATGTATGTGTTATTTAAGCTCACTGAGATGAGGTTTCTAAATTACTTTGAAATGTGGTGGTCAAAGGTTGAGGTGTTTGTCTATGGTAGGTCACTTTCACTTTCAGTTATTAATAATAAGTATCAGAAAAAAACCTTGTAGGCCCTTGGAAAAGTTTGCTTTTATCTGGAGATCTGGTAGTCTTCCTAGCCTTAAGAGGTTAATTTGTGTGGTATTGAAGTTTTACAGACAGTATTGATCTATTTTCTGAACTAAGGGAATATTTACTTAAGAGAACACTATTTGGTTCATTTTGGAACCAAATTTGGTTCATATTATCTCCTTTTTGAGATGTGAATTTCCTTGAATTTTAACTGAGAAATGTGGGATCACTGACATTTTATTTCTGGGAAAGTTCTCTTTTTGTTTATTTCTCTGAGTCAATCTCTGTCTTTGCTCACATCAATTAAAATGGACAGGAATTAACTTACAATCTTGATGATAACTCTACACCATTCCTGACTTGGAAGTTATTAAAGTATTAGGCCATTTTTATATTAATCAAGTATTGAATTACTATCATATTATCATCCAGAGTTTTTTTTTAATTAGTTAAAAAATTATAACAATTTTAATATAACTTTTAAATCTGTGGGTTTAAAGAAGGTGAAGTGTAGGGAGAGCAAGCAAACTAGCATCTGAGTATCCATGTGCCAGGCATACATAATTTAATTTGCTCCTTGCAACATAATAAGATACATTTGATCTAGTTTTACAGATAAGGAAACTGAAGTTTAAATGAATTGAGTGACTTATTTAGGGTCATACAACTAGTGGGTGGTGGAACCAGGCTTGGAACACTGGTGTTAATTCCAACCAAGGCCAGTATGCTTCTCTCTCAAAGCTTTAGAAAGCACAAGCTTATCAGCATTATTGGGGATGCTACTGTTTGGGTCATTTCATCAAGTGTGGCCTACAACATTGAGAGAGCCAAAGAGGCTAGAATCTGGTTTCTTTTCTGATTCTTCTTGTTAACTGCCTCTTACCTACTTTTATTTTTCTTATCTAATATAGGCCTAATCTTTTCCTTCCTTGAGAGGCCTAATTGATATTTTCAGAGTGTTTTGAGAATTCAGGTGAAGATATTAGATAAACAGGGAGTAACTTTGTATTTCTATCACTTCTCAAATAGGTGGGGATGTGGCCAGTGGTTTTGCCATCTCTTTTTAATGTCATGAGAAAAATAGTTGTTTTGTTTTAATCAAACTGTTGTTCTTTTGGGTCAGATAAAAGTCATGGATGAGAACTAGAAGAGAAGCCTAAGACCCCAGTTATTTCTTCTCATACCTGATCATCTTACTGACCACAGATCAAGTTTCTGTCAGCCAAATTTATCAAGTTCTTTACTCTGTGTGTGTGTGTGTGTCTATTTGGTGGGGTGAGGGGAGCATATGAGTGATCTTACAGAGTTCTGATCACTAGTTTCTCTGTGATTGCTCATGATAAAAGCACTATATGTTAAAAGATTATTTGCTTATGAATATTTTTGGAACATAGAAAAAAGTCTTGAATTTTTCTTTTCCTATACTTGAATACAATTTTATTATATTCATAAATAAGGAAACCAATTTCTGTGGGAAAACTTTCACATTAATATTATTAAGTACAGTGTTACTGAAGGTAATCTTTCTTTTCTTTTTTTACTGTGCATGCACAGTTTGTGGGATCTTAGTTCTCAGACCAGGGATCAAACCCCAGGCCATGGCAGTGAAAGCTGCTGAGTCTTAACCACTGGACCACCAGGCAATTCCCACCAAGTATAACCTTTAAAACATGCTTTCAAATGAGATAAAATTCATTCAGAATACAGTTAACTGACATTTTTATAGTCCTTTATAATCTTCAGACTGTAACTGTTTTATGCAGGTAGATGGTGGTAAACTCATTTGATAAAGGAGAAGGCAGTTCAGAGAAGTTTAAGTGTGGGACCCAGTGTCTCACAGTTGATAAATAGTACAACTGATCTGCTATCCTTTAGAGTCTCTACTTAAGCACAGGGTCTTTTCAGAAACCTCCAAATCATGTAAACATGTAATGTTTTCCTCTCAAGTGCCCTGTCTTTAAATCTTTCAGAAGCTCTAGATTGTTGTTGTTGTTGTTCAGTCACTAAGTCATGTCCAGGTCTTTGCGACTCCATGAACTGCACCACGCCAGGCTTCCCCGTCCTTCACTAGCTCCCTGAGTTTGCTCAGACTCAAGTCCATTGAATCAGTGATGCTATCCAACCTTCTCATCCTCTGTCACCCGCCTTTTTCTCTTGCCCTCAGTCTTTCGCAGCATCGGGGTCTTTTCCATTGAGTCAACTCTTTGCATCAGGTGGCCAAAATATTGGAGCTTCAGCTTCAGCACAAGTCCTTCCAATGAATATTCAGGGTTGATTTCCTTTGGGATTGATTGGTTTGATCTCCTTACTGTCCGAGGGGCTCTCAAGAGTCTTCTCCAGCACCACAGTTGGAAAGCATCAAATCTTCAGGGCTTGGGTTTCTTTATGGTCCAACTCTCACATCCATACATGACTACTAGAAAAACCACAGCTTTGACTATATGGACCTTTTTCGACTATACACTATCTAGGTTTGTCCTAGAAGACTTGAGGGTTTGGCAAAGGAGACAACAGAATATTTCCTGGCATACAGGGGGCAGATCTTCTGTACAGATGAATAGGAGATAAGACTGTCTTGACCTAAATTCTTTGTGCAGTCCACCACTTCAGCCTCTCATTGCTGCCTTTGTCTCCTGCAGAGTCCCCCTGCATACCTGTTCCCAGAAGGTAGTATTGTCTATTGGCCTTCCTAGACAACTGGACTGAATTATCTTAAAAACAGGAAGCTTCTGTTTGTCCCTAATACATTTATGAGAGAAGAGTAAGCTCCCTGAGCAAGACAGATTTCTCAGTCAGTGAGGGAGGATTTTTCCTTTCTGAAGCTTTCTTGAATCTTTTCTCTTAATTTAGCTCTTTAGCTTCATTTTTGCACCTCTGTATCCCCTACAATCCACCATTTACATCATCTTCCAGCCCAATGTATCTTTCTCATATTTGCCAAAGTATTCATTCTAAAACAGAACATTTTATATCAGTCGCCTGCTTAAAACTGCTCATACCTAACCTATAAGATGACTTCTTATGTCTTTAAGAACATATTATTTATATGATCTATCCTTATGATTTAAGAGCCTTTATGGTTTCCAACCATCTTTTGATCTTATTTTCTATTTTTCACCTACATCAGTATTTCCTCAGGGTATAGGTATTATTGAAAAGAAAAATGTGTTGGGATTGAATAAGCTTGGGAAATGTTGGATTGAACAAAATAAAGCAACCCTTATTTCTGAGCTCCTTAGACCCTTTAAACAATTCTGATATACACTGTAAATCTTGTTAATGCTAATATGCAGGGTAAAGAAACATATTTGTTTTTGTTTTTTGATGACATCTTTAAAGCAGACCTGAAACTTTGGTTGTTTGTAGTTCTCTGAGCTCCTTTAACAGTTATTCTGGCCTGTCTTCTGTTAGTGTCCTTATTTAACACTAAATCTTGTGCTCTGAGTAAATTGAGAGCTCTTCTAGACTAAGATATCTATGTTCCAACTTTTTCTACAACTCTGAACAAAGTCTTTCAATTAGGTCCCAAAAGAATGGTATGAGTAGTTAAATTTTTGATAATGGAGGTAAAGAATACAAACACCACAGTTTTGAGAGGAGAAACAGATAAGAGAAGGGTGGGCAAGAAGAGGACAGACAGGTAATCAGCGGTCCTTTTCGGAATCATATGGTGTTGAACCTTAGGTGAGGTCTGAGTATTGCAAAAAGAACTTAGACATGGTCCTCTTGACAGGATGTTTGGCCTGGTGGAGGAGACAGACAGATAGTTATAAATGCAGTGTAATAGATATTGAAGAAAATACAAGTGTTCTTAGAAGATGAATGAAAGGTTTTGCATGATTGTGTCACTAAAGACTTCATGGAGGAGGTGATACCTAATCAGGGCTTGAAGAATATGAGTAGAAATTTATGGTGGCTCAGACGGTAAAAGTGTCTGTCTACAATGTGGGAGACCCGGGTTCGATCCCTGTATCAGGAAGATCCCCTGGAGAAGGAAATGGCAACCCACTCCAGTACTCTTGCCTGGAGAATCCCATGGATGGAAGACCCTGGTAGGCTACAATCCATGGGGTCGCAAAGAGTTGGACACGGCTGAGCGACTTCATTTCACTTCACTTCAAACAAAGATGAGGGTAGAGAAAATTAGGCGTCTTAAACCAGAATGTTACAAGCAAATGCGTGGAGGTATGTAAATTCAGGACTAAGTCTGCGGTCTAATTTGGTTTGCCTCTGGATGTACAGTGTGGGGAGCATGATCTGGGAAGTGACTTGAGATTGATCTGAAAAGGTAGACTGGATTCAAATTGGTAGGTCTAAGTATGCCATGCAAAGAAGTATAGATTTGAAGGAATTTTTTCTTTCTTTCTTTTTTTTTTTGAAGGATTTTAAGCAAAAGAGTAACATTATGATAGATAAACTTTTGGCATTGGAATTTGGATTGGAGTAGGGATAAGCAGACCAGATAGTCTTACAGTTGTCTGTTCAAGAGATGACATGGTTTTGAACTAGGGCAGTAAAAAGGAAGGTAGTGATAGTATGGCTCACTCGGCCTGTGTCATCCACCCTTATATATGTTCAGAGTCTGTTTGTAAAGAAGTTACATGGCCTGGAACAGTGAAGTATAGACATAATATAGGAACACATTTCTTTAACTACCAGGATTTGTTGGCACTTAATCAAATTTATACTAATGGGATTTCCATCCCCCCAGGCTAGAGTAAGGTATTGTGGTCTAGCCTGTCACATTATAATGTTTCTGAAGATGGCAAATTGACAGAATTAATAAGTTGTATGAACTTAAGAGGGAGAAAGGATGCTTCTGTTTTCTTGGCATCATGTAATTTCCTAGACCTTACATTTAGCTTCTAATTAGCAAACCTGAATGCTCTGTTGAGCTAAGAAAGCAGAGTAGGAGAGAGATCCAATGTAGGCCAGAGAAGAGAAAGAACAAAACAGTTTTTTTTTTCTTTTCTTTTTTTGACTACCTAGAGTAGGAGATTGCCCTATTCAGAATATAGGAATTTACTCCTCAAAAGGGCTTATACAGAATTTTAGGATTAAGTTACAATAATTGGCATATAGAAAGCCAATAGATACATAGATAAGTTTAAAAGATTGCTTTAGGGAAATGTAATGGCCCAAGAGAAGAGACCTGGGTAAAATAAAAAACCCAAAGAGGAGAGGGTCTCTATATCATTCCTTCAAAACAGGTGTTTTAAGCATGAATCAGTGTGCTAGACCCTGGAGATTAAAAAATGGTTGGTATTTTTTCTTGCTTAGTCTGGTTGGGAGAAGCATACATAAAAACAGATATTTACTGTATAATGTGTTAAGTATTGTGAAGTAATTATGCACAGACAGGAAGTGGGCAACCAACTGCCTGGAGAGGTTAAGTGGATTTTATAGAAAGGATGACATTTGAGCTGGTTCTTAAACAGATTAGTATTTGCCAGGGCAAGAAGTAAGCAAAGGGCATTTCAAGGCAGAAAGGAATAGAATATGCAAAGGCCAGGAAGTACGACAACATGTGCTGTGTATTTATACCATAACTTTCAGGGCAAGATCTCAAATGCAGTTTTAAAACATGTTTAGTTACACTTGAAAGCGGCAAGCACCTATACTTCCATTTTAGGGATAGAATCTAAAGTTGGGAGATTTTAATTAGCTCAGTGTCATGCAGTATGAGTCAGGGGCAAAGAGCCTAGACCAGGCACCCAAAAACCGGAATGCCAAGTCTCGTGCCCTGAGTAATTCTGTGTCACAATAATAGGTTGCTGTAGGTTCATGAGTATTTGAGGTTATTTTACTTCCTTCAGAATTCCACACCCAAAATTGATATTGTCAGTCCTATCAAATGTTCTTTAAAAAAAAAGAAAAAGAAAAATCTGTTAATACCACTATGTGAGGTAGAAATGTATCATGAAATGTTCAAAGGCTTCCTGACTGGCAATCTGTCTAATTTGTATTGTCTTGTCTGAAGTTGACTTAATACTTTTTTCTGAGATCACCTAGTACCTTTTTTATTTAACACAAAATAGCAAGCAAATCACTTTCTTCAAGAAAAATGTTGTTTATCTTTAGTAGTTATTTTGCAACTAGGTGGGATAAATTTGCTCAGAACTCCTACAGGATATGAATCATTTGCATTTATACATTGAACTCACTTTGCTCTTTTTGAAAAGTGTTTTAATACAGCCTGTATTGTGTAACATAGATGAAACCTTGTCATTGATATTTTCAGTGTCATTCTCAAATCAACTTGCAGAATCTATGATAAGCCTGGAACTTAAGTTGCTGTCATAAATATCTAGTGTACAATCAAATAAGCAAACTGTAAAATAGATCTAAGAAAATGCTATTATTCTTTTGTTTAAGTTGTTTGAGGTCTTTGGCTGTTGGAGGAGAGCATGGAATAGGGGATGACAACACCAAGCCTGCAATCGTTGACTTGTTTAAAAATTGTTTGAAAAAAAAAAAAAAAATTGTTTGAACTTTCACTACTGCTGTCTTCCCTTCTTCGTTTGTTTAAATTACTTTTTTTTTTAAATTCTTATTTTAAATGCATCCACTTACTAGGGTAGCCTGTGCATTTAGTTGAGATTTTTAGAGTTAGAAAGGCTAATAGTTGTAAATACATTGGATTGTTTGTAGGAAAATAATTCTTGCTAAATAAACATGAATTGTAAGAAACAGTTAATTCTGGTTGGTGCTGATAGATTCTGAATTGTGTTTCATAACTAAGAATATTTTATCAGAAGGGATTAGGAGGAAATAATCGCCATATTCCATGTTGATTAATAAGACTGATGAGTGGTATTCTTGGATTCTGGAACCTGTCAAGAAAGAAGATATTTCAAGGTGTACATTCAAGTTGGAAAAAATTATGGAAAGATAAAATGAGCTTTCAATTGTCTTTCAGTCTGTCATCAGGTCAATTTCACTGTGAAACCTAAAAACGAAAAAGTATTGAAATCATAAAACTCCCAGAAGAAAATATAGGAAGAACACTGTTTGACATAAATTGTAGCAGTATTTTTTTTTTCATCTGTCTCCTAAAGCAGAAGCAATAGCAAAAATAAATGATCCTTGGACTTCCCTGGTGGTCCAGTGGATAAGAATCTAGCTGCCAATGCAGGGGACGTGGGTTCGATCCCTGGTTCTGGAAAATTCCACATGCCCGGGAGCAACTAAGCCCACTTGTTACAACTACTGAGCCCAAGCTCTTGAGCCCATGAGCTGCATCTATTGAGTCCGCATACCACAACTCCTGAAGCCCATGCCCTGGAGAATGTACTCTGCAGTAAAAGAAGCCGCCACAGTGAGAAGCCCTGAACCGCAGTAAAGAGGAGCCTCTACTCACTGCAACTAGAGAAAGCTTGTGCACAGCAACAAAGACTCAGCACAGCCAAAAAAAAAATAAGTAATTTTTTTAAAAAGTATTTCTTAAAAAAAATAAATGAGACCTGATTAAACTTAAAAGCTTCTGTACCACAAAGGAAACCATTGACAAAACAAAAAGACAACCTACTGAATGAGAGAAAATATTTTCTAATGATATGAGTGATAAGGAGTTAATATCCAAAATATATAAGCAGCTCATACAAATCAACATCAAAAAAACAAAAACAGTCCAGTTGAAAAATGGGCAGACTTGAATAGACATTTTTCCAGAGAAGACATACAAATGACCAACAGTCACATGAAGAGATGCTCAGCATCATTCATTAATCATCAGAGAAATGCAAATTAAAATCAGTGAGATGTTACCTACACCTCTCAGAATGGCTATCATCAACATGGCCACAAATAACAAATGCCGGCAAGGATGCAGAGAAAAGGGAACCCTCATACACCGTTGGTGGCAATGTAAATTGTGTCACTATTATGAAAAACAGTATGGAGATTTCTCCAAAAATTAAAAATAGAATTACCATGTGTGCATGCATGCTAAATTGCTTCAGTCATGTCCAACTCTTTGCTACCCTGTGTACTGTAGCCTGCCAGGCTCCTCTGTCTATGGGATTCTCCAGGCAAGAATACTGGAGTGGGTTGTCCTGCCCTCCTCCAGGGGATCGTCCCAATCCAGGGATGGAGCCTGTGTCTCTTATGTTTCCTGCATTGGCAGGCAGGTTCTTTACCACTAGTGCCACCTGCGAAGCCCCTGGAACCCAGCAATTCCATTCCTGGGTATTTATCTGAAAAAAAAAAAAAAAAAAACCCAACACCAGTTGAAAAAGATACATGCACCTTTATAGCAGCATTTATAACAGCATTATTTGCTGTTGCCAAAATATGAAAGTTGCCAAGATATGCAGTTGCCGAGATATAAGACTTCCCTGATAGCCCAGCTGGTAAAGAATCTGCCTGCAATGCAGGAGACCCCAGTTCAATTCCTGGATTGGAAAGATCTGCTGCAGAAGGGATAGGCTACCCACTCCAGTATTCTTGGGTTTCTCTTGTGGCTCAGCTGGTAAAGAATTTGCCTGCAATTCAGGAGACCTGGATTCGACCCCTGGGTTAGGAAGATCCCTGCAGAAGGGAAGGACTACCCACTCTGGTATTCTGACTTGGAGAATTCTGTGAACTGTATAGTCCATGGGGTCACAAAGAGTCGGACATGAATGAGTGACTTTCACTTTCACTTTTAAGATATGAAAACAACGTAAGTGTCCATCAACAGATGAATGGATTTTAAAAATATGGTGTACATATACAATAGAATGCTACTCAGCCATAAAAAATGAAATTTTGCCATTTTCAACAACATTGTTGGACCCAGAAGATATTATGCTAAATGAAATAAGCCAGAGAAAGAAAAATATAGATGATATTACTTATATGTGCAATCTAAAAAATAAACTAGTGACTATTAAAAAACAGACACACAGATATAGAGAACAAACTAGCGGTTACCCTTGGGGGAGAGGGGAGGGATATGGGACAGACAGGATAGGGGCAGGGCATTAAGAGGTACAAACTACTATGTCTTAAAATGTTACAGGGATACATAGTACAACACAGGGAATATAGCCAAAATTTTATAACTATAAATGGAATACAGCTTAAAAGTTGTGAATCATTGTTGTACCCCTGAAACATATAATATTGTACATGAACTATACCACAGTTTTTTTAAAAGTATACTTGCTTTAGTTTTTTCTATTGTTCTTGATTATACAAATGTTCTGTCCTTTAAATAAATTCTGATTTCTCTAAATATAGCAAACCATCGAAAGGAAATAGTTTTGTACCCTTATTTATGAAACTTGCTATGACAAACTGTTCCCAAAGCAGCTTAAACTATGACTGAATACATGCTAGGAATTCAGGCTGAAAGTCCAGTTGTTAAGACTCTGTGCTTCCACTGCAGGGGACATGGGTTCAAACTCTGGTTGGAACTTTCTCACACAGAATATGCGTGCGTGTTACACATATGTGTGTTCTTTCCTCTATATCATATGAACTGTGGGGTACACCAAACAGTGTTACCCCACTGGAACCAATGCATAATGTCTTAGCTTATTTATATCTTGTCCTATTTCCTTACCCAGGTATGCAGTTATTGCCTATGGCTGTGCCAGCTGCCCAAAGCTGACCTGTGAGAGGGAAGGCTGCCAGACTGAGTTCTGTTACCACTGCAAGCAAATATGGCATCCAAATCAGACATGCGATATGGCCCGTCAGCAGAGGGCACAGACATTGCGAGTCCGCACCAAGCACACTTCAGGTCTCAGTTATGGACAAGAATCTGGACCAGGTATAAGTTGGCGTAGTCTCATTTGTCTCTTTATTTGATATTTCATAATGTGAGCCCAAAGTTGGGAGAGATTACCTTAATGTATGATTCAAGGATTAGAAAGCAGAAACTATTTGCTAATACTCTCAATACTATATTTAATATGTAGCTTCTCTCTCTGGCCGTTTATAGGCTGTCCAACCCAGGTGAATTGGAATAAAGCAAAACTGAATTCTGTAGTTTCTACCTTCTTAGTAATATGTCTCAAATTGGAGAGCAGTTAGGTACTTTTGCTAGGGGCATTTTCAGTCCTTTCATCATGAGCAGAAAGACATTTAGTATTAGACCTATCCTGTTTTCCTACTAGCTTTAAGTACATCACTGTTTTTGGAAGTAGGGTACAGATTTGAGGAAAGCAAATGATGTTAGTATGGATTAATGATTAACCTTAAAAGGAGGAATATCACACATTCAGTTTCAACCTTGCCATGTCAAAGGAAACCTGTTTTAAAATGTCAGTGGGCTTACTAACTTTTATAAATGTGCTTTATTTCACTGATGTCATTTGGGAAAAGCTAGTAGGAAAGATTTACCAATCACTTTTTCCTGGCACAACCTAATCTCCTTTTTGTTTTTAATAGGTTAGTTCCTAGCTTGCTGTGAAAATTACCAGGTGTATGCTACTTAGCACACACAGTGTTTTTAGGTTTTGAATTTTAAAGTATCATGGCAAGAGGCTGTGGAGTGTGTTAACAACAAACCACAGTAATACTTGTTGAACCTGTGAAAGGAGTTTCCTGAACTAAGATTTTTCAAGACTTAAAGCCAAATGCAGGCTACAGACTGTTCTTCCTGTAGAACTGTGCTTTTAATTTGCCAGCCTATTGACTGCTGAAATTCCATTTTTCTTGGAACCATCTTTCTCCCTAGGGAAGTCTCTTTGCTCAGAGTGTGGCTCACGTGCTGTGTAAGATGCCAGTTTGGGGGATAGGCAGCTCAATATGAGACAGGATCCATTTTATGAAATTTCCTGAGGTCTAGACGTAGCCAGCCTTCCAGCGAAGTGGGTTTGCACAATCTGGAATCCTCAGTCAGAAATTCTTGACTGTCTCATTTCTTATGCATACTCCTGGGAATAATAAAACCAAACTAGGTTTAAATAGGGGTATTTTTCTACCCATTCTTCTTCCCTCCCCTCAGCAGATGACATCAAGCCATGCCCACGATGCAGTGCTTACATTATCAAGATGAATGATGGAAGCTGTAATCATATGACCTGTGCAGTGTGTGGCTGTGAATTCTGTTGGCTTTGTATGAAAGAGATCTCAGATTTGCATTACCTCAGGTGAGATGAGAATAATTTTTTTTTTTTTTTGGAGTATAATTGCTTTACAATGTGTTAGTCTCTGCTGTACAATGAAGTAAATAAATCAGCTAAAATGTACACTTATATCTCCTCCCTCTTGAACCTCCCTTCTGCCTCCACCGTCCCACCCATCTAGGTCATCACAGAGCACCAAGCTGAGCTCCCTGTGCTATACTGCTGTTTCTCACTAGCTCTCTGCTTTACACACAGTAGTGTATGTATGTCAGTCCTACTCTCCCAGTTCATCTCACCCTTCCCTCTGACATCCTTTTACGTAAATCAGTAAGAGAACAAGACCATAAAAACAGTAGGTCCATTGTTTTTATTTATAATCTTCATCTCTTACTGATTGAGGGTAAAGGATGTCAAAGAGACATCATCTGTCCTCTCATTATAGCATTCAGTTCAGTTCAGTCGCTCAGTCATGTCTGACTCTTCGCGACCCCATGAATTGCAGCACACCAGGCCTCCCTGTCCATCACCAACTCCTGGAATTCACTCAAACCCACATCCATCGAGTCGGTGATGCCATCCAGCCATCTCATCCTCTGTTGTCCCCTTCTCTTCTGCCCCCAATCCCTCCCAGCATCAGAGTCTTTTCCAATGAGTCATCTCTTTGCATGAGGTGGCCAAAGTACTGGAGTTTCAGCTTTAGCATCATTCCTTCCAAAGAACACCCAGGACTGATCTCCTTTAGAATGGACTGGTTGGATCTCCTTGCAGTCCAAGGGACTCTCAAGAGTCTTCTCCAACACCACAGTTCGAAAGCATCAATTCTTTGGCGCTCAGCTTTCTTCACAGTCCAACTCTCACATCCATGCATGACTACTGGAAAAACCATAGCCTTGACTAGACAGACCTTTGTTGGCAAAGTAATGTCTCTGCTTTTTAATATGCTATCTAGGTTGGTCATAACTTTCCTTCCAAGGAGTAAGCGTCTTTTAATTTCATGGCTGCAGTCACCATCTGCAGTGATTTTGGAGCCCAAAAAAATAAAGTCTGACACTGTTTCCACTGTTTCCCCATCTATTTCCCATGAAGTGATGGGACCAGATGCCATTACAGCATAAGGAAGCTATAAAAACTTCCTCTGAAACACCCTTCCAATCATGTTTTTCTCCAGCTCAGCAACTTCCAGTGACTGTTTTCCCTTACCTTCCAGATAGAGTTCAACTTCCTTAGGATGGTTTTTAAGGTTTTTTTTACAGTCTGGCCCCAATATACTTTTTACTTTTTTCCATTTTGCTTTCATACATACTGTATCCCAGATTATCTGTGTCTCTTCTGTGCTCTTAGCTCCCTGACCGTTCATGTTCTTTCCTTTGCCTGGAATGCCTTCTAATCACCTCACCTCCCAGCAACCCCATTTTATCTCAACCTGTTCAGTTCTTATCAAGTCTTCAAGAGCCACTTTAAATGCCATTCCATCTGTGATGCCTCCCCCCAGCTTCTTCTGCCTCATTCTTCTTTACTGACATTCTTTACATGTTCCTTTATAAACACTATGACTGTTACTTCGTTTACATGTCTAATTTTGTTAAGCTATATTATGAATCTTAGGCCGATGTTAACCTTTTTACAGTACCTTGGATGTAGTAGTCATTGAAATATTGTCCTGAAGGAGGTAATATTTACAAATTTAACATTCATTGTGTAGATGAAACACTTTCATTTCCAATTTAGCAAACATTTGAGTACTTACAGTATACCAGTTATTACGGACCTAGGAGTACATAAGACGTGACCCCTAACTTTCAAAATTGCTTACCCTGTCTAGTAGAAAAGACAGCACAAAGGGAGTAAACAAAAATGGCTGGACTCAGAACGACTAAGTGTAAAAGTGGGCAAACTCAGAGTATGAAACTGCTGTAAAGGGTGTGATGAAATATTTTTATATCTTATCCCAGGAACATGATTTGCAGTATCTATATATGCCAAGAAAACTATGCAAATCAAAGAGAGTTCCTTCACTGCAGAATACAAAATGTTTGGATGAGATGTCAAGTGTATAGACTTACAGGTTCCTGTGTAGTATCACACAAAGAAGTAGGTTCATTTTGGTGGGTTAGAGAGGATGGAGTCCAGCAGAAAAGAATGGAAAAGAGGTTTCAAGTTTAGAGACCTGCCTTTACAAAAAAAATAAAGAGCCAGAACTCTAAATAGTTTCCCCTCATGCAATATATTCATTTCTTATAACCTTCTATAACTATTAACTCTTGCTCTTATCAAACTCTCTGGTAACAACAGCAGCATTTGTAATATTGACATTAACTTTGGCATATTTCCTCTGCAGCCCCTCTGGCTGTACATTCTGGGGCAAGAAGCCATGGAGCCGTAAGAAGAAAATTCTGTGGCAGCTGGGCACATTGATTGGTGCTCCAGTGGGGATTTCCCTCATTGCTGGCATTGCCATTCCTGCCATGGTCATCGGCATTCCTGTTTATGTTGGTAGGAAGGTAAGATGTTGAGTTCTGTCCCTCTTCCATCTTCAGATCTGTTGGTAGAGTTTTGAAGGAAATGGGGAGGAGCTTATATTTCAGAGCTGCCTAAAAGCCAACTGGTTCTTGAATAATAACATTAATTTCTTAGATGGATTTTCATAAACCCCCAAGAGATCTAAAAGTTCTTTTTAACATCCTGGGCCTGGTTTGTCTCAGTGACTTAAAGGTTGAAATGCTTACTTCATTCCCCTACATTGTCTCTTGTATTAACTTTTTCATATTAGTTTATACCTTCCTGGGGCTTCCCTGGTGGCTCAGAGGTTAAAGCGTCTGCCTCTATTGCGGGAGACCTGGGTTCGATCCCTGGGTCTGGAAGATCCTCTGGAGAAGAAATGGCAACCCACTCCAGTATTCTTGCCCGGAGAATCCCATGGACAGAGGAGCGTGGTGGGCTACAGTCCACGGGGTCACAAAGAGTCAGACACGACTGAGCAACTTAACTATACCTTCCTGGTCTGAGTTAGATTAAAATGTGAGAAAGATGTCTCTTTGAGATGAGGGACTATGTTTTAATATAGATAACTTATAAGGGAATATTTACTTATCCTTTTTCTCCCCAGCAAAAAGATTGATGTCCTAACTCACTGACAGGTATTTTCTTTCTTCTTAGATTCATAGCAGGTATGAGGGAAGGAAAACCTCCAAACATAAGAGGAATTTGGCGATCACAGGAGGAGTGACTTTGTCGGTCATCGCATCCCCTGTCATTGCTGCGGTTAGCGTTGGTAAGAAGCTAGCCAAGATTACGACTCCCTCTACCACCTGGCCTCACCCCACCCCACCTACTCCAGTCAGCTTTCTGGCCTCACAGTTTAGCCAGCTGGCCAGATGTTTCACCTTTGGAGGCTCCTACATTTTTATGTCAGACCCACCTTGGGAGTTAACTCTTGTAGGCACTGTTATTGTTATTATTATCAAGCTTCCCTGGTGGCTCAGATGGTACAGAACCTGCCTACAATGTGGGAGACCTGGGTTTGATCCTCGCGTCGGGAAGATCTCCTGGAGAAGAGAATGGCAACCTACTCCAGTATGTTTGCCTAGAGAATTCCATGGACAGAAGGGCCTAGAAGGCTACCGTCCAAGGGGTCTCAAAGAGTCGGACATGACTGAGCAAATAACACTTCACTTTCGTTATTATTATCAGCCACGCTAAAGTATCAGAGTTTGGGATCTTTTATTCTTAAGTTAGTACCTAGAACTCCATCTGGCACATAAAAAAAGGTTGAATTAAAGGATATTACTTTAAGGCCTAGGTTTTCACCTTTTCTCTTCCCTCTCCACTTGCCATAAAACCCACAAAACAAAATTTTTATATACTTAATGCCTCATAGTATTTTGGGAGGCATGAGGGTTTGTTTTAGAATAATAATAAGATAACTCCATTTGCCAGGAGCAGGTCTGAGGGTTTGCCTGTATTAATTCATTTAATCCTCACAACAGCATAGTTGTGACAGAAGGTATAGTAAGTTGTCCTGTTAGCTGGGACATGAATCAGGGCAGTCTGATTTCAGAGTCTGGGCTCTTAACAATTAAGCCTTTCTGCCTTCCACAGCAGTAAGATTTTAGAATTAACACTCAGGGGTGGGGCAGGGATCCTAAACCCTCAGTCACTTATTTCATGTTTGATTATTAATTTGTTCTGGGATTAGCATCTCAGCAATGAAGGGAAGTGGGGAAACGAAAGCAACATACATGTGCTGTGCTGGGCCCTATGCATGCATTGATCGTTGGCAGCCCAAGGAAGACATGTCCAAGGTTGTAATGGCTGGTAAATTGAATCCAGGATGCTAACCCAGGCCTTTCTGATTCCAAGTCCAGTCATCATTCTGTTAGACCAGGCTGCGTCTTTAGCACAGTCATATTCTTTCTTTGACCCTTTATAAAGTGGTTTGTCTGTCTTCACCTATGGGAAGGAGAATTCAGGACAGCTGCAACCCGATGGCTTGCTGACGTGTTTCCTTCTCTTCCCAGGTATTGGCGTCCCTATCATGCTGGCTTATGTCTATGGGGTTGTGCCTATTTCTCTCTGTCGAGGAGGTGGCTGTGGAGTTAGTACAGCCAATGGAAAGGGAGTGAAAATTGAGTTTGATGAAGATGATGGTCCAATCACAGGTAAAAGAATTTTCATTTCCCTTTGAATTTATGGGACACAAGATAAAAGTCAGTGAAATTCAGCACATTTTACAGAGAGATTGACATTGGATTACTTTGGATAATGAGCTTTATAGGAGGTAAAGTATTTTTAGCTTTTAATTTCTTTGTTCCAGAGTTATTAGGTTAATTCCTCTGGTACTTGCCTCTGTGTGGCAGGTACTCCAAGTAACTCTTAAATATGCTGGTAATAGTAAATTATATAAGTATAATAAAGTCTTATATCTGCACAATACTTTATAATTTTCAGAAGACTTTACACAGTTATTATTTCACTTGGTTTTTACAACAGCTCTGAAGAGAGAGGACTAGGGCTGTTATTATCCCCGATTAACTGGAACTTCTTTATGCCTTTGTCTCAACATCTGTTAAATGGGTTTAAGAACTTCTGAAGAGCTGGAACTGTAGCAGGTCTTCTGACTTATGCTTTGATATTGTTTCCACTTTACCATATTAACTAGCCTGAGACACAGAGATCCCCAGAGATTTTTCAGACTTCCTACTAGAATCAGCACATGACCTAAATGTATTTGGAAATATTTATGTTTGATTAGGTGGCATCTGTAGCATAATGGAAAGAATAGTGGACTCAGAATCACATGGTAGTATTGTGTGACTGACCATAGACAAGGCATTTAGTTCTAAGCTTTCATTTCCTCATCTAAAATTGAGGTTACTAGTCCCTATTTCTTGGGAAAATTAAATGTGAGCATATGTTAAAATACCTGATACATGGTGGCTGCTTGTAGATGCTATTCATTAAGTGAATAAATGAGTGTTTTTCTATATGACTGTTCTCTACTCTAAAGAGTCATTGCAAGAAGATGCCAGACCCTGTTTTGATGTTGTGCTATCTTCAATTGTGATGTTTGGTTCCATCCCCAGTGGCAGATGCCTGGCGAGCCCTAAAGAATCCCAGCATTGGGGAAAGCAGCATTGAAGGTCTAACTAGCGTACTGAGCACCAGTGGAAGCCCTACAGATGGACTCAGTGTTATGCAAGGTCCATACAGCGAAACAGCCAGCTTTGCAGCCCTCTCAGGGGGCACACTGAGTGGTGGCATTCTTTCCAGTGGCAAGGGAAAATACAGCAGGTAAGCGATTTCTGACAGAACTAGTTGGAATTATAAGAAGTAACATATCATGTTGAGCCATTTCTCTGTACCAGGCACGTCTCATATAGCATCTCATTTTAATCTAATCATCAATGGGGTTTTGGGTTTTTTTTTAACTTTTGCAATTAGAAAACAGGCTAAAAAGGTTGAGTGACACAACATAAAAATTCTGTTTTTCTTCCCACTGTACCATAGTGACTCCATATAAAGAATAATCTTGACTTCAGATCCTCCCTCTACTGTGTTAGGCTGCCTCTTTTAGGAAGGGGCAGCATGCATTTTTGTAGAATTCCCAAGACTGTGCCCTCCATTAGGCTTGTCACTGGCTTTTAGTTGAACAGCATTTATGCTGTATCTTGTTGGCTTATTGGTACTGTGACCTTATAACCTTCCTGTTCTGATTCCCGTTTGATAAGAAAAATCAATTCTATACACTTGTGTTCAGAATATGTAAGTCTTTATGACTAAAATGGTTGTGACTTGGTTGGTTGTTTCACCAGGTAGATAAAACAGAACACATTCAGAGGAGCATAGCAGATGTTACGTGAGAAGCAGTTATTTGAATGCACTGGAGAAGAGAGGCCTGAGGAGGGGTAAAGGTGATACAGAACAAGGTACAGAGGTAGAGGAGATGCTTACCTTCAGGTATCGGAAGGGCCTTGAAGTGGAAAGAAGGATTAAGACTTCTGCCTCATGCCAAGAGATAGATTAAGATGATTCGGCAGAGGCTAGAGGGAAACAAATTTTGTTTCATTACAGTGACTGTAGGAAAAATCTGTATAAAGTCCAAAGAAGGAATGGATTATATCAGTAGATACTGAGCTCTGTACCTCTGGAAGTATTTGAAGTGAGACCAGAGGGCCAACTGGCTATTAGGAGGTCAAGCAGCAGTTGGCAGATGGGCTGGATCCCACACCTGAATGCGTGTCACTCGCTTGAGAGCCTTTTAAAAATAGATTGCAGTGCCCTATCCCAGAATTAATAAATTAGAATCTCCCAGAGTGGGACCTAGGAATCTCTGTTTTGAAAATTCTCCCCAGCTGATTCTAGCATAACCATTGCACAGACCAGCTTCTGGGAACCACCCAAGGAGATGGCCTTTGTGAAAGGCCTCTTCCAGTTCTGAGAGTGATCTGTGGCAGAGCTGAAACTAGGACCCAGGTCTCTGACTCAATGCACTTCCCACTACACTGCCTCATTTTCCCGGACTAAGGCACATTCCTGAAGGGCATCTAAGGCTGGAGGAGCAGAGCAGAGACTCAGACAGCAGGATGGAGGTTGACTGAATGTGCAGCTGTAGGCTGCTGCTGACCTGTTGGTGTCTCCTGACTGTGGTTCTCTCTTGTTAGGGGATCCCGCCTCCACATGCTGGAGAATTCACTGCTGTGCTTTGTTAAAACCAACACCCCTGTAAATAAGCAGACATAATTGGGGACTGACTTGCTGAAACTGCAGCTTAGCCAGGCCAGCTGTTCCAGTTCTGTGAAAGCCTTTTATAGGAAGTGAATGAGTCAGATGGGTTTGACTGTGAAACCCATTATGAGGAAATACTTAAATGTGCAACCAAATGATATTGGAGCCAAGATAGGAAAAGCTATGGGTCCTCTGAGACACCATTGGGAAAGTTTGCTGCCGTTGTTGGAGGCTGACTCTTACGTGTCCTTGAAGCTGAATGTTTAAGTTCCTAGTACATGGAAGACATGGAGGGTAAAGTGTAAATGAGATGTGGCCTTTCCTCTTGGAGCTCACAACTGAGTGTGAGAGAGATGTGTAAATTGATTTAATACATAGGTAGTTGCTGTGAAGCACTTTGCAGAAAGTGGTTTGACGGAAGAAGGGAGGGAGATAAAGGTTCCTTTGTTGTTAAGAACTGAGTGTGAATTTGTCACATAGAGAAAGGAAACTTCAAAGAGAGGGACTAGCATATGCAAAGTCAGAGAGGTATACAATGTGTATAGGTGTGTAAGGGGAAAACATCCAATGTGATTAGGATTTAGGATCTGTGGTTAGAGGTGGAACTGGAAACAGAGCTTGGAGGCAGATCAGGTAGACCTTAAATGCCCAGTGGCAAGAGGGAGCCAAGAGAGGGGCTGTTAGAGTGATCAGGTTATTATCCACTTTGGCACTGATCTGAAAGTTGTTTGACTTGAACTTATGGCTACTGGAGACAGCACAATTGCAGTTACCCACGCGGGAGCTGTTAAGAGCCTGAAGTTAAGCAGTAGCAGTGGGGATGGAAAGGAGGGGACGATTTCAAAAGATAACTTTAAGAGAGAAAATGTGTGGGCATCTCTTTGAGCTATTTGGCATTTGGAGAAGATCAGATCAACTCAATTTGCAAGAGAATAATGTAAGAGGTATGTGCCAGGAAGCAGACTGTCTTGGAATACCCAGGTCTCATATTAACTTAAACGTCCCCTCTTTACACAGGTTAGAAGTCCAAGCCGATGTCCAAAAGGAAATTTTCCCTAAAGACACAGCCAGTCTTGGTGCAATTAGCGACAACGCAAGCACTCGTGCCATGGCCGGTTCCATAATCAGTTCCTACAACCCACAGGACAGGTATGTGAACAGTCAGATGCCTAGGAGAAGTTGCATTTTTTGGTTGAGTTTTGGCCCTAGAAGCTCAATGCCTCATGTTAGGGCTCTGTGTACCATACAGTGGGATACATGGTGTGTATACCCTGTGAATTCATTGAGCACATTCTTGGTATGGGAGTGTTTGGCATCTCTTGATTGATTCTTCTTGTTAGCACTTGATTTTTAGAGGTTTTTTCTTCCTTTTTCTTTTTTTTTTTGGCTGTTTTAACAGTGTAATTATTCACATGGAACTTAACAGGCTAGATGGGTATTCACTGATGTCTGTGGCTCTATGGTTTCTGCTCTTACGTTGATCCTTGCTTGACGTGGCTCCTTGTAGCCTATTTCTCTATTTTTGAGAAGCTCGTGTATCTGGTATGGTGTGATTACAGCACTCCCTACTGGAGAGATTCTGGTTTCTTCTCATTGTAGCGGAGAAGTAAAAAGCTGTGACTCTTTCACTTTCATATTTTGAGGAAGATAGTGTGAGGTTCTGATCCTTACTTGAATTTTGGAAGCTCATTTTTAGTTGTTTAAAGAAATTGGCAGAATAACTAATAAGGATATATAGCACAGGAAACTCTTTTCAATATTCTATAATGACCTATGTGGGGAAAGAATCTTTAAAAAGAGTGGCTATGTGTATAGGTATAACTGATTCACTTTGCAGTACAGCAGAAACTAATGCAACATTGTAAATCAGCTATACTCCAATAAAAATTTTAAAAGAAATAAATTGTCAGAGATGTTTGTGTGCGTATTTTAAATCAGCAAGGAGATCTCATTGTTCTTCTCCATCTTATTTGAGTACTAGATTAAATTTTATTTTCTCTAAAAGTGAGCTCTAGTCTACTATTTACCTATTTTTTTGGACTTTCTAATCCTGAACCCACAAACTGCTTTTACCAACAGGTGTAGCATGACCCATGCATGATTCAGCAAAGTGGATTTTGTCTCCACAGAGAATGCAACAATATGGAAATCCAAGTGGACATTGAAGCCAAACCAAGTCACTATCAGCTAGTGAGTGGCAGCAGTACAGAGGACTCACTCCATGTTCATGCACAGATGGCAGAGAATGAAGAAGAAGGCGGCGGTGGTAGTTCCGGCAGCAGTGGCAACGGTGAAGAGGACCCCCCCTGCAAACACCAAAGCTGTGAACAGAAAGACTGCCTGGCCAGCAAACCTTGGGACATCAGCCTGGCCCAGCCCGAGAGCATCCGCAGTGACCTTGAGAGCTCTGATACACAGTCAGATGACGTGCCAGACATCACCTCAGATGAGTGTGGCTCCCCTCGCTCCCAAGCCGCAGCCTGCCCCTCAACACCCAGAGCCCCCGGTGCACCAAGCCCAAGTGCCCATATGAACCTCTCTGCCCCAGCTGAGGGCAAGACTATCTTGAGGCCAGAAGATGCAGAAGCCAGAGTATGAAGTGGAATGAATGCTCCTGTTTTGAGAAGCACACTTGTAACTGCATCTTTTGGAATCTTTTTGGGGGGCAGGGATTTCTGTACTTTTATTTCAGAGATTCTCTGGTCACAGGTTTTCCCCAGGGAAATTCTGAGAAATTTGCAGTTTCTTACCAGATGAAACATGGAAATTTTGCCCTTAGTTCCATGCATCCCCACATCTCCTTCGCCCCCCCTACCCTTTTTTAGTTTTAATTTATTGGTTAAACTTATGGTGGCAATCCGTGAGGTGTGTCAAAGAGTGTACAGATGTATGTGTGTATATTGTATGTATGCTAACATATTACTGAAGGACACATTTTAATAAATAAAAATTTCTGTCGTAATTCAGCTCCTCTCATTTTCCTTGGCTTGGATAGTCCTCCAGAGCCAAGTGTTTGATTGAAACAGACCACTACATCTTTAACAGTCTATAAATCTGAACTTTCCTAATCCCAGGGAAGAAAGATGGTATTCTAACCAGACTGGAAGGAAGTGAAGTCGCTCAGTCGTGTCCGATTCTTTGCGACCCCACGGACTGCAGCCTCCCAGGCTCCTCTGTCCATGGGATTTTCCAGGCGAAAGTACTGGAGTGGGGTGCCATTCATATATAAACCCACGACTCCTAGCATGACAGAAAGCAAAGCCAAGATTGTCTTGGACTGTGTAGTCAGACTGAAGAATTAGCTGGAGTCAGTCAGATGCCCTCTAGAGGCAGCTGTGCAGTTTTCCTGTTAAGCTGTATTTACCCCTTTTTGCATTATACTCACTGTTAGAAATGTGCTTCCAAGGAGGGAAGGGGTGTCAGTTCTACTGGCTCTTCAGAAATCCCAGTGAATGTTGCATGGTTGTACGTTGGGGAACAGAGGATTCTTCCTAGATGAAGAAATGTACCTATTCTGCTTAATCACCAAGCAATACCTAGGTGTTTGTTATGCTTTCCAGTACACATTCCCTGTTGCAAAAAACAACTTTCTAGTTTTGCCAATCTAGTTTTAAGTAAGGGACAAAGGAATCTGACTAGAACTTGTAATGAAAGGAGAGAGGAGACATGCCGTCAAAATCACAGCATATTTAATTTTATCTCATCTTATAAATTTGTCAGAATTGAGCTACTCCTTGGTTTTGGCTCTGTCGAGAATAATGGTCTTAGAAATGAATGTTCATACATAGTATAGCAGAAAAATTAAAAGATTCATGAGACCTGATGTGAGTTTCCAAATCTGGCAGTAATTTACTTTGTGACTGTTTGAATCAGTTACTCTCATGCCCCTAATTTACTGACTCTCAGACAGTAAGTGAGTATTTAAGGAGCTTCCAGTGCCAAACTTCTCTGTCACTTTAACCCTGGGCCCAGAGGAAGAATTGAAAACATCCTTTCCCCGAGGACCAGATGGCTTTCTGTTTCCTTTCACAGATGCACCTGCTCTTTGTCTTCCTGGCCTGTGCTTTACTACGATGAGGATGAGTCTGGACCACAGCCAGCTTGGAAGATTCTTAGCTCTTAGCACATTGCCCTGCACCTGGGCCGGGAAGTGCTGTTGGCGGACTTTGGGTCTCTGAAAGAATGCCCGAGAGGGTGTCTGTGTGAAAAAGGGAGCTTGTTGGGAAAAGGGCAGACAGTATGGGAATCTCTGAAATGCAAATTATCAACTCAAAGACTTGTATTTCTCTCAGAGCCTCATCAAGGGAGCAATTAACAGGATAAGATCAAGAAAGTCTTTTGAAGGGGCAGGAGTTTGCAGCCACAGCTGTATTCTTACCCAGATTCCAGTTCTTACTGCTGTGAGAGTTGTGTGAGTGTGTTTTCACTTAGCCAAAGTGGGGAGTTGTAAAGATTGTTAGATGGAGTACCAAAAATGGCTTTTGTTAAAGGCCCATGTGTATTTTTTTTCCTCTGGTAGGAATAAGAAGAAAAAAATTAAGGGAGATTATGGATGCCATCTAAAAAAAGCTCACAACTCTAGACCAGAGGCCATGAAAAACCAAGCTTATTCTAATCCTTTGGAACGTTGTTGTATCTCCTAGACATTAGCAGACAAAAAGACCCCTCAGCACCACCTGGAGGAGAACATGAGTAATGCGTGGGAAAAGTTGATGCTCGGCTTAGAAAATGGGGAAAGCTGAATTTCTTTGTACAGCAGTGTTCACTCATTCTGAAATACCTGTTTCAGGTGCAGGATGCAGCAATAAGGAAAACACAAAAATGCCTGACCTTGTGAAACTCACCCTGTAGTGGGAAAGGGCAATCGATATAAAGTCTGGATGAGGATAAATGCAGTGAAGAAAGCAGGGAAAGCAAAAAGAGTAGTAGATGGTGCTACATTAGGTAGGTACTGCGGGCCTCTTTGATAAAGGTACATTTTGTTAGAGGCTTGAATGAGAAAGAACCATGTGTCTAGGCAAGAATATACCGGACATGAAGAATAAAGTACAAACACCTTTTGATGAAACATCCTTAGTCTGTTTAAACACATACACACACCTACAGCATAGAGGCCTAAATGAATGGAACAGAGTGGACCAAGGAGGAGGGTAGTAAAAGGTTGAAAAGGTGGCTGAGGACAAGATTGTGTAGACAAGGACATTTTAGGTTCCTCTGAGGCCAGGAGAAGTCATCTTCAAAGCCAGACAGATGGGGTGCTTGTGGTCAACTTTAAAAGGCTAAAACTGGGAGAGGGCATGTCTGGTCACCAACCCTACTTGGATGGGTCAATGAAAGAAATTTATGGAAATGATAAATGGGTACTTATTCACTCTGACCACTTTCTAATGTACTTTTTTGTATAAAACTGCACGTCTTACACTTCCTTGAAACCAAGGTTCTGAATGTAATCTGTTTTGCCAGTTAGATGTACAAACAAGGATGCTGAAGGAGGAAGTGATTCAGGGATCTTTAGCAACCTTATTGCTCCTGCAAAGACACAGAAGACAGGTTTCCCTCCAGCGGTACACCAGTATCCATCAGTATCTGTGTGGGTGTCAAAGGGCTTCCTGACCCATAAATAACCATTTGTGATGTATGTCCTCACAGTGAGCCAGTGCTCGCCTCCTGGTTCCTCCTCTTCCCGGTGGTGGCAAAGGGAGCAGTTCCCGTAGTGGACTAATCTGGGAGTCTCCTGGACGCCCAGCCTAGAGCCCACTTGCCCAGCTTTCCAGTTCTTCTGTAAGCACCTAATTTACCTGTATTGAATTCTCTTCTACTTAAAATAGGTGGAACAGTTTTGTTTCCTGAAGTTTCAGAACCCTAACTGATACAGTATTTGGTTCCAAAACTGGTTATAGATAACAGGCCCTAAAAAATGAGATTTTTGCGTAGTTATGACTAAGTTGGATTTGAAGGAAGTGAGAATCTAGTTGTCATTGGAAAATGGTAAACTGGTAAAGATTATTTACACTTGTGGTCATGTTAAATGAACTGTCATGGATAAAAGACTTTGATAGACCAAGTGGCTGCCAGAATGGACCACTGTGTAAGAAATGAAGACTTAAATGGTGGTGCTTTTGCTAGAGAGGTTAAAAAAAGAAAATGAAAGTCTCAAGTGCTTTTAAATTTTCAGCTCAGGGCTGTCTTGTAGCCACAAGGCTGATGTACATGAAAAATCAAGGCAAGATTCTGGGTTATTGAATTACAACATAAGTTAAATTCTTAGCTTACCAGGTCTCTTAGGTGAAAATTAGGATCCTGTTTGGGAAAGAGTAAAGTGAAAATCGGGACATTTGAGTAGATTTGGATAAATCCTAGTGTTCTGAACCCACAAACTCTACACTTTGCTTCTCTTACCAGCAGAAGCAGCCCTTCTTTCCCCTGTTGATAGGGCTAGTGCTATCTTACTTGGAGACCTTGGGTAGTTGAGTTGAAAGGAAATGCTTATTGCTGCCCCTTATTGCTATCAGATCTGTGGCTATAGTCAGATCCCAATATGCTTCTGAAGCATATTGAAGTGAAAGTCACTCAGTCGTGTCCAACTCTGCAACCCCATGGACTATACAGTCCATGGAATTCTCCAGGCCAGAATACTGGAGTGGGTAACCACAAAATCTGACCTTAGAGAAGGAAAGGTTACAGAATTATAAGATTTTGCTCATTTGAATCAGTAGAAACCTGGGGAATGAACGTGTGTGGACTGGATTCTAAAGGTATTAGACCAGGAAGAAACTAACATAATTTTATTTTCATCTGGTTGAGTTTATTAATATGGGCATTCTAGAGATTCTGGAATTAGTATATTGGCGTTAGCAGCTAAAAGTGGCTCTTAGCTGGTTGGTTGGATGAAACCTGGACTTAAGAGGGGTCTACACTTGCTAAGAGCTGACTCATTTGAAAAGACCCTGATACTGGGAAAGATTGAAGGCGGGAGGTGAAGGGACACAGAGGATGAGATGGTTGGATGGCATCACCGACTCAATGGACATAGGTTTGGGTGGACTCCGGGAGTTGGTGATGGACAGGGAGGCCTGGAGTGCTGTACTTCATGGGGTCACAAAGAGTCGGACACAACTGAGTGAACTGAACTGAACTGAACACTTACTAAAAATTTCTTACTATAGTATTAGAAGATGAATGCAGAAACATAGCGATAGTAGAGTTGGTGGAGGTTTATCATGTGTACCTACTCGTCTCCTAATTTTGCCTCTAGAATTGCTCAGAGGACATTTCTTACACACACACACACACAAAGTACATAGATAAGGGGACACTTTCACCTTGAAAATGCTATAGTGTATATCCCCTATAGGCCGGGGATGAAGCTTAGAGATGTTGCCATTGAAATGGAATCCTTGATATCAGTAGAGATGACAGGATCCTAGAGCGGCAGGGGCCAAGAAGCAGTGCAAAGGCAGCAGAGCAGGAGTGAGGAAATATAACCTACCAAGGTCCTACTCGGTGTGCTGAACACAAAGCAGAAGTCTGGCAAAGGGAGGCCTGTTTTAAGTCACTAAGTGGAGGGTCACAGACACTCACTGAATTCTCAGACCAAAGCTCTGAGGGAAGCACCCAGCACTATTACCGTAACTAAACTGTTAATCTTCTAGTCTTCCCCAAAGGAATCTTAAGTCAATTAACTATGTGCTGTGCTTAAGGAAATGAAAATACCCAAGCCTTTAGGAAATACTTGGAAACTATAAACCCTAAACCAGTACTAATCTCAAAGAAACTAAAAGGTCTTTGTGGACCACTAGTTTAAAATAGAGGCTTGGGACTTCCTGGCGTTCCAGTGGTTAAGACTGAGTTTCCACTGCAGGTGAAGTGAAAGTTGCTCAGTCGTGTCCGACTCCGTGACCCCATAGACTGTATAGTCCATGGAATTCTTCAGGCCAGAATACTGGAGTGGGTAGCCTTTCCCTTCTCCAGGGGATCTTCTCAACCCAGGGATCGAACCTAGGTCTCCTGCATTGCAAGCGGATTCTTCACCAGCTAAGCCATAAGGGAAGCCCCAAAATACTGGAGTGGGTAGACTAGCCCTTAGGAATCGAACCAGGGTCTCCTGCATTGCAGGCGGATTCTTTACCAACTGAGCTATGAGGTAAGCCAACTGCAGGGGCACAGGTTTAATCCCTGGTCTGGGAACTAAGATCCTGCAAGTCATACGGTGCAAGCAAACATGAAGTGAAGTCGCTCAGTCGTGTCCGACTCTTTGCAACCCCATGGACTGTAGCCCACCAGGCTCCTCCGTTCATGGGATTTTCCAGGCAAGAACACTGGAGTGGGTTGCCATTTCCTCCTCCAATGCATGAAAGTGAAAAGTGAAAGTGAAGTCGCCCAGTTGTGTCCGACTCTTAGCGACCCCATGGACTGTAGCCCATCAGGCTCCTCCGTCCATAGGATTTTCCAGGCAAGAATACTGGAATGGGTTGCCATTTCCTTCTCCAGGGGAACTTCCTGACCCAGGGCTCAAACCCAGGTCTCCCACGTTGTAGGCAGACGCTTTACCGTCTGAGCCATATATATATATTTATCCTTATGAGGTATTATGGGTTGAAAATTCATATGTAGGAGTCCTAATCTCCAATACCTCAGAGTGTTACCCTATTTGAAAATTGGGTTGTTGTAGATATAATTATGGAGAAGGCAATGGTAACCCACTCCAGTACTCTTGCCTGGAAAATCCCATGGATGGAGGAGCCTGATAGGCTGCAGTCCATGGGGTCGCTAAGAGTCGGACACGACTGGGCGACTTCACTTTCACTTTTCACTTTCATGCATTGGAGGAGGAAATGGCAACCCACTCCAGTGTTCTTGCCTGGAGAATCCCAGGGACGGTGGGACCTGGTGGGCTGCCGTCTATGGGGTCGCACAGAGTCGGACATGACTGAATCGACTTAGCAGCAGTAGCAGCAGCAGTAGCAGCAGCAGCAGAGTGGGCCCCTAATCCAATATGATTGGGCCAAAGGGGAACTTTGGACAAAGAGTCACTCACACCAGGAGAATGCCATGTGAAGATGAAGGCAGAGATCGGGATGATGTGGTGGAACCAGCCACCAAATTCCAAAGATTGCCTGCAAACCACCAGAAGCTAGGGAGAGGCATGGAACAGATTCCTCCTAACAGCCCTCGGCAGGAACCAGCCCTGTCGACAGTTTGATCTTGGATTTCTAGTCTCCAGATCTGTGAGACAATAAATTCGTGTTGCTTAAGTCAGTCAATTTGTAGTCCTTTGTTGCATACCTAGCAAAGTAATACACAAGGATCATGTAATTTATAAGGAATCTCAGCCTGGATCTATCTCACATATCCACCCTGGTTATTTCCCAGTTCCTATAAGCACAGTTGTAATGGGTGTATTTGGCACCGGGCAGAATCTTCACATTGACCTATAGAGTGCAAGTTATTGTGAGAAGAAAAGCAAAGGAAAGCCCCTGGAACTCTCCTCCACCAGAACTATAAGCCAAAAGCAATAGTGTATCCCTGAGGGCATGATAAATACTACCACCACTATCAAAGACTTGAGAAATTCCAAAGGTGATCCCTATCTTATCTGTGGTACTTCCCCAGTGGCTCAGACAGTAAAGCTTCTGCCTACAATGTGGGAGACCTGGGTTTGATCCCTGGGTCAGGAAGATCCCCTGGAGTGGGAAATGGCAACCCACTCCAGAACTCTTGCCTGGAAAATCTTATCTATATTTAAATTATTTGCAAGACTTGACTTGTAGCTGTTATTTCAGATATAATCACTTTGAAGCAAATCAATACCTGCCCCAGCACCTGCAGCCATACAGCTATTGACCTGGAATATGATGTTTTTCTCTCACCCAAAGAATAGAAACTGTGAAAAGCAGATTACTTTTACCTGTCAAAGTCAACAGTACTGCTTACTGCCATACCTCTGGGTAGTAGCACCTCTCCAGTTCAGTTCAGTTCAGTCGCTCAGTTGTGTCCAACTCTGCAGTCCCATGGACTGCAGCACGCCAGGCTTCCCTGTCCATCACCAACTCCTGGAGCTTACTCAAACTCATGTCCATTGAGTCAGTGATGCTATCCAACCATCTCATCCTCTGTTGTCCCCTTCTCCTCCTGCCTTCAATCTTTCCCAGCATCAGGGTCTTTTCAAATGAGTCAGCTCTTCGCATCAGGGGGCCAAAGGATTGGAGTTTCAGCTTCCACGTCAGTCCTTCCAATGAATATTCAGGAGATTTCCTTTAGGATGGACTGGTTGGATCTCCTTGCAGTCCAAGGGACTCATGAGTCTTCTCCAACACCGCAGTTCAAAAGCATCAATTCTTTGGCGCTCAGCTTTCTTCACAGTCCAATTCTCACATCCATACACGACTACTGGAAAAACCATAGCCTTGACTAGATGGACCTTTATTGGCAAAGTAATGTCTCTGCATTTTAATATGCTGTCTAGGTTGGTCATAACTTTCCTTCCAGCTCTGCTGAAATCTAATGTGCAGGCATTTTAATCATTTCACATTTCCCAGAACATCACTCTGTTATGTGATGATGTGTTTTTGGACCTAATAAGCAAGAAGTAGCAGATATCTAAATGCCATGGAAAACACATGTGTTCTGGAGGATAAGAGACATTTAAGGGCACTTCTACCTCCATGAAATTTTTAGGAATCCAGAACAGGAATCTGGAGGATGGCAGTTTTTATTTGTTGGTTTTTTAGTTTTGTTGTTGTTTTTTATTTTTGCTGCACTGGGTCTTCCTTGCCATCTCTAGTTGCAGCAAATGGGCTTAGCTGCCCCACAGCATGCTGGATCTTAATTCCCCCCAGACCAGGGATCAGATCAAACCCACATCCCCCACACTAGAAGGCAGATTCTTAGCCACTGGACCACCAGGGAAATCCTAGGTGATCACAATTTATCTAAAGTGAAAGATAAGCTGTTGCATTGTACATCGCCTCCCACTAAGAAAAATCCCAAGCATTTGGTGGATTTCTGTGTTTTGGAGGTAGCATACCACGTTTGATTATGCTGCACTGACCCAATTTCCAAGTAACCCATGAGGGCTACTAACTTCAATGGGCCCAGAAAAAGAGGATGGTCGCCAGTTGGTATAGGGTGCTGTGTAAGCAGTTTGAATTTTATGATCTAGCACATCCAGTAGTGTGCACATGCCTTGGCAAATGGGGCTACTTTATATACGCCATGGCAAACATAAGAGAAAAACAGCACAGGGCTTTCAGATTCTGGAGTCAAGCCAGGCTATTTTTGGCAATTCTCCTTTTGAGAAGCTGATGTTGGCTCACAACTGAGCCCTGCTCCAAGCTCTGGAGGGACCAGCTGGGCACTTAATATCAGATCAGCTCCCTTCCATCACAGAGTAGTCAGGAATTTGTCCTCACTGGAAAAGACACTCAAGATATGAATTGTTTCCATGTATACCGAGCCTCAAATATAAAGAAAAAATCCTACATGAGAAAAATACCAATTATTATCAAACCAAAGACCTCCCACCCCAATTATTCTAAATTTGATTATTTGTTAACTTTGACAAGCACAGTGGTTAAGAGGATAGATGCCAGAGCCAGAATGCCTGGGTAGGAATTCTAACTCCACCATTTACTTAAACAGCTTATGCTCATACATGTTCAGTCACTCAGTTGTGTCCAATTCTCTGTAGCCCCATGGACTATAGCCCATCAGGCTCCTCTGGCCATGGGATTTTCCAGGTAAGACTATCAGAGTGGGTTACCATTTCCTTCTGCAGGGTAGTAGCTTATGACCTTGGGCATATTGTTAACTCTTTCTATCTCCATGTCTTCATTTGGAACTATGAGGATTAAATGAATGCAAATAGCAATGCCTTGCTTGTAGGCTTCCCAGATGAAGCTAATGGTCAAGAATCTGCCTGCCAATGCAGAAGATAGAAAAGACATGGATTCAATCCCTGAGTTGGGAAGATCTTCTGGAGGAGGGCATGGCAGCCCACTCCAGTATTCTTGCCTGGAGAATCCCCATGAACAGAGGAGCCAACTACTGGGCTATGGTCCATAGGGTCGAAAAGAGTCGGACTCGACTGAAGTGACTTAGCATGCAGCAGGCACAGCCTGTAGTAAGAGCTATATACATTAGCTAGTGTCATTCTTTTCACTTATTATTACCATGCTTATCATCGTCATCATCATCACTATCCATGAATTTACTGAATGTCTATTCATCCTGTATTCCACATAACACCTCCTCTCATCAAGTGAGGCAATGGGCTAAGACCCATGTGATCACCCCAAAGCAGCTGGCCTCACACAACAGTTAAATGGTTTACTAAAGACTCATTTATGGCACTATTGAAAGACAAGACCTTGTGAAGGAAGTTCTGTCCTATAGAATGCGGTATGTGTTCTGAAACAGTGATCTACGTATAACCCCTTCACGGAAGTTGCTTCTTGCCCCTGTGACTTTGGTCTTTGTTAGTTTAAGATGTCTTAATCCCCAGAGGGGAAATACTTCCACCAGGGCTAATAATAATGAGTCCACTGAACTGTAAGTTTTTTTGGCAAATCTGTGCTCCTCATCCACTGAACTAATAGCCTAAAAAAGGACAATTGTGTTAGATGCAGTCATTGATCCTGATTATCAAGAGAGATAGGTTTGTTGTTGCTCGGTGAGGGCAGGAAGGATTATGTCTAGAATTTAAAGGGCCCTATGGGCTACTTCTGGTGGTTTAGTTGCTAAGTCGTGTCCAACTCTTGTTACCCCATGGACTGGGGCCTGCCAGGCTCCTCTGTCCATGGGATTTCCTAGGCAAGAATAGTAGAGTGGGTTGTCATTTCCTTCTCCAGGGGATCTTCCCGACCTAGAGATCGAACCCTTATCTCCTGCATTGCAAGTGGTCCCCTTCATTGCAGGCAGATTCTTTACCAACTGAGCCACTAGGGCTACTTCTGGTACTGCTGTATTCAGGAGTCAAGGTTAAAAGGCTATTCCAGTGAGGGCTTAAGTCCCTTAGAAATGAAGACTTGGGTCACCACACCAGATAAAGAGCCTCATCCAGCTGAGGTACTGACTGTGGGAAAAGGAACTTCATAAGTAGTAAAGAAAGATATTTATGAATGTAAAGAATTCATGAAAGGTAGAGAAGTGAGGACTATATTAGCATTTCACATTTTTACCTTTCTCTGGCATATATATATTTATAGATATCCACCCATTTCTCTCCCCCCAACTCCCACCACATTTTGCCTAGTATCATCAAGTGTGTTGGTAACTTGATCAGTTAGTCTTTAGGTTGCAGCTTGTTTCTTTTTAAGTCAGTTTCTGGCTGCGCTGGCTCCTTGTTGTTACACACAGGCTTTCTCTAGTTGCAGTGAGCAGGGGTTACACTTCACTGTGGTGCGGGGTCTTCTCATTGCAGAGGCTTTTCTTGTTGCGAAGCACGGGCTCTAGAGCACGGGGTCAGTAGTTGTGGCACATGGGCTTCATTGCCCTGCAGCAAGTGGGATCTTCCCAGACCAGGGATTGAACCTCTTTCCCCTGCTTTACAAGGCAAACTCTTAACCTCTGGACCACCAGGGAAGCCCTAGGTTACAGATTGACGAGGCAGGATTGTAACAGAGCTAGAATGACTATCACCCAGAGCTGGATACAGGACTAACAGAATTTTGGATCTCTCCTTCTAGGAAGGGTGTTTAGACTCCTAACTGGTCAAAGGATGAATTTGTGTAGATGTGGTGAGTTGGTTATCAGCATGCATTCCAATCTTTTTCTCATACTGCCAAAGCCACAGAGTTAAATGCTGCACTTCCCAGAATCCCTTGCAGTTAACATTTTACATGCAAATTAGGGTCTATAAATTGCATCCACTTATATAAGAGCTGGGAGGAAAAAGTAAGGCGAAGGCCATCTCCCAGCTGTGTGGTTGTTGCTTCGTGTTTGTGGCAACCTTGAGTAACGACAGAGCATCCTGATGTCCAAACACTAGCTTCGTGACGTTGGGAAGCAGCGGCGGCAGCAGCAGAGGTAGCTTTCTGACCCCTGATCCTCGGGTTGCAGCCACAGTGCCGTGTGTGTTTGCTAACCATCCTATTTCTCGATGGAGATATTACTCACCTAACATGAAATTCACCACTTTACTTTTTTTTGGCACAGCATGCGGGATCTTAGTTCCCTGACCAGGGATGGGACCCAAGGCCCCTGCAGTATAAGCACAGAGGCTTAACTGGTCTGCCAAGGAAGGTCTGAAATTCACCATTTTAAAGTGTGCAACTCAGATTTTAAATGTATTCAGAAAGTTGTACAACAATCATTACTAATTCCCGATCATTGCCATCACCCCCTGAAGTAGCTTGCTATTAGTCAGTCCCATTTCCCCCCTCTTTCCAGGCCTGGCAACAGCTAGTCTACTTTCTCTGTGAATTTGCCTATTCTGGGCATTTCATATAATCATATTAGGTAGCTTTTTGTGTATGACTTCTTTCACTTGGCATAGGTTTTCAAGGTTCATCCACACTGTAGCACTTATCAGTACTTCATTTCTTTTTTGGCTGAGTAATACTCCATTGGATATCGTAAAGTTATTGTATGTATACATCACATTTTGCTTATCCATTCATCGGTTGATGGACATTTAGTTTGTTTCCACTTTTTGGCTATTGTGTATAATGCTGCTATGAATATGGGTACACAGACATCTGTTCAACCCTGCTCTCAGTTCTTACAGGTATGTACCCCAGAAGTGGAGTTGCTGGATCAGAGGGAAATTCTATGTTTATTTTTTTGAGGAACCACCATCCTGTTTCCACAGGGGCTATACCATTTTACCCAGCAGCAGTACAGCAATTTCTCCACATCCTTGTCAACACTTGTTATTGTCTTTTTCATCATAACCATCCTACTGGGCATGAAGTGGTACCTCACTGTGATTTTTATTTACATTTCCCTAATGACTAATAATGTTGACATCTTTTCATGTACTCCTTGGCTATTTGTATATCTTTTTTTGAAGAAATATCTATTCAGGACTTCCCTGGTGGTGCAGTGGATAAGATTCCATCTGCCAATGCAGTGGACACCATTTGACCCCTGACCCAGAAAGATTCCACATGCCTCAGGGCAACTAAGCCTGCTTGCTGCAGCTACTGAGCCTGTGCACCTAGAGCCTATGCTCTGCAGCAAGAGAAGCCCCGAAATGAGAAGCCTGCCCACCGCAACTAGAGAAAGCCTGCACAAAGCAATGAGACCCAGCACGGCCAAAGAGAAACATAAAGAAAGAAAAAGTTTTTTTTAAGAAATATCTATTCAAATCCTTTGCTCATTTTTAATTTGGATTTTTGTATTGTTGATTTATAAAGACTTCTTTATATATTCTGGTTATGAGTCCCTTGATAGATATATGATTTGCAAATGCTTTCATTCTGTGGGTTGTCTTTTTACTTGGTGCATTCTTTAACACAAGAATTCTAGAAGCGGCCTCCTGTCTCACCAACTTCATGATTGCACCAATTGGCAGCTCTTTTGGGGTCTTTTTCTGGGGCTCATCCCTGGAGCCCACTCCTCCAGCCCTCCCAACTATTTTTTTTAAACATCTGATTCCCTGTATCAAAGCCTTTTCTGCTTAAAATAGGTTTCTGTTTCCTGCAGCTGCTCTCTGGTTAATAAATCTCACAACTTGAAACCTTCGAGCAGAGATGTGACATGTCATTTTGTAGGAGCTGATGTACAGCCAAACTATAATAATAATACATTCCTGGAAAGTCAAAGTTGGAAACACCTTTGAAGATCGACTGGTCCGAACCCTTCGTTTGTCAAACACTGGAAGGAAATGGAGACCCAAGGAGGAAGACACAAAAACCTTGACGCTGAGGGCCTGCACCTCTGTCTGCCATCTCCCAGGGCTGGCAGACCTCAGCTGACCTTGCTTCATGAAATCAGTGGGACGTGGGTCACGTAAATCCAGTGAGGCTAGGCCTGCCAACCTTACTGCAGCTGATTGGACACGGGATCTGGGCCCGAGCCAGATGCTGCTGTGAACCACTTGGATGTGATGGTGGCCACGCACCCGTGAAAGACCGTCTGGTGTAAGAGGCTGCAGTGCTAGGAGCATACCCAGAGTGTCATTATTCCTGTTCTCCAGGGACCTGCTTTGGGGCCCCCTAAGATGACTTCCCCTGACACCCCACTTCCTCTGAATCTGCACCATGGCTCCCATTCCTGAAAATCACCTGAGCACCTACAGAAGCTCATGAATGAATGTACCCAACCACAGCCGATGATTTTCTGGAGACTGAAGCCTGATCAAAAAAGAGAAAAAGAAGCAAGCCACAAACGCAAATCTGGAATTTCAGATAGCATGCTCTTCCCACTCCGACATGGCTGTCCCACATGCAGACATGAGGAACAGGGCTTCATGAATGGAGTGTGACAAGGAGAGAAGACTAAGGGCGCTATGTGGCTGAACTGTCATCAGGATACAGCAAGGGTGGGATAACCACCCCTCCTCTTACTTTTTTTGGGAGGCCGTGTCACACATTTTGTGGGATCTTAGTTCCCCAACCAGAGAATGAACCTGGGCACCCAGGATTGGAAATTTGGAGTCCTAACAACTGGACCACTAGGGAATTTCTCCTCCTCTTACTTTTGAGCATTTGCCTTTGTGAGTGGCTTGGGACAGAGTTCCAGCTCTGGGTACTGCCTTGTCATTCCTTAGGCACCAGTCTTTAAGGAAATCCACTCTATGTGGATGGCTGCTCTGTTCAGGCTCTGTGTCAAGGCACAGAAATTGACATCTGGAGACACCCAGGCCCTGAAGATGGGAAATCACTGATGAAAAAATGGCTCTTGAAACTATAGCCAGGAATAAATGGGCGATTGGCCTCCTCTTTTCATAAAACCTAACCAGTGAGTGCAGGAAAGGAGCAACCAGGAAAGGGAGGAGGAGAACCGGGAATAAAGAAAATGACGAAAACCAAGTAGGGTGAGGATTTCAGGAAGGAGAACAGGGCTGGTTTGGAGACAGGTCAGGCTGGCTGAAGACTGGATTTGTCGTGGGGGAAGTAATTGGTGACTTTAGAAAGAGCAACTTCAGAAGACGGCAGCAAGAGAAAACTGATTGCATTTAGTTGAGGCGTGAGTGAAAGGGGAGGAGGTGGAGTGGTAAACAACTATTCCCTAAGAAGAGGAGAATTTTTTTTTTAAGTAAGAGACTTGAGCACGTTTGGAGGCTCAGGAGAAAATAGGGGAGAAATGGAGAGAGTGGCAATATCAGAGAAGACTTCCCTGGTGGTCCAGTGGTTAGGAATCCCCCCGCCAGTGAGGGGATATGGGTTTGATCCCTGATCCAGGAAGATTCCACATGCTGCAGGGCGACCAAGTCCATATGCCGCAACTACTGAGCCCATGTGCTCTAGAGCCTGGGAGCCCCAGCGAGTGGGTCCACACACCACAACTACTGAAGCCCAGATCCCTAGAGTCTGTTCTCTGCAGCAAGAGAAGGCACCACACTGAGAAGCCTGAGCACTGCAATGAAGAGTAGCCCCTACTCTCCACCACTAGAGAAAGTCCGAGCAGCAACGAAGACCCAGCGCAGCCATAAAATAAATAAATAAAAACAGAGAGGAAGCTATTTGGTGATGCTCTGTCTTTAGGAAGATAGAATGGGACCAGGGGCACAGGCAGAGGGGCTGGCCATGGACAAGAGAAGGAGCCCATCTGCTCTCAGCTTGGAGGAAGGTGGAGACCACCATGGGGTTTAGTTTCCTTCCCCAAAAGGGATCATCTTCACCATGAGAAGGTATGAGATGCCACCGAATAAATGGTTGACAAATATCAAGTTTTCCTCCCTTCCCTGGCTGTTTCAGTCCTCTGAGGCCACATATGATGTCATTCTGGGATGTTACTAAGGCTAAGGAACACACCTCTAGCTGGAGAAGTTAAAGGCAGTCAGTCCCAAGCTTTTCTGGAATTCCAGGGGAATAGAGGATGCTTGCTGCTAAGGTTCCAAATCTGGGAAATTGTAAGCATAGATCTTTCACTTCATGGACAGGGACAGCCTGATCTTGCCACCAGCACAGAGGAAGGCAGAGCTGAGAAATGGAGTGAGGACAAGAGACAGAGGCACCAGATGACACTGGGATTTTTTTGGTTATTGTTGTTGTTTGACAGTGCTGTGCGGCTTGCAGGATTTCAGTTCCCCAGCCAGGGATTGAACCTGGGCTATAGTGGTGAAAACGAGATCCTAACAGACCAGCAGAGAACTCCCTAGATGACATTGTTTTAATGCCAGGATCTAACCATGCTTAAGGCCTCCTGTAATCCAACAAATTCCTTCCTCCTACCCAAAGCCCGTTTCTGTCAAGATTCTGTCACCTGCAAGTGAAGTTCTGACTATTATAAGAAGTGGAGTGTTGCTAGTGATGTCCCTGACACGCAGAATTGACCGAGCTGAGGTGGGGTACAGATCAGATTTTCCAACTGTTGGGAATAACCTGGGATTTTCCATTCCCAGGAGGCTAGGAGGTAAGCATTCCTTGTAATGCAGCTGCAAAGCCAAGGGCCCCTGAATCTCAGACCATGTGTTTAACAAAGGCAGGAGTTCAGGAGACTTGGTAAAGAGATGTCAGGAGGTTGTGTGTGTTGGCTATTTTCCCAAGCCTTGAGCCAAAGAGATAAATTCTGCAGAAAGAATAATCAAGAATAAAAGCTAACATTTCTGAAGCATTCATCATGTGCCAGGCTCTAAGTGCTTCACACACATTAACTCATTTAATCTTCATAAGAACACAAAGAAATGGATACCATTGTTATTTCCCATTTTACATTTGAGGAACTGAGGTGCAAAGGATTTGCCCAAGATCATAAAGCTAGACAGGGCTAGAGCTCTGCCTTGAATCCAGGCAGCCTGACCTCTGAACTTAAGTGCCTACAGCTTTGCTGAGAAAGACAGCCTGTAGCCAGCGATCCAAGCTGATGCAGAGTCTGATGATCACATGCTTTGCAAGACTGAAAAAGCTCATCTATTCATGTCAAAGCTAAAGTGAGTGGGAATAAAGACAGGGAGGCAGGAAATACAACCCCTCCCAAGCCCTTCCTACCTGCCTACTAAAAAGACAGTCTCCCTATGTAAAGAGCCTTCCAATGGGATGCAGCCTAGGGATGGGGGCAGCCAGCTGTGCCAAGCCCCCATGCCTGGTGTTCAATGGCTCCAAGGCAGAGGTGAAGCTGGAGTCTCTGAGCTGAGGACTGGGAGCTCCTGTTGCTAAGACCCTGTATACCAAGATCAAAGTCTAGATTCAGGGGCTATAATTTATCATTCTGTTTTAAAAGATTATTTATTTGGCTGTTTGCTGGGTCATAGTGCCATGCAGAATCTTAGTTATGGCTTGTGAGATCTAGTTGCCTGACCAGGGATCGAACCCCAGCCCCCTGCATTGGGAACCCATTGTGTTAGCCACTGGACCACCAGAAAAGCCCCTCATCATTCTTCTGACTTGGTTATTAACCCATGGAATTACCCAAATGCGAATACCCAGAAAACTTATACATCTTTTAAAGGAGTGGTTCTGTGAGAGAAACCCCAGTCCTGGTATAACTGAAAGTGGGGTTTAATTGCTCACCGTTCAGAAGCCAATAAAGAGGTAAGGCTGGTGGAAAGGAAAGTTTATTTCAGGCTGTCTTTCTCAGCAAAGCCAGCAATGGAAGGAGGGGGAGGGCAGACGCCCGTCCAAAGGCAGAACCCACCCCACTGACAATCGGGGGCAAAAGCTTTTATAGATGGAGGGAGGGGCTACATGTAGACACAGTACAGTCAGCTCTGACAGTCCTCTTGAAATTGGTCACGTGGTGGTCTGACCAGCGTCGTTTTGATTGTTTTAAGTACAACTAATCTTCAGTTCCAGGCTCTCTTTTGTTTCCATTTTCTGAATGCCAACTGTCTGCATTGTGGCAGCTTTATGTCATGGCTGCAGTCTGGGCATCATGTAGTTAACTTCTTCCACCTGGTGGGAGTCTCAGTATTTACAAGACAGTTCACAGGATATGGCTCAGAATTTTATCTACAGTCCTTGAGAAGGAATAAAGGTCCTTGACTTTGCCTAATGACTAAACTATTATTATCTGGTCTCCCTTGATGGTTTTCCTTTCTTTCATTTTCTCACTTCTCTGATTAAACTTACTCCTTTTCTAAGAAATTTAGATCGTATATAGTTTTATTTTTGTGTCCGACTCTTTGCGACCCAATGGACTGTGGCCTGCCAGGCTCCTCTGTCCATGGGGATTCTCCAGGCAAGAATACTGGAGTGGGTTGCCATGCCCTCCTCCAGGGGATCTTCTGCACCCAGGGATCAAACCCAGGTCTCCTGCATTGTGGGCAGATTCTTTATTGACTTAGCCACCAGGGAAGCCCATTTGTACTTACTTATTTTAATTCATTGGTTTTATTTGATTATGATTATTAATTTTTCTGTAGTTATATTAAACTCATTCTTAGGCCAAAGTTTTTCTACAGACAAAAGGCAGATGGAGGCCGTCTGGGGAAGGAACATAGTGTCCGGCTACATTTCGTTGTCACATGGAATCCTGTAATTGATCAATCCCTGAGGCAGTGTCCTGGCTCCAAACAATACTAGAAATGCTCAAAATCCTCGTGAGATGTGTCCGCAGTTATGTTAGCCAGAGAGATCTCTCAGCATGGCAGAGCACCCAGTCTGCCTCATTCTACCGGGGCAGGGGATTCTGGCTGCTCTTAATGTGCAGGTTGCCACACCCAGTGCACACTGCAGACCAGTAGGTGTCGTTGCCCCTCCTCTTCTGTTCAAAATGAGATTGTTTACTTACAATGACTTTGTTACCCCTTTGTCAATGTACCAAGGTGTTAGAGACTGATCAGATTTATTGCTCATCTATAGCAGTGTTTTCCAGCTTTTTGGTCTCAGGACCCCTATACACTCTGAAAAATTGAAGACCTGAAAGAGATTTTTGTTGATGTGGGTTACATTATTGATATTTATGATGTTAGAAATTAAGAATTTTAAAAATAATGTATCTGAAAGTGGTAAAATTATTTACCTGAAAATAATAAACCCCTCAATGTTAACATAAATAATACCCTTTTCGATGAAAAGTAATTACAATTTGCAAATCAAAAAGATGAGTGAAATGAATGACATTGTTTGACATTTTTGCAAATCTCTTTAATGTCTGACTTAATAAAAGGCAGTTAGAATTCCCATAGCTGCTTCTTTATTCAATATATTGAGCTGTGTTGTTTTGGTTGAAATATATAAAAAATATTCAGCCTTGTTTGCTTGTCTATTCGTTTGTTGGAGGCTATTTGAGCTTCCCAGGTAACTCAGTGATAAAGAATATGCCTTCAATGCAGGAGATGTGGGTTCAACTCCTGGGTCAGGAAGATGCCCTTGAGTAAAAAAATGGTAACCCACTCCAGTATTCTTGCCTGGAAAATTCCATGGACAGAGGAGCCTGGTGGGTTACAGTCCATGGGATCGCAAAGAGTTGGACACGACTGAGTGACTGAGCACATTTGGGTTTTCAGTTTGGAGTTTTTCAAATAAAGCTGCTATGAACATTAAAAAATGAAATAAAATTCAACCTCACACAGGTATATAACTGGAAAAAGGAGGAGTATATTAAAAGGATATTCAGATAATTGTGGATATTCCTCCTTGATCCTATACCTAAACTTGACAAATGACAGTTTTGTAAAATTTAGTTTCCATGTGGAATCTGAAACCATTATTGGTCAACTTTTCATTATATTAAAGTACATTGGTCTGGGACTTCCCTGGTGGCCTAGTGGTTAAGAATTCATCAGCCAGTGCAGGGGACATGGGTTCAGTCCCTGGTCTGGGAAGATCCCTAACGCCAGGGAACAAGGAAGCCCATGCACCACAACTACTGAAGCTTGTACGCTCTATGGCCCGTGTTCCACAACTTGCTATCACGACAACGAGACGTCCATGCACCACACCCAAAGAGCAGCAGCCCCCCGGCTCACCACAACTAGAGAAAGCCCACCCTCCACAAAGAAGACCCAGCACAGCCAAAAAATTTTAAATGAATTTGAAAATGGGGAAAAAAATTGGTCTATCTTGCACTTTGAATTCATCCTCTACTTGTGCATGATTTTGTACCATCACATGTTAGTCACTTGCAAAGTATTGGTTCACTAAGTTACACAGATCTCCCAAATGTTGACACATTTTGTTTTACAACATAAAAATATCATATACGTTAGTGTCACCACTGAAAGTCTTGAAGTATTGGGAAGCTGCTAAGCTCACAGCAGTGGATACAAATTTTCCAAAAATCTAATTTTCACTCAAAAGCTCAAGTTTCTTCTTTGACAGCAAATATTGTCAATTTTTTCCTCTTGAATTGACAGCGCTCTTCCTTCATTTTAGAGAAAATGTCTGCAAAAAACTACATTTGCATAACCATAGTGTGTCTTTCAATCCTTCTCTCAAGTAGAAATGGTGCTCATGAAAAGAAGCAGCTAGTTCAGCTTGCAACTCAAACAGTTGCACAAGTGCTTTTCCTGGAGACAACCATGGTACTTAGGCAGGCAGCAGAATTCTTCCCATTCTGTCAAAATATTTAAAAGAGACATACTCAAGGGTGGAGAGTTAATAAAGTTAATAATTTTTACTGCTTCATCAAGTCGTTCTTAAGTGAATCTGGTATATTTACCTCTGTTGCTGTGCGTGCATGCCAGTTCGGGATACAGTGACTACAAGGGTGGCCTGAAGTCCTGCTTTGTTTAATGCTAAGGGGCCAGTTATTTGACCTGCCATTGCTTTTCCACCATCAAAACCACAAAATAACATCTTAGAATTATTATAAAAATAGTTTTGACTCCACAGACCCCATAATAAGGTCCTGAGGATCCTCAAAGGTTTGCAGGCCATGCTTGGAGAACCACAATCTTAACACTTTATTCATCAGTTAACAAATATGTATCATGACAGCATATTAAAAAACAGAGACATCACTTGGCCAACAAAGGTCCATCTAGTCAAAGCTATGGTTTTTCCAGTTGTCATGTATGGACTGTGGTGCTGAAGAAGACTCTTGAGAGTCCCTTGGACTGCATGGAGATCCAACCAGTCAGCCCTAAAGGAAATCAACCCTGAATACGCATCGGAAGTACTGATACTGAAGCTGAAGCTCCAATACGTTGGCCACATGATGTGAAGAGCCCATTCTTTGGAAAAGACCCTGATGCTGGGAAAGATTGACGGCAGGAAGAAAAGAGGGTGATAGAGGATGAGACGGTTGAATGGCATCACTGACTCAATGGAACTGAGTTTGAGCAAACTCAGGGAGATAGTGAAGGACGGGAAAGCCTGGTGTGCTGCAGTCCACGGGGTCGCAAAGAGTCAGACATGACTGAGGGCCAAAAAACAACAAATCACGCACCTGCATTTCCCTGACACCAATCCGGGTCTTGAGCTCTTCGTTGATGTTGTCGTTTGTTTTGATTTCTGGCTAGGCGGGGTCTATGCACGGACTTCCTCTAGCTGCGAAGAGCGGGACTACTCCTCACTGCCATGTATGGGCCTCTCATTGCAGTGGTTTCTCTCTTTTGTCGCGGAGCACAGGCTCCAGGGCAACAGACCTTAGTAGCTGGGCACTCTGGCTTAGTTGTGCCACAGCGCATGGCATCTTCCTGGACTAGGGATTGAACCAGTGTTCCCTGCATTGGAAAGGAGGATTCCTTTCTTTTTAAAAAATTATTTTAAATTGAGAGGAAATTGCCTTACAATGTTGTGTTGGTTTCTGCCATACACCAATGCAAATTAGCCATAATTATATACATATATCACCTGCCTCTTGAGCCTCGCACCCCTCTAGGTATCACAGAACACCAGGGTGGGCTCCCTGTGTTATACAGCAACTTGTCAACAGCTACCCATTTTACACATGAGAGTGTATTTATGTCGACGCCACTTACCATTCGCCCCACTCTCTCCTTCCCCCACTGTGGACAGGAGGATTCTTACCCACTGTACCACCAGGGAAGTCCCCAGGCCCTGGATTTTGGGTGATGAGTTTTATATGAGATACCCAAGGCCTCTGCTCTCATATGGCCACATTCTCATAGAAAGAGCAGAAAATAAATCAATAAATGAATAAGGTTACTTCACCTAGAGAAAAGTGCCTTGGAGAAAGTAAAACTCTATAGTCCTTAAGCTTTATATAGTGATAGATGTGAATTATTTCCCATTAAAACTAAGGGCAAACATAAAAGAAAACTGGATAGTTTAACAGAAAGTGACTTGGGGTAATTTCCCTTCATGGTTAAATATGGTATCCACAAACCCCCTTGCTTGTTTCAATTTAAATTTTTTAATTAAGTAAATTAAATAGTTCAGTTTCTCAGTCACAATAGCCACATTTTAAGTGTTTGATAACCCTGTGTGGTTAGTGGCCACCATATTGGAGTGGATTGCCATTTTCTCTTCCAGGGAATCTTCTTGACCCAGGGATTCTTTACCGCTGAGCCACCAGGGAAACCCAGTGGCCACCGTATTGGACAGTACAGATATGGAGCCTTGCCATGATGGCAAAAGTTTCTCCTAGACAGCATTGATTTAGATGGTGAGACAGAGAAAACCTCCCTGAAGATTTGAGGACAGAGTAATAGCAAAAATCCTGAGACAATCTACTTTGGCACCTTGAAAGAAAAAAAGAGAGGGACTTCTCTGGCAGTCCAGTGGTTAAGACTCAGTGATTTCAATGCAAGGTGCAGAGGTTTGATCCCTAGTTGGCGAACTAAGATCCATGTGCCACAGAGCGTGGCTGTGTGACTTCAGACAATGACTGCAGCCATGAAATTAAAAGATGCTTGCTCCTTGGAAAGAAAGCTATACAAACCTAGACTGCATATTAAAAAGCAGAGAAATCACTTTGCCAGCAAAGGTCTGTATAGTCAAAGCTATGTTTTTTCCAGTAGTCATGTAAAGTCATGAGGGTTGGACCACAAAGAAGGCTGAATGCGGAAGAATTGATGTTTTCAACCTGTGGTGCTGGAGAAGACTCTTGAGAGTCCCTTGGACAGCAAGGACATCAAACCAGTTAATCCTAAAGAAAATCAACTCTGAATATTCCCTGGAAGGACTGATGCTGAAGCTGAAGCTCCAATACTCTGACCACCTGATGTGAAGAGCCAACTCACGGGAAAAGATCCTAATGCTGGAAAAGATTAAAGGCGAAAGAAGGGGGCGTAGAATGAGATGGATAGATAGCATCACCAACTCAATGGACGTGAATTTGAACAAACTCCAGAAGATAATAGAGGTCAGAGGAACTTGGCATACTGCAGTCCATGGGGTCACAAAGAGTCAGACATGACTTAGCAACTGAACAACAAAGCTGGAAAGATAGGAGAAGGATGTCAGAGTGCTGAAACATAAGGTCTTAGAGTTAGCATGGTAACTGAAAATGACGAGGTCAAGGGTTTGACCTCAGAATGGGGAACTGAAAACTAGACTTAGAGGTCCAAATCCAGGAGAGGGAAATCAACTAAAAGACCAGGGCTTCCCTGGTGGCTCAGTGGTAGAGAATCTGTCTGCCAATTCAAGGGACACGGGTTTGATCCTTGGTCAGGGAGGATCATGCCATGGGGCAACTGAGCCCCTGAGCAAAAACTGTCGAGCCTGTGCTCCAGAGCCAGCGGGCCACAATTACTGAAGCCAGCACACCCTAGAGCCCAAACTCCGCAGCAAGAGAAGCCAGCATGATAAGAAGCCCGTGCACTGCCCCCACCCACCGTAACTAGAGAAATGCCCTTGCAACAACAAAAACCCAACACAGCCCAAAATTAATAAATAAATAAAATCATATATAAACAAAAGAGACAAAGAATGAACAGCTACAGCAGTAGGAGGAAACTCTGAAGGGTGCAGAGTCACAGAAGCATGTTTTAAGCAAGACGTAGTAATGACCTTGCTTGACTATTACTGAGACATCTAAGATAAGAACAGAAGAGTGACTGCTGGCTTTGGCAACGTGGAAAACATGCATGTCCGCGGCAGGAGCAGGTTCAGTAGAGTGCTGAAGTTAGAAGCCCACAGAGAATGAATGGGTTGAAGAGTGATGAGATTTGAAAAAGTAGGAAGGGAGTGGAAAAATGAGTGGTGACTGGAAGGCAGGTAGAGTCCAGGAAGGTTTTGCTTTGTATTGTTTGAAAAGGGAGATACACAGCACTTTGGGCATTGATTGGAGTGATCCATTGATAAGGAGAGGGTTCAGTCTTGGAAAGGAGCAAAAGTGGTCTTCCCTAATGGCCCAGCAGTGAAGAAGCCATCTGCCAATGCAGGGAACCTGGGTTCGATCCCTGGTCTGGGAAGATTCCACATACCATGGGGCAACTAAGCGCCTGAGCCCCAGCTACTGAAGCCCACCCGCCCTAGAGCCTGGGCTCCACAGCAAGAGAAGCCACCGCAGTGAGAGGCCCACGTGACGCACGGCCTCTGCAACTAGACAGTAGCCCAGCTCTCTGCAGCCTGAGAAAGCTCAAGGGTAGCAACAAAGACTCAGCTCATCCAAAAATAAAATAAATAAATAAAATATTTTTTAAAAAGAAAGGAGCAAGAAGACTTCATTTATGATAATGGGGAAGAAGGCAGAGAGTGTGGGTTCCTATTCTGGATGTAGTGCTATAATTATGAGAAAAGCTGCTCTGAACATTCAAGTACAATTTTTTTGTGTGAATATATGTCTTTATGTCTCTTGAGTACGTACGTAGGTTTTGCAAAATACCTGGACCATTTTACATTCCCACCAGCAGTACCTGAAGGCTCCAATGTCTCCACGACCTCAATTATCTAATTATAGATTTTATCTGAATTCTTCTACTGACCAATGATGATGAGTATCTTCATGTGCTTATTGGCCATCTGTATACCTTCTATTTAGGCTTCTCGGTGGCTCAGTGGTAAGGACTCTGCCTGCAAATGCAGGATACGTAGGTTCAATCCCTGGGTCAGGAAGATTCCCTGGAGGAGGAAATGGCAACCCACTCCTGTATTCTTGCCTGGAGAAACCCATGGACAGAGGAGCCTGGCGAGCTCCTCATGGGGTCACAAAGAGTTGGACACTAAGCATACACACACACACACACACACACACACGCAGACCTTCATTAGAGAAATGTCTCTTTGAATCCCTTGCCTACATTTCGGTTGCCTGTTTTTACTGTTGAGTTGTTAATAGTTCTTTAGTATGTTAATAGTATGCTGGATGCTAGACCCTTATCAGTCATATGCTTTGCAAATATTTCCTCTCAGTCAGTGGGTTGGCTTTCTTGATAATGTCCTTTGAAGTACGGAAGTTTGAAATTTTGATGAAGTCAAACTTCTCTATCTTTTCTTCGTGCTTTTGGTGTCATATCTAAGAAACCATTCTTAATCCAAGGTCACAAAGACTTATGCCTGAAAAGTTTTGTTGTTTTAGCACTGATCTTTAGGTCTTTGATTCATGGAGTTCAGTTTTGCATGTGGTATAAGGTAAGAGACCAATTTTATTTGTACATGGATACACAGTTGTCCCAGCTTTATTTGTTGAAAACACATTTTTGTCTACCTTGAATCATCTTGGTACCCTTGTTAAACATTAGCCAACCATGTGTATTTTTATTTCTGTTTTATTTTTGGCATCTTTATTTTTGGTCTCCCAATTCTATTCCATTGAATTATTATGCCTTTTGCCAGCACTACATTGCGTTGATCACTCTAGCTTTATATAATAGTAAAATTTGAAATTGAAATATGTGATTCCTCCAATTTGTTTCCTTTTCAAGATATTTTGGCTTATTCTAGACTTCTGCATTTCCATATGAATTTTAGGATCAGCTTGTCAATATCTGCAAAAAAAAAAAAAAAAAAAGCGGCAACTTTGATTTTGAGAGAGATTGCAGAGAATCTGTAGATCAGTTTGGAGAGAATTGCTATCCTAATAATATTAAGGCTTATAATCCATGAATGCGGGAAGTCTTTCCATTTATTTGTCTTAATTTCTTTTATGTTACTGAATTTAAGCAGAAGAGTGATATGATCAGGCTTCCCTGGTAGCTCAGTGGTAAAGAATCTGCCTGCCAATGCAGGAGACACGGGTTCGATCCCTGGTCAGGGAGGATCCCACATGCCGAGCAGCAACGAAGCCCGTGGGCCACAACTACTGAGCCGGTGTTCTAGAGCCTGGGAGCTGCAACTACTCAAGCCGCGAAAGCTAGAGCCCATGCTTGGAAACAGGAGAAGCCACTGCAATGAGAAGCCCGCCCACCACAACTGGAGAGTGGCCTCCCCAACCTTGCTACAACTAGAGAAAAAAAGCCCAAACAGCAACAAAGACCCAGCACAGCCAAAAATAAAATAAATAAGTAAAATCTACCAAGAAAAAAAAACCAGACTGGATCTTTCCAAATCCTAAAAAAAATAAGAAGAGTGATATGATCTGATTTATACTTTAGGAAGATTACTCAGTAGTATGAAAAACCAGCTGGGGGGAAGAAATGCTGCATGAACGAGGACAGTAGTAGCAGAGACAAGGAGGAAGCACTAGTTACAGAAATATCTATGATGTAAACCGGCGGGACTTAACAATTGACTTATATAGAAAGAGAGGAAGGAGTAGAGAATGACTCCCAGGTTTTTGGCTTGCGTACATTGTGATGCCACCGACTCAAATGGAAAACACAAGAAGCAGTTTGGGGGAAAGTTGGTACATGTTCAGCATGAGGTGACTGGACACCCAGGCGGAGAGGCAAAATCACTGGATATTTACGTCTGATCCTCAAGGAAGCTCTCTAGTCTGGGAGAATCATTAAATAAAAGGGGAGCCATGAGACTGCATGAAATAACCAATGGGACCCATAGAGGAAGCAGAAAGGATACAAAAGAATACCAACATTCAAGAGTTGAGCTGATGACAAAAAGTCCAAAATGGAGACTGAGAAGGAATAACCAGAGGTAGGAGGAAATCCAGAAAGGAGGTGCGTAACAAGAGTGTGGAGAGTAAGTTAGGGACTGAAATGTGGCTTCAGCGTGGTCGGCAGTCGCTGGTGACCTAGATGAGGGCTCTTCCAGCGGAGGGCCGAATCGCACAGCTGTGGACTGGGGAGGAGATGGGAGTCGAGAAGATGGAAACAGCATGTAAAGATAATTCATTCCAGAAGTTTGGCGAGGAAGGGAGAGAAAGTTAAAAAGCAGTAACTAGAAACGTAAAGGGAGCCAAGGGAACGTGTGTTTTTTTAGAATAGAAGAGACTTGGGTATGTTTATTGGCTGATGGGAAAGACTTGGCAGAAATGAAGAGGATGAGAGATGAAGTGTGGTCCGTGTGGAGCTGGAGGAGTGACTGAGAGCAGGAATGAGGCGAGTGGATTCAGAACAGGGCTTTTCAAATTTTAACATGCATCCGAATCATAAGTCTTACTTCTCCCCTCTTCTCTCCATCTTCACAGCCACCATCCTGGCCCAAGTCCAAGTCTCCTATACTTCTCACTAGATGCTCAACCTTGTGATGTAAGTTTGGTGTGAAGAGGCCAGGAGGGGGTAAGCTGAACAGAAGAAAGCAGAATAGGCCAGTGTCCTCTGGGAGGTCAGAGTACAAGGCCATGGGAGTCAAAAGACAGATATGCTGCCAGAGAGGCTTTTGTGGGATGCTCGAGGCTGAGATTTCAAAAGGGACCATTCAAAACCTAAACCCGGAGGGAATAACTGAGGTCATGATGAAGGTCAAGGGAGGGTATTAGAGGGTCCTTCACATGGATGAGCAGAACATGAGGAATGACTGCCAGATCTAGATCTGGAAACCCAAGTCCTTGATAGATAGAAGTCGGTGACACGGAGGGCAACAGACCAAGGCGATGAGAACGGGTGGCAGAGGAGGGGTGGCAGGAGTCACAGAGAAGCAGAAAATTACATAGGCACTTAGGAAAACATCCTCCAAAATGTGAACCATGGTTATCTGTGGGGCAGAGAAGGTTATGAGTAGCTCCAATTTTTTTCTTTATACTTTCCTGTTTTTCCTCTAAGTTTTCTACAATAAGCTTTTTAAAAAACCTCCAGTGGTTAGGACTCCACACGTCCAGTGTGGGGAGGGTGGGCTTGGGGGGTGATGTTTGATCCCTGATTGGGGAATTAAGATCCCACACAAACTCGGGATGGTCTAAAAATAAAAGAATACATAAATAAAATAAATAGAAAGGTAAAAGGTGGAAAAAATACAAAGAATAACAAATTCCTCATTCACACCATGGAGACTTGGGCATTGTAAACAAGCCTCAGTCCCCTTCAACCACCTCCTCCTCTCAGACAAGCTTGATCACTTGGCTTTTTGTTTTGTGTGTGTGTGTATATACACACGCACAAAACTGAATATGGTAGGGTGTGTGTGTGATCGTTCTACTTACAGGCAGAACTGTTCTAATAATCAGGGAGGGAAAAGCCTTCCTAAGGTGAAGAGGACTCACTCAGGGACTGGAAGCCTGAACCCCTTCCCAGCTGAGCAGCCCTATGGGGAGGACCCAGAGTCCAATTTGAGTGTACTAGGCCACACCTGGTTGTTAAACGCTCTAGGAAGAGAGAGAATGTCTATTTGTATTTCTCTGGCTAGGTTTCAACCCACTCTCATATCTCTCAAGTCATTTTATCCCTCAGAAATCTGAGAAGGCTATCACTATCTCCATTTGACAGATAGGAAAACTGAGGCTTAGAGAAGGACAGTGAGCTCCCAGAGTGTCATAGTGAGTTGGTGGAGCACAGGGGGCTAGTTCTCTAGTCTAGGCTTCTTCCCAGAACCCCAGAAACCTAGGCCAGTGTGCAGAAGGGCGGGGCACAGGCAGGGGACACTGGGCAACTCAGATGAATGGACTTTGGCCACTTGGCAATAAGGAAGAGAAGTGGTGATAACTTCAGGCGGCTAAGGCTGGGCCGTGGCCAGGAAACTGGGTCAGAGGAGTAAAAGGTGGGTGGTTCCCTCCTCAGAGGTCCCAGAGAGCAGGCCTACTCCCTGGAGACTACGACCTCTCGTCCCCCCACCTCACTCAGAAGCAGCTTTCAGAGTTACATAGATCTGGATTCAAGTCTCAGTTCTACCATTGATACCCACTGAATGCTATTTGAAAAGCCACTTTACCTTTCTAGGCCTCAATTTTCTCATCTGTAAAATGGAGTAATAATATTTAACTCTCAGTATTGGTCTAAGGTTAGAAAGAGAGAACTCTCTTTTATTCGTTTGTAAGCAATGACATTTAAAACGTCTGGGTCTCCAGCCCCATTCCAGAGTGCCCCAAATGTGCTCAGTGTCAAGGGGACTGCCTGACACGGATAGGGAAGCCACATACATGCACACGAGTGAGATCTGACATTGGCTTTGCAGTGACCACACGCACTCTCCAGGGAAGCCCCTGAGAGATGGACTTGGTCATCTGTAACTTGTGTGCCCTGCACACAAGGCACAGGCATCAGTGGATAGCTGGTGTTAGATGCATCAAGCCAGCTCCTGCCCTCAAGGCCACTGACCAGGGGGGTGCAGGGTGCAGACTGTGAACTGATGCTGCCTGGAGACCATAAAAGTGCTTCCCAGAGGCCTGCCCGAGGGCCAAGAGCACAGGCAGGCAGCCACAGCCCTGCCACATTAGAGAATGTGAGCACAGAGACCCTCTACTCCACCACTTCCCCTGGACACTCTTGCTTGCATCCATTTCTACATGTTGAGGATGAAACAAAGGAGGACTCAGGTCATGCTGGTACATTGAAGAGGCACAGTAACCAGCAGCCAGGAATAGTACAGCTCCTATTATGTGCTCCTGCTAGCTCTGCACTTTGTCTGTAAACATACTCTGGAGGGTTTGCAAAGTGCTTTCTCATCCCTTTTTTGTACTTCACCACAACTCGGGGCTTCCCTGGTGGCTCCCATGGTAAAGAATCTGCCTGCAGTGCAGGAGACCCAAGTTTGATCCCTGGGTAGGGAAGATCCCCTGAAGAAAGGAATGGCTACCCACTCCAGTACTCTTGCCTGGAAAATTCCATGGACAGAGGAGCCTGGCCGGCTGCACTCCATCAGGTCACAAAGAGTGGGACATTACTGAGCGACTTTCACGACTTTCAGATCAGTCGCTCAGTCGTGTCCGACTCTTTGTGACCCTATGAATCGCAGCACACCAGTCCTCCCTGTCCATCACCAACTCGCCGAGTTCGCTGAGACTCACGTGCATCAAGTCAGTGATGCCATCCAGCCATCTCATCCTCTGTTGTCCCCTTCTCCTCTTGCCCCCAATCCCTCCCAGCATCAGAGTCTTTTCCAATGAGTCAACTCTTCGCATGAGGTGGCCAAAGTACTGGAGTTTCGGCTTTAGCATCATTCCTTCCAAAGAAATCCCAGGGCTGATCTCCTTAGGGGACAAGAATTATTATCCTGGATTTTCTGAGAGAACAGAGACCGTCTCCAACCACACCCCACAAGTAAAGTGGCTTGTTCAGTGTGGGGCACAGAAGGATCCTGGGCCGGGGCAGCAGGAAATGTGATTTACCTGCGGTCATGCAGCAGGTCGAGGTCAGTCCCCAATTCTCTAGGTAGCTCTCTTTCTTCACTCACCGTGGCATTTCCCCACCCTATAGAAAGAAGTGGATTCCCAGCCTTCACCCAGGGGCTTTCCTGTCATGTGCCCACCCGTCAGGACAACCAAGCACCAGGCCCCCATCTCACTCCCTAGCCAGGACGATCGCAGCTCCTCTGAGCCTGTTTCCATCTGTAAAATGGGCATCCCTGGAATGGGGTGGGCTGGAGGAGTCGGTGGCCGGGAGCTGGCCGGCATCCGAGGCCGGCGCAGGTGGGTGGGGCCAGCGCTGTGAATCAGCCGGGCGGGCTTTGGAGGGGTTGTCCAGCCGGTCGGACCGGCCCAGGATGTAAATGAGGTGCTAGGGCTCTCCCGGGGCCGGGTCGCCCGGGGAGTGACGGGAAGGGAGGCCGGCCGGGCGCCGGGAGCTCGGGGCTCCCGGCGGGAAGTGGGCGCGGCGCGGGCTCTGCAGGGCGCGCGGCGGCTGCGGCCCGGGATGGAGCCCCGCTGAAGCCGCCGCGGAGACGCGGCGCCGGAGCCAAGATGTGTCTCCGCCTGGGTGAGCGCCGGGGGTGGGGGTAGGGGTAGGGATCGGGGGGCGGCTCGGGAGGCCCGACGCCGCCCCAAGTCCTCCCGCAGGGGCGGAGCACTGTAGTGGGCGCCCGGAAACCCCCGCGGTCCAGGCCACCTTCTCTGCGGGTCACTTTCTGCTCTGGGCCTCAGTTTCCCCGCACTGAGCCGGCGAGAGGCGGGCTGCTGGTATCTTCCCGAGGTGGAGTCGCACCTTGCCCGCTTGCACTTTCCTTTCTTGCGGAGGAGGGACCCCTTCCCCCAGATGGGAGGAAAGCAGCGCCCGCTCCCCAGAAGCCAGAGCGGAGGGAGGGGTATCCAGAGCCCAGGGAGTTCTGAGCCTGAGGCTGCCTGCCCTTGGCTCCCTTAGCCTCGCAAAGGGCTCCGGTTTCCCTACCCTCTGCTCCCCAGATCCATACAGAGGAATGAGACAGACGGGTCCCCTCCCCTCACTCCCTGGACACAGTGATGCTGTTCGCCGTCACAGGACAGATCTGGGGAATCCCTACTCTCTAACCGAGAGAACTTTCAAGCCTCGGTTTCCTCATCTGTAAAGTGCTGAGGGCAGCAACCCCTCCTAGGACCTTCCTGAGCAGGACTGCCCCGAGACTCTGTCCAGTGCTCCAAGCACAGCCCCATGCTGGCGCTGTACCTCCGATTTGACCAAGTCTTGGTCCTGGGATGCTGCTGCTCATGAGCCCAGTTGGTGTGTCTGGGTGGCCAGGGAGGTGGGTGGACCGAGTGAAGTGGGTCAGGCTCCTGGGACAAGGCTGCCATGCCCCTTCCTGTTTGACCAGCACTTAATCTTCATGACGCCATCCAGTCCCGCGGTGGCTGTCCCGCCCTTCGTCTGCCCTCTCCTCCTAGATCTGGTATAGTTCCAGAGCATCCTGCAGGCTGCAGGGGTCTCAGAAACCGGCTAGGCCAACCCCTTCCCATTCTACCTCTGGGGAAAGAAACTGGGGCCCAGAAAGGAGAGAGGCTGGTGGGGGGTCAAAGAGGGGCTGTGACTGAGGAGCTCCAGCCCTCCCTGCTCCCTGGGGGCCTCCTCTTGGCATAGGGCCCCCAAGAACATCCAATCCAGGGATTCCTTCCTTCCTACCTCACACTCCCTTTTTTCCTTTCTTTCTGCAAAACCCCCATATATGAAATATGACCCAATCTGCCCTTCTGCCACCGATGGGGACATCGAGATCTGGAAAGGGACTCAGAGGCTCCACAAGGAGCAGCTAAAGGAAGAAGGGGGGGCTTGTTTAGTTCTAGGGGCCAGGCCAGTCTTTCAGTCTCACAGAGCTGGCTAGAGTGAAGGGGCTGGTGGGTCCAGGGGCCATCATATGCAGAGCCAGGCACCACAGGGTACATTCCAGCTATCTGGAACAGCTGCGAGGAGGACTCCCTGGTCCTGGGGGGTGTGCAGATGGGAGCTGAGCAGCCACCTGTGGGCGCTCAGATAGGATTTGCATACGACATTCTTTTGACCCCAGCCTCCCTACCTTGCTGTGTCCCTGCCCAGTGCCCTTGCACCCAGGGTATGCCCTCCTTTCCCGTCTATCTTCTCATGGGGACCCTCTTTCCCCACTGGGAAGCAAGGGTTATTCTTCCCATTTTGTAGATGGGGAAATGGAGACTCAGAAGCTTGAGTTTCTTACCCTGAGTCTGTTCAGCAGTTGTGAGCTGAGTCCCTACTATGTGCCAGGTCCTATCCACCAAACTGAGTCCTGCATAGTACCTGATCCCTGACCAGTGAACTGGGGGCTCCCTGGCGTTTAGACCAGTGACCATCAAGCTCTCTATGGTGCCTCAGGGCCTGGCATGGAACAGGCATTCAGTGAACACTGATGTAACAAATGTATGGATGAAAAAAATCAGGGGATGCAAAGCTTAGAGGATTATGGGTCTAGAGCTAGAGACCTGGGTTCAAATCCTGACTGTGCCACTCATGACCCTGAACACTAACAAAGACTATTACCCCTTATTATTAAGTACCACCTGTATGCTTTTCCAACCTTAGAGATCCAAGGATTCCCATGAAAGTAATGTGAACCCCTTTCCCTGATAAGGAAACTGAGACTCAGAGAAGACTGGCCCCGAATCATCCAGAAATAGATTTAGAACCTAATGTCCATCACTCCTGCCAGGGCCTCAGTTTCCTCCTCTGCCCAGCGGAATGAGTCCCACCCATGGCCCTGATGTGGCTGTCCCTCCCAGGTGGCCTGAGCGTGGGTGACTTCCGGAAGGTACTGATGAAGACCGGGCTGGTGCTGGTCGTGCTGGGCCACGTGAGCTTCATCGCAGCCGCTCTCCTCCATGGCACCGTGCTGCGCTACGTGGCTGCCCCCAATGACGCTGTGGCTCTGCAGTACTGCGTGGTCGACATCCTTTCTGTCACTTCTGCCATCGTGGTATGGCCAGGCTGGGAGGATGACTGGCAGGAGGGGGCTGGCAGGGGCTGGCAGGGTCTTTGATGAGTCCCCACCCACAGCCTGGAGTGTGCAGGCAGAGAGCCCTGAGCACTCACCCCTATTCCACCACTACCAACCAGACCAGTCACTCAAGCTCTCTTTGCCTTAGCTTCCTCATCTATAAAATGGGGATGGTAACACTGTCCATCTGAGAGGGTCCTGATGAGTACTGAAGGCGATCATCCACATAAAGTGCTGAGCACAGTGCCTGGTACATAGTTAGCACTCACTACTGCGAGCAAGGATTATTACTGCAATAGGGAAATAGTCAAGGCACTGTTGGACAGAGGGAAGGAGCATCAGCTCAGCTTGGGAGTATTCACAGAGGTGGAGGCCCCCGAGGTGGGTCTTAATGGATGAATAGGAATTCAAAGATGATATGCTACAGTTACCATAACCCGGACAGGAAGCCTGCTGGGGCCAGCAGGTAGGAAAGGAAACTGGGATGGCATTTCAAGTATAGAGGATGGCAGATGCAAAGGTGTAGAGGTGGGAATGGATATGGTCTCCTCTGGAGACACTGAAAAAGCCAATTTGGCAGGAGCTTTAGCATTAGGCCCGGACTATCATAAAATGGGCTTCCCTGGTGGCTCAGACAGTAAATCTGCCTGCAATGCAGGAGACCTGAGTTTGATCCCTGGATTGGGAAAATACCCTGAAGAAGAGAATAGCTACCCACTCCTTCATAATGAAGTGAAAATGAAAGTGTTAGTCTCGCTCAGTAGTGGCTGACTCTTTGTGACCCTGTGGATTGTAGCCTGACAGGCCTTCTGTCCATGGGATTCTCCAGGCAAGCATTATGGAGTGGGTTGCCATTCCCTTCTCCAGGGGATCTTCCCGACCCAGGGATTGAACCCAGGTCTCCGGAACTGCAGACAGATTCTGCAGGCATAGCCATCAGGGAAGCCCCGGACTATAATACGGGCTCAATAAATAGAAGCCGTGGTTATGACCGGATGTCAGTACCTGGTTGATGAATATAAGAATGAAGGGGTCTGGTATTCTCAAGTTCACAAAACCCTTTCCCAGCTGTCAGCAGCCTTTGGGGAACATTGTCACATCAGTGTCCGAGTTCCATCCCTGCCACCTCCTGGCTGAGGGACTTCTTTCTCCCTCTAAGCCTGCTCCCTCCCCTGCAAAGTGACGCTTAGATAGCTTGCTGCCCCAAGCCTTGGATAAGTGAGGATCAGAAGCCCCAGCAAGTAGAAGAGCCTCTGTCAGTGGGATAGAGCTAGGCCGTGCAGATACGTGTAGTGTGTTATTGTACTTTGTTCCTCTGACCAGCCTTGTGAGAAAGGCAGTGAGCCCAGGGTTGAAGGTCCACCAGAGATGGGCTCTGGGGTGGACCACTTCAGCTGTGCTCTTATTTCCTCAAGTAATCCCCACAGCTCCCTGCAACACGGGGCCGCTCTTATCCTCACTTTACAGATGAGGAAACTGAGACTCAGGGATTCACTCAACCTCCTGCTGATACAAAGAAGCCACCCTAGATGTGAAACAATGTGACCTACACCAAAGTCAGTGTCATTCTGACTGTCAAATGAGCTCATTCTGCTGAGCAGACTTAGTTTGCCCAGAGAGTCTGAGGCACTTTCTTGTGTCTGCACAGCAAATTATAGGCATTACTGGGCCCTCCAGAGTCTAAGCTGCCTCCTGTGGGTCCAGCCCAGGCCTGATAAAGTGAGGGGACTGAAGGAAGGAGTCTGGCTGAGTGGAACCCAAAAGATCCAGAAGGCAGCTGGTGGGCTTAATAGTGGAGTCACCCCACCTATTGGGACCAGGGCTGTTTAGGGAGGCCTGCAGGAGGAAGAACCCAAGCAGGTGAAGAGGAGCCGGAAGGGTGTTCCTGAGAAGGCGCTGTGTAGCTGGCATCAAGGCCAGGCCCTGCGTGGGTGTCCACATCCAGGGTGATGAGGGAAGAGCCTGGCCCAGGGTGGAGTTGAGAAACTGGTGGGACAGGGCCAGGTCACTGAGAGCCTGGGAGAGTTTAACATATTCTTGCTGCCACTAAGTTGCTTCAGTCGTGTCTGACTCTAGTGACCCCATGGACTGCAGCCCACCAGGCTCCTCCGTCCATGGGATTTTCCAGGCAAGAGTACTGGAGTGGGTTGCCATTGCCTTCTCCTAGGGATTTGGAATTCTACTCCATAAAGTGTCCTGCTGCTGCTGCTGCGTTGCTTCAGTCATGTCCGACTCTGTGCGACCCCATAGATGGCAGCCCACCAGGCTCCGCCGTCCCTGGGATTCTCCAGGCAAGAACACTGGAGTGGGTTGCCATTTCCTTCTCCAATGAGTGAAAGTGAAGTCGCTCAGTCGTGTCTGACTCTAGTGACCCCATGGACTGCAGCCTACCAGGCTCCTCAGTCCATGGGATTCTCCAGGCAAAAGTACTAGTCTATTTTAAAATAACAATGTTGTTTTTTTACTTCCTTGCCAGTCAAGTTACTTAGTTTCTTCCAAAACCTTTTCCACTCCAGGGAGACATGTCATGTATATCTTGTGATGTGCCTCTATGACCGTTGAGATACAGAGGTTTGAGAAATATAGCTGTAGGCAGTGGGGAGTCAGGGAAGGTTGTAGGCAGGGGGTGACAGTGTTTTAGAAGCGTCACTTCGGGGCTGGACCATGAAGAGACAGCGCCCCTAAACAGATGGAGGAAGTGAGATCAAAGCTAAGCAGGTGGTAGGGGTTTGAAGGGCTAGAGTTGGCGATGATGGACTCTTTACTGGAGAGCGGCCGGCCCCCCTGCCCATTCTCCCCCAGGAGGGGAGGGGGCAGAGCTGACTTGAGTCTCCCCCACAGGTCATCACCTCAGGCATTTCAGTCATCGTGTTGTCACGCTACCTCCCCAGCATCCCCCTGGTACGTGGTACCTCCTGGGACGGGTCTGCGGGGGTTGGGACAGCAGCTACCGCCAAGGGTCTGGCCTGCTTGGAGGGCGTAACCCCACGGGGGCTAGAGCTGCCCAGGGGGCCAGGCCTGATGTCCAATGACCAGTGGTCTTCTCCATCTAGCGCTGGACAGTGTTTAGCTCGAGTGTGGCCTGTGCCCTTCTCTCTCTGACCTGTGCTCTCGGCCTCTTGGCTTCGATCGCCATGACCTTTGCCACCCAGGGCCGGGCACTGCTGGCCGCCTGCACTTTTGGGGGCCCCGAACGCCTGGCACTGGCACCCGACTGTCCCTTCGACCCTACACGCATTTACGTAAGTGCTTAGGCCTGGGCTGGGGGAAGGGAGGGGGGCAACCAGGGGCTCATCAGAGGTGGGAAGGGTTCTTGGAGTCCCGCCCTTCACTCCCCAACCCCAGGTGACCATCTCTGCCCCTTTCCCCACCCTGCAGAGCTCCAGCCTGTGTCTCTGGGGCATCTCGTTACTGTTCTGTGTGGCAGAGAGTGTGTTTGCTGTCCGCAGCGCCCAGCTCGCCTACCAGGTGCTGGAACTGAGGCCCTGGTTGGGGAAAAGCAGCCATCGCATGGTAAGGCATGCTATCCAGCACCCTCCCCTCCAGCCCTAAAAACTCCCCCATATCCCCTGGGAGCCCCTGCTGGGGGGCTTAGGCTGATCTGCCCCCACCCCTCTGTAAAGGGCCCCCACCTTGAAAACTGGGGCAACAGTCTTCTCCCCCAGGACAAAAGGGAGAACACAGAGGCTCAGAGAACTCAGCTCTCCCAGGTAAGTCACACAGCTGACACTTGGCTCTCCTGAGCCCCAGGATGAGTCTTGAGCAGGGGGAGAGGTGTCTGGACAGGAACTGGGCGCACTGCAGGCATATGGCCTCGCTCTTGCATAGTAGAGAGTAATGGTATCCTTTCACCCCAAAGATCCTCTCAGGCCTCCCCTCCTCCCACTTCCTGGATGTCCTGACATCCAAACCCAGCCCCAGCCAGCCTGGCAGCCTCTGGTGTCTCCACAGATGCAGGAGAGTCCAGAGCCCGTGGAGGACCCTGACCTGCCAAGCCGCACTACCTCCGGGCCCATGACTCTCTGACAGCTGATGCCTCATCCAGGCCCCGTGGCCGCTGGGGCCCTGCAACCAAGTCCACACTGCGATCAGGCCAGTATTCCTGGAACCAGCCAAGAGGGCTCAATGGCCACTACTCCAGGACCCGGGTGAGGTTTTCACCCCTCTCCTCCGGCCACCCAGCCCGCTGCACTGAAAGGAGACTTTATTCTGAAGTCATTAAAAAGAACAGAGATGCTCCACGTGGGCGCATGCAGCGGGGGAGGGGTGCGGCCAGGGGGGTCTGTTCTTCTTTTCCATACAGGACGCTTTGGGGTTGAGGTGGGGGGTTTCCAATTGTGTCTGCCTGTCTGTCTGTAGGTCTGTGTGTGTATCTGAGAGATACAAAGAGGGGTCCATGGGTCTGTGTTCATCAGAATGCCAAAACGTAGGCGTAGGATCCTGGGCCTCACAGCTTGGGGGCCGGAAACAGGAGGTTTCCCTCTTGCATCAGGGCCTCCAGGCCAGCAAGGGCAGGAGCAGGCGGAGTTAAGGCCCTCCTGCCAGGAAGGATGGCTCAAAGATGGTTTCTCCTCAAGCCTCTAGGCCTCTGGAATCCTTCTCTCCCCTCCAAATAAAAAGACAAGCTCCTTACCTGGGTGCGATTCCCAGCTCCACCAAGGCTGAGATCTACAAGGGTCGGGGTGGAGGTGGGGGAGCCTGCCCCATGGTTGGGCGAGGGAAGTCTGGCCTCATGGCTGGGGGGTGGGGGATACAGGGGAGGGGAGAGTGGCTTAAGTCCTGATATCTAGGTAAGGGAAGGCTGACTCTGAGGGGCAGACCAGGCCAGAACCCTTGTCTCGATCATTGCGGAAGGCTGATATTGCCTCTTGGATGGATAGGGTGATGGGTTGGGGCGAGGGTGCTAACCACTTGCTGGCTTGGGCCTCGGGGAGGGGGGGGCGGACAGCAGGGTTCCATTCCCCATAGGCTCCCCACCAGAGTGCAGACCCTGGGGGTGGCCATCTGCCCCCCAGCCTGGATAGACACAAGGGCGAGGAAGCTGAGAGCCGGGAGAGGGTCAGTGAAGGCAGGGAGGGGAAACCTGGCTCCTCTCGCTCAGAACTGGGAGGCGCTGCTGGGGTCGCACTGCAGCAGACGCACGATGGACGGGTCGCTTTTGGCCCCGCGGATGAACTCCTCCAGGGACAGCTTGCCTGCGGGGCGAGGCGGGGAGCAATGAAGGGGGGAGAAGGCAACAGCAGCTAGGGGTGGCCGAGCAGAGCTGCGGCATAGGAAGTGGGAGTGGTGCCCGCCGCGCCCGCCCCTGCCTCCTCACCGTCGTTGTTTGTGTCCATTTGGCGGAAGATTTTCTCGGTCCTCTTTTCCGGGGTCGACTCGTCCTCCGGCATCTTCATCACGGACGAAACCATCTTGTAAATGGCCTGGGGGGCGGGTGGGGAAGGCAAAGCGTAAGGGGAGCCTGCCTGAGCTCTCCACCCCCAACTATGTCCAAAAACGCCCGCAGGTGCGCTGACGATCACCGCTCCCAACGAGGTGAGGCGGAGAGGGACCGGCGGAGGCGTGGGGAGCTGGGGGGTTCTGGAAGGAGTGACCGGGAAGGCTTCCCGGAAGAGGGGGCTATGGGAGCGGTCGGTCCCTGACCAAGTTCCTCTGGAGCGTTCGGTGGGAAACGAATTGCTGGCAGAGGAATTTTCATGCACAAAGGCCTCGCAGAGGGCAGCTCTGAGTGGGCACAGGGGCTGGCTGAAAGCAGGGGGTCAGGAGAGATGTTGGAGGACATCGGGGCCCAGATGGCGAAGGGTCCGGGACTCCCAGCTAAGGAGTTTGTGCCAGACGCCGAAGGTTCCCAGTTAAGCACCAGGTTAGAAGAGCCGCTTCTCAGAAACTTCGGGGCTCCGGGTGGCCCGCCCTCGATGGTCGACAGGGAGCGCTGGGCAGGAGCGGGTGGCACTGGACTGCGATGCGACTGTGGCTGGCAGGGGGCGCAGGGCCGCCCTAAGGGCTGGAGGGCGGGAGGCGACTAGGTCCACAGGGGGCGGGGCATGTTATGCAAATAAACGCACGGACCATCAGTCGGGGGCGGGGACAGCCTGGGCTGTGGCTGGGCGGAGGACCGCAGCCGCCAGGTACAGGAGCTACGGAGGCGACTCGAAGGAGGGGTTTTGCGCTAAATGTACACAGAGCACGTAGGACTTGGCCTGTGGGCTGGGTCCCGCAGTCCCGGAGCTCAGGGACCCAGATTGGTCGCCTCAGTCTGCCAGCTTTTTGCTACTGACACCTCCTCCGAGAAGCCTTCCTTCTTCTCCCAAACCATAAACTTCCCTAGCTTCAGATCCAGCTTTGGTCTCCGCAGTGGTCTCTTCCGGCCTCTCTCGGGTCTGTTCCCAGGGCCACCTCTGAAAACTCTTTCCAAACACAGATCTCCACTGCCACGTCCCCAGCCCAGGGCCGCCCCCACGTTCCCGTGATACACAGGCCTCCCTCCAGGCCTGCCGTGCACCCAGCTCCTTCTGGATGCTGCCCCACGCTCCTTCTGCTGCCTCCCACTCCTCCTTGGGACTCAACTTACATGGTGCTTTCTTAGGGAGGCCTTCTCTGATGCATGCTGGGTCAGGGCCCATATGCTGCCCTAGCGCCTCCATTGGGGACCCCTCTCCAGAAGTACTTCTTTGCCTTTGCTCCTTACCCCCAGCATACAGATAAGAACAAAGTACCCAGACCTGCAGAATTTAGCAGGATGCCTGGCATCTGGCAGGGACTCCCCTCTTTAAAAGCCACTGGCACTTCCCACTGCCCTGTTACCAAGTCCAAACATTAGTCCCTTGGCATTCAAGGCACTTCACACTCTGGTCCCTGCTCTCCACCATCAGGCTTCCCCTAGTAGATGATTTTGCCATATCCAGATACCCCTCCACCTTTCAGGTTTTATAGCCTCTGCCTGGAACAATAATACTAGCTACCATTTACAGACACCCACTATGTGCAAGGTACTTTTACATACTTTATTCTCACCCTTGCAATAGCCCTGAAAAGCAGGTACTGAGATCCCCATTTTCCAGAAAAGAAATTGAGACTCAGAAAGGAAACTGATGGCAGAGACCAGATTAGAACCCTCTCCCTCTTAGTCATTGGATAGATGATTTTGGAGTGCTAACGACCCCTCAAAACAGGGTCTTTGAAGTAAGGTTGACCAGGAATAGCATCTTGGTTCCACTAATCACTTGCTCTGTAGCCTTGGACAAGTATATAACCTCAGTTTCCTCATCTGTAAAACAGGGAGTAATCATATCTCCCTCATTTGTACCATCCAGAGTATTAAATGAGATAATGTACGTAGTTGGCTGCAGTCAGTGGTCAGTAAACAGCAGCTTATACTATAATCATTACTCACTCACCACATCCTCAGGTCTTCCCTGCCCTTTACTTCCCTGGACTCTCAAATCACCTTTGTACCCCTGTCCTGAGCTGGTCTGTGTGGCCTGCACAGTTGTCTCTCCCAGCAGAATGGGGGCTCCAAGAGACTGAGGCAAGATCTCTTCCCTTCTAGTATGCCCACCACCTGGCTCAGGGCTGGGTCCTGAGAAGGACTGAGTGAGTGACTTAGAGAGTGACTGCTCCCCGGTGACTGGCCTTCTCCTGGGCTTCCTAATTAATTGTCTGGAATTACTGCTCATTCATTGTTTCACTGGAGCCAACTTGTAATTAATCAGTCACTAGGGTTTGCAGAGTTCTGTCTGCACTGGCTGTCTGGGTCCCCTGGGCTGCTGTAAAAAAAACCAGGGTCTGTCTAAATAGCAGAGGCCAGTCTGGAAGGGATCCTGAGGATGTCCAGAGAATGGTGCTGGCTTGACCAATGCCCTGGGCTTGGAGCTTCCAGCAAGGCTGAGATTTACCAGTGTACACCAGTGCAACCACACTATGTGGTAAAACATGGACATTCATGTGGATTGGCTGGTATTGACCTGCTGCCCAATCCCTGAGAGATTGTCCACCACCCTGGCTACCCCAACCCTTCCACCAGGACCCTGAGAACTCCCCACTATCCATCAACTAGTGAGTTATTGCCTGGCCCAGGGGAGTTACTGACACTCATTAAGCCTTTTCCCTAGTAATAGACATAGGGAAGACACCACATCCCAAGGTAGCCCATCCTATTCTAGCTGGAGAGAGCAGACCCAGAAGCCAAAGTCAAAAGTCCAATAGAGACTGGATGAGTTGGGAGGGGGGCAGTCAGCAATGCTGAGGGACCAGAAGGGAAGGGATTCAGAGAGACAGAAGGAAAAGGAACAAGAGCGTGTACAAAGTAGCACATTCTGAGGATGTTGGAAAGGCCATTCCAGCTGGAGTGGAGAATGTGCAGAAGAGAAAACAACAACTGACAATTACTAACGTTTACCGAGAACCAGATATCTGCCAGGCCCTCTGCTAGCTTTCCCATCTTGCTTTATACCCACAATAGCCTGGGGAGTAGGGGTTAACACCCTCATTTTACAGGTGAAGAAACAGAGGCTCAGGAAAAAAGTGAACAAGGAATTGACTAGGTAAAATAGAACCAGATCTCTGATGGACCTCAACGTGCTGAGGAGATGGGCACCCTAGAAGATTTTTGACATAAAGCTAACATGCTATACTTAAATTTGTACTAAGAAAGGACATTCCTAACAGGTCCTTAAGTCGCCCTGTGAGATATGCCTCACCATCCCCATTTTACAGATGAGCTATGTAAGAGTTGAAGCCAACTCCAGAATTGGAAGTCAGACTCCTTTAAAGAGGCAGCTCTGAGTGTTGGCCAACTTGAACCTGACTCCACTTATGTGCTGTGTGACGTTAGGCAAGCCACTTCACCTCTCTGAGCCTCATGGGGTTGTTGTAAGGATGTACTGAGCTTATGGGTGTAAGGATTTCACTCAGTACTAGGCTCTTAGTGGGCTCTCAATCAATTAGTTGGAAGATGGCTGGGGATCCAGATGGAATGTGGGCGACAGAGCCAGGTGGCCCATTCACAGTCTGTGTGATCTCAAGCAAATGTCTTTACCTCTCTGAGCATCTGTTTCCTCCTGAGTAAGTTGGGATCAATGAAACACAACTGGCCTGTACTCTGCAGAAATGTCAAGTCTTGAAAGACAAAGGAAGGCTGAGGAACTGTTACAGATTAAAGTGGCCTAAAGAGATGGGATGACTAAATGCAATGTGTGATCTTGGGGCAGAGGAAAAAAATGCTATAAAGAACATTATTGAGATAGCTGGCAGAATTCAATGTGGTCTGTAAGTTAGATAATAACATTGTTTCTATGTTAAACGTCCTGACTTTTGATAATCATATTATGGGTTATATAAGAGAATGTCCTTGTTCTTAGGAAATCTATCCTGATGTATTCAGGGATAGAGGGTCATGTTTAGAACAACAGAACATCTCACACATACACACACACACACACACATATACACACACATAATGATAAAGCAAATGTGATAAAAATGTTCATTGGTGAAGTTGGGTAAGGGGTACATGGAAGTTTTCTCAACTTTTCTTTAAATCAGAAATTACTTCATATTAAAGACTTTTAAAAATAGGCTATAAGAAGAGCACCTGCCACTCGCCTACCCACAAGGACTGTTGGGAGGGTAAAGAGGGCTGGCGGGTGCAAGCTGCTGGGACCTGCGCCTGGCATTCTGAGGGGTCCAGGGGCCCACCTGCACGATCTCCAGCATCTCCTCGCGGCTGATGTAGCCGTTGCCGTCCAAGTCGTACATGCTGAAGGCCCACATGAGCTTCTGCTCCAGGCGGCCCCGCGAGGTCACGCTCAGCGCAATGATGAACTCCCGGAAGTCGATGGTGCCGTCGCTGTTGGTGTCGAAGGTGCGGAAGACATGCTCCGCGAACTTGGAGGCGTCACCATAGGGGAAGAAGTTGGCATAGATCTTCTTGAACTCATCCACGTTGAGAATGCCGGTGGGGCAGTCCTTGAGGAAGCCCTTGTACCACTCCTGCAGCTCCAACTCGGAGAACTCTGTGTTCTCCCGCAGGTCCTGCAGCATCTCCGGCCGCAGCTTGCTGTTTTGCTTGCCCATGGCCACGAGCCAAGTCCCACCTGGGTCCCCCAGGGGGGTCAAAGGACAAAGAGGAGAAGTCAGGCCCTCCTGGCCCTTTGACAACACTCCAAGAAAGTCCCAAGCCACCCCAGGCTCTCCTTTGACCCAGTGAGAGACAGAGGAGCTGGCCCAAGATCGCACAGCCTGCCAAGCACCCTGCCACTTTGTCAGCCCCACACCATTTCCCCAGACCTTCTACTTCTGCAGGGAACAGATCTGGAGAGAGAGGAAGAGAAGGGGCTCACCTTTCTGAAGCCCTTCTCAGTGCCAGCTACCAAGCCTTCCCAGGAGAACACCACTTCACCCTCACACAAGTGAAGCCTAGCGATTAGCCCATTTTACAGATGAAAAGGTAGGCTCAAGGAAATGAGGTGAGCTGGATCAGGTCACACAGCCATGGAGACACAGTGCTAACTCCCAGAGTTTCCAGCCAGGTTCAAAAAGGCCCTCTGATCTTCCTCCCTGCTGCCCACTGCCCCCCTATGGCATCATATACACCTGCTCACATAAAATACACCTGCAACCCAAACACTGACCTGTTCTCCCTCCCACACATGTGTGCTTGACAAGAGGCAGAACAAGATAGGTATTAGCCTGAGCTCCAGAGCCGGACCACGTGAATTTGAATTCCAGCTCTGCTTCTTACCACCTATGTAACCTTGAGCAAGTTCCTTAAACTCTGCCTTGTCTGTGAAGTGGGAGTAATAGTACCTACCTCATTATTGTTGTGAGGATTAAATTAGTTAATACATATGAAGAACTTAGATGCCTGCACATATAGTGCTACCTAAGTGTTAAATAAATAAAAGAGATTTACAGGTATCCAGATGCCAACAGTAAACAAATGAATACATACTGATGTCTATTAAGCCAAACAGCTCACCAAATCCACACACAGATTCCCCTGCCACTCACATGCCAGCACCCAGCACACACACACCCAGGGTCACCATGCCTCCACACACAGCAACATTCCCTCTGCTCCACAGCTCATACGTACTGACACAGCACCACACACACACAACTCCCATACCCTGTGCATCAAGACACACCAGCCCACGACCCCACATGTCTCATGAATGCATCATAAGCCAGCTCCCATGCCGACACCTCTCACATGGCCAGCTGCACGTGGGACCCTCAGACACCCTTGCCATTTTTCTTTACCCAGGGTGCCAGGTGCCAGGAGAGGGAGCTGCAACCCTTCTCAGACCTGTGAAGGTCCCCTCGTCCAGGGAGACCCCTAGCCATCAACCATCCCCCAACACTTAACCTTTCATCTAGTTCAGAAAGGCTCCCTCAGTGCAAGAGGTTAGACTGTGGAGGGCTAAGGGGAAGGTATTGGAGAGGAGGCAGCCAAGCAGTTCTGGGCAGGGATGCAGGGGTGTATGCAGGTGAATCTCGCCCCCCCCCCCAGCCTGGGGCTGTGAGATAGAGCAGAGGGGAGGGGGATTCCTTGTGTGTGCATGTGCACTTATGTATGAGCGTGTGTGAGTGCATGTGCTCATGCATGCATGTCTGTCCCTGGCTTCTGCATTGCATTTGTCTCCCTGCATGTTTCAATTCATATCTGTGCATGTGCATATATGTGCATGTGACTAGGTGTGCACCATCACAGTGTCAGGAGGATGTGCCTGTGTGGCCATTTGGAGGACCTCTGTGTGTCCTAAGCAGTGTGTCACACGCATGTTTCTGTAAGTTGGTGGCCCTCTTTTCTAAATCAGCCTTTCCTGCCCCAGGCTGTGGACCCACTGAACAAGTGTGTGGGAGGACACTGAGGAAATGCCAGGGGCCAGGGCGGCCGAGTGTGTCCCTTGGTCCCCTCCTCAAGGTCCAAGGAACTGGGTCATCTGGGCGGGGGCAGAGAGATGCGCTGGGCAGGAGAGATCTTCCAGTGCCCCCCTCCTCCCTGCCACCCTCAGAGTTGCCCCCCTCCCAGTTGGAAGACTTGGAAACGAGGGTGGCAGAAGGTTCTGCGGTCTCCGCGAAGACCCCCAGTCCCCAAAATGGGAAGGACCTAAGCTGAGTCTAAGAAACCCGCCTCGGAGACCCTCTCCAAACCTCTCCTCAGTTCTCGCCCTGGCCCTCGCCTCAATCCTTTCAGCTCTGGGAGAGCGCCGGGCGCGTGGCCCCTCCTAGAGGGGACGTCCCGAGGCGGCCCAAACGCCGCTCCCAGGCTGGCCACTCGGCGGTCAGGACCCTGGAGAGCGCCGCGCGTTTTCCTGGGGCAGCCCCACTCCCTGGGTCCCCGAAGGGAAAATACCTGGGAGGTCCGGGAGCGGCAGGATTGGGGAGTCCAGGACGTGGCCCCCCCGCCTCCGGGATGCCCCCTCCTCGCACCCTCTAGCCCCGGCCGAGCGGCCCCCACTCACCCAGCGACACGGAGACACCGACTGCGCAGGGAAGGCGGCGCTGCTGCGGCGCGCGGCGGCAGAGGCGGCCTGAGGGGCGGGCGGGGGGCGGGGGGCGGGCCTGCGAGGGAGACGCCCCGCAGCGTTCGCCCCGGGCCCCTCCCCTGGGGGGGTCCCCGTTCCTCCCCTTTCCCTCCAGCCCTGTGAGCGCGGGCAGCATTGGTCTAGGCTCCGCCCCCGCCCTGCGGGGGAGAGGGAAGGGGGCGCCCTCTCGAGGCAGCACCCGGCCGGGGGACGAAGACAAGAGGTCTCCATCTCAGCATCCGGACTCAGGTAGCCTGAATAGGGTGGGGATTGCGGGGAATTGGGGTGGGGGGGGCGGGCGGTCAGTGCCCAGAGACCTTTTTCTTAAGCCGAGAACAAGCCCCGACAGCCCCGCCCCTTGCCTTCCCTGTCCCTACCTGGCGTCCCTTCGAGGGCGGAATTTGGATCCTGGGCGGTTCGTTAGGCACTCTCCCTGCCCCTAATCCTCAACTCCAGAACTAACGGAGCTCTTCAGAGAAGGGGCAGCGCCCACTCCTCCAGTCTTTGAGGTCTGGGGTGGGGAGGGGGGAGCAGACACGCCCCCTACCTCACCTCTGCCTTAGAGAGCACCGCCCCCATTTCCTGCCTGCCACACCCGATCTCCTGCCCAGGACCCCATTCAGAATGAATCCCACCTCCTAACAACGACCTAAATTGCCCCTCCCATTTCCCCCCGACTCCAATCAAGAAATCCTCTCCCTCCCTCCCCAGCCAGTGCCTGCACTGGATTACAGTAAGTGAAGGCTAGGGAGCGTCTCCAGCCTGGGGAATTCTGAGGTGTGTAAGCCCCCTGCCTGAAGACAGGAAAGCCCCTTTCCAGAGTCGCTAACCCTTATCAAAGCTTCTCCTGCCAAAACGGTGGCTGCATCCTCCTTCCCCCAGCCTGAGCAACAGTCCAACATCTTGGGCTCAAATTTTGCTTTTTCAGTATTTCCAGGGAAGGGGTGGTGATCCTTATTGTCCCACTTCACAGATGAGAAAACTGAGGTTCACAGAGGTTAAATGATATTTTCCAGTGTCTGACAGCGAACGAGTGGGCTTGGACTTGAATCCATGTGCCCTCATCCATTCATTGCACCAATATTTATCAAGCATTAGTTCTATGCCGAGCACTGTTCTAGGCAGTGGGGTCACAGGAGGGGACGGTAAGGCATGGATATAATATACAAGTCAATTCTATAGTGTATTAGATAAATGTTTTGGGGAAAGTTGAGATCAGTGTGTAGAGGTTGGGATAGTGGCAGTGCAAGGACTTTAGGTGAGATGGGAAACTTGGGGTTTTGAGCAGATTGAGAGGGTTTGAGCTTACTCAGGCAGTCTGTCCTCAACTGACTTTGAGGAGTGGGGTGGGATCAGCAGGCCCTCTCAAGGTGAAAGATGAACAGGGTGGCAGAGATGGGTCTGCTCTCTGGACCTGCTTTGAAGGTGAGCTGACGTCATTTGTCATCTGACCTCTGTGGCAGCAGCTGGGACCTTTCTGGCTCCCCAGGGCTCAGACCAAGCCTCTCGGGTCATCCAAGTCTAGCCGTGGTGTCTCCTGGAGGATGAATGAACAGAGTCTCAACCTCTCAACTGGAGGAGCTGGGGAGCCAGGCTGTGGGGGTTGGGGGCAGCTGGGCCCTTCAAAACATCAGCTCCTCCTCTGTGTGCCTTGGCTCTGGTGTTGGGACCCCCGTGGAGGTGCCAGACATGCGTGGGTGGTTCCCAGATGCCTCCTGCATGAGGACGTGGGGGTGGGGAGAGGCTTGCCACTCAGGATCCTTGAGTGACAAGCTCCCACCCCTCTCCCCACCCGGTCTGGAATCCTGGCTCTGCTTTGGGCTGGGAGAGGAACCTGCCCTTGGCTCCTCCTCTCTTTCCTCCTCTTTCCCCTCTCCCCTGCCTGAACCCTGAGAATCTTCCCAGCCAGGTCTGGATCCTCCTTTCCAGTGGGGTCTCAGTTTTCCCTCACCAGCGGCTGCCCTGCCACTCTGCTTCCTCCCACTCCCCCACCCCAGCTTCACCTCCTGTGGGCTGACTTTTCGGTTCAGCCTCTTGGGAGCCTACTTCCCCCACCCACTGTTTTTCTTATCTGTGCAGTTGACTCTGACGTCCTGCCCTCAGGACCTCCAGTCTGCAGCCTGACTCCCGAATAGATGGGGCTTCTGAAGACAAGGCTATGTCTTTTCCTCACCTCAGGTACCCCACATCCCTCTGACTTTCCAGTACCTCAAATGAGTAGGGTGGATGGTAGGGGGAGAGGGCAGTTTGAGCTCTAGTAGGCTCTGCTGATTGCTTCCCATTAGCCACCTCTCCCCTCCTGGAGTCCTGAGAAGTACTGGGAGATGCCTGAGCCAAAGGGAAGACTTGGGATTCCCCACACTGTCCACCAAGGCCACTGGCCCAGGACCGAGTGCCCCAAGATATAGTCTGGAAAAGGAGGGCAGAGGGGCAGCTTTCAGAAGGCCTGGGTCCCTCACTTCGGATGCCGTGGAGCAAGTCTCTTCCCCTTTGTGAGCAGAAAGGTGAAGTGACCTGCGTACGTTGACATCTATCAAAAACCCTAACCAGAGTACAAACAAGACCGGCTTCACTTATTGCCTCACTGGCTCCTGGGGGTTGGGGGTGGGTGATTCTGGACATGAGCTTAACACAGATGAGGCTCCAGAAACCCTGGAACCCTGTGGATTGGAAGGGTTCCACGAAAGCCTTTGGCAGGGGTGGAGGTGAGGGGTGTCCTTGCTGATGATACTCAGCCCCCTTCTATCCCAGACTGAGGCATCCAGAAGAGCGGACAATGCAGGAGGGAGTCATTGAGAGAATTAAGTGAGGGATGAATGAAAAGGGGACCTCATATCTCTTGAGCACCTACTGTATGCAGAGTGCTTTGCATATGTCACCTCCTTTGATCCAAATGGGTTTCCCTGGCGGCTCAGATGGTAAAGAATCTGCCTGCAATGCAGGAGACAGCGGTTCAATCCCTGGGTCAGGAAGATCCCCTGGAGAAGGGAATGGCTACCCACCCCAGTATCCTTGTCTGGAGAATTCTATGGACAGAAGAGCCCGGTGGGCTAACAGTCCCTGGGATCACAGAGAGTTGGACATGACTGAGTGGCTAACATTGATCCAAATTAACGCTGAGGAGTCAGTAATGTGACTGCCATTTTACAGATGTGAAGACTGAGGCTAGGACAAGTGAAGTCACCCGCCTGAGGTAAAAGAGCAAGAAAGTGACAAAGCCAGAGTTTGAACCCAGTTCCATGTGATTCAGGGGCCCAGGTCCCTCTCTGGAACCTCTTAGTGAGGCAGGTGGAGGGAGCCCCTCCCTAGCCCCCCTCAGAGGCACAGCCCCCACCCTCTCCTCTTGGGTCCCAAATGGTTTGGAAAATCCTGATGGGAGCAGATGGTGGGGACAGATGGAGGGAAAAGCATCTCAAGGGCTGAATTACACAAACAAACATTGATAAAGTGATTAAAACCTCAAGCCACCCCTTTCCAAAGGGCCCTGCCCACCCCAGTCTGGAGCACGGTAGACCTCAAGGTGGGAGCCTGGGGGGGCAGGTGGTCTCTGGATACCTTGCATCTTAGCCCATCTGATCTCAGCTTCTGCCTGCCCGCCTCACTGCCGGGGACCACCCCCGGACCAGAGCCCAGGGTGGCAGAGCTGCCAGGAGCACAGCCCGGGAGGGGGATGGGGTGGGCCTGGCTGTTCCCAGGGAGCTGGGCGAGCTGGGCTGAGAGGAACAGAAAGCAGAGAGGGTGGGGGTGATGGGGAAGTCCTGCAACGCAGACCTGAAGTCAGTGGTGGGCGTAGGGGATTGTGGCGGGGCAGGAGGCTCTTGAGCCAGCCTCACTTTACAGGTAGGGCTCAGTTCCCATGGAGCAGGGCCAAACCTTATCCCACCACCCACCCCCACGGTGGAGCGGGGCAAGGCCCTTCACCTCTGGCAGATTTTTTTTAATTAATTAATTTATTTTAATTGGAGGATAATTACTTTACAATACTGTGGGTTTTGCCATACATCACATGAATCTGCCACGGGTCTGACGGGTTTCTTCATCTGTAAGATGGAAACAATAATATTAGCCCTTCCCTGGAAGGGGCCTATGAGGATTGAATGAGACGGAGCCTGTAAAGTTCAGGGCACTGAGCCTGACACAGGCGGCCTCCAGGCTGCTAACAGGGCCTCCCCACTGACAGATGATCAGGAAGGCTGGGGCTGGTTGTAGACGGTCCCTCCCCAGAGCAGCAGGCAGAGCCCCTGAGGCTGCCGGCCTCTGAAACAGAGGCTCCTCATGGATAAGGCTGATCTCTCTACCAAGCCCAAAATCCAGGACCCCCAGGGAAAGGGAAGGGGCTGCGTGTCTGCTGGGCCCTCACTATGAAGGGACATACAAGGGACATACCCTAACTATGAAGGAGGGCAATAGACCCAGGCTCAGATCTTGAAGTGGCCCCTTCCCAGCCTTGATAAGTTGAACAAAAACAACTCTTCTGACCCTCTGGCTCCTTTTTTGTAAAACCTGCATTTCCAGCTGCTTTCTGGACTTGCTCCCAGAAACCCACAGACACACCTCAGACTCAAGCCAGCCAGTATCCAGTTCATCACCTCCCACCCCAGCCTGCCCTGTGCCTGGGTCCCCCTCCATCACCACACCAGGACCCCTTCCTGCTCTTAACTCCCACACCTGATTCCTTCCCAAGTCAGCCTGTCTACTAGGGACATCTCTCAGACCTGCCCTCCTCTCTCCTTGCCACCTCCTCTGCCCAACACCCTCGTCAGATTGGCCCTGTACGCTGGCTCTGGCTCTCTTACACTTCGTGCCTTCGGTTTCTCTAAATCTAATCCCCTTCCTCTCTGTTTAATAATCTTCCATGGCTTCCCACCGCCCACCAGAGTAGGTGGACATTTCAGGCCGAGACCCCTGTCTTGGCTCTTCTTCTTCACCTTCCTTTTACAGCTCCCCACCAGCCAGCTCCTCCTCTACCAGACGGTCAGGATCGCCCTAACACCTAGAAAAGGGATCTAGAGCCAAGGCAGGGGAAAAGGGGCTCCCTGACCCCCATATCCTGCATGTGAGTTTAACCTAGTTAGAGGTGGGGTTAGAGGTGAAGCAGTGACCTTGGGGTCAGGCCCCAGCCAACAGTTGCCTGCACAATAATCCCTCTGCTGGTGTAAGCACCTCTTAGGTGGAAAGCCTTCCAGCTCTGCCAAGGAGGGACGGTGCCTTACCCGAGGTCACCTCTCCAGGTGCACCCTTTTGTCCCCTCCCCAAGTCATAAGTGACCCCTTCTGCAACAGCTTTCCTGACAGAGAAGCACTCAGATCTTTCTCAGGCATTTTCATTTCTGGCAGGTTTGCCCCTCCCGGTCCATCTCTGACTATCTGAAAATTGTTCCTGGGTTCACAGCAAATGGAATGTCACTCTTGAAAGTGGAACGAAGGGCAGGAGGCTGAGTGTCCACTTGTGACTTCAGAAGCAATTCTGCCTGGATGTATTAAAACCTGCAGATAGGACACTTGAGATTTGAGTTAAAATTAGAGTCAAGATTTTTAAAAGATGGTTCTTCCACTGGGACCTGCCTTCCAGAAGCCTTCTGGCAGCCCAGCTCTGCCCCAGGGGTTGCCCAAGCTGAAAGCTGCACCCAATACTCATGGCCAGTGACTCTCCTTCTGGGGGTCATGGGGACAGCAGACCTGACCCCACCCCTGGCCAGCGGTGTCTTCCTGGAGCCCCAGTTCCACTTCTGGGAACAGCCTCCATCCCAGAGTTGCTGGGAGGAGCCCACGAGACCCTGGGAGGGTTGTATACATGAAGGAGGCTGCTCTGTGGCATCCAGGGCTCTGCGGTGTACATTCATACAGCCCAGGGCCCCCAGCAAGAGAAAAGGTAACATCCCAGCTCAAGGCTTCTGCTGGCATGTGTGATTATTCCTATTTTATGGAAGAGGAAACAAAGAGACCACGTTCCCTGCCTGAGCCTGGGCACAGGGGTAGAGCCACATCCAGGATGGGACTCAGCTCTGTTTCCTGAGCTCTTTCCAGAAGGCTGGGATGCTGTGGGGGACTGGAATGCTGTGGAGAAGTGAGAGCTTCTAGAGGGTTCAAAAGAATGCAGAGTCCCAGAAGCCAACCAGCCCCCGGAGGCTGAGGTTGCCAAATCCCAAGGGCATCATGCTTTGGCTCTGTCTTTCTGGGAAGACAGGGTCAGCTCTCATTTCTGGTATCTTAGGCTCTTCCCGAGGCTGGGGATTGCCTCTTTGTTTCCATGGTAACAGCTCACAGAGGGGCCTCCTGAATCAGTGCAGGGGTACTGTACGGGTGCCCGCAGGTACGCATGTGCCCTGGGAACCCCTGGGATGGAGAGCCTGATGCACATGCACGCATACCCATGCACATCCTTGCATATGCTTGCACACCCAGTGCACGTGTGTGCATGCCCACACCCCCTGCACATTAAGTTACACGAACCATGTGCCCGCTAGCCGAGAAGTGGGTCAGGACACCACCCTGCCAGACATGATCCACTCTCACGGCCACCCTGACCCACTCAGGCTCAGGGAGGGACTTGGAGAAATGAAGCATTTCCACTTTGTAATGATATTTCGGGAAGATCCCTTGGATCAGGAAATGGCAACCCACTCTAGTAATCTTGCCTGGAGAATTCCATGGACAGCGGAGCCTGGCAGGCTACAGTCCATGGGGCTGCAAAGAGTCAGGCATGACTGAGCAACTTTCACTCACTTACACTATTTACTATGCGCCCAGTACTGCGTTTTCCTTTTCACATGTAACAGCTCCTATACTCCCCACAGCACCACTCTGAGAGGTGCCTGGTGAGAAAACAGGCTCAGAACAGGAAAGTGATTTGCCTGAGGTCACACAGTAGCCAAGATTTAGCCCAGGACTATTTGGCTCCTGCTCTCACCACCAGATCCCTTGGTGCCAGACCCAAGAGCACTCACACTGGGACCCACAAACACAGATGGGGTGCCTGGCAGCAGGTGGGACCGGAGCTGAGGCCTCCCACCTGGGATGCCAGGCTTCCTGAACTTACAGCTCTGAATTCCCGTTCCAGCCTCCAGCCATGGAGTGAAGGGAGGCCCAAAGGATGGCAAGGATTTGCCTTCTACTGATTTCTCCCAGTCAGTAGAAAAGAATACTGAACAGCCGGAGCAAGACCCACCGGGAATCTCCTGCTGGCAAAGCCACCTGGGTTCACTTGTCGGCTCCCTGCCCTTCCTGAGGAGGCAAGAATCCAGCTGCCAGCGTCCTGGTTCCCCAACCTCTTGAGCCTCTCAGGCAGAACTTGGGGAAACAAGGGGGCCTGAGGCCAGAGGCTAAGCCAGCCGGGTCATCCTGATAGGGAGCTGGCAGGTGAGCTGTCTTCCAGGAGGCAGCTTTCAGCAAAACGATGATGTGACCGTGAGAACAGGCTGCTGGGGAGGGAGTGAGCTCCCTGTCACTGGAGGCATCCCAGGTTGATAGGCACCGGATGCTCCCTGGTTAGGAAATTCAGGGACAGCATCATTCTCATCGTCACTGTCGTCATAGCACCAATGACTGGATACCCTTTGTGTCAGTCACTTTAAGGTACAGTAAGACTGCCACCACTGTTAATAAAAATAGCAGCTCCTGTGTATTCAGCCCTTATGTGGTTGATCATCACTGAATCCTGTGAGGCAGGCACTATTATTAGGCCCATTTACAAAGGAGGAAACTGAGGTTCCTCTGAGAGGTACGACAGCAAGGTTCAGGTTCTGCTTGGCTGGAGTCTGCGAGCTGGCCTCTTGGCACCCGGGCAGAGGAGCAAAGCAGGAGGCAGGGCGGCCTTCCCAGCTGGGGCTCTGGGTCCCCAGAGCTATTCCTATTCTGGGCCAGCACTGGCTTCCCTGTGGCCCTGGCTGGCACCCTCTGCTGGCCATGCCCTACTTCTGCAGAGTCGCTTTTTTTTTTTTTCCAGGCTGAGGGAGACCCTGAGATGTGGGAGGTGAGTGGGCTCTTGAACCTAGATCCTCACTTTAGATGGTGATACCTGAGGTCACCCAGCCAGTCAGGGGGCTGAGAGCTATCTTATTCTCAGGCTCTCACCCTTCCACCCCTCCCTGACGGGGAAGGAGTTTTATTCCTGCAGCCTTTGCTTCCCACCCCCTGCCACATCTGGAACCCCTAAAACAGAGCCTCCAGCCCCACTAGTCCTCGGGGATTTCAGTGACTGTGGCTTGTAAGCTGAGAATCTGTCTCCAAAGGCAAATCTGGGATCCAGGGTTTGAGGTAATTTAAGGCACGAAGATGATACTGACTGGCTGTGTGACGCTGGGCAAGATTCTCAACCTCTCTGAGCACTGTCAGATGGGAGTCAGTTCCTTTGTGGACTCTGAAGAATTGAAGAAATCTTTTTAAAAGAAGAGGTCTCTTTTACCCAATTCGAAGGCCTTCACTCAGACTTCTCCTCCAACTCCTCCCTTTTCCCCCTTGTCCCTCCCCACTCAACCCAGTCTTCCCTCTTCTTTATCTCTTCTCCCCACCCCCCACTATCTCTTCCACTGTTCTGCGGTGTGGATATTACCTTTCTTTTCAAGAGGAGGCATTTGAGGCTCAGAGCGGCAGAGTAACTGGCCCAGCAACACCCAGCCAGATGTTTCGGCTTAGAATCCAGACTTTGACAAGCTGCCCCCTGTCCCGTTCCCTCTCCATCTCCTCTCTCCTCACTCATCAGATCGCATCCATCAGCTTCTCCTACAAGGAGTGTCCCCAAATCCTCCATCAGCTCCTCTCCTTGTCCCTTGCCAAGACCCATCTGAGACCCATCATGATGGCTTGGCGACTGCAACAGCTTCCCTGCTTCCTCACAGGGCAGTGACTGTATGATGGTGGACTTCAGGATCATTTCCTACGTGGGTGAGCTGGTCACACAATTTTAAAAGCAGTAAGTGGGGCTTATGAAGAACTCCCAGGAGTGGGTGATTGGTGGAAGCCCCGGGACCTACCTCTCCGGAGCCTTGAGCAGGACCCACAGCTGAAAGAACAATGATAATTAAGGTAAACCTCCCGGGGGCCACCGAGGAAGATGGTTTCAGACGCACACATGAGCTTCTGCTCCATCCCAGCGTGACCATGAGGAACACTGTCTTGGTCCTGCCTTCTAGGATTTACAACCCAACCAGAGACAAGCCCTGCTATGCCTGCTGTCGGCATGCCTCGTGCCTTCCTCATGCAGGGACCCGGAGGGAAGCATCACTCTCCTATCTTAAAGGACAGGCTCAGGTTAAATACCCCCTTAAATACCCCCTGAAAGCTACAGAGTTAGCCAGGGGCCCAGCCAGGATGAAGACTCAGAGCTCCAACATCAAAGCTTGCTGCCGTACCCACTACTGCATGTGTGTGTGTGTGTGTGTGTGTGTGTGTGTGTGTGCGCGTGCGCGCGTGCGCGCACACGCTTAGTCACTATGTCTGACTCTTTACGAACTTTTGGACTGTTGTCTGCCAGGCTCCTCTATCTGTGGGATTTCCCAGGCAATCATGCTAGAGTGGGTTGCCATGCCCTCCTCCAGGGGATCTTCCTGACTCAGGGATCAGACTCGCGTCTCCTGTGTCTCCTACATTGCAGGGGAATTCTTTACCCGCTGAGCCATCAGGGAAGTCCAACCACTACATGGCCTCATCCAAATCTAAGGCAAAGCAGTACCAGACGATTTAAAAATCACCATCCCACGGTGATTTGGTCCTCGCACCGTCTGTCAGGCAGAGACCTGAATGTTCAGCAGGGCGAGGACCTGTCCGTCACATGAGAAAGTAACACTTTAAAAATGTCAATCAGATCACATCACATTTCTTCTAGAAGCTTTCCACTGCAGGCAGGATAAATCTAAGCTCTGTTCCACACCCCTGGTCCCTGTGCTACTGCTTCTAGCCACCTGCATGTCCTCCTTCCTCCTCACGAAGCCCCAGTCCCGTTGGCTTCTGTGAGTTTTCTGATGGTGCCAAACCTGTCATGTCTGTTGTACCTGCCTGCTTTTTCCTTCTTAGCTCAGATATCACAGTCTCAGACCACACTTTGCAACATTTCCCCACCCATTTTCCCACTCTAAATCATGTTCCCCCATTTTTGCTACAGCCGTGTGAGTCTCTGAAGGTATTTTAGTTAGTCACTGGTATTGTCGTTCAGTCGCCAAGTCGTGTCCGACTCTTTGCGACCCCAAGGACTGCAGCACGCCAGGCTTCCCTGTCCATCATCAACTCCTGGAGCTTGCTCAAACTCATGACCATCGAGTTGGTGATGCCATCCAACCATCTCATCCTCTGTCGTCCCCTTCTCCTCCTGCCTTCAATCTTTCCCAGCATCAGGGTCTTTTCCATTGAGTCGGTTTGTCAATCAGGTGGTCAAAGTATTGGAGCTTCAGCTTCAGTATCAGTCCTTCCAATGAATATTCAGGGTTGATTTTCTTAAGGATTGACTGGTTTGATCTCCTTGCTGAGAGTCTAAAAGACTCTTAAGTCATTATCTCACTTGTTTATTGCCTGTCTCTCCCACTGGAACATGAGATTCATGGGGGCAGGGATGTTGTCATCCCCTTCACAGCTGTGTCCTCAGGACCTAGCAAGGAACCTGGCACTTAATAGGTGCACAATATATGCTTGTTGAATGCAGAAAGCCCTCCCCAGTCCCGACTTCTCTTGCAAGCTCAGAGCAGTCTTTCACACCAATCCTGTTTTTCCTGCTCCCACTGTCACAGCCCAGAGCTTATAGCGACCCCTCCCTGCTGCCCTACTCTGCCTCCGTGTTTCCCCTCCACGTAGACGCTATGGCCTCAGGGCCAATGTTTCCTTTTTCCCCTCTGCCTCTTTCCCCTCATTTGACTAATTCCCACCTGACTGTCAGTACTAATTAAGATGCCCTCCCTGCTTTCCTTTTAAGTTTTATTTGTTTTTGGCTTTGCTGTGAGGCTGTGGGATCTTAGTTTCCCAACCGGGGATCGAACCCATACCTCTTTTGATGGAAGCACTGAGTCCTAACCACTGGACCACCAGGGAATTCCATCCTTTTACGTTAGTACTCTCTCCTGGCTCCTATAGATCTGTGGTCCCTCTTGGTCCAGAAGGCAGTCCTTTGTCTTTTAAGAGTGTCTGTCTCTTTAAGGAGTTCCTCAAGAACTTGGACCAATCTGGTTCATCCTGATGTCTTTGGCACCCAGCCCCAGGCTGTCCTGGTGCAAACATTCAAGAAACATTAAGCTGGGTTGGCCTCATCATTGCTGCGATGGGGACTTTGGGTGATTAGACAGGCCAGACCATTGTCTCCCAGCTGTATGACCCATGGCAAGCTACCTCCTCTCTTTAAGACTCAGTTTCTACATCCGTAAATGAGTATAACATTCCCAACGTCTCAGGGTGGTGAGGACTCAGGAGAAGCTTCTAGAGTGTGTGTAATGCACCGGCACATAGAAACTGTTGGGTCAGTGGGGGGTCCCTTTCCCAGTATGGTCTTGGCATACTTAGCTTAGCAACTGCCTCTGTGAGCAACCAGCCTCCTCAAGCCCTCTAGGGAATGAAAATGTATATTCGCTGGTGGGACCTGGGCCCAGGACCCTTGAGGAGCCCCCAGAGCTGAAGGAAGGATATAGGCAGACCAGATCAAGCCCTGAACTGGAAGCCATATCACTGAATTTGAGCCATGGCTCCATAATTTACTGGCTGTGCAACCCAGAGTGAGTCCTCACACCTCTCTGAGCCTCAATTTCCTGATCTGGAACAGCAGCTAATAACACTTATCAGTCTAAGACTCAAAGTAACATGGACAGCCTTTCTGCCTCTGCAGCCACCATGGTGCCTGTGAAAAAGCTTGTGGTGAAGGTGGGCAAGAAAAAAAGAAGCAGGTCCTGAAGTTTCCTCTTGACTGTACCCATCCTGAGAAGACGGACTCATGGATGCTGCCAGTTTTGAGCAGTTACTTCAAGAGACAAAGTGAAAGGAAAAACTGGGAATCTTGGGGAAGGGTCAGTGACAATCAAAAGAAGAGTAAGCAAAATTACTGCAACTTCTGTGGTGCCTTTTTCCAAAGGTATTTGAAATATCTCACCAAAAAAATATTTGAAGAAGAATAATCCATGTGATTGGTTGCATGGAGTTGCTAACAGCAAAGAAAGTTACCAATTGAACTACTTCCAGATTAACCAAGATGAAGAAAAGGAGGAAGAGGAGGATGAAAACTCAGTTATCTTGGGGGGAGGGGCTTTCTTGGTGGCTCAGTGGTAAAGAATCCACCTTCCAATGCAGGGGATATGAGTTCAACCCCTGGTCCCAGAAGGTCTCACATGCCTCGGAGCAACTACTGAAGCCCACGCACCTAGAGCCCATGCTCCAAAAGCAGCCCATGCAACAAAAGAAGGCACCTCAATGAGAAGTCCACGCAGCAACCAGAGAGTAGCCCCCACGCACCACATCTAGAGAAAAGCCCACGCAGCAACAAAGACCCAGCACAGCCATAAATAAATAGATACAATTTTAAAGCCCTCCAAACTCAGTTATCTGGAATATTTTGTATGGGTTCTTGAATAAAACTCAGGAACCAAAATAAATAAATAAGATGGACAAAAAGCCAAGTTCTGGGTAGGTGCTTGATTACCCTCAAAGCAATCTCCTGTCCTTCTCCTAATTCTTCCTGTGATTTGAAGTGTGTGTACCCATGAGGCACCCTAGACAGGGCCATGACCATTCTAGGTGGCAAAGAGGAGACTTTCCATCCTAAATGTCTGCAGCCTGGGTTAGGCACTGGAACGCTGGAGAACTCGACACTCAGGAAGATCCAAGTGCTCATGACCTCACCAGGTGTGCCAATGTGTAAGTGATCAGTCAGCCCCCCAGGAGGTTTCTGTGGAGTCCTCCTCCAAATGGAGATCTGTGCAGTTTTGGGGGACAGAGGTACACCCCTCTCCCCCTCCCACCCACATCCCCATTCATGCATTCATTCATTCTTCCACTGCTGTATTTCCAGAATGTTGCACAGAGCCTGGGACATAAGTCTCAATAAATAAATGATAGAAGAACAAGTTTTTACATGCAACACACCCTTATTGATTGTCTGCTGCTCTTAGCCCTGTGCTAAGAGATAGTGTATGGTGCACATAAAGGAACTAGCCCTGACAGCTCTCTCCCAAGATCACCCAGGGGGCTTCTAAATCCTCCCAACTCTTCCCACCCCAGACCCAGCTTCCACTGGTTGCCACGCTTCAGGCATCAGGACTTTCCCCAGAACTGAGGTAATGCCCAAGCACCCCACGCATCATGGAACCCGGGAAGGCAGCATGCCCGCAGCCACAATTCTTCAAATCCTGTCTTTCATGCCCGGTCCATCCTCCAGCCACGCTTCCCCGTCTTCTCAAACCCTCAAACACAGCCATCTCCCGCCTCCCAATGCCCTACATCTACCTGGGGTTATACCCGACGCGGCCAGCAGGTGGCGCGGAGACTCCCTTTTCCCCTTCGCTGGACTGGACTCCGGACCCCACCAGGACCCCGTCCCTCCCTCCTCTTGTCCCCAGCAGGGACAGGCGTGGACTCTGTGACCTCTAACTGACCCCTCTCCTTCCTGCTGGCTCCTGCGATGAGGCCTGAGGAGACTCCAGTTGCTCCTGCAGGCCCCGGGTTTTCTTTTCCTGCCTGGTGGGTGAGGAGGGTCCCTAAGGGGCCAAGCTGCAGCTGGTGGGGCGGGGCTGGGCGGGGTTGGGCTGAAAGCAGCTGCCAGGGAGAGAGAAAGAGAAAGAAGAAAGGGGAGAGAGAGAAAAAAGAGAGAGAAGAGGGAAAGGAGAGGAAGGGCGAGGCGCTCTGGTTCCCGGCTCCTATCCCAAACAGGTGGAGATCCCAGCTGAAGCTCACCCCAGGATAAGGTATGTAGTTGAGTAAACAGAGGGGCGGGGGTGTCAGCTAGCCAAGCAGAGCAGGCCTGGGGGTACTGAGGGGCTGGTGCTCAGCCAGAACCCTTGAGCTCCCTCCCATCTCAGCCCTTCCAAGGTGACCAAATAGAGACTTGGGGGCAGTACAGGGAGTTGTAGGATGGGCATTAGGAGATGAGGGCTCTATTGCTGCTCTGGACTTGGCTCTGTGAATCTGCACCAAGCTCTTCTCCTCTCTGAACCTCAGGTTCAGAGAGACAGAGGCAGGGGGAATCCTGAATGTGTTGTGGGATAACTTTGCAAGATGTCCCCTTTTCAAAAAGAATTAGGTCTTCCAGGGGCTTCTGAAGACCAGAAGGCTTTTAAGACCCAAAGGGATGCTCATGGTGGGATTTCAAACAATGGGGGAGGGGGCTCATTGAGAGAGAAGGGTGGTCCCTCCCTGTCAGGGGCCCTAAGGCCCTGGTCTGTTCTTCGCTACTCAGCCTTGTTTCTCTGACTGGGACTCAGCGTGAAGAGTGACACAGGGTGGGGGGTGGGGGGGCTTTCCCAGGAGTCTGGTGCTCCAGAGATGCTCTCATTATTAGGGAGAGGGTGGTGGGTGCAGCGTGAGGGCGTTTCTCTGCCACTCCAAGATCAGAAGAGTGGATGAGACCGAAGGATGTGTGGGCCGAGGCAGGCAGTGGTAGGCATATGGATGTCCCCAGGGTGATGATGGAGGGGTACTCAAGCCCTTTCTGAACTGTGGCTGCCCTTTAGAGTCATTAGCTCATTCACTGCATTCAACCAGGGCCTGAAGGGCGGGGGTCGGGGGTTGCTGGAACAACTCCTCCCTCATCCCTGCTGTTGAGAAGAGATTGTTCCAGATTGTTCTCTCTCTGGGGAGAAGCTGGCGCAGGCAGTTCTAGGATCTCAGGGATCCCAAGTGGGGAGACAGTCCAGTCAGGCACAGGATGGGGAGTCAGATGGGCCTGTATTCCCATCCTGGCTCTGCTGTGGATCCTTGGGCAAGTCCAAGCTGCTGGCTCCTGTGCAAAATGGGGATAGCAGAGCGGGCCCTGACAGGGCCGCAGGCCCTCTCGTGCATCTGGCACCTCGGGGATGCTCACTGTGGAGAGAAAAACGGAGGCCCAAGAAGGGGAAGGACTGGCCTGGGGTCTCAGGCCCTGGCCCTCACTCTCCCTCTTCCCAGCCTCAGGGTAAACACTGAGCACCCTAGCACCTACTGAGCACTCTATAGAGTCACCCACATCCCTACTGGGATTGCTCCCCGCTGCTCCCTCCTGCCCCAGTCTGCAAAGCCTGCTTGTTCTGGGGCAGGGGCAGACTGAGGGTGGGGACCCCCAGGCGAGGGGGCACAGAGGAGAGTCTCCGTGGCACTCGCCCTCCCTCTCCCCGCCGACAAAGGGCAGCGGTGGCGGCCGGGTCAGGGCTGCGCGCGGCGGGCACAGGCGCTGCGAGGCCGGGGCTCACTCAGCACGGCGGGGCGCCTAGAGCCCGGCTCGGGCTCGGGCACAGGCGAGAGGGTGGGAGCGCCAGCTGGCGCAGCCGCGCGGGCCGGGTCGGGGCCCTCGGGGTGGGGGTGGCTGGGGGGCGCCCTCCGGCCCTCACCCCGCCCCCGCGCCTCTCCCCGCAGCGGGGGCGCCCCGCCCCCCTGGGCGCCCGACGTGGACGCGGTCGCCGCCGCCGCCGCCGCCGCCGTGCGGGAGTCGCTGTCCGCGAAGCCGACATGCAGGCGGCGCGGGGCGGCGCGGGGCGGCCGGACCGGGCGGGCGGCGGGCCGGAGCGCCAGCGCGAGCGGCCGCCGGGCGCCGGAGCCGCGTCCGCCTGCGCCGCCCCGGGCCGGCCGGCCGGAGCCGCCGCCATGCACCCCGGCCCGCCCCGCGCCGCGCTCCGCCTGTGGCTGGGCTGCGTCTGCCTCGCGCTGGTGCAGGCGGGTAAGGGGGCCCCGGGCGGGGGCGCGGGTGGGCGTCCTCCGGTCCCTTCCGGGCTCCCTGGGGACCCCGTGTCTGGCCCGCTCACTGATCCCCCTTTGCCGCACCTCCAGCCCCTTTCCTGCCTACTTGACCCCCGACCCGACCTCCAGCTCTCAAACCCCCTCCCGCCACCCCTGGCCCTGGGATCTAGGGTCTTGGGATCCCCAGCCCCCTCCTCTGTTGCCCTGACCCCAGGCCTTTCCTTCAGGAGCCCTGGCTCCTTTCTGTGGCCCAGGGAGCAGCTGAGGACACGGTCCCCGCACCTCAGGCCTCTCTCCCTGTCCCCAAAGCCTTGCAGGCCAACTCTGCAGGTCGGAGTGGCCTGGGTCCTGCGGGGGAGAGTGGGGAGAGGATTGGCACCCTAGGGCACCGGGAGGTGGGGGGGTGGACCCCGAGCCTGGAGGCTGGTTGCCCCCTGGGGCCTGGCCTCCCGGGCACTCTGCCTCTCCTGATGCCCTGTGCCAGTCCCTTCTGGCTGCTGCCGCCTTGCTAGTATCCCTTCCTGCCCCCCTCCCTGGCCCAGTGCTGTCTCCCTGCTCCTGCCCTGTGTCTGTCCCCCGTCCCCCCTTGCCTCTTCTGGGGTGCAGTGTCTGCTGCCCCTGTCTGTGTATCTCTGTCTCTCTTGGACTCCACGTCTGGCTTTGTGTCCCCAGGCCCCATGCCTACGGGGCAAGGGGGGCGGCTCTAGGCTTAGGTCTTCTTCCCCTTTCAGCGCCTGCCCCTGGGGGATACAGAAGCTTCAGTGATTCTGCTGCCCCTCTCTTGGAAGGTTCTTGCTTCTCTAACCCCCACCATCCCCCTCACTCTCATTTCCTCTGGTCCTCTTTGTTCTGTCCCCACTTCCAAAAGGCCCTACCCTGTTCCCTTGACTCTCCTGTAGGGGCTCTGCTCTCAGTGACCCCGTCTTCCTCTGCTGCCTCCCCACCTGCTTCCTGGGGTTGGTAGGGTCTGGAGAAGGCCCTTCCCTGGGCTTCTCCTGCCTGGCCCTCCACAATCCTGGGGCTTCCTCTCTCAAGCCTCAGTCCCATCCCAGGGCTCGCCCAGCTAGACTCTTCTCGACCTCTGGGTCTTTCTCCTTCCCTCAAGGTCACTCACTTGACAGTGCTGTTTGTAGCAAGAGCCCTGGACTGGGAGGCCTTCTAACCGCTTTCACCAGACTCACCTTCAGCTCCTGCAACCCCGGCCACCTATGTGTCCTCCGTGCCTGTCCTCCACCCCACTCCCCACCTCCCACTGACCCTCCATGAGCCCTGGCCCTGGCCCAGGCTCATCAATTTTAGTTGGACTCTAGTGGGGCCAGTTGTGGCCAGCACGGGCCTCTGCCCTGGATTCAAGGAGCCTGGGGCTTCTCAGGCCTGGCTCTTCAGCCCCTAAGAAACTGAGACCACCCCGGGTGCCAGTCCCACCAGAGGCCTGGATTTCTTCCTTGTCACCACATAGCCACCTCAGGTTCGCCTTTCATACTTATGAGACGGTGGATCTGCACCTCACAGCAGGGGTGCTCAGACTCAGATGCCTCCCCACCCCCAGACAGCCCCTCGGCCCCAGTGAACGTCACCGTCAGGCACCTCAAGGCCAACTCTGCGGTGGTAAGCTGGGATGTCTTGGAGGACGAGGTTGTCATCGGATTTGCCATCTCTCAGCAGGTAACCCTCAAGGGGCCCTGGGAGGGAAGAACACATCCAGATACAAGTGATGGTTGGGAGAGGAGGGAAGCAGAAAGACAGAGGAACAAGGAGCAAGAGAGATGGGCAGAAAGCTGCATAGGGGGCTGGGAAAAGAGGCCCCAGAAGGGAAATCTATGGTTGGAACCTAGGAATTAGGGGCAGGATTTTGATCGTAAACAGACGTGAGTTTAGGACCTGGTTCCAGTCCATGGGGTCGCAAAGAGTTGGACACGACTGAGCAACTAACACACCAGTTCTCTTGGGTTTCCCTCGTGGCTGAGTGGTAAACAATCCACCTGCCAGTGCAGGCGACTCGGGTTCCATCCCTGGGTCAGGAGAACCCCTGGAGAAGGAAATGGCAACCCACTCCAGTATTCTTGTCTGGGAAATCCCATGGACAGAGGAGCCTGGCGGGCCACAGTCCATGGGGTCACAAAGAGCCGGGCATGATTTAGTAACTAAACAAAACAACCACCACCACCAGTTCTCTCAAGATATATGTCCTTGGACAGCTTCTGAAACCTCTCTGAGCCTATCTCCTGGCCTGTAAAATGGAGAGGTGGATACCTACCTGCAGAGGTGATGGGATGCTTGAGTCAGATTGTGGCTGTAGGGGGTTTAGCATGGTAGCCAGGGTGAAGCCTCATCACTGCTGGAGAGGTGGGCAGATGTGGCATGGTGGCCTGGGCACTGAAACCTGGGGCCCGGCTTTGCTCTCGGCAGAAGAAGGACGTGCGGATGCTGCGCTTCATCCAGGAGGTGAACACCACCACCCGCTCGTGCGCGCTCTGGGACCTGGAGGAGGACACGGAGTACATCGTGCACGTGCAGGCCATATCCATCCAGGGTCAGAGTCCCGCCAGCGAGCCCGTGCTCTTCAAGACGCCGCGCGAGGCTGAGAAGATGGCCTCGAAGAACAAAGGCAGGCCCAGGCCACCATCAGCACGGGATGGGGTGTGGGGAGGGGTGGTCCAGACTGGAAGGGTGCATGGCTGACAGAAAGCACAAAACCCGCCCCCCATCCCTCCTCAGGGCCCTGCCACCTAGTCAGACAGCCCCCTGAGAGAGGGAGGTCCACTCAGGTCCCCCAAACAATGGGACTCAAACTCGCAGCTTTAAGTCCAGTTACTGCCCCCTAAGTAGCCATCAGTATGTTCTCGAATCTCTTTTTGGGCACAAGTAGAAATAAGCCCTGATGCCGGGAGAGATTGAAGGCAGGAGGAGAAGGGGACAACAGAGGATGAGGTGGTTGGATGGCATCACCGACTCAATGGCATGAGTTTGAGTAAACTCTGGGGAGTTGGTGATGGACAGGGAGCCTGGTGTGCTGCAGTCCATGGAGTTGCAAAGAATCAGACACGACTGAGCGACTGAACTGAGAAATAGCACTTAAATTGGGGCTTGGCCCTCGATGGGTGGCTGTTGGAGGGGCAGGGAGTCCCAGACCTAGTGACCTAGCATCTCTATCCACGCAGATGAGGTGACCATGAAGGAGATGGGGAGGAACCAACAGCTGCGGACGGGCGAGGTGCTGATCATCGTCGTGGTCCTGTTCATGTGGGCCGGTGAGTCGGGCCCCGAGCTCCCCTTCACTTCACCTGGTGGGAGGGGGAAATGGGGGACCCTGACCAGACCCTTTTCTCATGCAAATGAAGGACGAGGGGCTTAGAGACAGTGAGAGAGGAGGATTTAGGAACCTAAGTTCTGCTCTGGTGGGCCAGATCTGATCCTTTCTGTAACTCACCCCTCACCAAAAAAAAAAAAAAAACAATTCAGTAGCTGCCTGGGTGGGGTTGGCCAAAAGGTTCATTTGGTTTTTCCCAGAACGTTATATAGAAAACCCCGAACGAACTTTTTGGCCAACCCAATAGGATTCTGTGAGTGCTTGTCCTCCCTCGCCCTCAAAGCAGCCATGGCTACAGCAGCCTCTCCGTCCGAGCACCTCAGGCTTGGGCCCCCTCTTATCCCACTCATCTGTCTAGACACAGCTCTGAGACCGCCTGCATGAAGCCTCCCAATCCGTGCATTAGAATGTTTCTCCTGCTTCCAGGCTCCCATGGCACACTGTGGTGCTCCTCTCTGAATGTAGCTCTTCCTAGCTAAGTTAGTTGGGCTCCTCCCTCTCTCTTTTCCCACTTGTCTGTGAGCTCCCTGAGGACAGAGACCCCTCAACCTAACCAGAATTTACTGAACAGCCACTCCATTCCAGAGAGAAGTGCTACAGCTGGGACCAAGAAGAGTCAGGTGCTTGTAAGGATCTCAGCCTGGGCGATGCCAGGCCGATATTTAACTATAACTTGACGTGATGAGTGCGGTCAGAGCATCAGGCATGGGAGCAGAGGACAGGGACTTCATTCTGGGGCTTGGAGTAGAAATCAAGAAAAACCCAGAGAGGAGGTAAATGGGGATTGTGTTTTGAAGGATGAGTAGGAGTTCACCAAGCAGCCAAAAAAGAAACGGTGTTTGGGGCATAGCGTGTGTAAGAAATGAATTAAGCTCAGTCTGGCTCAGTGCAGCTGTGACCCTAGAGAAAAGGTAGAGAGTGAGAAGGAAAGGATGGTGAGGCTGTGGACTGAAGTCTTTTTGAAGGAATTAAATACCATGTCAAAGTTATATTAACATCCATGGTTGAGAGGGCATCCGTGGTCGTTGAGGCATATGGAAAAATATGTTCTATAGATGCAAAGAGAAGCAGACGCTTGAAAGAGAAAGGAAAAGCAAAGGATTGTACAAAAGGGGAGCTTTGCTTATGTGGCGTGCTATTAGACTTGGCACAGATAGTATTCACATAATTGAAACAATATAAAATAGTGAATTAACCCCAAATTGTGGTGTAATTCTGCTAGAATGATGGGGAAGGAAGTTGAGGGGGGTTGGTGGGCTTTGTCTCCCATGGAGGGGACATCAACAGATAATCTCTCAAACAGACCAAGAAGTAGCACTCTATTAGAGTTCCCTGGTTGCCTAATGGTTAGGATTCTGAGCTTTCACTGCTGTGACCTGGGTTCAGTCCCTGGTCAAGGAACTAAGATCCCGCAAGCCATGCCAAAAGAGAAAAATAAAAAGCACTGTAAATCAAGTATAGAGGTGAAAATAGGGAAGGCCTCTATGAGAGTTGGAAGTGGTTGCCTTAATATTACACTAATGGCCTTTCAAAAACTAAAAAAGTATTAGTTTAACAGCGTTAAACATTTAGGAGAGTGCAGGCCCCGGAGTGCACACCCCAGCTGGACCCTGTGACGGTGAGTGAGTTATCTGAGCTCTGCCTCAGGTCCTCCTTGGTAACCTGGGGAGGGTAATAACTGGTGCCCCCCGAGAGCTGTGAGGGCTCAGCGAGGTGGACTGTCAGGCCCTGGCACGTGCTAGATGGATGCTCTCATTGCTCTTTGCTCTAAAGGAAAGGGGAGCCCTCTGAGGTTTAGAAAAGGGAAGGGAGGAGACAGCCTCAGAAGGGTGTTGTGGGAAGGCCGGTGAGGTGAAGGGGTTTCGGGGCTAGGGACAGGTGGACATGGGAGCCAGAGGCAGCCTCCTGCAACGGAGCGGGTGAGAGGCCACCGCAGGAGAGCTCAGCCGGGTCTAGGGGGAATGAGGCGGAGGGGCAGGGACTGGGGCTCTGGCCTCTGACTCCTCCCCCTTGTCCCCTGCAGGTGTCATCGCCCTCTTCTGCCGCCAGTATGACATCATCAAGGACAACGAACCCAACAACAACAAGGAAAAAACCAAGAGTGCGTCAGAAACCAGCACACCAGAGCACCAAGGCGGGGGGCTTCTCCGTAGCAAGGTGAGGGCAAGGTCTGAACCCTGGGGCTGGCTCCCTGGTAGTCCCTGGGCTACCGAGGCGTCAGCTTGGGGCCTGGCGTGGCTGCCGCAGGACAGAGCCCAGCTTGGCCGCTGCCCGTGTGACCCAGGGCAAGCTGCAGATTGATTTTGGACCCTCTCCTTTTGCAGAGTGCCAGGGGCCAGGAGGGGTTTAACCAGAGTGCAGCAAATAGGGGGGGCAGAGTTCCTGGTTGACGCGGGATGACGAGAGTCGGGGTTCTGGGCTCCTTCTGCTCCTGCTCTGCTGTGTGACCTTGGGCAGGTGCTTCACCTCTTTGTACCTTCGTTTCCTCTCCTGTAAAACAGATATGAAAACCCTTTCAGTGCTTGCTCTGGGCAGCTCAGAAGGAAGACGTAGAGAATGGGAGAGAATCTCATGGTTCTGACGATGGTTGTCCAACAAACATCTGGCCCTCTCCACATTTCCTCCCCTCTCCGTCTCCTTACACCCTCTGGCTTCCTGTCCTCTCTCTCGGCTTCTATCTGGCACTTTCCTGAAGCCTCTTACTAACCCCCATCTCCAGAGGCACCTCAGCAATGTCAGTGGCTGAGGCTATGCTCAAGAGGCAGATCTGCAGGAGGTGAGAGAACCGGCCGGCGGGGCGGCTCTGCTGGGGCCCGTCCTGGCCATTCAGCTCAGTGAGGCCGGAGGCTGGGCGTGAGAAGGCAGAGACCAGGCACCCAGGCGGGGCTCCTGCTTGCCTTCCACCTGAGACAAGAGCCTGGCTTTTAGGCTGCAACCCTGCTGCTCCCTTCCTTCTGGCGTCTTCTCCCTGTTTCCAAACCTTGCAAGAACTCTGTTCAATTCAGCCCTGGCCGCTTCTCTCATTTCTTCCCTCCCAGTTTCCAAACAAGCCCTCGGTGAACATCATCGAAGCGTGACTGCCTGTCTGCAGGAAGAATGATTTTATTTTTCTTCTCTGCTGGTCCCTGGGTCCATGGGCTCAGGGAGAGAGGGGGCTGCCGAGGTTGGAGATGGGGAGGCCCCGCTAGCTGCAGTCTCCCTCTGGACTCCCATCCTGGTCTGATGACGAAGGCTAAACTACAGACCCCAACTCTGCAAAAAATAAAACAAGCCACCAAACTAAAAGGCCTGGCCCCATTCTGGAAAAGGCAAAGCTGCATGAGACACAGCCTTCTTTCTGCCTCCTCGCCTCTCCTGGACTGGCCTCCTCTCTGAGAAAATGCACAAAGCTCCTGGGAGCTGACACGCACCTGGACTGACAGAAGCTGTGTCTTTCAGGGAAGCTGTGGGGCTGCCTGCCGGGCAGAGTCCTGGCTGCCATCAAGCCTTCGCTGGATCCAGCCATCAAGGACTTGTTTGTGGTGCGATGCACAACTTTGCGAGTGTGTAAGATGTTTTCTGTTCTGTTTCTTTTGGAAAACACAATTGAAGGGCTTCACTCCAGAGGGCAGAGGGATTCCCCGACTAGTGGCCTGTATCTTCTACCTTCTTTGACCCTTGTTTTTGACTGTAAGATCATCAGTCTGGGGTCTGAAGAAGACAGAATGGGAAAGAGACCTTTGAAGGTATGGGCTCCATTTCTTTAGAAAAAAAATCTCTTGGAGTTGCAACAGTGCTGGCTTGCACAACTGAAAAGATACGTCCACATGGGATACCCTGGGGGCTGCTCATCACCCCCTCCGGGTTGGACTCTGCTGGAAGGCAGGCCCAAGCCATTCACCATGGACAGTCAGCAGTCCCAGCCTCTGGGGTCTCCATATCTTGCCATCTCATCCAGGGTTCTGTGAAAGCTCCCCAGGGTCCTCATGTCCTTCCCTAGAGCCTGAGTGGTGTGAGGTGATGGGTCCCTCCCTCCACTGCCTCTTTCTGGTTTAAAACACAAATGGTGCTTGCTAAGGGAGGGCAGAGCCTTCCCTGGGACTGACAAGTTACGGCTGCGGAGTGCCTGCGTGGGAAGAGACGGACCTCTGCGTCTTCCATCGGTGACTGAGGACGAGCGTGTGGGAGACCACGCTTGGCACAAGCCTGGCACACCATAGGCGCCCAGTGCATACCTGTGGAACTGAACGATAAGAGCAATGGCCCCCAAGCTAGAGAGCTGAAAGCCATTACCCCTGACCACCCCTTCCTTCCGGTCTACAAGAGCTCTCATGGCTGGGGCAGCCGCCCCTCTGCTTTGCCCAAGTGTGGAGCACAGGGAGGGAGGAGACACAGGGTAAAAGGCAGATGTCGACAACACTAAGGGCTTCCTCATGGGAGGGCATGAGGCTCTACTCATTGTCTTGTGACTTCCATCCCTGCTGAATGGGGCTGCAAGGCCAAGGCTCCTTAGGGCAGAGGTCCTTACCTCTGATCCAGTTAGAGCAATAACCACTTTTTAAATGTAAAATAAAAAGACAAATGAAAAGGCACATCCTCGTCTTCTGGTAAATGCCCAAATGTTGCCCTCTTTTTCTGGCAGTTGGCAGCAAGTCAGGATGTGTGGAGGAGGGAGGCAGTTCTCCGTTTTGGCCTGCAGCTTCTTTAGGGACAAGCCTGCCAGCCAAGCTGGAGTTGGAAGGGAAATCTCTAACAGATGGGGGTGCACGTGTAGGAGGAGAAAATAGCTGCTCTATCCTATGACTGAGCCCCTCCCCCCACCACCCCAACCGAGGTTGGGCTGCCTCATCACATAGGTATGCAGGCTGGAGCTCAGTTTTTAAAACAAAGGGTTTTCCCCTCTGGATGGGGTTGGTGCTTTCCCTGGCCAAAGGAATGCACACAGCCCTGCTTCTCCCAGCATGAGGGGGAAGTCAGGAAGAACTGCAGGAGCTGCTGGCTGCTGCAGCTCAGAATTCACAGCATGCTGTTAAGGCTGTTAAAGGAACATCATTCTGATCCCACAGCAGGCTGGAAGGTAGAGTAATGATGCCATTAGCCAATGAGCAGACCAGTAAATGGGGCACCTTGAACATTTCTGTCTAGAGCAGGGAGGAGCTTAGAAAACATCGAGTGAGTGGGGCTTAGAGTAGGCTATTCTGGAAGGTTTTGAGAGCAGAGGGAAGCAGGTCTTGGAGTCTGGGTAAGAAAGTGGGAAATTGATTAGCACACAGAACTCCAAGCCAGACCTCAAAGAGGTACTTCCCAGGCCCTCTGAGCCTGTCCAGCGCCAGAGGATGGAGAATGTCCAGGCTGGCATCCGGTATAGACGGCTATCCGTGGGGTCCTGGGAGTGCCGCTTGCAGTCTTCACCTTGTCAGTGCCTGAAGCACGTCATCTTAGGGCTTGAGGGGAGTGGCGCAAACCACACTCCTAACTCAGTTCCATTCCCTGTAGTCATCTCCCTAAACTCCCAAGTTCCCCAACAATTGAGCTGGTCTCCAGTTAACTGGAGTTGCGCAGTGGAACCCGACCACTGTGACTTGGGCTGTCCCCTTTCTTCAGCCCTCACTTCGATCTACAGATTCCCCACAGCTTGGGAAGGGCCCAGGCAAGCCTCCTGAGACTGAGACCCCTGCCCTGCAAGACCACAGCAGGCCTGCAGGCGGATTGCTGGACTGAGGCCGGAGACCTTCAGGCCAGTTACTTCTCTGAGGGGGTCCTGGTCTCCTCTGTCAAAAACAAGAGGGTAAGAACAGAGGATTCCCAGACCTCACCCCCGCTAGAGTAGGAGCCAAAGCACTTCCCTCTGAGAACAGCGGGGAGACCCCAGGGTCTGAGGAGAGGAAGAAGGACTGGTGAATCTCCACGGGGCAGGAGGCTTTCCTTTCTCCAGTCCAGTCCCCTCCCAAAGCTCCAGACCCCAGCTTTTCAGTGTGGGCCTTCCCTGACGCTGGGAAAGATTTAGAGCAAAAGGAGAAGGGGGCAGCAGAGGATTAGATGGTTGGATAGAATCACCAACTCAAAGGACATGAATTTGAGCTAACTCTGGGAGACAGTGGAGGACAGAGGAACCTGGCATGCTGCAGTCTGTGGGCTTGCAGAGTCAGACATGACTTAGCAACTGAGCAACAGCTCCTCTCAAATCCACTTTAAAGATGTCTAGTTCAGTCCTTTACAGAAATATGTGGGATCTCACCCCTCCAGTCATGTGATGTTTCAGACCTCTACTTTCTCATCCTCTTTAAATCTATTTGACAGATTTTGGATTTTGCTTTTAAAAAGTGGCCTCCAAGAACAAAATGCTTCTGTAAACAGGACAACCCTCGCTCCCAAGCTCCATGGGTATAATATGCCCAAACCCTTGTTATTTGAAGATCTTTGTATACAAATAATTCCTTAATGATTCAGCATTTCAGGACTAGATGGCTTTAAAGATTATCCAAAAGATGACATTCCACTGCTTCCCAACAGGTGCTCGGATGGTCAGATTTTCTGTCTGTGGCACGTTCCAGTTGTCACAGGGTGAGGACAGGTGGGGAGGATTGACAAGGCGGGAGCTTTTAGTTAAGGAATTCCACTGTTAGCCAGCTGATACTTCCTGTGACAAATGGACATTTTTTTCCTGACAGGTGCTCTGGCCTACAAAGCAGGCATACCCTAGAATCAGCTTAGGAATAATTGCCTTCTCTTAGAAAAGCAGGACAGCACTAAGAAAAGCAGGGGACTCTGCTTTCTAGTTTTAGATGGTTGGGATTTTTTCTTCCTGTACAAGCTCACAAGAGGCTGGTTAGAAAATGAGCTTTTAGAGAAGGTCCACTTCTCCTCCTCCTTACTTCTCCACAACATAAACTGAGGGTAAGGGACATCACCAGCTCGGAGAACCCCGCCTGGTCTCTGAAACCTTTGATGCCTACAGTAACACACTGTTAAAAAGGAAATAAGCGGTTACTGGACAAAGGAACACCTACGCCTGCAAGGACAAAATGGGTATGTGTATATATGCGAGTCAAGAAACCCTTGGGTTCAGACAAGACTATCAAATAGCTGGGTATTTAGCAAATTAATATTGAGCCTTTCGCCTGCACTATAGAATACATGTTAGACAAAACTTACGGCACAGCAGGACAGAGACCCTGTCCAAACACGTTGCTCCTTATTTCCTCAGCACAAGCTGAGACGGTGAACGCAGGGGCAAATGCAGTGACAGCTTCTGCCTTCCCCTTCATCCTGCTCCTGAGGTGAGTCTAAGAAGCTTAGGTTCACAAAAGGGATCTAAGCAAGAAACGCTGTGTCTCCCGCACCTACCCACACTTATCTGACCTTCGCCCCAGGTTCTAGGAGCGGATTTCTGGAGAGGCTGGGTTAAGAACAACTATCAGTTCTGGTTTCTCACATCCCTTTCAAAGGAAGACGGCCCCAGGTAGCTCGGCTTCTTCCTCAGTCAGTGCTGGCGCTGGGGGCAGAGCCACAGGGGGCAGCTGTCCAGCCACAGGAAGGAATCACGGCAACGCCTGTGTGACGGGCCGAGCCCTCCCCCCACTCTGCAGAAACAGCAGCACAGGGATATTTCAGGCTCGCTCTGTGTCAGGCTCCTGACGTGCACTATATGTAGCTGCAAATCCCAATCAATCTCAACATTTCTTAACTGCTGGAACGCCTTTCTCAACACTGTAATTTACCCTCAGAAGAATTGGGAGCACACACCCTCGCCTCCCCAATGCCACGTTCTACTAACTGCCACCCCCTCCCACGCCCCACCAACCTACCTACGTAGAGAAGGAAGGAACCCTCCCTTAGAGGCCGCAACAGAAGGCCATAGTACATAAGCCACTGACAAGAACTTTTATTTCTTCTTAATGACATTAAACACAACTGCTACAGGGGAAAAACATGATACACAGGAGGCACCAAACTTCAGTTTCATAATTGATCCTGACAACAACCGAAGTAAACTGGGGTCGAATTAGATGCAAAACTACAGGTTATTTCAGGCTCTTTTAGTTACAAGTGAACTATGTAAACAGCACAAGTCTACTCTGCACTGTTAAGACCCCTGTGGTGAGAATGTCATCACAGATGAAGAAAGCTTGGTAGGCAGTTCAGTGCACAGAGCCCTTACTCAAATAAAACAATATGGCAAGAATTCTACACGAAAATTAGATTTAAGAGGCCAACACCAAATATGAGATACGTAGCGTTTAAAAACAAATTCAAACGCCAGATTCTAAGCACTACCATCTTTAAGGCGAACATGCCTGATAATGAGTTTTCTTTGGCTTTGTTTTTCTTCTTAAAGAATACCATGTTAACCGCTAGGGAACAGTTCTCTCCTCCCCCAGTCCAAGAGATTTAATTAAGCTGCTAAAGCTTTGGAAAAATAGAATTATTTGAGCAAAGAGGAAATGTGATTGTCACATTTTCAAGATAACCCATCACTCATTAGATTTGGCAAAGGCGATGCTCCCGTGACATGTCAGTCTTAGACCTTCCTGCACCAGGGAGGCAAGAGCGTGAGACTTCAGACTTCTGCCCAAGCCAACGGCCATCCCTTTACTCCCTGGTGATCGGTGGGCAATAAGACACTACAAGGCTAGATATTCCAGCAATACTTAGTTCTAACTATGCTATAGTTTCAAAGTTGGATGTTCGTCTGTCCCACTCCATCAAGCTGATTTACGCAAACTTAGAGAAGTGACTGACGTTGTAAATGCCAACTGAAATAACAGATTTTGACTCTTGCCTTTGAACAGAACTTCTCCTTTGCATTTTGGCCCCAGACTCGCAACCAAATTTCCAAGAAAAGAGACTCCTTGACTGGACAGAAATGGTAAACACTTAGGGACATCCATCTAAATTTACTGATAACAATGACTAAGTTTCTCCCAAGTCAGTTTCTAAAGCAGAGTAGGATGTTTATGTTAGATTACTTGCAGACAAAGATGGGGCTGATGGAGCAACAAAACCTGACAGGCAGCGAGCCCAGTATCACAGGCTGTGCCATAGCAACTAGGTACAACCTTCACAGAGAGTGAACAAGAGCACAGATGCCAAACTGCAAAATCTCCCAAGAGATGTCTAGAGCTGTCTGTAAAGAGAATAACAAACTCCAAAGACATTAAGGTAGCTGCACAAAGCTCGTCAACTTAGCTTAGAGTACTATTCCTTAAGATCAGGTAATGCTTTGTGCACCGGCTTCATCAAAACTATTTTTCATCAAAACTATTTTAAATCCACTTTAGTAGTTTTGTAAAACTGTACATCCTCTGACCAAGTGAGGAGGTGGTAACATCTGGATCAAAAGGCACCTCTTATTAACTAATAACGGAGACAAAGGACAGCTTCCCAAAGTCTCTTCCATAGGATGGAGGCTCACTAACTCGCCAACTCATACTCAAAGCTGGGTTCAGCAGATGAGACTGAAGACCAACTGACACCTCTCAATAGCACTGCCTTCTGGCCTGTCCTAGAGTCAAGACTCTGGGTGGGCAGCTCTTCAGTAAAGAGTGCAATGAGGCTGTTCTTAAGAGGCATCTCTATGTCAAACAGGATACAGGAATATGCCAGTAGAGCCCTAAGATCACTGGGGAAACAAGGAAGGAAGGAAAATCCTTGAAGAAAGACAGAGAAGGCAATCAGTCACAATACCACAAATCAAAAGAGGTTGTTAGTCACCAGTCTTCTGTTAAGAGTTAAGCTATCTAAGACTTAGAAACACTACTGTGCAAAATAAATTTAATGAAGAATGGAAAAAAAAAAAAAAGCCAAAAAAGGCAGCCAGTAGGTACAAAAAGAAGAGAAGATTTACACTTTTAATTTGTCCTTTCAACTACTTCAGATGTCCTGGATTACCAACTTTAAAATACTGACAGGTATTCAGAGATGCAAATAAAAAAAGTAGAAGGGTTGTTAAAAGTGACTTGTATCCATTTATAAGTCATCAGCAATAATTAAAACTGGTTTGCAGCCTGATAAAGAACCTCTTCCTTCAAGAGATTAAAGAATGATTTCTTTTGGGCACCAGAAGTAGACTTCACCTCTGCACAGAGGTGGCTCTTTGCTTGAGCCGGGATGTTCTGACTTAATGCTGGCTTTCAGGAGGCAGCCACCTTTAATTTAAATTAAAAAATTAAAACTATGCCAACTCAACACTGCTTAAATGCACACACACACAAAAACAAAGGACCTTATACAAAAAATTTCAAGTCAGCAATATGCATTTCCAAAAGGTGACAAGTTCTTTAAATAAAAATATTGTGAAAAATAAAATTCGAAATCTACAAAGCATGGAACAGCAGAAGATGAGATGCTGCTCTGGACAGGACCCTGGGTAGGGCCCTTCACTGCTGATGGGAGGAGACAAATGGACCGTATGGGAAATCTGGTAGACGCTGGAACCGATGGTGGCTTCGCTTATTCCGGTCAACCCACTGGGTCAGACTGTATCTTTGCAGAGATTTCTGTCGGAACCGGGCGTAGTTTCTATCAGGAAAGGGGGAAAATAAAAAGAGGACAGATGAGGGTTTCGGCTGGAATGGCTATTTATACACAAAAAAAGGCCAAGATAACTATTTAAAGAATATTGTTATTTTAGAAAATTGGATATTCATATTTTGATTCTCACAATTTTAGAAATTTGTATTATCTTCCTGATATGAAAGTCATTCTGTAAGCATTTCCCTTCAATTTCCAAAGCCACCTAATTCCCATATAAGTATTATGGTAACATGGTCCACATACATGAATGTTCTAAGAAAAACCAGTGTGTAGTATATAGTAATGTTTAAGTGGGAAAAAACCATTTCTTTCCTCGGGAAACATTCAAGACAGGATTTATACTTTGTTGCTTGCATCAGATCCGTACCTCCAACAGGACCTCACTGTCTGACACAGCTCAAGGTTGCTCAGGACACAGCAGTTAAAATTAGAATAAAATTCCCAGAGAAGGTAAGGCATCACATGAGTATCACATTGTAAGTTAGGAGACTGAACAGACTCAAAGACTGAGAGCCTCCTTTAGTCTTATACTGGGCTAGGGCTTGGAGCAGGACCCTCTGAGTTAATTTCATCCCATTCTCAACTCAGCTGTTCCTAATAAACACCTGGGGAGCTTTTTATTTTTTTCTTTTTCAAGATACAGATTCTTGGCCCCTCTCTCCACCTTTAGACTTAATAACTTAAGAGTCCCTGGACATCTGTATTTCTAGGTATCTCCATAGGTAATTTTGTGGAAGAGCCAAAGTTGAAAGTAATTTTAGCAGCACTTAGCATTTATCTAGCCCTATATGCAAATACTTGCTGAATTCTTTAAACATGTCACCTCATTTAATCCTAATGACAATCCTACCAGCAAAGTTACTCCAATTTAAACTCCTTGTACAGATTTAGGAAACTGAGCCTCAGATAAAGTAACTTCCCCAAGGTTATATAGTTGAGTAAGTAGAAGGGCCTAGATTTGAATTCACATCTGACTGCATAATTTAATAACTATTACACAACACTGCTGTTCTAAGAACCGCTGTCATTTTGGTTACTATAGAGGAAATGCTGAGTGTAAAGGCCGGATGTGGGAGCACATCTGATATACTTGGAAAATAGCGGGGAAGCCAGTGTGACCAGAGCAGACTTAAGCAAAGTGAACAGTAGAGGAGAGGGCGTTGATGAGCTAACCAAGCCAGGTTAGACCATGCAGATAGGCACTTGCAGGGGATCATGGAGATGGGAAGCCACTGGAAAATTCTGAGCAAAGAGAATCTGACTTATGCTTATGGCCGACAATCTCTTTGGCTGCTCAAGTTGAGAACAGTACACAGGCAAGGGCAGAAGTAGGAAGATCATTTAGGAGACTTGCAACAACCCAAGTGAAAATGATTGAGAAATGGTCAAGTTCTGGATAATATACATAAGAGCTTATAGGATCTGCTGATGCACCGACTATGGAGTAAGGACTTACAGGTGACTCCAAGGTTTCTGAGTAATTGGATCAAGTAACCGAATAGAACTGTAAAACAACAATGCATCAAGAAACCAGAAGATTTCAAGACTAGAAAGACCCTTTGAGGTCAATTAGTCTAATATCTTATTTTACTGTTGATAGGACCAGAGAAATGAAGTAACTGGATCACAATCATGTAGCTAGTTAAAAAGTGCAAAGCTAGGATCAAATCCCAAGTTTCCTGAATTGTAGTCCAATTCTTATTCCATTATACTATCTCACTTCTTTTCTACCTCTGTAGTTAAACAACAATTACAGCCCCATGCCCTACCACAATTCTCCCGCAGCAAAATTCTACCCTTTTCTTGCTTCTTCTAAATACCCACTTACCGCCTGGTGAGGTCTGAAGGGTGCTGCCATTTCTGGTTGTGCATGTGATGAACTTGATCCATCAAGGCACACAGCTCCCCCAAGGTACCTGTGACACAGAGAGATCAGTGGTGAGGAAGCAGCTCAGGGAACTACCATGTCAGCCTAGGTCAAAATATGTGCTTTTAGGAAAAGAGAAAATAGGCACTGGTTCTAAAACTATTTATGATTATCACAAGCACAAAAACTACAAGCCAGAGAGGAAACCTTGCTCTTGGATGATATGAAGATGAAGCAGCAATAATGACAGCCACCATTCGTTCATTCAACATTTATTAGCTCCTATAATATGTGAGAATCTTTACTGGGCCCCAGAATATGGTGCAGACGAGACACTGGACCTATCCAATGATGTTTATACAGGAGACAGGCAATTCCAAAGCTGTGCTAAGTGTAGTGTCAGGAGGAATACGTGATGCTATATGAACACAAAGACTGGAGAATGGGGGTTTAAAAAAGTCCCGTCCAGGGGAAGTAAATTATAAGCAGGGATCTAAAGGATGTATAGAAGTTAATGAGGTAAAGGGGTGGGAGGTAGGAGTAGCCAATAGAAATAGCTAATATAAAGGCCCAGAGACACAAGACAGTGAAACATTCAAGAAACAAGAGAAGTTGAGAATAGAAGGTGGGTGGGGGCTTTCTGCTTAACAAGAAAAATCACTGGAGGCAATTTCTCAAACACCTAGGATCCAGGCAAGGTCCTAGGCACTTTAGATATTATCTTACTAATTCTGAAAAAATACCTTGAATGGAGATAGATTTTATAAACATCATTTGAGAGATGGGAAACTGTGGCTCAGGGAGGTGAACCTGCCTTAAATGATTATTAAACTGGACTCAAAACCGGCTCCTGTTAGGTTCTATGCTTTTGTCACTTTGATAACACTTATTTTGCACTTAAGGGCTAAGACTTAGGCTGAAGCTCACAAAAGCAAAACTTATGGTTAGAATAAAATAATTCCCCTTGACCAGTGGCTCTCAAATTTTAACACGCATCAAAATCAGCTGCAAATATAAAGCAGGTGCTGGGCCCCATCCCTAGCTTCTGTAGGTTTGGAGTGTGACAGGAGAATTTGCTTTTCTAACAAAGGCCCAAGTGATGTGCTGCTGCTGGTCTGGATATCACACTTTGAGAACCACTGTCCTAGACAGTGGAAACCTTTCTTCCAGCGGCTTTACATATTTCTCATTACCTTTCCTACTCTGCTCTCAGAAACCAAGAGCTGTCCAACTAGGCTACAGATCATCTTTTCAAGTTCTGGTGAAAGATATTTACTCAACTTTTACAACCCATTTAATTTATTTGAAGCCTCAAAAAGCCCAACTCTGTAGAAAAAGTATATACTTTGGAATTACGCATACTTGAGTTAAAATTCCAATCCAGCCACTAACTAGCTCGGTGACCCTGGGCAAATCATTTCACTTACCTATGAAATGTGGACAGTAGTAATATTTTGCTTGAAGTTGAATATTAGAGATATAGTACATAAAAGATCTAGCATACTTCCTGGCACACAGGCAGCGTGCAGTAAGTGGTAGCTATTATCATTATGTTACAGCCTCAGGACTGTTAGTTTGCAAAGACTCTTCCTATGATAGTCAATCACCTATTTACATGGAAAAATGCCTATTATATGCATCAGTCTACATATAAACTATGACGTTTTACAACACTCAGCTGAAATTCTCTAACCATAATGAGACGATACTTTTCAGGAAAAATTTAAGATTCATTACATTAAAAATTTCTATGCAGTTTAAAAAAGCACAACCAAGGGAAAAAGAAGGTAACTGACAAGATGAAAAGTATACTTGAAATGTATTTGCAAGGGTTTACTGTCCTTATTCTATAAAGATCAGTCTCCTCATGAAACAAACAAAAGAGATCAAGGACATGAATAGGTAATTCACGAATGTAATATAGTAATCAAGGTTGTTGTTCAGCTGCTAAATCATGTCCAGTGCTTTGTGACCCAGTGAACTGCAGCACACCAGGCTTCCCTGTCCTTCACTATCCCAGAGCTTGCTCAAACTCATCCATGAGTAGATGATGCCATCCAACCATGTCCTTCTCCTCATGCCCTCAGTCTCTCCCAACATCAGGGTCTTTTTCAATCAATAAACACAACAAAAAGATGTTCAATTTCATTAATATAAAAATAAAACATATTAATCTCACTTCTTGAGAAGGAAATACAAATCAGAAATGAGTTTTCCCTTTAAGAGAGAGGTAGCTTTTGATTAGAAAATCCTTGGCCAATTTGATTTGTTAAGCTAAAATCAAAGTTTTCTATTCAAATTGCCTTTCCTTTATCATACTTTCACATCATTAGCGGCCCCCTTCTTCTACCCCCCACAAAAAGAACATTTCAATGTTCTTTGGCGAGGAAATCAGGTTTGTAAGAATTTCAAGATACATTTTTTTCTGACAAAGCATCATCAAAGGAGGGCTGGCAAGATATGAAAAGTCTAGTGTCCAATCTCAAAATGGAACATGATAATCTTCAAACCATGTCCTTCAGCTCACTCAACTCTTCCACCTAGACTCAACTGTCCTGATGATGGAGACTAAAGATACACCATAAACCTCCAACAAAGAAACTCATTCACTTTAAGAAAAGAAAATGGCTGATTGATTAGGCCCAAGTATTCCAAGTATTCAACTGCTAGCATTTACCATGTATCAGGCAGTATTCTACGTGCTTTACATATATTAGCTCATTTATTCCTTACAACAATCTTATAAGGTATTTCCTCCAATTTACAAATGAAGAAACTGAGGCACAGAGAGGAAATTCAAACAGCTAGTTACAGAGTCCGAATTCCAACAAAATAATACCATCACAGGGTTGAGTGTCCTTAAACATTTTCTAGGACTGACATTTCACTGTGGGGATTAGAAAACAAGAATCATATATTGCAAAATGTCTTGTATATCCAGTTGGTACCTAACACAGCACTGAATAAACAAAGGCCCAAAAATTAGCTTATGCATCAAGAAATGTTAATTTTCATTAGCACTATGAACTTATTGATGTACCAGGGTAAGCTTTATTATTAGTAAGACAATGATCTAGAGATACTGGGAACTAATATTTTTCAAGTATGTATTATGTACCAAGCACTCGGCTAACTGCTTTGCATTCTTGCTGTTGTTCAGTCACTCAGTCATGTCCGACTTCGCAACTCCGTGGACTACAGCACACCAAGATTCCCTGTCCTTCATCATCTATCGGAGCTTGCTCAAACTCATGTCCAACGAGTCGGTGTATATATCCTATCATTTAATCCCAACACCTACATGAGGCAAATTACATAATCTCCATTTTATTCATGAATAAACTGAAACTTAGAAAAGATACTCATCTGTGTGTGCATGCTAAGTTGCTTCGTTTGTGCCTGACTCTTTGCATCCCTATAGACTGTAGCCTGCCAGGCTCCTCTGTCCATGGGATTCTCCAGGCAAGAATACTGGAGTGTGTTGCCATTTCCTACTCCAGGAGATCTTCCCAACCCAGGGATTGAACCTCCATCTCCTCCAGCTCCTGTGTTGCAGGTGGATTCTTTCCTGTTGAGCCACTGGGGAAGCCTGATACTCAACTATCATCAAGTAAATGGGAAAGCCAGCATTCAAACCCATATGGAGCTATTAATCCAAAAACCTTATTTCAGCTCATAGCTTCAGTCTCTTCTTCCTACAAATTTAGAGATGCTAACAAGAATGGAAACACTTTACTTTTCTCTTCTCTTCATAGTTTTTAACAGATGGGCTTTCTTGGACCAATAATCAGGACCACGGTTTTATTTTAAGTCGTGGCTAAAAGGTGGTGAAGACCGTCCTTTGTTTTGTGGCTAAGAATGAAATTCATCTAAGAATGAAATTAGGAGGAAAAAACCTCAACATTTCAAACATGGGATCAGCAGTTCACTGAAACCTTAATCTATAAATATGCAGCTGACTGATTTGAGGGAAAATCCAGTCTAGTAATTATCCTTAATAGGTTAAAAGTAAATCAATTATTGTAATATAATTGATAATGTTGAATGCTTGCTATGCCAATGGCCCTTCTGACAGGTCTTACACATCACCATACTTTGTACCATGTGACCAAGAACAAAGACTCTCTCTGCTGGCTAATGATCTAAGAGCTGGCCTAGCACCAGCAGATCATTAAGTGAATCAATCAGATACTCTCCCTTGGAATGTGAACAAGAGCCTAAATAATAAGAAGACAGAGAACAGCACACACAGGCAGGGCTCTAGGACAGGATGGACACTTGAGATAGCTAGTAAAGAGCAGCAGAAGCACTAGTTATGGAGACAGATTAGAAGGATCAGGATCAATAACTCAGCAGGGAAAACCTATTATATAGGAAACAAAAGGCACTTGTTTTGAAGGGGCCTGGCTCTATGGCTGATTCTTCTTTAGTATGAGACAGAGCTACATTGTTGAGCCTCTAATCTTCCTCTTTTCCTATAAATCCTTAAATTCAGTTACTTAAAGGCAATCACAATGTCTCTATTTAATGTAATAAAAAAATACCTAGTACAGGGGAGGGAATGAAAAAGGAAAGGAAAAAAAACTGTGCTACAGGGTTACAGGCTACTGCTTTTCAGTTCATTTGCTCAGTCGTGTCTGACTCTTTGTGACCCCATGGCCTGCAATACGCCAGGCTTCCCTGTCCATCACCAACTCCTGGAGCTCGCTCAAACTCATGTCCATTGAGTTGGTGATGCCATCCAACCATCTCATCCTCTGTCGTCCCTTTCCCCTCCCGCCTTCAATCTTTCCCAGCATGAGGATCTTTTCCAATGAATCAGTTCTTTACATCAGGTGGCCAAAGTATTGGAGCTTCAGCTTCAGCATCAGTCCTTCTAATGAATATTCAGGATTGATTTCCTTTAGGATTGACTGGTTGATCTTCTTGCTGTCCAAGGGACTCTTTTACAAAGAGATTAATTAAATAGGAGTAGGGAATTCCCTGGCAGTCCAATGGTTAGGACTCTGAGCTCTCACTGCTGAGGGCCCTGGGTTCAATCCCTGGTAGGGGAATTAAGATCCCACATCCCACAAGTCATGTGGTACCATCAAAACAGAAAAAAGAAAAAAAAAAGATTAACCGGAAAGCAAGAATGCAAACATGTCACCTCCGGGTCAATGGAACTATGATAAGGGATTTTACTTGCAGTCCAGTGGTTAAGACTCCATGCTCCTAATGCAGGAGACACAGGTTCAGTCCCTGCGCTCAGAACTAACATCCCACATACCATGAAGTATGGCCAAAAAACCAGCAAACAAACAAAAAAAACCCCCTATGATGATTTAGTACAAATCTTGACTGGTTTTCCATGCACACAAGGCAAAAAGCGAAAAAAATAGAAGTTACATAATTCACTTCTGCAGTGATGTATTATATAGGGGATACTGAATGATGTATGAATGCCCTTAACAGTACTGGCAAATACAGAAACAGAATTTACATAACCACTGCTGCTTATGATCTTCAGCAAAAATCAAAGCAGAGACTTCTAATCATAACGAATGGGCATATCTCTACTGCAAGCAACTAGAGACTAGGCAAAATGTATGAAACAACTGTTTTCAGACTGCTCAGAATTGTGATCTGTAAGGGAAGGTAACAGATTCCTTTAGTCTTAAAGGAAATCAGTCCTGAATATTCATTGGAAGGACTGATGCTGAAGCGCCAATACTTTGGTCACCTGATGCAAAGAACTGACTCATTGGGAAACACCCTGACGCTGGGAAAGATTGAAGGCAGGAGGAGAAGGGGACTACAGAGGATGAGATGGTTGGATGGCATCACCGACTCGATGGACATGAGTTTGAGCAAGCTCCGGGAGTTGGTGATGGACAGGGAAGCCTGGCGTGCTTCGGTCCATGGGGTCGCAAAGAGTCGGACACAACTGAGCGACTGAACTGAAATGAAAGGAAGGGAAACAAGTGAGATGAGACTCGAAATTTCCTATGAGTCTAGGAGCTTATAATTTTTTAAAATTAAAATACTGTTTTTTAAATGAAGGCCCAACAAACATAAAATAAGTAAACAAAAGCAAAGAGACTTCATCACCAGCAGATCTGCACCATGGGAAACTAAAAGGAGTTCACCAGGAAAAAAGAAAATGTGAGACGGAAACAAATCAAGAGCACTGGAAATGGAAATATGTGAGTAAATATAAAAATCCTTTTCTCATTTAAAAAACATTTTAAAAAGATATCTGTCTTGGGACTTTCCTGGAGGTCCAATGGTTAAGACTTCTCACTTCCCGTGCAGAAGGTGTGGGTTTGATCCCTGCTTAGGGAACAAAGATTCTGCATGTCATGCAGCATGGCCAAGAAATTAAAAAAAATAACTACTTACATTAAAAGCAATAATATATTGAAGAGTTTATAATATATGTATATATGAAATCAATAGCAAAAAAGTGCAGATTTGGAAGGGTACTGCTGTCAGGGCCTTCCAGTATATGTTAAAGTGTTAGTCATTCAGTCCTGTCCAGCTCTTTGAGACCCATGGACTGTAGGCTGCCAGGCTCCTCTGTTCATGGAATTCTCCAGGCAAGAATACTCTAGTAAGTTGCCATTCCCTTCTTCAGAGGATCTTCCCGACCCAGGGATGGAACTCAGGTCTCCTGCATGGCAGGCATATTCTTTACCATCTGAGCCACTAGGGAAGCTTAACAGTATAAGTGGTAACTATCTGAAGGTAGAGTGATTAAAGATGTGTACTGTAATCTATAGAGCAACAGTTCTCAAAGTATGTCCTATGGTCCCCAGGAGTTCTCAGTTCTCTTCAAAGCCTTCACAAGATCAAAACTATTTTCATAACAATACTAAAATGTTATTTGCTTTTACTACTTGTAACTTACCAGTGTACTGGGGAGTTTTCAAGAGGCTACATGACATGATATGGAACCCAGAACCACATATGAGAATCTGGTAGTTTTCTATTAAGCCAGATATTAAATGTAATCATTGCATTCTTCTCCCTAAAATTTTTTTAAAATTCTTTTTATTTATTTAATGAATTTATTTGGCTGTACCAGGTCTTAGTTATGGCATATGGGATCTTAGTTCCCTGACCAGGGACTGAACCCAGGCCCCCTGCGTTGGGAGCATGGAGTCTTTTTAGTCACTGGACCACCAGGAAAGTCCCAAAATTTTGGCTTTGTTTTGAAAATTACAGTTATTTCTAATAAAAACACTATGTTAACATGCAATGAATTTGTTACCTTAAAATATATGAATAAACATTTTAATAATTTACCAGTTATCTGGTTGCATAAAGATAGATACAATGCACACAAACAAACACTTTGGGACTCTCAATTTTTAAGAGTATGAATAATCTGTAAAACTGCAAATGAGTCCTGAGACCAAAAACTTTGAAAACTACTATCCTAGAACCACCACTGAAAATAAAACAAAGAGGTATAGGTAGTAAGTCAAGCATGGAGATAAGAGAAAATACTTAAAAATACTCAAAAAAAGCAGGAAAAGATGAAAGAAGAAACAACTGGTAGACAAACAGAAAACAAGTGATAAATGTTAGATTTAAATCCAACCATGCTGATAATTATATTAAATATAACCGAAATAACACCTGAATTAAAAGACAGACTGTGAGACACTAGGGGAAAAAAGCAAGACCTAACTATATGTTGTCTATAAGACATCCATTTTAAACACAAAGATATAGCTAGGTTAAAAGGATGAAAAAAAACATACCATGCAAACACTAGTCAAAAGAAAGCTCAAATGGCAATATTAATATTAGACAAATAAGACTCCAAAACAAGAAATATTACTAAGAGTATAGAGAGTTCATAATGATAAAGGAATCAATTTTATGTCAATATTATGTCACAAGGACGTAATATTCCTAAACATATTACGCATCAAATTGCAGAGTTTCAAAATACATGAGGCAAAAATGACAGAACCGAAAAGAGAAATAAAAACATCTTCAACTAGGGTTAGAGATATGAACACTTCTTTTTTAATAAAAAAATCTGTAAGGATATAGAATTGAACACCACTATCAACCACCAAAACCTCATTGAAATTTATAGAACACTTTACCAAAATCAGAATATACATTTTCAAGTACACATGGAACATTCACCAAGATAGACCATATGCTGGCCTATAAAGTAAGCCACAGTTTATTTAAAAGGACTGAAATCACACCAAGTATATTCTCTAACCGTAAGAGAATTAAACTAGATATAATAGGAAGATAGCTGAAAATTCCTAAATATTTGGAAATAAAGCAACACACTTCAAGAAATCACAAAGGAAATTAGAAATTGCTTTGAAAGAAATGAAAATGAACACACATCAAATTTGTGAGATGCACCTAAGTAGCACTTAAGAGGGAAATCTGAGACTTTAAATGCTTACAGGAGTTAGAAGGTCTCAAACCAGTGCTCTAAGTTTCCACAATAAAAGCTACAGAACAAGAGCAAATTAAACCCAAAGTAAATGGAAAAGAAATAATAAAGTGAAGAAAAGAAAATAGCCAAAAATAATATAGAAATATGAAACTAAAGACTTACTTTTTAGGAAAAAATAAAATTAATAAAGCTTTAACTAGATTTAAGAAAAAAAATGACAAATTACCAATATTAGAAATGAAACAGTGAACATCACTACAGATCCTACAGTAAAGAAATAATAAGGAAATATTAAGAATAATTTTATGCCAATAAAGTAATCAACTTAGATAAAATGGACAAATTCCTTATAAGAGAAATTACTAAAATGGACTCAAGACGATAAAGAAATTCTGAAAAGCCCTATACCCACTATTAATACATCTGTAGTTAGAAACCCTGCCAGTAAGAAAAGTCCAGGCTTTATGAGTAAATTCTACCAAACATATAAAGGAAGAAACAATACCAATCCTGCAACAAACTGAGAAACTGAGAAGAAAACAATTCCCAACTAATTTTATGAAGCCAGCATCACCATGATACTTGAACCAGAAGAGGACAATACATACAAGAAAAATTAAAGACCAATATTCGTTATGAACAAGACAAAAAAAAAACCTAAAAAGACTAGCATATTGACTAAAGATAATTCATCAAGACCTAGTGAGATTATCCCAGGAATGCACATTGGTCTAACAGACAAAAAAAGGTCAATAAATGTAATACACATTACAGAAAAAAAGGAGAAACACCACGACTCAAGTAAAGTTCATTCGACAAAGTTCACTTATTCATGATAAAAACTCCCACAAAACTACTAATAAAAAGGGAACTTCCTTACCTGATAAAGAGCATCTATGATAAAGCTATATCTAATGTATCATACTTAATGTACTAGAGGTCCTAGAGGTCCTAATAATGTACTAATGTATGATAAAGGTGCTATCAGGCAAGAAATAAAAAGCTTACAGATCAGAAAGGAAGGAGTAAACTGTCCTTATTTGCAGATAAGGTCATGTTAACATAGTCTAAGGAGTCTATTAAAAAGTTACTAGAAGTTAACAGAAAAATTTAGCATGGTTGTAGGATGTTAAGTTCAACATAAAAAATCAATTGTAAAAAAACCCAACACAACCATCTCATCCTCTGTCATCCCCTTCTCCCAGAAAAGCCAAATAAATAAATACTAAATATATATATATATATATATAGTCTGTATATGCTAGCAATGACCAGCTAGAAATTGAAATTTTATCAGTTACAATATCATAAAAAGCATAAATGCTTATGAATTAATTTAACAAAGTATGTACAAGACCTGCACAAAAAACTGCTAAGAAATTAAACACAGAAATAAATGGAGATATATCCTCATCCATGATCCTCATCATGCATTGGAAGCCTCAAAATCATTATAATATCAACTTTCCCCAAACTGCTCTACAGATGCAACACAATCCCAATGAAATACCCAACAGGTATTTTTTTTTAAACAAATTGACATGCTAAAACTGATTTTTTAAAATTATGGAAATTCAAAGGACCAAACAATTTTAAGACTTACTATAAAGTTATAGTAATATTGACATAAGAAAAGATTCATGTACCAATGGAACAGACAATTCAGAAATAAATCCATGGAAAATATAATCTTTTTAATGTTAGAACTAGATACTCATATTTAAAAACAAAACAATCACAACAAAAAGCCTAAGACTTTGCCTTACAAAAGCCATAAAATAGTATAATCACTTTGGAAAACAGTTTGGAAGTTTCTTATAGAGTTAAAAAAAGACAGATATTAAATGACTCAGTAATTCCACTAATTATTTACCTTAGAGAAATGAACACATTAACACAAAAATCCCATATATGTATGTTCATAGATGCTTTATTCATAATAACAAAAAACTAGAAACAGAAATGTCTATCAACAAATGACTAAACTGTGGTATATTTATACAAGGAAAAATTCAGCAGTGAAAAACTACTGATATAGACAACAATATGGAGTCATTTGTTGTTGTTTTAAAAAAACTATTTCAAGTAAAAAACCAAACACAAGAGCACATATTGCATGATTCCATTTATATGAAATCCTGCTGCTGCTGCTGCTAAGTCGCTTCAGTCGTGTCCGACTCTGTGCAGCCCCATAGACGGAAGCCCACTAGGCTCCCCCGTCCCTGGGATTCTCCAGGTAAGAACACGGGAGTGGGTTGCCATTTCCTTCTCCAATGCACGAAAGTGAAAAGTGAAGTCGCTCAGTCGTGTCTGACTCCTAGCGACCCCATGGACTGCAGCCTACCAGGCTCCTCCGTCCATGGGATTTTCCAGGCAAGAGTACTGGAGCGGGTTGCCATTGCCTTCTCCGATATGAAATCCTAGAAAAGACAAATCTAATCTACAGTGACCAAAAACAAATCAGTGCTTTCCCAAAGCTGGAGTTGGGGCAGGGACAGACTGACTGGGATGGAGCACAAGGGAAATTTTTAGGGTGATGGGAATCTTTTATCAATTGTGATTGCTATGATGATCTCACAAGTACATAAAACTGTCAAAACTCACCAAAGTGTACACTTAAAAGGGGCTCATTTTATTGCATTAAAACATACTATAATAAAGTTGATTTAAAAAAAGAAAAAGATAAGGCTTATTTCCAGATAAACATACCAGGTTGGCATGAGTTTATCTCCTCTTGCCCCTAACATCCTTCACTAAATTAGAAATGAAAGGTCTGAAATCAATGATCTTAGCAACCATCTAAAGAAAACTAGAAAAAGAAAAGCAAATGAAACTCAAAGTAATCAGAAAAAAGGAAGCAATAAATATCTATCAGAATAGAAATTAGTAAAACAAAAAAATAGAAAAAAAATCAATGAAAAGGCTGTTTTTAAAAAAGAAAAAAAAAAGAGAATAATACTGTTTATAAAGTTTTAAACCAGACTGATTAGAAGACAGAAAACACAAATGGTCAATACTAAAAATGGGAAAGATATCACTAGATAATATATAAAAGGCTTATAAGGGAATATTATTAACTGTGAGCCAATGAATTTAACAACTTAAATGAAATAAATTCCTTGAAAGATTACCCAAGTTCACCCCAAAAGGGATACCAGTTTTTCTATACAAATTCTTCCAGAGAATTCTCAATTCATTCTGTTAGGCCAACATTACTTTGCTACCAAGACCACACAAAGAGATTACAAGGAAAGTGCAGACCACATCCCTTGTGAAGATAGACTCATAACAAAATTCATGACAAAATTTTAGCAAATCAACCCAATGCTATTATTATAAAGATAATACTTTAAGACCAAGTACAGAATGCATAAGACCAGGAATGCATGATTGGTTTAACAATGGAAAATCAAAGAATATAATTCTCTAACACTGTATGATTATCTCAATAGATGCAGAAGGATTTAATAAAACCCAACACCCATTTCTAATAAGACCTCTCAAGAGATCTTAAATATGAGGGAACATTCTCAAGTTGATAAAGGGTATTAAAAGAAACATAAAGCTAACATAATAGTTAATGGTGAAATACTAAACGTTTTCCTCTTAAGAGCAGCAGCAAATTACTTGTATTACTTGTATTCAGCACTGTACTGGAGGTTCTAGCCAGCCTAATAAGTCCAAGAAAAATAAACGGCATCCAAATTGGAAATGAACAAGTAAAATGTATTTATTTGCTAATGACATGATTACATATGTAGAAGCTGATGGAATCTACAAAATAGGTACCAAAACTAATAAATTGATTTAGCAAGGTTGTCGGAGAAGGCAATGGCACCCCACTCCAGTACTCTTGCCTAGAAAATCCTATGGACGGAGGAGCGTGGTAGGCTGCAGTCCATGGGGTCTCGAAGAGTCGGACACGACTGAGCGACTTCCCTTTCACTTTCCACTCTCATGCATTGGAGAAGGAAATGGCAACCCGCTCCAGTGTTCTTGACTGGAGAATCCCAGGGACGGGGGAGCCTGGTGGGCTGCCGTCTATGGGGTTGCACAGAGTCAGACACGACTGAAGCGACTTAGCAGCAGCAAGGTTGTAGAATATAAGATCAATGTACAAAAATAAATTGAATTTCCATATACTGCTGCTGCTGCTAAGTCATATCTACCATATCTACCATATGACCCTGTCATTGACAGTATATCCATACAAAGATTTGTACATGAAAGTTTGTAACAGCTTTATTAAATAGCCAAAAACTGGAAACAATCCAAATGCCCATCAACAGAGGAATGGATGGATACACAAACTGTGGTATAGCTATTCAGGGAATACTACTCAGCAATAAAAAGGAGTAAACTACCAAGAATATGATGAATTTCAAAATAATTACTTTTTAAGAAAGAAGCTATGCTCAAAGAAGTGCATAAAATGACAGCAAACCAGTGATGGCCTGGGGAGTGGAGGGAACAAGAAAAGACAGAAAGGGAAGAATTACAAAGGGGCACAAAGAAATTTTGGGGTGTTACAGTAGTTTTATTTTGGTTGCAGTTAGTTTCAGGGTGTTTACATATGTCAAAATTTAACAAACTGTATTTAAATTTGTACAGTTTATTGTATTTCATCAATTATAACTCAAAAGAGAAAAAAATATCTGGAGATAAATTAATTCATAAAATAAGAATATTCTAAGAAAAAAGGAAAGAAAAACAGGAAAGAATTCTTGGAAATCACAAATGTGAATGTAAAAATAAAGAAGTCAATACAAGAATAGGAAATATCCCAGAAAATATTAACAGAAAAAGAGACAGGTAGAAAAAAGGAAAGAAAAGATAAGAGACATAGAATCAGTTCCTGGAAATTCAATATCTAACTATTAGGAATTTCTTAGAGAACAGATTATACAAAGAAGAAACAATTATCAAAGAAATATAAGAACTTCTCAGAATTGAGAAATACATATCCAAATTAAAAAGGCCCACTTAGTGTCTATAAAGTACAAAGAATGGAAGAAAGAAGAAAAACAGCTACATGGACTTCCCTGGTGGTCCAGTGGGCTAAGACTCCGTGCTCCCAATTTAGGAGGCCTGGGGTTCGATCCTGGTCAGGGAACCAGATCCCACATGCTACAGCTAAGAATTCCCATGCCCCAACTAAAGAATCCCACATGCTGCAACTAGAAAGATCCCACAAGCCACAACAAAGATCCTGCATGCCACAACTAAGACCTGACACAACCAAATAAATAAATACTTAAAAAAAAAATGTTAAAAAAAACTGCACCAAGATATCTCAATAATCAGTATAAATTATCAGATACAGTGGATAGAAAAGACTAAAAATTTTCAGAGAGAAAAAACAGGTCACATACAAAGAAATAAAAATTAAACTGAGGGACTTCCCTGGTGGTCCAGTGGTTGGAAATCTGCCTTTCAATGCAGGGGATGAGGGTTCGATCCCTGGTTCAGGAACTAAGATCCCACATGCCCAGGGTTACTGAGCCCCCAAGCTCTAGAGCCTGCAGGCCACAACTAGAGAGAAGCCCACGCCCACAACGAAAGATCCTGCAAGCTAAAACTAAGACCTAGTGTAGCCAAAAACAAATAAATGAATATTTTTTAAAAATTAAACTGAAACCAGATTTCTTAACAGCAACACTGGATGTATGCCTTCAAATTTCTAAGCAAAAATGACTTTTCAATTTAGAATTCTCTATCAAACCATCAATCAAATATGAGGACAAAGACATTTTCAGATATGAAGGAGCCCCACAAATTTATTTCCTATATGCCCTTACTTAGAAATTCTCAAAAAAGAAAAAAGAAATTCTCAAATGTGCTTCACTAAGACAAAGATCAAGAAAGAGGAAGAAATGGAATTTAGAAAACAGGATTTAACCCAAAAGGGCAGTAAAGGAAAATACTAAGATGACAGCTCTGCAGCAGGCCTAGAGAACAAGCAGTACAGATTAGAGCAGGAGAACAGAAGGCTCGAGGAAGAAAGTCTCCAAAAAATAATTAAAAATGAATTGATAATTATTGGGTATATCTGAGCATTTCCAGGGGAAGAAGTGAGTAAGTGTGAACAACAGTCGCTCAGTCGTGTCTGACTCTTTGCGACCCCATGCACTGTAGTCTGCCAGGCTCCTCTGTCCATGGAATTCTCCAGACAAGAGTACTGGAATGGATTGCCATTTCCTTCTCTAAGGGGAAGGGGAAATACTAATAATGTAAGTTGTACTTGTAAAAAAAATAAACTCATTTGTAATTTTTAAAAAGTGAGCTAATTAACAACTCGAGAAAAACAAATAAATTCAAGAAAAAAAAATGAAGCCATAGTACTATACCACTTGGCTTTGCAGTATACAGTATTTACTTAGTTGTAATACAAATAATGAATACTGATTTAAGACTCATTAGGAAAGCTACCACAGAAAACAGAAAATAACAAGCATTGGTGGGGATGTAGAAAAGCTGGAACTCATGTGCATTGTTGGTGAGATTCCAAAATACTATGGTACAATCACTGTGTTAAACACTATGGAAGTAAAAAATTAGAAACAGAACTACCATATGACCCAGCAACCCCACTTCTGGGGACATATCCAAAGAACTGAAAGCAGGGTCTCAAAGAGGTATGCACACCCATGTCCATAAGCAGCACTATTCACAATAGCCAAGAGGTGGAAGCAATCCAAATGTCCACAAAAGGGGGAATGGATAAACAAAATGTGGTATATTTTATACACACAATGGAATATTATTCATCCATAAGGAAGGAAATTCTGGAACATGCTATACCACAGATGAACCTTGAGGACATTATAATAAGTCAAATAAACCAGTCACAAAAAGTCCAGTATGGTATGATTCTATAAAGAATTAAAATTCATAGAAACAAAATGGTTACTAGGGGCTTTGGAGGAGTGTTGGGGGAAGTTAGTTATTTTTTAATGGGTACAGAGTTTAAGATTTGCAAGACAGAAATGTTTTAGAGATTTGTTTCACAACAACGTGAATAAACAACACTACTAAACTGTACACTTAAAAATGGCTAAAGATAAATTTCATGTTTTGTTGTTGTTCAGTCACTAAGCCATGTTCTACTTTTATGTTACTTTTTAAAAATCACAATTAAAAAAAAAGACTTACGGGGTCATGTCAGAAGACATAAGAGCTCACTTAAAGGATTTCTCATTAGTCAAAACCGGAACAAATGAAGCAACAAAAAGGGTCATGACTATAACTGATTAGAAGATACTGATTTTTTTAAAAAACCATAATAGTGATACTAAAAAAACATTAAATTCTTTATACAAGAATTAACAACTAGTAATTCTAGAAGAAATGATGTATTTAGGAAACAAACATTTCCTACACAACTCTCTGTGTAGTAGCTAATTCAGACCGAGATCACCAATGAATGTTCAAACCATTAGATGAATAACAGTTGTGCAAGGATTTTCAAATGGTACCAAAGCATCACCCCCAGATAATTTACTAATTACAAAGGGGAAAATGTACCTTCAAATGGAAAGATGTAGCAGTGAACATTTAACAAAGTGATCAAACTTAGCATCTCTATCAGTGGACCAATCTGTCATTAGATGGTGCCTCCTTACTTGATACAGGATGTATACACAACGGTATCTATGAATTATTCCAGCTTATTTTAAATGCTTAATCTGAATCTAATCCCTCCTCTAGGCCCAACTTCCAGTTTACAGGAAATACAGTGGATGGAGGAACAAGTTAAACAACACCACAAGGAAACAATCAGACACAATTCAGAAGGAGGGACAATCTACAAAACAAGTGACCTAGATTATGAGAGACTAAGGAGATGATAACCAAACACATGATCCTTGATTAGATTCTGTTTGAACACTTTACAAGACATTTTTGGGAAAACTGGATGGAATACAGACTAGATATTAGATAATTTTAAGGAATTATGATTAAATATAAATTACCAAAAAACATGTGAAAATGTTTAATCTCACTAATTATTAGAACAAAATGTTAAAATTTACTCTTAAATTGGTGGCAAAAATTAATACTAGTTTTTGGGGCAGGACAATCTGGTAACATTTAACAAAAGTTTTAAAAATGTTTATATACTTTACCCAGCAATTCCACTTCTAGGCATTCATCCTATAGAAATAAGAGTTGTACATAAACATTTATGAACCAGAATGTTCACTGCAGCATTACTAATGAAAATGGACATAACCTAATTTATCAAGATGGAATAATAATTATATGATTCTTTTAATCATTAAAAACACTTTGAGATATTTAATATGGAAAGGCCCTTAAATATATTAAGTAAATGGAAGAGAGTAGTTATTTTTTGTGATCCTAGAGGGCAGAACTAGGAACTACCACTGGAAATTATAAGGAAGCACAAGTTGGTCAATGTAAGGACTAATTTTCTAACAATTAGAATTTTCTGAAAAGCATCTGAAAAAGAATGAATATATGCACATGTGTAACTAAATCACTTTGCTGTACACCTGAAACTAATACAACATTGTATATCACATTAAATAAAAAAGAATTTTCCAAGCAATAAATGGCCTGCTTCATGAGGTAACGGGTTCTGCACTATTAGACGCTAAGCAAAGGCTTAATAATCTTTTTTGGCAAAGATATATGGCATAGATTTACATGGTAGGAGATTAAGGAGAAGATCTTAATGGTACTTTCCAACTCTAAGAATTTATAATCCAATATCAAGTTATCTGTTAGCGGGGATGACAGAAAGGAAGTGGTAGGTACTTCTCTGTAAATGCTATTAATGACCCATGTGGCACTAAACTAAACAGAGATTATACCTATAATAATGGAGTTGAAGGATGATTTAATTATTATATTCTGTATCAGTAATATACAAATTACTGATAAACTGAGAAAGATGATTTAACTTAATGCAGAGGGTTCAAATTGAATTGATAGGAACTAATTTTGAATCTGCCCCCTATTATTTTTCTGTGTCTAATAAAGAGCCTGCAGAGTTAAGCTCTTCCAAGGTAAACAGCACTAAACATCTCAAAAAGGACAAGGGGTGCTCTGCTCCTTCTGTTTGCTTCCGGCTGCCCAGAAATTCATATATAAAGAAAGGAGAGAAAGAATATGCCCATATCCCCCCTGCAATATGATATATAAAATCTTTAAATTCTTGAGATGTGGAAAGTGACACAGAATTTAGAATCACACTGGGTTTCTGGAAGGCAGAAGAAAACACTTGAGGCCTATGAAGATTTTAGAGTAGCTGGTAATGTTGAAAATTCTTAGATGTCAAAAAAGAAATTCCCTAAAAGATGCACTTAAAAAAACAAACACCTTTTATCATGGAAAATTTCAAATATACACAAAAGTAGAGAATAGCATATAATAAGCACCCTCACCCTCAATGACTCAGTCATTGAGCTTCATTTATCAACATTTTTGTAAAGCTGTTTTCTCTAATTTTTCAGATTGTTTTTTTATATTGTTTTGTTTTTAGATTTAAAAACAAATACCTGACATCACATTATTTTACCTATAAAAATTTCAGTATGAAAAGACACAATTTCTTGCTAATAATACTAAATATTCAATAAACTTGCTATGGCAATGTACTGTTCTATGTATTATACCACCACTTACACATATAATTTTCATGTCAGTTAGGCTTCACTGTTATCTTCATCTTATAAATGAGAAAACGGAGTTTTTACTGGCTCAAGGTCACAAAGTCAGTAAAGCAGTGGTGCTAGGGTATGAAACCAGATGTTAACTCTAGACCAAACTTTGTTCTCCCAACCATTAAAGCAACTGACTTTTCTCTTAGTTATTCTAGTTGTTCCTTATGGGATATAGATTGTTGTGATAAAATGGAAGAGGGATTGCTGAATGAGGAAGAGATTGGGAAAGATACAGTAATATGAGCAGCTACTCACTGCTCTTCCCATGAAATTTTCTTTTTAAATGCCCCAAATGAGAAAGGAAAATGTGACTGGATATGATCATTGTCAACTACCTAAGATATAAAAGAAAGTAAGTCACCTTAGAAAGGGGAGCAATGATCAAGTCTCTTCCACAAAGGTTGAATATACATGAACTACTTTTAATCTGCCCCTTTAATGACAGCAGGGGTGGGGTGATGGGGGTGGCGGTGGGGATGTCTTTAGTTTCACACATCCTTTTAGTTCAAGCAAAGGGATCTCACAAGTAGAGGGCCAAGCAATCAGTACAAGTGTACTTAATTGCTTAATGAAATCTGAGGAAAAACATAAAAACCTGGAGTAAAAATTCTTCTGGCTGATATCTCAGAGTTCTCAACCTTTAGCTCATAGCCTTATAAAACAAAAAAGAAAAAACTACCAAGTAATTCAAGATTTGTCCAAGAAAGGAGAGTTCTCCTTGGATCTTTGGCCAAAAATCCTTCTAAAATCCTCCCTACTGATTTACAATACATCTTAGAGTAACTGAACTAAATTATCTTCCGAATGGAGGCTGCTTAGAACATCCTTCTTTACCAAACACAAACTCCTTCCCTGTTCCTACTGCACTTCATTCATAGTTCTATTAGAACACTAATCAATATTGCAGGATAATTATGTTTTCTTTCTTTGGACTATCAATTTCCAGAGTCCAAGACCCACCTTACTCTTTACATTTTCAATCCCTTACCTTCAAACTGAGCACTACTGAAAGTACCTGAGAAAACTGTGCTGAATGAACAGAGAAAGAAGCTAAGATGATAGAATATGAACTGATCTTTCCGAGAAGCAATTCTTTCATCAGTATTTTCTAACCTCCATACCTTCAGTATAATTTACAAGCTTCCCTTTAGGAACTAATAGTTTAGGATGAACAAAAACATGAACATGAGGCCTGGAGAAAGAATCTAGCCATTTTGGTTTACAACAGCTTTTAATCAACTAGGAAAAACTCAGACTGAAGATTCTGAACGGTAGTCAACCCTTCCAAGAGCTTTTATTCAGATGCCAAGATGCAAGATGGTATCCAAAATACCTGTTTTTTACTTTTAAAGGCTGAAGGCAACAAGGATAAAAATTTCAAAAAACAAACAAACAAAAAACCCCAATGATTACTAAGCAGTGCCTCGTTGTTGTCATTTCTACTATCTTTCAGACCAAAAAAATCCGAAGCAAAAAAAATCCCAGACAAAAAATGTCTGGTTATAGACCTCAACCATGAGGGAGACTCTTTTCATGTACTGGTATGAGTTGCCTTGGATGCCTCTCTAATACCAGTTAGCCAAACAAGTTTGAGGATTATCTGGTTAGGCAATCCCTTAAAGTGAAAACCTTTGGATAAGGAAATTACCTTTCTCACCAACTTACAAAAATTCAAGATGATCTCCCAGTTTAAGCTATATCACACTGGAATAAAAAAGTCTCATCATATTTTTTACAGGCCATTCTTTGGTTACCATGTTACCTTGGTTTGAATCCACTGGGTCTTCTATATGAGCAATGACATTCCTGAGATAACTTTGCTTCTGCTTTTCCAGGTCTGACGGTGAAAATGTCGGAACATTAGTCCTTTAACAAAGCAAACCAGGAGGAAAAACAATTGGTTAGAACCATGAATATAGTGCTTTGTACAGAGAAGTCATATACTGTTGATGGGTTGTGTGTGCTTAGTTGCTCCGCTGTATCCAACTCTGCAACGCCATGGACTGTAGCCCACCAGGCTCCTTTGTCCATGGGGATTCTTGAGGCAAGAATACTGGAGTGGGTTGCCATGCGCACCTCTAGGGGATCTTCCCAAACCAGGGATCAAACCCAGGCCTCCGCATTGCATGTAGATTCTTTACCATCTGAGCCACCAAGGAAGCGATGGATTAGAACAACTAACTCTCAAAACACTAAGATGCAATGACAAAAGACAGTGTTAGTCACGTAATGCAAAGCTGCAATCAAGCATAGAGCTGAGGAAAAAAGATACAACCTCCTGTTAGCAAGGTATAGCAAAGTGAAGACTACCTACTCCACAGAGAGAGAAAGCATTTCGAGAAATTCAAGGTTAGTAAGGAAATAACTAACTTCATAGAGCCACACAAAAACTGAGTAAGCTAAAGACCAAAAAGAATCAGCTAGATCTGGCAATCTTTGCTCATGCTGATCACACTGTACTGAGTGTCTGTGGATGAGATCGTGAATTTATTATTGCTCCAAGTAGCCTGACTTGTGTACCTTGGTATAATTTTCATTGTATGCAATTCACAAAGCTCCTCGAAGTAACCCAAACAAAACAAAGAGAAAAAAACCAGAAAACTGGGATTAGGGGGTTATAGTCAATTTTAGCCTTATCTGTACTACTGAAAACATTTAATATCTGTAATCAAATTTTTAAAAAAAATCTCACTGTAAGGAAGCACATATGACACAACCTAAAAAAATAGCTTTGCTAATTGAAAAGGCCCATGGAAAGATACTGCCATCTCCTGGCAACAAGAGAATAGACTGAAAAGGTAACCCAAATCTGCAACCTCTATAAAATTTTTTCACCAAGGACAGATATATGCAAGTTGGGAGAAATGTTTAAATGACTTTCTATAGATGTATCTTAACATTTTTGTTAAAATTATTCTAACTTCCTATGCCTGTGACCAGGCTTCCCCACACATACGAAAAGAAATCTTACATTTATACAGTGCTTTCACTAAAGTCTTTTTCTTTCTTAAAAATAACCCTATGAGGCAGCAGAGAAGGCATCATTAGCCTCATTTTACTGACCAAAAAACTGAAGTCATTTGATTTGTCCAAGGTCACATAGTTATTGGTAGTTCCAGAACTTCAAGTATTCTTACTCAAGGTGCAGGGCTTTTTTCCCACACTAAGGAGAAACTCAGGAGAAGAAGAAAGCAACTGAATTGAACCAACAAAAAACAGAATATTTCACTATGTCCTTACCTCGTTTTGGCTTGCAGAACAGGAATGACTTTGCCTAGTCTTTTTTCATGGACCTTTAGCTTCCCAGAATCCTTGTCAAGAACATCCTGCTTTTTTCAGAGCAAGGAAAGATGGCCTTAGTTATAAGAAAATAACTGAAAATAGTACTTAGGGAAATATTCTTGAACTAAAGGTTATACAAGCATACTTGTGAACTTTACTGTACCAGGTACCAACACAGGTGCTTTAAATGAGATAATGATAGTAATCTCAAGAAAAAAGTAGAATAGTAAAATCATCTTATTCAATAAATGGTTAATTTTATATGTTACTATTATTTTATTAATTTTCAATATACTATAAAGTACTACTTAATCCAATTTACAGATAAGAAATTGTGAGGAAACAGAGAAGCTAAATAATTTGCCCAAGGACACAGTGCTAGTTAGGCTTCAAACCCCAATTTATCTGAATACAAAGCTCTATTACATAGTTTCATTCCTCTCTTCACCTTGAAAAACATACTTACCTTGCTGGATGAACTGGAAACTGGTAACTTCATTTCAAAACTTGATTTATATGATCCATTTCTCCGGGATGACCCTGTATTAGGAGTCTCTGAATGGTCCAAGATCTGAGAGAATACAGGCGTAGCTTTCTTACTGTCGGACATATTTTTATCAGAGACAGTATGCTTAAAATTACTGTTTGAAGAAGGGAGTGGGGGCCCATCAGAGGCAGAGTTATCGGGGCTGATCCCTTCAGATTCTGTGCAAAGTGTGCTCTCGTTTGGGCTAAGATCATCTTCTCTCATCTCTTCCCCAAGGGAGGAGGGTTTTTCAGTAACTCTGGATGTAACTTCGGACACGTAAGTCTTGTCCTTATCAAGTGCAACATCACAAACTGTTGGATCAAATGGTGCAACTGTAACTTTTATAAGATTCTTTTCTAGTGCAAAGCGTCTGTTCAACGATTTAGCAGGAGTTGGTCCATGACCAACTGATGTAGTTAGTTGAGGTAGTTTGAATGTGTCAGGGGTCTCAGCTTCTGGTCCCATGTTGTACGGTGAATCTTTCTCTTGGGGAGTGTCAAGTGGAATTTGACTCCCTTTCTCTCCCTTCTCAACATTCCTGCTGTCATCACTAGGCAACCCTCCTCCCCAAGGAAAGTGCTCATTTGATAGGTCATCATCCTTCAAGAGTTCCTGAATCTGTTCCTCTGTGAAACTGAAATGGCCATCATCTTCTCCATCAGATAGCTCCAGCAAGGAGTCATCCAATTCATCCTCATCCAAGGAACTCCAAGAAAAAGGAGCATTGTCTTTAGGCAAGAGAGAGGTACCAGAAGACTGTTCAGAGGGCACTAGTGAGCACATCATATCTGGAGAAATAAGAGGCAGTTTCACTGAGAACAGGAAATACCCTTTTATCAACTCCAATCTGCTTTAGAGAGTTATGGTGTCTTAGTATTTCAAATTCTTTGCACTATGATTTGTAACATGAGAAAGTTTTAAGATATTTAACTTTACCAGAATCATGGAAATAGGTATCAGAACAATGAGATTTTTTTTTCCTATCAAAGTGGCAAAAATTAAAATGACAAGATAATCTATTTTGGTGAGAATGTGAGAAATAAGGATTCTCACATACTATCAGTGAGAGTGTAAGTCAGTACAATATTTTGTAGAGAGTAATTTGGCCATAGCATCTGACTCAGCAATTTCACTTCTGGAAATTTACCTTGCAGAAATACCTGTACAAAGACACACAGATACAGTTACAAAGGTGTTCAAAGCAGCATTATTCAGAACATCCAAATATTGGAAACAAGCTAGATGTCCATCCCCAGACTGTTCACTAAAATCATGGTGCATTCATCTTATGGAATACTTTACAATTATTTAAAAACAATGAAGTGGATCTGTATGTACTATCACTGGAATAATATTTATAACATACAACAAAACAAATACATACATATAAAATGTTTGGATTTTCACAGTGTATACTTTTTAGAAAACACACACGTATTACTTTTGAAATTTAAAAAGAAACAACTGTATGCATACAAGAAGAAAAAAAATTGTCTTTCATACTGTGTGGAGCTGCTGGTGTGATCTCTGCCTTTGCCACGAGACCAAATGGAAAAAGGGTTCAGCTCCTGCTAGCTGTTCCTTTCAGGAGACTTGTCAAAATGATTGACTCCCACCTTCCTGCAGGCACAAAGAAAATTAGAGGATCTTCTCATCACTTTCAACTCTGCTAATTACAAAGTCAACTGCATTATGCTTTAAGGCGCTCCATCTATTAATTTCGATCTTGATATTTTTTAAAATACCACAAAGTTGGATTCTGAGTCAAGAACATCAAAGAAAAATCTTTAGAGGAAAAATTATGCAACTTAAGGAACTAGTTTTCTTCCTCCCAACAATTTATACTTTCTTAATATCATTCACTCTAGTAGGATGAGCATGGTCTTGAGAGTCTAAAGACCTAGGCTACAGTCCTGGTTCTGTCACTAACTAGTTGTGATAATTTGGGCAAACCATTTAACCAGGGACTTGTTTCCTCATTTAAAAAATATAGAAGGGACAGAGAACTGGGATTAGGTGATGTCTAAGATTCCACCAAGATCCAAAAGTTGTAGTCATGACCATACATACAAAAACCTCATTTTCAATACATACATAAACACAAAGAACAGGTCTAGAAAAACACAACACAAAATTGATGATTATAATAACCTGCAGGGGCATCAAGAGAGGGACAAGGGGAGACTTCACTATTTTACTTGATATTTATATATACTTGTGTAATTAAAAATTAGGTCTTAAGTAGCTAATGACGGACCTGATCTCTCATTATTTTCTACATGGCAAAAGTGATAGAAAATTTGGAAAATTCTTATAGCCTTTTAACTGTAAATTCTTCCCCACTCCACTTCCCTCTCTAAATTTTAGTTTTGGCTCATGCATTCTTTCAGAAAACATTTTCTGAGCTACTATCAACACACATGACTGAGCTAGATAGTACGTCTCTACATGACTTCTAATAAATAAAGATATGGATTCCACCCTCAAGGAATGTATAATCTTCTAATAGAGACAACACTCAAGTTATGCACCAATATGAGAAAACACAAAATGGTTTGGGCAATAAAGCACTAGAGAACTACCTGAAGTAATGTATGTTAACTAAACTCATTGTTGCAATCATCTTGCATTATAGGCGTATGTCAAGTCATGTTGTAAACCTTAAACCAATACAATGTTAGTCAGTCGTGTCCAACTCTTTGCAACGACTCTTTGCAACTCCATGGATTGTAGCCCACCAGGCTCCTCTGTCCATGGGATTCTCCAGGCAAGAATACTGGAGTGGGTTTCCATTTCCTTCTCCAGGGGATCTTTCCAAACCAGGGATCGAACCTGGGTCTCCTGCATTACAGGCAGATTCTTTACTGACTGATCCACCAGGGAAGCCCCAAACTAATACATTGTTATATGGGAATTATATCTCAATAAAATAGGGGAAAATTAAAAAAAAAAAAAGCCTTGCTCATCTTAGAAATTAGATAAATGGGACAAAAAGGGAAAAACTATTAAGCACCCATACTATAAACTACGCACCGAGAGACACATTTTACAACTCTAACTCATGTTAACTCTGTAACACAGGTCTTATCAAAGAAACTAAACTGTTATAGTTAAACTTAAGAATTGCTATGACTTTTTATCTTATTTTACCAATTTTTTAGCAATCGTGGAAGAGTTCTAGGCACCAGCCTTCCCAGGTGGCCCTAGGGGTAAAGAATCTGCCTGCCTATGCAGGAGATGCGAGAGAGAGATGCTGGTTGGATCCCTGAGTCAGGAAAATCCCCTGGAGTAGGAAATGGGAACCCACTCCAGTATTCTTGACTGGGAAATCTTATGAAGAAAGGAGCCTGGCGGGCTATAGACCATGGGGCCACAAACAGCTGGACACAGTTGAGTGACTGAACACACACTCTAGGCACTGAAGCAGGTGTCTCTATGAAGAAAAAAGTAATTTTTCTGCCCAGTGACTGGGTTATAGAGTAAAGTTATTTCTTCAGGCAGCAATAGAAAAAAGGTTTACTTTTGAAAAATGTTTCCTTTACTTAATAAAGTTTGTGCTTATCAAGCACAAGTATGACAGACACTGGGGTTAAGTAGCCATTTTCTGAGAAGTCACTACCACCGTCCTACTCCTTCCAAAAGTCTAGTTCTGGGAGTTCCCAGGCAGTCCAGTCAGGTAAGGATTCTGCGCTTCCACTGCAGGGGGCTTCCACTGCAGACGGCTTCCACTGGAGGGAGCATGGGATCCCACACATTGTGCGATGCAGCCAAAAAAACCAAAAAACAAAGGGTCTAGTCCAAGCACTTGCTTAACCAAATGAAGAATTCGATACATTTTCACTCTTGGGAAACTAAAGTTCAGAGGCATTTAAGGTACCGAGTATACAGAACTAATATGCTAGAACAAGGATCCAAACCCAAGTCTAACTTCAAAGGCAATGTTTTTTCTTGCTTTTTCTACCATCCTTGTGATAGACTTGCCTGGAGTCAGTCAGCAAATGGCAATCTTCTACATTCAGTAACTCTAATATACTATGAAGGATGCAGACATCAGAGGGCTTGTAGTCCCTTGGCAAAAATGATTTAAGCCACTGTATTACGCACAGGCTCTGCTTGATTTCCCAAGTGGAATGGAAGAATGTAGGAATGACCTGTGAATGTGGTCAAACCTCAATGGGAAAAAAAATCATTGCTTGCTAACTTTACTGTGCACACACAGGACCAACAGTCTCCATAGCCACCGAAAGCCTCAATTCCTTTGCCACATGACATCCAGAGGCACAGAGCCAGCTCTTCTGAGCTTTCCTCACAGAATGCTCCAATAGGTCTAACTTTGCTCTAAATTTGTATGCTCTTAAAAAAATAAATAAATAAATAAATTTGTATGCTCTTAGCATGCAAAACAATATCATAAACATATATTTAACTTGCACAAATCATTCTCTTCACAATTTTATTACCTCATTAAAATTTTTTTATAATAATTGAAAACATATGCAAAAACAACGTAATAATGAATACCCACATACCCATCGCCCAGCCCCAACAACTATCAACCCGTTGCTAATCTTGCCCCATCCACTTTCCCCTTTACCAGATTATTTTGAAGCAAATCCCAGGCATCACATCATTTCATCTGTAAATAACAAAAATTCCTTATCATAAAATATCCAGTTCATATTTCCAGCTATTTTTAAAATGTCAAATTTAAAAAAAAAACAAAAACAGTATGCAAGTAAGGTCCATACATTAAAGTCAGCTGATAAATCTTGTATTTTAATCTACAGATTCCCATCTTTTTTTTCTAGCAATTTGCTAAAGAAACAATAACGTAAACTGTGTATGGATACAAACATGGATATATTATAAAATTATAAAAACATGCCATTTCAAGATAGTGATTACTTCTGGTGGTGAGGAGGGAAGAGGAATGGTAAGGGGGCGTGAGTAGCTTCAATTCTTTTTGTAATGTTTTATTTCTTTAAAAATCACTAACAGGAAAAGACCTAAAACAATAAAGCTGAGTGGGGGTTTAATAGTACTCATTATTATGTTATATGGTGTAACTGTAACTTTTATATGCTTGAAATATTTACTAATAAAACCATTTTAAAATTAAGAAGCCAGTGGGGAAACAATGATTACATTTTGAAGTTTCAAATGTCCTCTCAAGTAAAATAGGGACCATCATAGTACCTACCTCATAAGGTTGTTGTAAGAATTATAAATGAGATTATGAACACAAAAGCACTTAGCATACTACAGGCACAATGTAAAAGATAATAAAGTGAAGTTCCACAAAGATGGCCTTAGTATTTGCCTGTCTGCCATTCTACCATCACCTGCCTTTCCTGGCACTTGCTTTGTAGTAATCTTAAATACGAAGATCCTGGGACTTCCTTAGCAATCCAGTGGTTAAGACTCCATGCTCCCAAAGCAGGGGGCTCGGGGTTCAAACCCTGGTTAGGAAACTAAGATCCCACATGCCACCACCAAAAAAAAAAAATTTTAATAAAATATGAAAATCGTATTTTTAAAGGAAAAATATATTTCCCATCTCCCGTTTCTCTCTTAATTCTCTGTGACCCTATTCTGTCCTTCCATGTCTCTCTCATCTGTCCACCCCCTTCTTCACACTTCAGTTTACCACCCCCTCGCTCTGTTCTCTAACCTGGTTGCAACCTCAGAAACTAGCTCCCTTTCTATTTTTATCGTACCTAAGAAAACCTATTGCCTTAAAACACAAAGCCTTATATTATTCAGGCCACTAAAACTGCAACACCAAACACAACCTCATACCCCTTTCAAGGCTCTAAAACCATTACCAAGCTGGATCTGACAGGTTTGGCCAAGGGCAAGGATTATTTCCAAAAGACCCATTGATCTTTGAGCTTTGATTTCCAACCTTTCCTATGTGCAATACGTGTGAGACATACAGCATTAAAGACACTCGGTAGCCTTTATCACTCCATGAAACGGGCATAAAGTTTAAGCGAAATTAAACTGAACTGCAATTATCTGTAAGAATTCTGCAGACACTGCAGGAAAGAAAAACAACTCGGGCTGCAAATCTCTGCTTTAGGTAACGGCTCACTTAGATAAGGGTGCCAGGACTTTCCTCCCACAGAAACCAAATACTACTCAGCCGAAGCAACAGGTTTCTTTTTAAAAAGAAAATGTTTTTTAAATGATTTAGACAGGATTGCTAAAGCTTGAAGCCTCTAACAAACCCATCAAACTGGAAATTAGGTTGGGGCAGCAGATGGGCAATTCAATTACTTCCTCTCCCGAGCCCACCAGGCGGTGCCAAGTGCCCGCTCTCCTGCCCTGGAAGGAACTGGTGGCACCTCCGATCCTCGAGTGCTTGATCGCAGTTCGCCCAACGCAGCATACGGCTTGGCCGCCCCCAGCTCTTCCTAAGAAGCTCTATAGGCGCCGTACTGCACTGCCCTGCGGGCAGGGCCTTCGCACTCCCCTCCTCCCCCAAAGACCAAGAATTCCCGCCTCTCCACGGAAGGCGGGAGCAGCTCGGGGCTTGCTTCCCATTCCCCCAGCAGGAGCCAAAGCAGCCCCTCAGCAGAGCGGCGCGGTACACCCTCATCCTGCGGATGGCTGCCCGTCCCACACCTCCACTCTCCCCTGGGGCGGGCCACCCTCTCTCCGCTGCCTACCCGCCCGCAAGGCGCGGCCGGAAAGACAGCAATTTTTTGCCTAGCAACACCCTCCCCGCCTCGGGGCAGGGGACAGAGGCAACCCCCACCGCCACCTCCCCACCCCCACCGGGCACAGAAAACGGACGTCGTTCGCCCCTCTCGGGTAACCAGACGGCACCCTTTGCCTGGGCAGGGTGAGGGGCATCTACCGTCCGCCGACGTGAATGGGGGGGGGGGGCACAGACACTCCCCCCTCCCGCCGCCATCACCTCAGAAACGAAAACGAGCCCTTCTCCCAGCAGGGTGAAGGCCTCAACCCCTCAACGGGGCGGACGGCATGCGCGGCCCTCTGGAGATGCAACAGGCGCCCCCCTCCCCCTCCCAGCCGAGGCTCGCCGACCACCGCTCCTCCCTCAGCTGTTCACCTCCGGAAGCCGGGCCAAAGCCTAGGCGAACGACTGCGCATCACTCCGCCCCCTGCGCCATCTTATCGCCCCCTCCCCGACCTCCCCCACCCCGAGGGTGCCGGGCCAGCGCCAGGGGGAGGGCAAACAGGCAATGATTGGCAGGAAACCGCCCCGCCTCTCAGAGGGTTGCGCCCGGCGCAGGCGCCGAAACCCCGCCCTCAACACCGCCTACCCCCGCCTACGGGCTCCATCCCTTTTCGTTTCATCGACCCGCTCGACACTTGGCTGTTACTGGCTACTGGTAGGAGGAGAAGGGTGCAGGCGGATCAAGCCGAGCGACGAGTTGAGCTGATGCAACCTAACCTGGACCCGCGTGACAGTTTCCGGCACGCGGCAGCGGCGGCGGCTGCGACCGAGAAAGGGGCCTGGGTGCCGGGCTAACCGCTGGAGGCTGCAGCGACAGAGCCATGGGGGACTCTCTGAGCCCTGAAGAGAAGCTAAGCCTTATCACCCGGAACCTGCAGGTCGGGCTTCGGGGTTGAAAGTGCGCGGTTGGGGGACTGGGGGCCGGAGGTCCAAGTGATCCTTAGCACCTCTTACGGGGTCCTAAGTAAGAGGTGGGGACCCGGGATTCCGCGCCGAGGCAGCTCGGAGAGAGATTGCAGTCCCTGCTGCCGGTCGGTCAGTCAATCCATCACTACAGAAATCACAGTAGTCACACCTCCTGAGTGCCATTACTTGTGTTGAGCCAGGCTTTGAATCCACGCCACCCACCCTATTATGTGCCAGGCGCGGTGCTAAGGTGCTGGGGGGTACGTCAGGACCCTACCCTCCCAGAGCATGTCTGGAGGAAATCAGACGTTTGCAAGGACCCAGGATCCAGACATTTAATTAAGTCGAAACTAGTGCTGAAAGGTGCTTTACGCGGAGATCTTTATTAAAAGGAAGTTAGGAGGAAGGCTGCGGAGAGTGTTCAGGGAAGGCTGAGAAATAACCTCTAAACTGCCCTGAGGGATACGGATCACCTCTTCACTTTACCTATGTTTTGCTGGTTCCAGAAACTGCAGTAGTAAAAGTTAACCAGGATAATGGGGGTTAAAAACGCATCAGGTAGAATAGAGGGAACCCAGGTCAAGAGCCAGAGGGGAGAAAGAACTCTGTGGTTCTGAGAGAAGGCTAAGTTGGAGTAAAGGAAGCAAAGTGCAGATCAAGCACTTAGAAAATATTTACATTGCTCATTCTCTTGACTCTCTCAGGCCTCTGTTGTCACATCATCTGTGGCCTTTATTTAAATAACAAACCCCTGCCACCAAAACTGCCTTATCCCTTGCTGCTGCTGCTGCTAAGTCGCTTCAGTCGTATCCGACTCTGTGCGACCCCATAGACGGCAGCCCACCAGGCTCTCTGTCCCTGGGATTCTCCAGGCAAGAACACTGGAGTGGGTTGCCATTTCCTTCTCCAGTGCATGAAAGTGAAAAGTGAAAGTGAAGTTGCTCAGTCGTGTCTGACTCCTAGTGACCTCATGGACTGCAGCCTACCAGGCCCCTCCGTCCATGGGATTTTCCAGGCAAGAGTACTGGAGTGGGTTGCCATTGCCTTCTCCAACTTTATTGTCTAGATATTTACTCTACCTTTTTTTGTTATTTCTCCATAGAACTGATCACAATCTGACAATATGGTACATTTTTCTAGTTTGTTTAGGAGGAGCAGGCAAAGACCAGGTCATGAGGGTGGTGTTGGCGATGTTTGACAGTGGGGTTTATTCTGAAGGCAGTTTTTCTCTTTTTATAAGATACAATTCACATACCATAAAATCCACCCTTTTAAAGTGTGTGGGTCAGTGAGTTTTGATGTAGTCACATGGTGTTCAATTACCATCATTATTTAATTCCAGAGCATTTTCTTCATCAAAAATAGCCTGTACTTATTACTAATCACTGTTCAGTCTTCGCCTCTCCCCAGTCCTATGGAACCACTGATCTGCTTTCTGTCTCTAATTTGCCTATTCTAGGCATTTCATATAAATGGAATCACAGTATGTGGACTTTTATGTCTAGCTTCTTTCACTAGGCTTAATGTTTCCATGTTTCATCCATGTTGTTACACTTACCAGAACTCTGTTCCTTATTACAGCTGAATAATATCCCATTATATATTGGATTCCTGGATCGGAAAGATCCCCTGGAGAAGGGTATGGCAACCCACTCCAGTATTCTTGCCTGGAGAATTCCATGGACAGAGGTGCCTGGCAAGCTACAGTCCATGGGGTCACAAAGAGTTGGACACAATTGAGCAACTAATACTACTTTTATATGAATATACTACATTTTATTTCTCCGTTTGTCAGTTTATGGACCTTTGAGTTATTTTCACTCATAACTTGATCTTTTTTTTTTGTCCACACCACACAGCATGTGGGATTTTTTTCCAACCAGATATTGAACCCACGTCCCTTGCAGTGGAAGCACGGGGTCTTAACCACTGAACCAGAGAAGTCCCATTCTCATAACTTCATCTTAACCAGAGATTCTTGCATGCTTCACCTTAGCCAGATTCTTTGTTTCCTAGCCTCTCTCCATAAGGAGAGGTTAGGGAGAAAAAACACACAAAGCTAGTAGCATTGATTTACTCAGGTTTTAAAGATTAAGTGATAACGACCTTTTTTGAGTAGTAAAAACTCCAAGTGTCTGCATAGTCAGGGGCTTGAAGGATGCAGGATCAGCCTCGCAACTGGCTTGGAACATACGATTTTAACAAGTCCTGCTAATAGATATTAAACCAGCAAAACAATTTTTGTCTTTCATGACTTCCAATAGTTTCCCCAAACCATCACCTGAAGAAACACTAAAATCTCTTGTCACAGCATACTAGCCTATTGGGCTTCCCTGGTGGCTCAGCAGTGAAGAATCTGCCTGCAATGCAGGAGACCTGGGTTCAGTCCCTGGGTTGGGAATATCCCCTGGAGAAGGGAAAGGCTAACCACTCCAGTATTCCGGCCTGGAGAATTCCATGGACTGTATAGTCCATGGGGTCTCAGAGTCGGACACGACTGAGCGAACTTTCACTTTCAGTAGCCTATTAGGATTTTTCTAATATTGTCTTAGGGCAAAGGAAATTATTAAATAAACCATTTAAATAGGCAAATGAGTTAATCGAATTTTGTTCTGAAGACCTCTCTGGCTTCCTTTTGCGGTGTGGATTGAAGAAAACGAATAGATTTGGGGGACCTGTTAAGCTATTACAGTTACCTTGGTGTGATCTAATGATGGCCAAGACTTCGTTGGTTGTGTAAAGGTGGAAAGAAGTAGGAGGACTTAAGAGCTGTTTGAGAGTAACTTTTGCAACTCAGTACCATTTACTGCACTAGGGGTGAAACTGTAAGTCAAAAAGATGCCTGGGGAGTGAAGGAGAAAGGTGAAAGCGTGAGTTTAATTTTGAACATGTGATTGAATTAACTGGGTTGATAACAAGTACATGTTCTATATAGGTGTGAGCAGAAGATTTGGTAGTTACTGGGGAGACCTGGGTTCAATCCCTGAGTTGGGAAGATTCCCCTGGAGGAGGGCATGGCAACCCATTCCAGTATTCTTGCCTGGAGAATCCCCATGGACAGAGGAGCTTGGCGGGCTACAGTCCATGGGGTCGCGAAGACTCGGACACTGAGCAACTAAGCACAGCACACAGCACAGCTCATAAGTAGTAATTGAAGCAACTGAAGAGGATCAGTTACGGAGAATGTAGAGTAAAAAGAGATAGGCCCCAAGGATTGCTAACATTTAAATAATGAGGAAGACAAATAGCTGCAAAGAAATCTGAAAGACAGAAGCCAGAGAAGTAGGAGGAAAACTAAGAGTAAAATAGAGGAAACCCAAAGAGATTTCCATGAAGTGAGGACTAAAAAGTATTCATTCAATTTAGCAACTTGGAGGCCATCTATGATCTTACCAAGAGCATTTTCAGTTGTGTGATGCTGTGTGGAATTCAGACTGGAATGGGAGATAAGGAATGGAGAGCAGAAGAGACACCTTTCAAGAAACTGGCTGTGAAAGGAAGGAGCATGAGCTGAAGGTAGTTGGAGGGGAAGATACGGTTAGGGACAGTCTCCGTTTCCCTAAAGTCACTGTCATTACACCAGAGTGGTACTAGCACCAGCACCAGCTTCCTTTGGTTCTCACTCAGCGCTGAGAGCCTGGCTAGACCTCCCTGCTAACTCTGAGTCTGGACTCAGTGAAACGTACCTTTGTTTTCCTTGTCACAGGGTAAAGGATGAGCAGGTGTTGTTTGGTTACTCAGTTGTGGCTGACTCTTTGGGACCCCATAGACTGCAGCATGCCAGGCTTCCCTGTCTTCACTATCTCCCAGAATTTGCTCAAAGTCATGTCCTTTGAGTCGGTGATGCCATCCAACTATCTCCTCCTCTGTCGCCCCCTTCTCCTCCTGCCCTCAATCTTTCCTAGCATCAGGGTCTTTTCCAGGAATTGGCTCTTCGAATCAGGTGGCAAAGGATTGATTGGAGTTTCAGTATCAGTCCTTCCAATGAATACTCAGGATTGATTTCCTTTAGGATTGACTGGATCTCATTGCTGTACAAGGGACTCTGAAGAGTCTTTAGCACCACAGTTTGAAAGCCTCAGTTCTTCGGCACTCAGCCTTCTTTACGGTCTGACTCTCATGTTTGTATATGACTGCTGGAAAAGCCATAGCCTTGACTATGTCAGCAAAGTGATGTCTCTGCTTTTTAATACACAGTCTAGGTTTGTCATAACTTTTCTTCCAAGGAGCATCTTTTAATTTCATGGCTGCAGTCACTTTGGAGTGATCACTGCAGTGATTTTGGAGCCCAAGGAAACAGAGTCTGTCACTGTTTCCATTTTTTTCCTCCATCTATTTGCCTTGAAGTAGTGGGACTGGACAACTGAAGCGACTTAGCAGCAGCAGCAGCAGTGGGACCGGATGCCATGATCTTCGTTTTTTGAATATTGGGTTTTAAGCCAACTTTTTTACTCTTCTTTCACCTTCATCAAGAAGTTCTTTAGTTCCTCTTTGCCTTCTGCCGTTAGGGTGGTATAATCTGCATATCTGAGGTTATTGGGTTGAGTGAGGTGGGACACTGCCATTAAAGCAGCTCTTCTGCTTCCACTACAGGAGGTTCTCGGGGAAGAGAAGCTGAAGGAGATACTGAAGGAGCGAGAACTTAAAGTTTACTGGGGGACAGCAACTACAGGCAAGCCACATGTGGCTTACTTTGTGCCCATGTCTAAGATCGCAGACTTCCTGAAAGCAGGATGTGAGGTAAGAACTAATATTATAAACCGAGCAGTTGCCCTTGAGCAACGGCCAAAAGAGAGACTTACTCGCTTGTTTGGAGGTACTTGAACAAATTCACATTTTGGTGACCCCTTTTATCTTTTCTGTCCAGGTAACGATTCTGTTTGCGGACCTGCACGCATACCTGGATAACATGAAGGCTCCGTGGGAGCTTCTAGAACTTCGAACCAGCTATTATGAGAATGTGATCAAGGCAATGCTGGAGAGCATTGGGGTGCCCTTAGAGAAGCTCAGGTTCATCAAAGGCACTGATTACCAGCTCAGCAAGTAAGTGCTCCACCCTCCTCGCGGGTCTGGTGCTTCTAGTTACCGCCTGGGGAGTCAAGGCACTCTAAATTTGGATTCGAAGGTGCTGGGCTCTCCTTGTTAAGAACCATTAAAAATTGTATACACTTTGTCCTTTTAATTCATCTATCAAAAATCTACTGACTAGTAAATGCCTAGGTACCATACTATTTGCTGGGAATATAAAAGTCACCACAACAAAGTCTTTGGCCTTGTAGACCTCACAGCATATGGGAAAGTGGCAGCCTCCCTTTCTCCTTCCAGACTCAGCAAATAGTAATAAAAGAAATGTGAAAAAAAATCACATTTGTAACATCAGCATTCATATAATTTTTTGCTCTAATTTTTAAAAAATTATTTATTAGGCTCTGCCAGGTCGTAGTTGCAGCATGCAGGATCTTTAGTTGTGGCATGCCGGATTTAGTTCCCCGATCAGAAATCGAAGCCAGGTCCCTCCATTGGGATTACGGAGTCTCAGCCACTGGACCGCCAGGAAAGTCCCTGTGCCCTAATTTTTTAGCTTCCAGTTTCCTAAGTAATCCTCCCTGCCCACTGCCTCATAGCCTCCACATTATTTTTTTAATCTTTCAAATAAGCCATGTATCTCTATAATGGTCACTTTTACATTTAAACCCTTAGACCAACTTTTTAAAAGGTAAGCATTGTTCTATCCTATTTCACAGATACGGAAAGGGATTCAGATTTAACTTTCCCAAGTTCATGCAGCTAGTAAGTGTAAAGGCCATGATGTGAACTCAGATCTCTTGCTTACAAGTTGATTTTTATTTCATCTAACGTAATTTTCTTTATATTCCCCACTGTTGGACATGTAGAGTTTTAAATAAAGCGTATACCTCAGAGATATTGCAGGTTTGGTTCTAGACCACCTCAGTAAAGGGAATGTCACAATAAAGTGAGTCACATGAATATTTTAATTTCCTAGTGCATATAAAAATATATGAAAATATGTGTTGGACTTCCCTGGTGGTCCAGTGGTTAATACTCCCTGCTTCCACTACAGGGGGCATGGGTTCAATCCCTGGTCAGGGAAGTTCTGCATGCTGCAACTACATGTGGACAAAAATAATAAATAAAAGTTATGTTTATGCAGTACTATAGTCTGTTAAGTGTGCAATAGCATTATGTCTAAAAAAGTAGTGTGTGTGCCTTAATTCAAAAATACTGTGTTGTTAAAAAATGCTAACCATCATCTGAGCCCTTGGTGAGTCATAATTTTTTAGCTGGTGGAGGGTCTCTCCTCAGTGTTGATGAATGGCAACCGATCAGGGTGGTGGTCGCCAAAGGTTGCGATGACTATGGCAGTTTCTTAAGACAACAATGGAGTTTGTCACATCAATTAAGTCTTTCACAAACAATTTCTCTGTAATTTGTGATGCCTTGTGATAGCATTTTACCCACAGCAGAACTTCTTTCAAAGTCGCAATTAGTCCCCTCAAACCCTGCCACTGCTTCATCAACTAAGTTGATACAATATTCTAAATCTTTGGTTGTCTTTTCAACAGTCTCCGTTGCATCTCCACCAGGAGTAGTTTCTATCTCAAGAATCCACTTTCTCTGCTCATCCATAAGAAGCAACTTCTCATCCATTTAAGTTTTATCATGAGATTGCAGCAGTTTGGGTTCCACTTCTAATTCTAGTTCTCTTGCTCTTTCCATTATATCTACAGTTACTTCCTTCACTGAAGTTTTGAACCCTTCACTTCCACCTGTGAAAATTGGAAGCAATTTCTTCCAAATCCTTGTAATGTTGATATTTTGCCCACTTCCCATGAATGACAAGTTTTGTTGCATTTCTAAAATTATGAGACTTTAATGTTGAAATTGCTGTTTGAGCCACAGGCTGCAGAATGGATATTGTGTTAGCAGGCATGAAAATAATGCCAATCTCATTGTACACCTCAATCAGAGCTCTTGGATGACCAGATGCATTGTCAATGAGCAGTAATGTTTTGAAAAGAATCTTTTTCTGAGTTTTTGTTGTTCAGTTGCTCAGTTGTATCCCACTCTTTGTGATCCCACAGACTGCAGCATGCCAGGCTTCCCTGTCCTTCACCATCTCCCAGAGCTCGCTCAAACTCATGTCCATTGAATCGGTGACACCATCCTACCATCCAAGCATCTCGTCTTCTGTCGTCCCCTTCTCCTCCTGCCTCAGTCTCTCCTAGTGTCAGGGTCTTTTCCAGTGAGTCAGTTCTTCACATCAGGTGGCCAAAGAATGGAGCTTCAGCTTCAGCATCAGTCCTTCCAGTGAGTATTCAGGACTGATTTCCTTTAGGCTTGACTGGTTTGATCTTCTTGCAGTCCAAGGGACTCTCAAGAGTCTTCTCCAACACCACGGTTCACAAGGCTCAATTCTTCAGAGCTCAGCCTTCTTTATGGTCCAGCTCTCACATCCATACGTGACTATTGGAAAAACCATGGCTTTGACCATGCAGACCTTTGTCTACAAAATAATGTCTGTGCTTTTTAATATGCTGCCTAGGTTTGCCATAGCTTTTCTTCCAAGGAACAAGCGTCTTTTAATTTCGTGGCTGCAGTCACCATCTGCAGTGTTTTTGGAGCCCAAAAGAATAAAGTCCGTCATTGTTTCCCCATTTGCCATGAAATGGTGGGATTGGATGCCATGATCTTGGTTTTTTGAATGTTGAGTTTTAAGCCAGCTTTTTCACTCTCCTCTTTCACCTTCATCAAGAAGCTCTTTAGTTCCTCTTCACTTTCTGCCATAAGGATGGTATGGGCTTTAAATATTCAGTAAACCATGCTGTAAACAGATGTGCTTTCATCCAGGTTTTGTTGTTCCATTTATAGAGGACAGGCAAAATAGATTTAACATAACTCTTAAGGGCCTTGGATTTTTGAAATGATGACTGAGCATTAGCTTCAACGTAAAGTTGTTAACTGTATTCCCCCTAACAAGACAGTCACCCTGTCCTTGACGCTTTGCAGTCTGGCACTGACTTTTCTCTAGCTATGGAAGTCCTAGATGGCATCTTCTTCCAATATAAGGTGTTTCGTCTGCACTGAAAACCTGTTGTTTGATGGAGCCACCTTCGCTAATTTTCTTATCTAGATCTTCTAGATGACTTGCTGCAGCTTCTGTATCAGCACCTGCTTCTTCACCTTGCACTTTAATGTTATGGCTTCTTTTCTCTTAAACCTCATGAAGTCTGAAGTTAACAAAACCCCTATTGATGTTACTATCGCAAAAAAATTATAGTTTGATGAAGGCTCAGATGATGGTTAGCATTTTTTAGCATGTATTTACTAAGGCATGTACGTTTTAGTTTTCAGGTATGTACAGTTTTTAGGCATAATGCTATTGCACACTTAATAGAATGCAGCATAGTATAAATATAACTTGAATATGCACTAGGGAACCAAAACTTTATATGACTTACTTTATTGCAATATTCATTTCCTTGTGGTCATCTGGAACTGAACCCACAGTATTCCCAAGGTATGCTTGTAACATGAAAGATCACGTATGACAATAGTGAAGAAATTTGAAATATTGCAAGAGTTAACCAAAATGTGACACAGACATGAAAGGAACAAACACTGTTGGAAAAATGGCACCAGTAGACTTGCTTCATGTGCCGAAAAGTTGCCACAGAAGAAACCCTTCAATTTTTAACAAACAGTATCTGAGGCACAATAAAGTTGAAGTGCAGTAAAATGAGGTCTGCCTGTACTAGAAAATTCACCTAGAATGCAGCTCAGAAATGGACAAAAAAGCTTTAAGCATGATTAAGTTATGGATAAGAACTTTTGTTTCCAGCAATCTGACAGACTAGGTACTCTGATCAACCTTCCTGCTGAAAAGTGTTTTTTTAAATGCTGGATAATATATTTTTTAAGCCTTCTAAATGCTCAAATATGGGCTTCCCTAGTGGCTCAGACAGTAAAGAATCTGCCTGCAAGGCAGGAGACCCGGATTCAGTCCCTGGGTTGGGAAGATCCCCTGGAAAAGGGAATGGCTACCCAGTATTCTTTTTTTTTAAATCACAATTTAATCTGGTAACAATAGGCGTGCATGCATGCATGTGTGTGTGCAAAGTCACTTCAGTCATGTTCAACTGTTTGCAGCCCCATGGACTGTAGCCTGCCTGGCTTCTCCATCCATGGGATTCTCCAGGCAAGAGTACTGGAGCGGGTTGCCATTTCCTTCTCCAGGGGATCTTCCCAACCCAGGGATCAAACCCAGGTCTCCTGCTTTAGCAGGCAAGTTCTTTACCACTAGCGCCACCTGGGAAGCCCCAACTCCGGTATTCAGTCAGTCCATGGGGTCGCAAAGAGTCAGACACGGCTGAGCAATGAACACAAGTGTTCAAATAAATCGATTGACAAATTGGTCAAGAATACTCAGTGGCCGGGAACCAAGTGAAGGTGGGAGCACAAAGAGGTTTGTATTTCAGTTAATCTAAGATGTTTTTTTAAATGCTGCTGATTAATCTAATGTGCCTGAATTTTTAATAGTCATCTAGGTTTCAGAGATGCTAAATGTTTAAATAAATATGTCTTAAAATCTATAAAAGATGATAAGAGGAACACTGAAGACTACACGTACCTTGAGGAAACTCCTTGAATTGTATGTACTTGAACTGTAGTTTTCATGGCCTCACAGACCACAGTGGGAAAAAAGGAAAAGGTAAAACTAGAGTACTAGGCCAAGAGGCACAATATTTGAGTTAGTAAGTGTTCCAGAAAAACGAAAAACAGACTCAGAGGGAAGGAAGTCATCAATGAAACGATGTAAGGACAATTAAAGGACATCAATTTCCAGACTGAAAGGGCTCATTGAGTGCCTAATACAGTGAATGAAAATAAACCTACACTGAAGTGCATTATTTTGAAATTTTAAAGCACTGGGAACAAAAAAGTATATGCAAAGGGACAAAAGTCACATACAAAATAATAGCAATCATAATGGTTCTGCACTTCTCCAAAGGGACCCTGAAAACTAAAAGGGGATGAAACAGAGCCATTAAAATTCTGAGGGAAAGGAATTTCCAACCTAAAAATCTGTACCTACACAAACCACCAGTCAAGTGTAAAGGCAAAATACCTGAAAATATTTATTGAAAAAAATTATTTTCAAGTTTTTGTTTGCCATTTGTATTTCCTTTTCTATCAATCAAGTGTCTATGCAAGTGTCTTGGCCCATTTTTTTTTCACTTTTTTTAATAAAGTTCCTTGTGTTTTCTAGATGCCAGGTCCTTTGTCATTTATATAGCATGGAGATAGGATAAACAACTGGAACAGAATAAACATAAACAACTGAAGCAGAGTTGAGAAATAGGTCCCCACAAATATCGAAACTTGATATGTGACAGAGCTGGCAGTGCAGGTCAGCAGAGCAAGAATAAACTTTTTAAGAAAAAAATGATGCAGAGATATTTAGCTATCCATATTGGGGGGAAAAACGATCCCTTCATTCCAAGTGGATTAAGGATTTAACTGTTAAGGCCAAACTATAAAACATTTAAAAGACAACATATAATAAGACTGTCCTATGATTGTGGTTTAGGGAGAATTAAACAAGACATACCAAAAACACAAATCACAGGAAAAGATTAATGGATTCACCTTTACTACAATCGAAGCCTTCACTACATCAAAAGTAAGATAAAAAGACAAGCCACCCACTAGGAGAAGATATTTATAACAATTTAAGTGGCAAAGGAGTATTATATGTCAAAAACGGCAAAACCAGTTGTCAAAAATTGGGCTTCCCTTGTACTCCAGTGGTTACGTGTCTAGCTGCCAATGCAAGGGACATGAGCTTGATCCCTCGTCCAGGAAGATTCCACATGCCTCGGGGCATCTAAGCCTATGCACCATAACTACTGAGCCTGCACACTCTAGGGCCCTTGAGCCACGAGTACTGAAACCCAAGCACCCTAGAGCCCTCAAGCTGCAACAAGAAAAACCACTGCAGTGAGCAGCCCACGCTCCACTAGAGAAAGCCCACAAGCAGCAACGAAGACCCAGTGCAACCAGAAATAAGTAATTTTTTAATATAAATGAATAATATTTTAATGGCAAAACTTTAAATAATGAGAATATTAAGTAATAAAATTGATTAAAAGCCACTTTGGAAAATAGTTTGACATTATCTTGAACTGAAGTTCAAGATGCAAATCACTTATCACACAGAAATTCTACTCCTAAGCATATATAAAGGAACTGCACATATGTACCAGGATACATGTATAAGAATATTTATAGCACATTGTTTAGAGATACAAACATACTATAAAACAGGACAGAAATACAAAAGTTCAGGCTAATGGTTACTCTGGAGAAGGAAGAAGTAGGATTGTGGAGGAGTGCACAGGAGCCTTAGAAGTAATTAAATCTTTTTTTTTTTTTTGACTATACATGCGGGATCTAAGTTCTTCAACCAGGGACCGAACCCAAACCCTCTGCAGTGGAAGTGTGGGGTCTTAACCACTGGACCACCAAGGAATTCCCTAGGTCCCTTTTCTTAAACTGAGTGATGGGCAGTGTAGTCATAATATTGTTCATTATTCCTTACATGTATTTAAGTTAAAAAAAAAGACATGACGATAGACTGAGAAATTCTGGTGTTTATTTAATAGGCATCCAGAAGAAGAGAGTAGAGGGGAATGGCAGAGAAGCCCTTTTTTAGGAGTTAAGCAAAGAGAAAGATTAAAGATTAATTTAAATCCATTTTTAAAAAGGAAAAATATAAAAATTAAGTCGTATTTTCAGGAGAGGATGGACTGTTTACATTTAGAAACTAGCAGGCAGAGATGGTCGGATCGCATCACTGACTCGATGGACTTGAGTTTGAGCAAGCTCCAGGAGTTGTTGAAGGACAGGGAAGCCTGGCGTGCTGCAGTCCACAGGGTCGCAAAGAGTCAGACACAACTGAGCGACTGAACTGAACTGATTATTTCTGAATGTCTTAAGATCAGGAGAGTGAATTAACAACACACTTTTAGGGTTGCATTGAGACCTAGGCCCCATCTTAGCGTTGTCTCCTCTTGTCTCCTCTCAGAGAGTACACGCTGGATGTCTACCGCCTCTCTTCTGTGGTCACACAGCACGATGCCAAAAAAGCTGGAGCTGAGGTGGTAAAGCAGGTGGAGCACCCTCTGCTGAGTGGCCTGCTGTACCCCGGGCTGCAGGTATGTGGGAGGGGTGGAGTCACCTATGACCTTTTCTGCTCTGATTGTAACTACTAGTGACAAACCTCTCTTTCAGCCCCAGTTAGACCAATGTCCTAGCTGTTCCTTTAGCTTGCCGGAGGCCTTCCTTCCCCCGATAGCCCCTCCCCCAGACTTCTGGGCCACTCTTTGACTTCTTCCCCTACCTCTCTGTCCTTTAAAACGCTTCTCATCTCACATAACTTCTTACAGTAACCATGATCCCTTAATTGAAGAACATTAATTTCAGAGTGATGAGTGAAAATAAATTTAGGCATGATCCTATTTCCCATTAAGCAAAACAAACACATCATATTTCATGTGTGTGCATTTTTGTATGAGCATGGAGAAAGCATGGAAAAATTCAAACCAGCTATTGATACTGGTTATTAGCTCAGGAAGATGGGGTGAAAATGTTGATACTTTTCTCTTCCCTTGTATATTTCTCTAATGTTTGATATCAAGTCATACAAACTACTGTATATAAAATAAACAAGGTCCTTCTCTATAGCCCAGGGAACTATATTCAATATCTAGAATAACCTATAATAGAAAAGAATCTGAGAAAGAATATATGTATATATGCGTAAAACTGAATCACTTTGCTGTATGTCAGAAACTATATTGTAAATCAACTGAACTTTAATGAAATACATTAAAATTTTAAAAATAAATAATTTTTTTTTTAAACTTGAAAGAAAAGAAAAGTCTTCTCTTGGTCAGGAACTCTAGATCTGTACTGTCCATTATGGTAGCCTCTTGTCATAGTCATACGTGGCTACTGAAGTAATTAAAATTTTAGTTTTCCAGTCCTACTGGCTATATTTTAGGTTGCTCACAAGCCACATGAGGCTAACCTGTTGGACAGCACAAGTGTGGAACAGATTCACCCTCACCAAAAGTTCTATTAGACAGTGCTGTTCTGCGTCCTGTTTGCTTACCTTTCTCTTCCTCTCCTTCCTCTTCCCCCCACATCCAATCAGAAACTAAATTTTATTAATCCTACTTCTTAAAAATCTCTTGAATTCATTGTTGCTCTATATCACCACCAACTTGAAAATGAAAGTCGCTCCGTCGTGTCTGACTCTTTGCAACTCTGTGGACTATACAGTCCGTGGAATTCTCCAGGCCAGAATACTGAAGTAGATAGCCTTTCCCTTCTCCAGGGGATCTTCCCAACCCAGGGATCGAACCCAGGTCTCCTGCGTTGCAGGCGGATTCTTTACCAGCTGAGCCACAAGGGAAGCCCCCTCACCAACTTCGTTCATTGTTATTTCTTACCTGGACACTCATAGCAGCTTTCTAGCTTTTGTCTTTGTCTCCAGCCCTCAGGCCACAACTCTGCACTCTGCCGTCTCACTGGTGTGATTTTCTGCAGTACGTGAATTGTGGTTCTTCCTTCCTTAAAAATCATTCAGTGGCCAGTATGATGCTTGGTAGCCTCACATGACATTCAGTGTCCTGACCAACTTTTCTAACCTCATCACTCACCACTTCCCACATCCCTTGGAGTTTATGCTTTTTCAGACTGACTCAGTCATAGTTTCCTTAAATATTTCACACCCCTGTGCCTTCTCACATTCTGTTTCCTCTCCTTGGTGAAAAACATCTATATGTTCATCAGAACCAATCTCAGCCCACAGTCTGATTCTAGGAAGCCTTCACCACCACCAGGCTGAACAGATAGAGATAATCATTTCTTTGTGTTAGCATGTTCCTTAAATGAACATGTAAGTTAGCCCTTGTCATGCTGTATTGAAATGACCTGTTTATGTGTCTTTCTCCTGCCGGGGTCCAGCCCTAGCAGGATCCAAGGGTACCCTCAGGATGGATGGTGTCAGCGAATGAATGACACGAGGAGGCCAAGCTTTGGTGAGCGAGGCCCGTAACTTTATTTTCAAAAGGAGCTTTTATACCCTAATTTGTACATAGATGGAAATGAAAGATGCAAGGTCATGCAGAGTCAGCCCAAACACTCCAGCAGTTTTGCCCTTATTGAAACCAGGATTTTTTTCTGTATGCCTTTCCATAAACAAGGGTCTTATGCTATGTACATTATCTTCTGGCCTGGAGGCCTGTTGACATTTTATGACCCTTTTTTGATAAAGGTTGATCAACCAGAAAACTTGTTTTCCCTTGAAGTGTTTTTTCTTTATATTTCTAATCTGTGTCAGCCTCAGAAAGTACTAAACAGAGTTACATTCTCACAGAGCAAAGGTGCAATGGGTCACAACAAAGAAAGAACTTATTAGCTCAAAGGTCTGATGTGGTTAATACCAAGGCTACTACTTGTTTCTCTTACATTCCAACTACATTAACTAATGCACTCCCAGGTGCACAATGGATAAGAGATATGGGAACTTGGCAGCAAGCATTGGCCCAGTAATGAAGCCCTTTGCCAGTACTATTCTAATAATTTTTCACCCCTCAAAGGGCTCTATGCCCATTAGGACTTTTAGAATGCTTAGGCTTCCCGTGCCTTTCATGGTTGGGAAGTTGTGAACAATCTTGTGCGTTAGTTGTAAGAGTAAGGAAAAACCTGTCAAGCAAGCTAGAATGCCAACAGAGGGGTTAGAATAGAAATATTCCTTTCATGTCCAGGAGACTTATCAACTTAGAGCCATAAGTTGATTTTCTCCAGAGAAAGGTGGTCGGGAATAGCCCCCTGCTAATATCAGAAGAGTGGTTGAAAGGCATAATTACTTAGTAAACAGTAGACAGACAGATTTTGGTTTCAGGGTAGATGCTCTAGCAGGTCCAGGGAATCCCTTGAGTCCTGATCCGCCTTTGCCTGTCAGGTCTTCTCCACATGACCTTTGTCATGGGTGGGATCTCCCGTGGTGGCTCCCAGCATTCTCCCCAGCTAGTTAATTGACTTTATGAAGGCAGAGTATGGGTCTGGGTCTGACTCACATCCACAGGGTTGGCACTAGGCCTGGCATATAATAAGTGATAGTAACTGTTTATTTACTAATTCAGTCTTGCCCCTTTTTTCTGAGCTCTCACAGCACTTGCTTCTTAATGCCAGTTATTTGACACTTGTCCCAGGCTGCCTCATTAATTGGGTACCTTTGATGTGAGTATAGTTTTGTCTTTTTCCTTTCCTTCCTTTCCCTACAGGATCATGAGCTTCCTGAGAGCAGAGACTCTTCTAATTTTTTAACCCTATAGTATCCACATGGAGTGGAGTTCACAGCAGGCACTCAGCAAATGTGTGTCCAGCTCTTGAAGCCAGCAGGAAGACTGAGTGCTGCTTATTTGCTTCCTGGTTTACTTTTTGAAAATTCTAATGGTTTTCAAAAGTTTCTGATTTCTTAGACCCATGTCGAAGAAATACAGTAGGAGTTTATGCTCGTGTATTTCTTTCCACAGGCCTTGGATGAAGAATACTTGAAAGTGGATGCCCAGTTTGGAGGTGTTGATCAGAGAAAGATTTTCACCTTTGCAGAGAAGGTTAGTGTCCTCTTTCTTGTCTTTTTTCTCTTGAGTTGCAGAGGTATATGTTAGAGTTTCTTTCTTTGTTTCTCTTTACTTTGTTTTATGTTTTATCTGGGTCGGGTCTTAGTTGTAGCTTGTGGGATCTTCGTTGCAGTGTGCAGGCTCCAGAGCACGTGGGCTCTCCAGTGGCACATGGGCTCAGTGGTTGCATCTCACAGGCTTATTTGCCCTGCAGCATGTGGGATCTTGGTTCCCCAATTAGGGATCAAACTCACATCTGCCGCATTGGAAGGCAAATTCTTAACCACTGGAACACCAGAGAAGTCCACATTAGAGTTTCTTGAATGTGCCAGTCCCAGCAATCATATGATATGGTAGGTATTATTCTCCTTATTTTGCAGATAAGAAAACTGAGTGTAGAAAATAAAAAAGATGTCCAGTATCACACAGTTAGTGACTGAGCAGGAACTAGCATTCACGTCTGTCTAACTAAAAAGCCTGTACTCTTGCTGCCACCAAGAAGCTGCCCTCAGACCTGTTGGATTTTCTTCTTCTGTTATTTCCCACCCCCGCTTTTTTTTTCTTCTTGCCTAATAGCTCAGTTTCCAGGGAAAGGCACCACCAGATAGAACTACTGTTCTTTCCCAGAGCATTTGGTCCATATTTCTCTGAATCTTACATAAACCATTTGTCTCTGAAATGAGGTTTAACAGGGTTTAGAAGAGGAAATCAGCACAAACCCCTAATAGTTCTTTTCTGGGAAATAACTTGAATAAGTTGAAAAGGGCTTTTGAGAAGTGGTTGGTATTTTTGAAAGCTTCTCAAAACCTCATGTTGGCAAGGGAGTAGAGAAAATACTGCCAGTGAAAATGTAAATTCCTGATGGGTGATTTGATGCCTCTAAAGTGTTTCTACACTTTGTCCTAATAATAATTATACAAATGGGTCCTCAGGAAATAATTTTTAAAGTGCAACTTGGTTGGAGTGGGGACAGGGGGAGTGTGTAGCTTGGGAGTTCCCTGGTGGTTAGGATTTGGCACTTCCACTGCTGGGGCCCAGGTTTAATCCTTGGGTGGGGAACTGAGATCGTGCAAGCCATGCTGAGTGGCCAGAATCCTAAAATTTTTTAAAGTAAAAAATTTTTTTAATTAAAAAAATAAAAGTGAAACTTGAGTTCTGTATGGAAGTATTTATCATGTTATCAATTTAAAGCCCACTCTAGTATTCTTGCCTGGACAATTCCATGGACAGAGGAGCTTGGTGGGGTACAGTCCATGAGGTTGGAAAGAGTCAGACATGACTGAGCACACACACCACAATTTAGAGCACAACTTAGAAATAAATTAGTATTCAGTGGCAAGGGATTAGTTGAATATGTTAAGATAACCCTCCAGTGGGATAAAACATTTTAAAAAATATTTTATTTATTTATTTATTTGACTGCGCTGGGTCTAAGTACAGCATGTAGGGTCTAGTTCCCTGACTAGGGATTGAACCTGGGTCTCCTGAATTGGAAGTGCACTGTCTCAGCCGCTGGACCATCAAAGAAGTCCCTATATACCATTTTTTAATGGTTTTTGGATATATTTAATAAATGGGGAAATGTTTACAATGTAAGGTTTTTACTATTATTGAAGTATTTTCTATTCCATTTTATCTGTTAAATTTTTTTTAAAGAAGAAAAAAGGGTTTTAATTGTAGCAAAATACAAAACAAAGCAGTGTTATAGCAACTAGTACATGTAAGAAGTATGCAAGGCACTTAGCATAGAAACAGCAAGAAGTCTTATCCATGTAAAGAAATTCTATATATATGTATAGACGGTCCCCTGGAGGAGGGCATGGCAGCCCACTCCAATATTCTTGCCTGGAGAATCCCATGGACAGATGAGTCTGGCAGGCTACAGATGGAGTCACAGAGTTGGACACGACTGAAGCGACTTAGCACAGCATAGCATGCATATATATACACACACATACAAAATAAATTAGCATATTGTTAGAAGTCAGCCATGTAAAAAATAGATATATGTGTGTGTATATATATATATTTTCAAATATATTTTCTCTAAGAATATTTTTTTCTTCTCGACTTTTTTTTCTTAATATATATTTTATGAAGTATAGTTGGCTTACTTTTTAATCAAACCTTTTATTATTCCAACAGAGATACAGCTGATGGCCCATTTTTATATGACTTAGAAGCTCTAAGAATGGTTTTTGTATTTTTTTTAAGGGTTGTAAAAAAAATGAAAAAAGATAAGCAATAGAGACTATATATCACCCAGCAACCCTAAAATATTTACTGTCTGACCTTTTACAGTAAAGTTTTGCCCAGCCCTGTCCTAGAGATTACATGTCCTTGTAATTCATTATAGTTAGATGTTTTTACCACTTCCCAACAATGCAGTTGGGAACAGTTGGAACTTCCCAACAGTTTTACCTTATTCAATGCCCTGCTGCCCTTTGTGCTATTGTCATCTATTTTAGTTTTATGTATATTTTAAATCCCAAAGACCTGTTTATAATGGTTTTCTAAACAGTCAGTTTTCACGTATATTTACCACCACTTACCCTTCCTGATGGGCTTCCCTGGTGGCTTAGCCAGGTAAAGAACCCACCTGCTAATGCAGGAGACACTGGTTCGATCCCTGGGTCAGGAAGATCCCCTGGAGAAGGAAATGGCAACCCTCTTCAGTATTCTTGCCTGGGAAGTCCCATGAACAGAGGAGCTGTGATGGGCTACAGTCCTTGGGGTCTTGAAAGTCAGACATGACTTAGCGACTAAACAACAACAACCACCCTTTCTGATACTGTTGATTCCTTCTTTCAGTTTTGTGCTTCCATCCGAGATCAGTTTCCTTCAGCCTGAAGACTCCTTTGTATTTTGTGTCTGCAATGCAGGTCTCTCAGTAAGGAGTTCTTACAGCTTTCTATCTGAGAACATGTTTGTTTGTTTTTTGTTTTTTTTTTACTGTCTTATTTTGTTTGTTTGGTAGGTTTTTAAAGAATATTTATTTATTTGGCTGTATTGGGTCTTAATGGCTTCCCTGGTGGTTCAGCAGTAAAGAATCTGCCTGTAATGCAGAACACGCAGGTTCGATCCCTGGGTCAGGAAGTTTCCCTGGAGGAGCTCGTGGCAGCCCACTTCAGTACTCTTGCCTGGAGAATCCCATGGACTGAGGGAGGAGCCTGGCAGGCTATAGTCCACAGGGTTGCAAAGAGTTGAACATGACTGAAGTGACTAAGCACGCACACACGCACATTGGGTCTTAGTTTAAACATGTGGATCTTTGTTGTGGCAGGTGGGCAGGACATTGGTTTTCCATCCAGAGATCTAACTCTGAACTTGTATCCCCGTTTTTGTTCCTCTATGTTTTAGTTGGATATTATCTGTTGACTTTTCTTTGTGTTCAATAATCCTGTCTTTTGTTGAATCCATCCAGTATTGTACTGTGCCATTTTAGAACTTGCATTTGTTTGGTGTTTTTTTTAAATAGATGCCAGTTCTCTTTTATATTCCTCCATCTTTTATCCATTTCATTCATCTTTTCCTTTATTTCTTTTAACACACCAATTATAGTTATTCTGACATCCTGATCTGCTTGTTCTAGTATCTGGATTGTTCCTGTGTCTGGTTTTATTGACTCTTTCCTCTTGTCTGTCAGTCACTTTTTTTCTGCTTCCCATTTCTTGTAATTTTTTATTGTATCAGGGACACCATAAATATGCTATGGTTGCTCTCAGTGCTGTGTTTTCTGTAGGCTATTAAATTACTGACTCATCACTTTGATCCTGTCAAGGGTGGATTTTAGGCTTTGTAGAATAGGTCTATTTCAGTTTGCTCTTACTCCTATGAGGTAAACCTTATCTTAGGATGTGGTCTTTCTGGGGTCTCAAACTAAAATGAAACCTCAGGGTGTTCACAAAGCCCTCTGTGGTTTGATTGAACCTAAACTTCAACTTCTGCCTCCCCAGCACTGTACAGCCCCTAAAATTTGCTCAAGTCTCCAACCTCCCAGAGCCTGTTCTCTGCTGGGCTTCCCTATGTCTCTCTGAATTCTGGCACAGTTGTGATTCAATTAAGAAAGCAATGGAGGGGCTTCCCTGGTGGTCCAGTGGTTAAGAATCTGTCTTGCAACGCAAGGGACACTGGTTTGATCCCTGGTCCGGGAAGGTTCCACGTGCCATGGAGCAACTAAGTCTGTGTGCCACGACCCCTGAGCCCATGCACTGCAACTACTGAAGCCCATGTACCTAGAGCTTGTGCTCCACAGCAAGAGAAGCCACCACAATGAGAACCCCTTGCATCGCAACAAAAAGGAGCCCCCATGTGTTGCAACTAGAGAAGGCCTGCATGCAGCAACAAAGACCCACTACAGTCAAAAATAAATAAATAAAAAAATTTTTTAAAGAAAGCATTGGAGCACTTTGGGATTTTTGGAGGGCCTCTTCACTCTGGCTGCTGCTAAGTCGCTTCAGTCGTGTCCAACTCTGTGCGACCCCATAGACGGCAGCCTACCAGGCTCCTCCATCCCTGGGATTCTCCAGGCAAGAACACTGGAGCGGGTTGCCATTTCCTTCTCCAATGCATGAAAGTGAAAAGTGAAAATGAAGTTGTTCAGTCGTGTCCGACTCTTAACAACCCCATGGACTGCAGCCTACCAGGCTCCTCCGCCCATGGGATTTTCCAGGCAAGAGTACTGGAGTGGGGTGCCATTGCCTTCTCCCTTCACTCTGGAACCCTTTCCAAATCCTTAGCCTCCTTACATCCTCTGTCTCCTCTGCTTAGTCAAGACTGCTGCTCTCTGCTTGGTCTCTTTCTCAGCACTGTTTGAAAACAAAAATGCCCTCAAGGAGAAAGCCAGGGTGGGTATGGGCTCGCCTCGCTTCCCTACTCTCCCCATTTGTAGCCCCACACTGGTTGCTATCTAATAGAGTTGTTTATGGTGGGTAGAGCAAGTCCAGTAGGTTCATGATGTAATATTAATAGACAGTAGGGAAAAAAAGCTTTGTTCATATTAAGATCACCATTGAAAAGTTATATATTCAGTAGAAAAAAAGATTGGAAGGCATATATCAAACTGTTAAGTGAAAGGCCAGGTTAGATGAGATTGGAGCACTGAGGAGGAATTTATACTAACATCTGCTTTTGTGTGTTTCTTTCTAACTCCTTAGTACCTCCCTGCACTTGGTTACTCAAAACGAATCCATCTGATGAATCCTATGGTTCCAGGATTAACTGGCAGCAAAATGAGCTCTTCAGAAGAGGTAGGTTACGAGCTCTGACCTGAGTTGAGAAATCTTTAGCAAAAGATGAAGAAATTGAGGACTAGAAAGAAAAGTAACCTGGCTAACTAAAACACACAAATATTTAAGCTATAAGAAATCTTAAGTTATCCAGTTAATTCCACTGATTCTTGAGTATTGAAGCAGTCCTGATGGGATCCAATTATAATTTTAAGTTTTACTGCTACTAATAAGAAGTACAAGCAAAAGTAGTTTCTTCAGCCATACAACTATGACAGAGTACAGCCTTATTAATGAGAAGGCTACAGTTGCATTTCACCCAGTAACATATTTTTTTATTTAGTTTTTAATTTATTTTAGACTATAATTGATTCACAGTGTTGTGTTTCAGGTATACAGCAAAGTGATTTAGTTATATATATATATCCATTCTTTTTCAGATTTTTTTCCCACGTAAGTTATTACAGAATATTGGGAAGAGTTGCCTGTGCTATGCAGTAGGTCCTTGTTCATACCAGTTAGCACTTTGATTCTTACGGTGATATTTAATATGATGGTTTTGATAAATATGGTGTCTTAACATTTAAAAGTTCTGCTTGGGGAAGGTACACTTTTGTTCTGATCACTAAGGGCACAGAGTAGAAGAATTGGTAGAACCCAAAGATGTGGAAGTTTGGGTTCTGGGTTCACAAACATGGCTGATCTTTAGAATCACCTAGGGAACTTTTATAAAAGAGAGTATGTGTAGAGTAAGGCCCTGTCCTTAGAGATTCTTTTTTTTTTTAATATTTATTTATCTATTTGGCAGTGCCAGGTCTTAGTTGCCGCACACGGGATCTTTGATCTTTGTTACAGCTTGTGAACTCTCAGTTGCAGCATGTGGGATCCAGTTCCCTGACCAGGGATTGAATCCAGCCCCGCCCTGCATTGGGCGCACTGATAAAGTGGTTCTGGGGAACAACTCAAGGAATCTTATTTTCTTTCACAGCCTACTAGTTGATTCAAATTGAAGTCATTTTTGGACATTCATCTAGTTCTTCAAGTCTGATTTCTGGATTATCCTATTGGCACCCCACTCCAGTACTCTTGCCTGGAATATCCCATGGATGGAGGAGCCTGGAAGGCTGCATGCAGTCCATGGGGTCGCTGAGGGTCAAACATGACTGAGCGACCTCACTTTCACTTTTCACTTTCATGCATTGGAGAAGGAAATGGCAACCCACTCCAGTGTTCTTGCCTGGAGAATCCCAGGGATGGGGAAGCCTGGTGGGCTGCCGTCTGTGGGGTCACACAGAGTCGGACATGACTGAAGTGACTTAGCAATTAGCAATAGCAACCATGTCTTCATCCTAGAAATAGCACCAGCATCAGTTCCAAAACGTGACTGCATCAGAACCACATGGAGAGCTTTTAAAAATGCAAATGCCTGGGTGAACCCCCAAGAAGTTTTGATTTATTAGCTTTGGGTGGGGCCCAGTAGTTTATGTTATTTTAAGCACCCCAGGTGATTCACATCCAGTCCTATGTTGATTGAGCTTGGTAACCACTGGACACAAAAGAGCATGAGCTCACTCACTCCAAAATAGGAAACAAAGCCTATTGCCCTATAAAGGACAAAGGCTTTAAATAATACCTGGTGTTGGTGACTGCCGGGAAACGTCTCCTCACACATGGCGGATGGCAATGTCACTTGGTGTATGCCTGTCGGAAAACAGTTTAGGGCCCAGCAGTGTTTGGTACCTTAAGGAAGTAATCCTAGAGAAGGCAAGAGGACCTCTGCAAAGAGGTTCGTTGTAGCATTGTAGTTTGTAAAGATGAGAGCAAATCTGACAGTTTAGAAACTGCTAAATAAATTATATTGTCACTAAAAATTAGGAATATAATACAAAATAAAATCTGCAATTGAAAACTAGGTAGCCACTCAGAAGTACTTATGATATAGTCCCAAGGACATTTATTCTCCAGATACAAATTTGCGACGATTCCGTATACTACAAACAAGGCCTGGGAAGAACAGAGAAAAATTAAAATATTTTTATGTATTATAGTGAGTGGTCCTTGACTCCAGTTAATTCTGCTCTTATTGAAGTCATTTAATGTTTACATCTTTGTCCAAAAAATTAAAATACAGATGAGTTGAGCGTATTCTCATTTTCAACCACAAGAGGTCCTCCTCTCCTCCCTGGCTTCTAGGAGTCCAAGATTGATCTGCTTGATCGGAAAGAGGATGTAAAGAAAAAACTGAAGAAGGCCTTCTGTGAGCCAGGGAATGTGGAGAACAACGGCGTTCTGGCCTTCATCAGACATGTCCTCTTTCCTCTCAAGTCTGGTAAGATACTCCCTGTTTTCTTCTCAGAGTTTAGGCTGAAATAGGAAAACCGGTGCTGGGTCATCCCTGTGGCTTGTCAGAGTCTTCCTCCGGAGACTGGCTTCTCTGATTCTCTGCTCTGATTTCTCATATGTTAATGTGTGATTGAAGTGGGGATATCATTGAGATGTCTGTGTGTTTGTTACCAGAGTACCTTCTAAGTGGGGTGTCATGGTGGGCATGAGTGGTAGAAATGAAGGGGGCAGGCATGGGGAGTAGAGAAATACAAAAGAGATGTAAGACACAATTGTTTCCCCTGAGCTTGGATGCTAGCTGGGTATACAACACTCCCACTCATCCAGTTTAAAAAACAATAAAATACTGTACAATTAAGTTTAAAATACATGGCAGGAACTACAAATACATGTTTGGGCCAGGGATGCTGACTCGCCATTGTCTGTGAGTTTGTTGGCATGGATTGTTTTTCTTACAGAGTTTGTGATCCTTCGAGATGAAAAATGGGGTGGAAACAAAACCTACACAGCTTACTTGGACCTGGAAAAGGACTTTGCTGATGAGGTAATACGAGAGGAGGATAATCCCCACTGAACTCATTCTGACAAACCCCTCCGTGTGGCCTCACCAAGTTTCTGTCTGCCATAGGGCTCTGTCAGGATGATCTTGAGGCTGTATATTATGTTAATGGCTCAGATGAGGATTCAGATGGCTCGTGGAGTAGATTAACAAATGGCAGAAAGCTAGTATGTTGGTGTCTTAATCACTCTGCAAAGGACTTAACCTGGAATGAAGGACCAAACCCGACAAGATGAAGCATTTCAGGTACCAAATCAAGGTTCAGAAAAGAGACACGACTATAAAAGAACAGAAGAGAGAATACTGTTCATTTTGACAGTTTAACAAAAGACCTACTAGGTGCCCATGTGTTTGGCACCATGCTAGAGGCTGACATTACAAAGAGGATTAAATCTTCGTGAAGCTCATAGTCCATAGGTGAGGATGACGTGTAAATAAATGTCATTTACTGCTTACTGTACCATGTATGCATGGTCCAGTAATAGAACGTGAGGAAGTGACTAACTGGCTGTCAGGGAAAGCTTTGTGGAGGGGATAATGTTCACACACCATCTCACTCATTAGGGGTTCTTCAGGAAACCCATGAGGGAATTCATTGTGTGAGACATGCTAAGAGGAAGCAGTGTGGTATCTAGAGACTCACAAGTGGTTTAGAGTCTGACTGGAGTCTGCAAGGCGAGGGGCCACTGTGGGAGAGGAAGACAGGGCCAGATGATAAAGGAAAGGAGTAATGACTGTATATAGTGGATGAAATGGGGGTCTTGACTGGCTCCGAACATGGGCCGAATCGGCAGTATGACAGGGCTGTCAGAAATGTTCATGAGGTCTTGGCCTCATCGTCAGAAATGCAGAGTTCAGACCGGGGGGTTGATCATCCAGTTCTCTGATGTTCTGAGTACCTTTGGTAAGATGCATGTGCTCATCTGCACTAACACAGTTGCCACTGGCCATTTTGGTTGTGTTGGACTTTTTGTGAGGTTTTTTGTCAAATAAACCTCACAAAAATAAATTTTGTAATGTTCATTTGACAATCTGGAGTGTATTGATGGGGAGAGGAAGGATGCCATGATAGGGAACAGGTTGCAAACCAGGTCATAAAGCACAAGCTGGAAGAACCAGGCATGTTGAACTGGGATGCAAGGATGTGTTCACCTGTCCTCAAACCCAAGGACTCTCCTGAGTTAGGGGTGAGTTTTCTTCCTGTGGCAACAGAAGGCTGAACCAGGACTGCAGATGCAGACTGCAGGGAGGCTTGCTTAAGCTTGAAGAACTTTGTAATGACCCCAGTTGTGTGGTGATGGACAGGACTGTCTTGCCTGACCTTACATTCCCCATCGCTGAGGTGTTCAGGCAAAGGCCAGAGGACCACTGGAAGCAATGTCATATGAGAGTTTGAGCATCCAGTGGAAGAAAAGACTTAGTGACCTCTGAGTTCTGAGGTTCCTTCAGGCCCATTTTTGGGATATTTGGCAGCTGTTGCTCTGAAACCCTCTGTCTGCAGCCTGAGTCAGGCCACAGAACCCACACTCAACTCTTCAATCTCATGAGCAGTCCTTTGTGGGAATGATAAGAAGGCTTCCCTGGCGGCTCAGATGGTAAAGAATCTGTCTACAAAGCAGGAGACCCAGGTTCAATCCCTGGGTCGGGAAGATCCCCTGGAGAAGGGAATGGCTACACATTGCAGTCTTCTTGCCTGGAGAGCCCCATGGACAGAGGAGCCTGGCAGGCTGCAGTCCACGGGGTCGCAGAGTCAGACACGACTGACTAACACTTTCATTTTGTTCACTAAGAAGTAATGGAAGAAGTGTTTCTGAGAAAGAGCCTGACAACATAACCAGCAGCACTTCCTATGACAGTGGACATGTTCTTATCTGCACTGACACAGTTGCCCCTGGCCACGTGTGACCAGTACAACAGAGGAACTGAATTCTAACTTAGATTTAAATATCTGCATGCGGCTTGTGGCCACCGTATTGGACAGTGCAGGTCTAAAGCTTTTCTTTTGTTAAAAAGGAAGGACTTCCCTGGTGGTCCAGTGGTTAGGACTTGGTTCTAGAACCAGGTTCAACCCCTCATCGGGAACTAGATCCCACATGCTACACGGTGTGGCCAACAGCAACAAAAACACCATTCCCGAGAAAATGAAGGAGTAACATCAGAAACAAAAACATAGGTGTTTTATTACATGTATTCATACCTGAGGGGCATCTGTCAGAATACCTTAGAAGATCCTTTCGGGCCAGATTTAGGATGTAAAGGTTCTAGTCATGGGACTCGAGAAAAAAAATGGAATTACTAAGCTCCTCCCATGTACTAGCACTACACATCATTTTCACCCACGTTAAGTGATTTCATCCTCATTCCGACGCTGGAAGATACAAGTATTATTATTTTCATTTATTTTTTAAAGTGAAGAATCCAAAGCTCAGAGCGGTTAAGTGCCTGGTTTGAGGTCACCCAGCTAGCTGGGACTCTCACCCCAGGTGATTTATCTACAGAGTCTTTGTTCTTCCTTCTCGCTCACTCATCTCCCCCCACCCCCCAGGCTGTCTGTAGCCCCCGGGTTCCCTGTGTGAATGTTTTCCCTGCATATAAATAATACCTGCTTTATGCCACTACTCAGCATATTGGAGGAATCTGAGTCATCCCAGGTGGCGCTAGTGGTAAAGAACCCACCTGCCAATGCAGGAGACTCAAAGTCTTGAGTTCAATCCCTGGCTCAGGAAGATCCCCTGGAGAAGGGGACAAAAACCCACTGCAGTATTCTTACCTAGAGAATCCCATGGACAGAGGAGCCTGGCGGGCTACAGTCCATGGGGTTGCAGAGAATTGGACATAGCTGAGCGACTTAGCACGCACAGTGAAATTTGACTAATTAGAAACATTTAGCCTCTACAAACTCTCAAGTTAGTATGGAATTCAGTGTCAGAAGACCTAGGTCTCTGACAAACTAGATAACCTTGTGAACCTGTGTCCCTGTCTCTGCTCTTCCGGCTTCACAAGGTTGTTCTAAGGTTCAAATAAGACTGCTGGGAAAACACCGTGCATTCCATCCGCACATTTTTCTTAGTAGATCCAGGTGTCCTGTGCGCCTTCTCACCCGGCCTTGCACACTTGCAGGTTGTCCACCCTGGAGACCTCAAGAATTCTGTTGAAGTTGCCCTGAACAAGTTGCTGGATCCCATCCGGGAGAAGTTTAATACTCCTGCTCTGAAGAAACTGTCCAGCGCTGCCTACCCAGATCCCTCAAAGCAGAGTAAGGCCAGCTGGGGAGGGGCCCGGGAAGGGGGGTCTGTGGGGGCTGCCTACATGAGAGAGCATGAGAGACATGTAGAGAGCCTGTCAGTGCCTCAGAAAAGGGTTTGTCTTCAGTTCAGGCCCAAGAAGCCAGGAGGGTCTGAAATGCAGGAATGTCATGCCCCATTGACTGCTGGAATGGAAAACTCCAGTCATCTTGACTTTGGTTTGGTCGGTACCACGAAGCAATTTTGCTGTTGTTTTAATCACTAAGTCATGACTGACTCTTTTGGGACACCATGGACTGTAGCCCCACCAGACTCCTCTGTCCACGGGATTTCCCAGGCAAGAATCCTGGAGGGGGATGCCATTCCCTCCTCCAGGGGATCGTCCCGACTCAGGGATCAAACCCGCGTCGCCTGCATTGGCAGTGGGTGCACCGCTGAGCCGCCTGAAGCGGTTACACCCTGCTGGCAGTGCTGCTGTGAGACGCATGCCCTGGTCCTTTGACGAAACCCACGTCTTCAGTTAGGGAAAGAGGCTGCATTAGACCCTGAGGCTGACGTAGCTGCTCAGGCAGGGCCTGCACAGCTCCTTAGGGAAGCCGATCTCTAGATTCGCCCAGTTCCCTTCTACGTTTCCCTGACTGGCTCTTAGTCAACCAGCCATGTAGCCACGAAGCTGAGATGTTAACAACAGTGTTAACATTGATAACACTTTCCTCCCAGAAAGGGCTCGGTACTTACATATGGAACATGGGAATGGCGGCAAAGCTACACCAACCCCTCCTCTTCCCTCCAGCCTAATACCTGAGGGGGAGAGTGGTAAAATCTGGTACTTCTCTTCTCAGCAGTGGCCGCCTCTGTTTCAATTCAGTGGGTGGATTCTGGGGATTCTGCACTAAGTCCTGCCCGTGTCCTCATTTGAGGGCATCAGCAGCTGACCTGTCGTGGGAAGGAGGAGAGCTCTGAGCCTTGGGTTCTTCTCATCTCCAGAGCCAGCTGTCAAAGGCCCTGCCAAGAATTCGGAGCCAGAGGAGGTCATCCCATCCCGGCTGGATATCCGTGTGGGGAAAGTCATTAGTGTGGACAAGGTACTCATTTTCCACCACGTCCTGGAGAGGCAGACACAGGTCAGGTTTGTCTGCTTCCATCTGGAGGAAACCTGGCCTGGGAGGGAGAGCAACATCCCTTAGGTCATACTGCAAGTCAGCGCCTAAGCATCTAGTTCCAGGCGTCAGGCTTTTCCCCTGGCCATCTCTGGACCTTATGCAACCAAACACAGCCAGGAACTCAGTAAAGAGCGGATGTTAGTCAGAAGGAACTTGTTTATCTATCACATCCAGTCTGATGGACTCACCTGGTGTCTCCCAGCTTGTCTGGACTAGTTGCAGGCCTTATCATTGATGAGCTACTTTGTCCTTCCCTGTCCCCACCCCAGAAAATGGTGAAGGGAGAAAGAAGGACTTCCTCTTTCCCAGAGGCAGAAAGCTTTGTAGCCAGTGGCCTAGGACCAGTGGTCTGGGTATTTTTTTCTCCCAGTATATATTTGCTTTTCACCATATAGACCAACCACCAAAATGATCTTCAAAGAGCTGCTGATGCTCTTGTTTCAGATGGTGAAGCCGGTAGCTGTCCCCCATCTTCCAGTCCCCCCCAGGATTGGGGTTGATTTCCAGTGCACATTTGGCCATAAGGATGGTCACCCAGCCACTCCAGGCCATTTTAATCTCTGTTAGAGACTCCTTTCACCTCTAACACACGTAATTAGCCTCATGTTACTCAAATCTGGCTCTTTGGGGCCCCTTCTCATGTCTGCTATCTGAGACCTGGAGAGTTAGCTCTAGAGGGTTCCTCTTGGGGCCCCTGTAGGGAGTGGATGCCCCTTTCTGGAGCCAGAGGACTCGCCAAGCCCCATGATCTGTTCCACTGGGATACTCTCCAAGACTTGACATCTCTTGTGGCAGCACCCAGATGCAGACAGCCTGTATGTGGAGAAGATTGATGTGGGGGAAGCTGAGCCACGGACTGTGGTGAGTGGCCTGGTGCAGTTTGTGCCCAAGGAGGAACTGCAGGACAGGCTGGTGGTGGTGCTGTGCAATCTGAAACCCCAGAAGATGAGAGGAGTCGAGTCCCAAGGCATGCTCCTGTGTGCTTCTGTGTGAGTGAGAACTGGGGGGCTAGAGGGCCTTGGGAGGCCAGGAAGAGGGGGGTGGCCCACTTGCTGCCCTTCCACATGCCAGGTGGAGGCCCTGAGAACACTCCCCAAAAGAGGAATTACTTATTGTACAGGAACCGTGGATGAAGCACTTTACTTGAAGTTAACTATATTAAAATGGAAATCGAAGATTCAGAGCTATGTGCATGCTCGAGTCTGTCTACTAGTAATGGGTGAAGCCAGGATTCAAACCCAGTTCATTGGCTGTTACGTCATATCCCTTAAAAGCCCAAATTTTGGAAACTCTCCTGACATAAGATTTCAGTTGAGCCCTGGTTGACCCAGTGCTGGTAATGTCCAGAGATGTGGTCCAGCAGTGAGGAGCTCCTGGGGCTCTGGCATTGAGGGTACCCTAAATCCTATTAGAGCCCCTGAGGTAAAGGCCCCAGTGCTTTGGCCTCCACGGCGGCCGGAGGCCATCCATGGCCTCACTGTCTCACTGTGCTCTGTGTCCTTCCAGAGAAGGGGTAAACCGCAAGGTTGAGCCTCTAGACCCTCCTGCAGGCTCTGCTCCTGGTGAGCGAGTGTTTGTGAAGGGCTATGAGAAGGGCCAACCAGACGAAGAGCTGAAGCCCAAGAAGAAAGTCTTTGAGAAATTGCAGGTAACACGCTGCACTTTCCCCAGCTGGGCCTTCCTGCATGTAAGCCCCTCTCTTCCTTCATCCCAGCCTCTCAAATGAGGTGCCTGAGAGCCCACGGGCCCTCACAGGCACTGCGCGCTGACAGGCTGTTAGAGGCAGCATGTGAGGGACTGCAGCTGTTTCCTCGGTAGACTTTCAGTCTGTGATGGGAGATGATCCCCAGTTTATCTGGCATGGCCACACAGGGTCACCGGAAGTGATAGAGCCAGGATCAGAGCCCTCCTGGAGTCCTTCCTGCCCAGCCTGGTGTGAGAGCACTGATTCTCAGAGCACTGACTCGCATCACCTGCCTGGAATTCATTCATTCGTTCAGCACCTATTGAGTCCCTAACATGTATGTCTGGCACTGTTCTAGGTGCTGGGGTTACATCACTGCATAAAGCAGCAGAGATTCACTCTCCTTATGCAGCTAAGTCACTGCATGTGTGGCTTTATCTAGTTAATACTTGGTTTCCTCAACAGACAAGTGTTTCTGGAGGGCTTTTAGAGTGGTTTCTACCTCTCCGTGCTCCTGCAAGTGACAACTGGCTTTGTCCACTCCCTCCTTTCCTAGTTTCCCAGGCTGGTTTTTTGAATCAACTTATTTTTTTCTGGCTATAAAATAAATTTTCATTGTAGAAATGTCTCAAATGTAGGGGGAACAAAACTAACATCTATAATTCTGCTGCCTACCGCTTCTGAAAAATGTCATTAGTGATTGGTTTCCTTCTGGACTTCTTTTATGTATAGTGATAATGTTTATATTGGTAGTTTGAGTCATACCATATTTTAATTCATTTTTTTTTAACTTTATGCCTCAAAAATTTACCCATCTTCTTAAATACTGAGGAGTGAGAATCATATATATATATAGTATAGTATCATAATGATCATTTCCAAAACCTTATTTGGACATTGAGGTTGTTCTCAGATTTTCACTTGGAATGCTACAGTAGATGTATTATACCAGTTGTTTGTACTTACTCATGATTGTTTTCTTAATCTAAATTCCTAAAGTGACCTTACCTTGGGCGAATGATAGGAGATGGAAGTTTTCACAAACTGCTCTCTTAGAGAAGTTGAGTCACCTTACACTCTAGTAGTATAAGAGTCTGTTTTCTTGCATTCCTGCCACCATCACTGTAATCACTTTTTTTTGTTATTTTTCTTGCCCAGGCTGACTTTAAAATTTCTGACGAGTACATTGCACAGTGGAAGCAAACCAACTTCATGACCAAGCTGGGGTCCGTCTCCTGTAAATCGCTGAAAGGGGGGAACATCAGCTAGCCAACCTGGCGGCTTCCTCCCTTCTCTCATCATCCTCAGTCATCTGCTCTCTCCTTAATTTGCTCCGTCCATCACCTGCTTATCCATCTCCCAGGACACTGAAGCAGGACGTTCAGGACTCTCTTAGACACAAGACTTGGTGAGGGGCAGCTCAGCCTCCCTAGGATCCAGGAGCACCCTGTCTGCAGGGAGAGGCTGACCTGGGGAGTGATGAGGGCAGGGCAGCACAGGGAGTCCAGCCCTACCTTCTTCCCTTGGCAGCTGATCTGACAAATCTGGTCTCAATATAACATAACTCAGAAAAAGTCTATGCCATAATCCTTCTAATTGGAAAAATATTGGTTTCCAGTTTTCCTAGAGTTATCACGGCAGTCATGTCTCTGGCTGGGATCTGGTGCCTGAACCGGGCTAATTACAGCCTCTCCCCAACAGGAAACTGTGGGATTTGAAAAGTGGAGGGAAGGGAAAACAGAGAACCTAGTGGTCTACCAAGTGGCTGGCAGCTTTCCCCCAGCATGCCAACTCTGAGGCTTGGCGCTGGGGGCAGGGCCTGCCCCGGGGCTCCTGGAATGTCCTTTGATCATGCTAGGTGGGGACAATCCCTGAACCAGCTGTGTGTTGTTGGATGGCACAGACTGGTTTTTTCTTCGGGGAGGGTGGGGTACTTCTCCATAAGCCATCTCAGAACCACTAAATGTCGCTGTCATAAATTCAAATAAAATATCTGAACAAGGGTGTGTGGATGGGACCTGTCTGTGAGCTGGACTAACTCAGGAGAGAACACAGTGTACAGCAGCTTCTGGGCTCCTCACCCTGCCTAGGGCTGCATGTATCTTGGACTTTTGAACCTGTAATGGGGCCATGGGTGGACTGGGCTGGACTGCAGATACCTTGACTTTCCCTTCAGCTGTGTTGAGCAGAAAAAGCTCACTTTGGGGTCCAGAACATTTTCCTTTCTAAATGTGGGGTGCAGACCACCACCCTGACCCTCCCCATTAAGAAGCAGCAGCCACAGCCAAGTTTTAATCATTTAATTAACACCTTCGAATGAAATCCACACAGAGTTTTTCCATGTGTCTCACTCCGGCTTCAGGGCAGAGGGAACAGATTGTATAGACATATCAAAGACTCAAAAATTTAAAGAAATATATATATATATATATATACTTCTCTCTCTAACATTTTTATGGAAATTAAAAATCAGAGGCTTTTGGTCTCCATGTGCACTAGGTCAAGTTCATTTACCCCAGAGGACAAAGAAGGATTGCCTCTTGGGAGATCCTCCCTTCTCCTTTCAACTCTGTCCCACCCAGTGGGGAAACAAGCTCAGAGGACTAACTGAAGATAAGGAGTAACAGAGAGAGGGGAGGCAAAGAGACAGAAGGTGGGCTCCCTCTCAGCTCCAGCAGCTCTGTGGCTGCTGCCTAGGCTTGATGTCATGGAAGCTTTGGCCTGGTCCTAGTCCCCCATTCCCAGGAGATTGGTCAAGAGCTCTGAGCAGAGCTGGTTTACCGACTGTCTTCCCCATCTTACCGGGCAGGGACAACACATACCCAGCGGGCACGGAAGAACACTGGTTTATAGCTGAAGAGAAGATGGTGGAGAAGGCCAGAGGAACCTGGGCTCTCCAACGACATCCCCTGTGTTCCCAGCTCTTGTTCTGGGAGAGGGTCAACCTGTCTCCTGGGTGGAGGAGAAGCAGCTAAAAAGGTTCCTTGTCCAGCTCAAGCCTGAGTCACTGTTGAAGAAAGAAGATCAATACAGAAGGGGTGACCCTGGTGACAGCCACCCTGCAGCGGGAGGAAGCACTAGGGTCACCCCCATGGAACCTTGGAGGAAACTAGCTTACCAACATAGGTGGCACTGGTTGAAAATGGAAAAATCGCTAAGATTCCTGGAGAGATCAGTAGCAAGAGACTGACATCTACGGCGGGGGGGAACCACCCAGCCTGCCCCTAGGAGCATCAAGTGCCCCCTCTTTGACTAGGGAAAAGTCTGGAATAGAATGCACCCTTGGCTTCCCATCCTGTCACTCAGCGTCAGCACCCTCCCCCAGTGGAACCACCTGCACTAACAGGCAGCTGCAGAAAGGACATGCACAGAGCAAAGGAAGGTCAGGATGAAATCCACAGGGCCAGGTCCCAGCCCACTGCCCAAAGAAGCTCTTCCCTGCCAGCCCCAGCCCCACCCTTTCATCCACGTCCTCAGTACTTCCTGCCAAGCTGAAAGGGACCCAGCTCTGCCATGGCCCATGGGCTCCTGCCTCTAAAGAGTCATGCTCGCGCACCCCAACCTGGTCAAGTGAAATGGGGCCAAGTGACCCATGACATGACTCCCTGCTCTGTTCTCGGAGGGCAGGGTGAGCCTGTGAACCTCCCCTCTGGTGTTCTCCACCACCCATTTGGACCTTGACAGGCTCCCACTTCCTGTCCCCTGCATGAAGCACCTGGCAGAACTAGAAGGCAGGAAGCTGGTTGGTGGTAAGTTGAGGCACAGGGGGACTAACCCCCGCTGCACCTTTTGTGCTTTGGAATGCCACAGCCCCAAGCCTGCCTCCAGCCTGGAGAAGCCTGTGGGAATACGACTTGCCTACCTCCAAGAACTAAGAAAAGGAGCAAACTGGATCAGAGGAGAGGGGGACAGGTTAGTCCCAGCCAAGGGCTGGCTGCTGGGGACTGATGCTGCTGCCATGTAAACAGGCCCTTGGAATGTGGCTTCACGGGCCCTGGGGAATGGACATGCAGCCACTTTTCAAAAGTGCTTTGATTCTGGACTACAGCATGTGCATGATTTGGATATGAACAAAAAGAAAAAGAGGTGCTGTGGTCCTCCATCTCTGTGGCCTTGAGGCCAGCAGGGGGCGCTGACATCCACTCCCACCAGCTACCTCCTCCAAGATGAGGCTAAGGCCAAGACTGAAGCAGCAGCTGCCAGAGGTGAGTCCATTCAGGAAAAGGCATGAGAGCTGGGTGACTTGGAGGACAGGATCCACACAGGCTTGCATAAATACCGAAGGCCGTGGAGGTTAAGGCTGCAGGCGTCCCCCCATTAGGTTAAGTGTCTGCCGTATCCTCTCATCCTCGGAGCCGCTCAGGTCCCTGAGAATGTATTCCTGGGATGGGTCAGCAGTACCAGCGAGGTGTCTGGTGGTCAGACCAGCTCTTTCTATGCGTCTGCAGAGGGCAAAGAAGGGACACTCAGCCAGGGGCTCCCGAGTTTGGTTCTGGCCACTAAGAGCCCAAGGCACATTCTCACCCCTTTGCTTTACTGACCATGCCAACAGCACAGGGCTCAACATTTTACAAATGCTCCCTCTGCCTCTATAAAGTATCACTCCTCACACTTCACAGTGAGGAACTCGAGGCCAGGATGGGTGGATAAAATGGCAGAGCTGGAATTCAAACTCAGTAGGTCTGACTCCAGAGACCCTCATACCAAACTCCTTCAGTGGAGCTCATCGGAGGTGACAGGTCACCTCCCCAGACACCCAAGACCAGAAAAACCTTCAAGATCAAGAGCAAGTCCCTAAGGGCAAAACTTCTGATACCTGTGTCCCGTGACCAGTGCTGGATTCCACACCCCACCCTTCCCAGCCCACTGTACCTGTACTAGGCGGGCCCAGCTTCTGCTCGTCCGGGCCCACCAGCTGCAAGACACTTCCATTCTCTGCCAGCTCCTCCTTAGTCCTGTCCTCGGCATGGGGGAGCCCGTTGGTGGGAGGCGCAGTAAGGGGCTCAGCTCGAGGGAAGCTGGGGGAGGTGGGAAGGGGAATGCCCCCAGAAGGCTTGCGAGCCACAGGCGGGGGGGCCTTAGGTGTCTTCTTTGGGGCCTGGGGTGGCCGTTGCTCTGAGACGCTCCTTAGTTCAGCTACCAGGTTCCGCTGGAGGTCAGCCTGGGTCTCCGGGGACACAGGCCGCTCCAGCTGCAGCTTCTTAGTGCCCTTGGAGAAGATGAAGCTGGCCGTAGAGGCAGGGGACCGTGGCTCTGCCTCAGGTGGTCCATTGGGCTGGGCACCCAGAGGGCCTGTGCTGACAACCAGGTTAGAGGCCTTGAGCCGAACAGCTGCATGGAGCCCTGAGGAGGCGGCAGACGCAGGACTAGCCCGCCCTGACAGGGCCCTTCGGAGTGGCTTCTGGGGGGGTGATGGCCCCGATGCTGGATTTGGAGTCACTGTGGGAGCGCCCACAGAGCGCAGCCGAACCGTCTGCAGGAGGGAGGGTGTGACCAGGGGCGCACTGGCATCCTCCCGGGGAAGGCCCCCACCCTTGCTGCAGCCCACTGGCTCCTTCCGAGGGGCCTTGGCCAGAAGCCCTGCGACAGAGCCGGCAGCAGGTGGGGCGGGCGGGGCGGGAGGAGGGTCTGGGGTACCAGAGGGCTGGTTCTGGAAGGAAACAGCAGGTAAGGAGGCCTCTGGGAGGGGTGAAGGGCCTGCGGGCTCAGGGCTAGCCACAGAGAAAAAGGCTTCCTCGGGTGGTGGGAAGTCGGCCATGGACAGGTCCTGCTCCTCTGGGGTAGGAGGCGGGGGAGGGGGCCAGTTGGGATCTTGGAGGAGCTCCTCAGCGGTCTCTGGGGCAGACAGGGCCCCCTCAACCACCTCTGGTTTCTTAGTGGGGGGTGGGGGTGGGTGATATGATGGGGGTGGGGACGGAGGGGGTGACTGGTCTTTGGAGGCAGCAGGAGATGCCTGAGGTGGGGTCAGGGATGTCTGGGGAGTGGGTGGGGACTCAGGACTGGCAGCAGTGGTAGAGACAGGCCCAGGGACTACAGCAGGAGCAAGGGCAGCTTGGTTTGGACTCTTGGGCTTAGAGGGAGGTGGGGAGAAGGGGGCAGCCACCTTGGGGTGAGGAGGTATGACAAACCTGTCGCCCAGGGCAGTCGACATGTGAGGACCAGAGCGGTCTGAAGGTGCTGGATCAGAGGAAGAGGAACACAGAGAAGTGAGGGAGGAGGAGACGGAGGCCCCGGGAGATCGAAGGGAAGTGACACGTTCTGGTTTGGGGGGCTGGGCCTTGCCTGGGGAAGCAGGGGCCCCTGCTAGACCCTTGGGGGGGAGGGTAGGGGTACCACTTTGGCTTGAGTATCCACTGGAGGGTGAGAGTGTCCGTTCCGGGGAACGTGGGGGGCGCCGGGAGCCACCCGGAGACAAGCCAGACACCCAGCCGCCTGCCGAGCTGGGTGGACAGTGCGGGGCCGCCATCCCTTCCGACCCTCCAGTGGTGGGCGGCCGGGGCGGCTGCAGCTGCTGCTTCCGCTCTGGCTTGGGAGGCAGCCCCAAAGGCCCATCAGGGACCGCCGAGCTGCGCTGATGGAGCGAGTGGGTCCGGCGGGGAGGCGGAGGGGGCCGCTTCAGCTTACGTAGGGACACGCTCCGGCCTGACAACTGGCCCCCGCTCCGAATGCTGACAGTGTCCGAGGCTTCAGCGGTGCTGCCCCCGCTGGGAGAGCCCCGCCCGCTGCCTCCCTGCGGAGGGGGCGCCACGCTACTGTTGGCCACGGAGCCCTCTGGCCGGCCCTCAGAGCCACCCTTAGAGGAGAGGGTGGAGCCATCAGACACAATGGTCTCGGAGGACTGAGAATGGCTCCAGGTGTCGCTGGAGGAGGAAGGGTGGCGGCTTCGGGGTCGCGGGCTGGAGACCGAGGAGAAGCGGCCCAGAGAGCGGACGGAGGCTGGGCTGGCTGAGAGCAGGCTGCAGCGGCTCAGGGTGCGCAAGCTGCAGCGGCCCAGGGCCACCACGTCCACGGTGGGCGGCAGCACGGCGTGTGGGATCAGCTTCGACAAGTAGGTGGCCTGGGGCGAGATGGACATGGCCGGGCTCAGGGGTTCTGGAGGCCCGGCCCCTCCCGTCAGTCCGGGCACTGCGAGGGACATGGGCCGGATTAGCGGCGGGGGCCGCGCCCCCGTGGACCGGCCGAAGAGCGTGTCATCGCGGTAGATGCGGTCGATGTGGCGCTGCAGCAGGGCCTCGGCCCCAGCTTCGGCCTCTGCCTCCAGCGCCTGCAGGGACACCCTGGCCCCCGGCCCCGCGGCCGGGCCTGCCGGACGGCCATCCACTGTGGGAATGCGTACAGCGTCCCGTGGACCCGGAGGCCGAGGCGTACCTGGTGGCTCACGTTCATTCCGCAGGCCTGGAATGGACCAAGGAGGACGTGGGAGTCAGTGGAGATGTGGGCGGGAGTCAGCGGAGGGCCAGGGCTCCCACCCACAGCCTCCCCAGTAGGGTGCTCACCGAGTTCCTTTTGCACGTGCTGCGGCAGTCCCAGCACCGTGCTCCGCCGCTCCCGCCGCCGGCGCCCCGGCTTTCCAGATGGTTTGGGAAACGAGTCGTGGGGCCGGAAGGTGGAGCCTGGGGGCCAGTCCAGGGGAGAGAAACTGTTAGAGCAGGTCTTGGGGCACATTCCGCCAAGCACGACTTTTACAGACTATTAACAACAGCTCTGTGAAAAAAGATTTCCACCGTCAAGTAGACATGGGCAAAACTGGGTTAAAGCTAGATGTTCTTCCGCAAGGTTCTACTAGGTCAATAAGGATAATTTCCATTTAGTGAACATTTACTATGTGTTCTAAACACTTGGCATTTGTTCCCATAAGGTAAGTATTCTTGTCTCCTTTTTATAGAACATCAAACAGAAACACAGAGAGGTAAAGGGTTGGCCCAAGATCACACAGCTGTATCAACACAAGGCTCAAATCCAGGTTTCTCAACTCTGAACTATCCTGCATTTCAGTTAATGTTCATCATGAATCTCCAAGAGGACATAGGGTACTATGTTTCCTGAATTCACTGAGTCACAGAGTCTTGGGAAACACTAGATTAGGAGGAAAAGGGAAAGCTGCAGGTGCTGGGTGCCCACCACTCCCCCTCCCTTGCCCAAGAATCCCCGGCTGGTTAGCAGACACCTTTGCGCTGGATCATCTCAGAGCGGATGGAGAGCGCGTCCTCTGCCGTGGAGCTCTCAGCTGTGTAGGACGTGGTCTGGCTGCAGAAGGAGATGCTATCATCATCTGGCCCAGTGCGGGAAGACTGTTGGGAGAAGAAGGATCAGCCCAGAGGCATGAGTGGGGATGACCCTTGCCTCTGCAGGCTCCCCCTTTTGAACTTCTCAGATTCACCCCTCCTAGCCTGCCCCAGCATCACCTAGCACTGAGCAGGCATCAACCAGAGCTACCCTGCACCAGCCCTCAACGGGCAACTAGTCTAGTTTTCACAATACATAAAGGAAACAGATCCAGAAAGGTTAAAGACATACTTGGCAGAGGTCAGTCAAAGCAGGGAGGGAGGAAGAGTCAGGACTGAGCTGGGGGCGGGGTGCACCTGTAAGCTCTGGGTGTCTCCATGGTCCCAGGCACTCTTGTTCAGTTTCTGTTTTTCTGAAAGATATCAGAGAGGCATGCTGAGCCAGGCCCCTGACTCTGTGAGCTGAAAGCATCGCTAGATGGGGAGGGAGGCAATTACCTTGCTGCTGGAGGGAACGGAGCCCCTCCTGGGCCTGCGTGTGTAACTCTTCCAGGTGAGGCGGTCGCCCAGTGGGGAAGAAGACATTGTCCTGGTGGTCATCCACTACAGACCCTGGCCCCTGGCCAGGCCCCACACTCAGTCGTTTGTCGCTCTCAGCCTTGGCAGAGCCTGGTGGGATGAGGAGGAAGGAAAGTGAGGCCCAAAGGCATCTGGGTCCTGCGAATGCACAGACACTGCAGCAAGGGCACCCACCGTCCCCAGGGTGCACAGGGCACCTGCCTGGCACCCTTCTGTACCAGCACCTGCCCGGTACAGACTTCTAGTCTGTACTCACAACCCACAGTCCCCCGGGTATATACTCCATACAAAAAAACCCCCAGAATTGGGTTGGCCAAAAAGTTCATTCTGGTTTTTCCATAACATCTTATGGAAACCCCCCAAATGAACTTTTTAGCCAACACGATACATACTCAAGCTGTATCCAAGTGTACATATATCTGAGTACCCACAAGACACAAAGGGCCCCATATAGGGGCATATATGCCCATTATATATGCACATAACACCCACAGGCTTCATTTAGTGTGTATACAAACAAATAGCATCCAAGTATAACAACATCTGCGTGCCCACACCACAGCACACCCAGCCCCCAGTCCCAGCACACCCAGCACACGAATCCCACAGTCCCCATTCTGTATCTACGCAAACAGTACCATATATACATACAACTGTCACTCAGAGCCCCATGTAAGACACTCCAGTGTACACACAGGCCAGAGCAAATTCATTTCTCTTGTCTCCAGATTCTGAGCTCCACTTTACAGAAAGACAAACCACCTTTCTGTACACCTCCTTGGCCCAGATCCAAAAAAAAGGCACACGGGACACTAGGAATGGGTGAGCACTAACACGGGTCATAACTGGATTCCCAGAAGTCCTGGGGTGTGGGCTAAACCAAGGATATGGCCTCCTGGGTCCCCAACTCCCCCATGCAGCTGTCCCTTAGTGAAAGGATAGGCAGGGGAGGGGAGAAGACGGACCCCGGCCCCTCCACTCCCAGATGAGGCAGCTCCAGCCTCTCTTGGGGATCAGTCCCAGGTATCCCCCTCTCCTCAGGGCCCAGGCCCTGATGCCAAGGACCCAGGGATCCATTACAAAGGATCTTGTTACAGGCCCCGCCCATGGAGGAGCTGGTCATCTAATCCTGGGAATAGGGGGCTGTGTCAGCAGTGTGCAGCCCCAGCTCCCCTTTAAATGGAACCCACAACATAAGCAAAAGCTCGGTGTGGGTCACGTGACCTTGGCAGCACCTTGTGGAGCAACAGGAACAAAACAAGCCCTTTAAAAGGCCATGCCCCAAGATCAGGGTCTTCAGTTCAGACATCTGACCTGTCCCTTCCTCGTTCCTCAGCCCAGTCCTCAACAGCTAAGCTCCTGCCCAGGGAATCCTCAGGAAACCCACAAGGTCAGAGCTGGGGGTGTCTCTCAGCAATCCTCTCCCTAATCTCCTGAGTTTACAAGTCCATAAACAAGCCCCAAGAGGAAAGGTCTTGCCTAAGGTCACCCAGCAAACTGCAGTCAGAGCCAAGACTAAACTACAGGTTCCCAGAGGGGCCTCCGGAATCACACGCCACACTTTGGCGCCCCCAGAAAGTCTAATAAGCTCTGGCCCCTACATCTTAATCCAGGCCTGAAAGCCCATATCCTAGAAGAAAGTGGGGAGAGGCCCCTCCCCTCAAAACAAACCCCCAGGCCTTCAAACAGGATTTCCCTGACCTGCTCCCCAACTTCCAGGGTCACTACTTTCCTCTCCACTCTGCTCCCCACCTGCCATCCTCCCACACACCTGAGCCCACCTGGGAGGGGGTGCCCTGCCTCTTGGAACTGAAGTACTGGGATGTACCCAGTAAAGTATGAGCACCCCTGGAGGAAGGCAATCCTGCCCGAGGGCTGCAGGCTTCAAGGTCAGAGACACCTAGAGCCGCCCTCGGAACAAGCGGAGAGCAGACAAAGGCAGTGCAAGAGCAGTGGACAAAGGCATCGCGGCCGACAGGGCAGTCTGGCCTCATTACCAGCCCCCAGGCCCCATCCCATGACCTTCCCCGGCCTCGATCCCCCAACCTACAGAAGAGTCTGGCAAATGGGGGTGTCGGGGATCCCTCATCTAAGCCCCCCAGCCACACCCACTCACCCTTCTTCTTAAAGAGTCCGAGGAGCGCCGGGAGGTGGCGGCCCAGGAACACCACCATGACTGCAGGCGCCACTGGGGCCGTCCCCTACGCTGACCTCTCCAGAACGCCCAGCGACGCCTTCTTCGCCAGAACCCAGCGCTGAGGGGACCAGTCTGCCAGAGCCCAGCTGCAGAGCGCCGGCTCCAGCCAGAGGGGGAGGGGCTGCTCCCCAGGTCCTCCTCCCACCTTCGCCACTGATCCCGCCCACCACCGACACCGCCCCCGAGTGCGGGGCTGGGATAGGAACCCTCCCACGCTCCGACAGGGAAACTGAGGCCCAGAGTCTCTGAATACCCCGCTCTTGTAGAGAGGATGACTAGGAGGGTCAGACAGTCAACTCCAGGGGCCGCCCAATGCCCACCCCCCACCCCCCCGCTCGCCACTTCCCAAGTCTTTTTCTAAACAGTCAGGAGCCAGAGCTAAGGAAAGGGTCCCAGCTGCCAGATGGGAGGTGGAAGAGCCACTAGACTAGACTTGGCACGATGCCCAGCCCCAAGTCCTCCTGGCTGGTGAGAGTGCTTCCCTGGGGAAGGATCTCAGAACAGGCAGCAGCCAGGCAGAGGCTCAGGACTGCCTGTGGGGATGGCAAAGCCACTGGCAGAGGTTCTGGAGGAGTGGGAGCCAGCCCAGGACACATGCTGGGAAGCCAGGGAGACACCCATCACGGTAGCAGGTGCTAACAGCCCCTCGTGTGTGTTCAGCCCCAGGTTTTCCAAAGGACTGTCTTCCCACTTGGGTGATGTGACATCAGCAACCCCAGAAGGAAGCACTGTGAACTCTGCAAGGCCACACGGCAGAGGCAGGCCTTCCACACAGACTTCTTGCTCCTCCTGCCCAGGATCCTTCCTGCTGGCCTCACTCTGTTGACTCAGTGACTCTGCTGGGTCACCAGGCAAGGAGAACAGAATTAGCCAAGAAACAGCTCATAGATGAGGTCAATACGAGTGGGGGCAGGAAGGCACTTGCCCGGAACTCAGGTCCAGGTTCAAATCCAGCTCCATCACATCCAAGTAATGACCCCTTATGGAAACAAGGCCAATAACTACTCTTTGTAATACATTTGTTTAATCAGCAAATATTTATTAAACTAGTACTAGGGGTTATAGCTGGAGAAGGAAGTGGCAACCCACTCCAGTGTTCTTGCCTGGAGAATCCCAGGGATGGGGGAGCCTGATGGGCTGCCGTCTATGGGGTCGCACAGAGTCGGACACGACTGAAGCGACTTAGCAGTAGCAGTAGCAGCAGGGGTTATAGCTAATGGAGAATTTTTACCTTGTTCACCAGTATATCCCTAGTGTCTGGCACATACAATGAGTTCAATAAATATTTGATGAATACATGAATGAGGTGAACTAGTAGAATACTTTCAGATAGTGAAGGCTGAGGAGCTGTGACAGGAAGTGTGTAACTTGAGGGGGCATCAAAGGAAAGCCGTTGGAAGCAAGACCTAAAGAATGAGAAGGAGCCGGCCAGGCCAAGTGCTGGGCACAGAAACTTCTAGAAAGAGGCAACAGCAAGCCTACAGCCTTGAGGCAGGAGTGGTGGGGTGGGTTTCCCAGAACAGAGCAGAGGCCAGTGTGGCTGGAATACAGTGAGCAAGGGAGAGAAAGCAGGTGAGAAGAGGCAGGAGCCAGGTCAGGGAGGGCCCCATTGGCGCTGGCAGAGTCTGGATTTTATTCAAAGAACCCCAAGAGGTCAGTACTGAAGGTTAAGCTGAGGATTGATGGTGTTAAAACAGATTGCCCCTGGCAACTCCAGAAAGAGTAGCTAGCTGAGGGACTTCCCTGGAGGTCCAGTGGTTAAGACTCTGTGCTTCCACTGCAAGAGGCACAGGTTCAATTCCTGCTTAGGGAACTAAGATCCTGGATGCCATGCCAGGCGGTTCAGCCAAAAAAAGAGTAGCTGAGACTGTGGAAGAGCAGGTCTGTGAACCATAAAGTGCAGTCCCCCAAACTCACCTGAGGACACCCCTCTCTCACAGCACCCTTCTCTCTCTCTGAGTCCCTAGAGATCTAAGACTTCACAGTGGCTCCCATGCCATAAGATCCGTCTCTGGTCCTTCACTTGCTGTGCCACTTCTTATGGACGACTCACGCAGACAGCTGAGCCTTCACTCTCGAGAGAACAAAATTCTGTGGGGCTACAGAGTATATATCCACAGATCACTGAAATCTAAACAACACTTTTAAGAAATGGGCTTTTTTTCCCCTTTGGCTGCACTGCATAGCTTGCAGGATCTTCATTCCCTGACCAGGAGTTGAACTCGGGCCCCAGCAGTGAAAGCCCAGAATCCTAACCTCTGGACCACCAGGGAATTCCCAAGAAGCAGGCACGTTTATCTCCATTTTACAGATGAGGATAATGGACACCACAGAGGGGAAGCATTATAATAAAGCTGGTAAATGACAGGGCAGCATTGGCACTCAAGACCACCTGAATCCAAAAGCCATGTTCTGCCTGCTGTGCCAGCTACAAACCTGATCTTCCCTCTGAAGCAGAGATCACCCCCACAGATGGGAGGTTTCTTGGCTACATCGTCCACTCTTCCCTCCCTCTTAGGCCAGACCCATCCACCCCTCTTATGAGTCCCACTCAAACAGAAAAGAGCAGTAGACTGACACTTGTAGGGTGATTAATTCATGCTAGGCACCATGCCAGACGCTGGCAGAAGGCAGTCTCTGCCCTCTCAGATCTGACAACAGTCCTTTGAGGTAGGTACTCAAAGGTACTCTCCTGGTAACTGACCTGTGAGGCTCAGAGAGCCAGGAGACTGCCCAAGCTCTGGCTGACCCCCAAACTGGAGCCTTCAACCCTGCTGGGTCATGCTCAGCTTCCCCCAACCAGGGAAACTAAGGGCTGAGCTCTGCTAAGTCAGGGGCGGGGGGAGCATCAAGGCCCCAGGCCTGCAGCCTGCGGTCAGGGCCACAGCTGCAAATTCCCCAGTCTGATCCAAGGCTCTCACACTTGATAACATCTGGTTCCCCCAGCAACACCCTGCCCCCAACCAACTGTGGCTTGGCCAGGGCCGAAGCCACTCTGAGCCACTTCAGGCACAGGTCGGCACACCTGTAGCTCCTCTGGTAAGAGGCTCAGTAAGCTGAGTCTTGGGTGGAGAGCATGCACCTCGCCAAGAAACTGAGGCCCAGAAGATTGAAGGACCTTGGCAAAGGCCACACTTGGAGTCCGTGTTCCAGGACCTTCTGCCCCGGCAGAGTTCAGAGGTGCAGCCGGGCTGAGGCACACCGTGCTGCCTCCTCCACCTACCTGCCCGGGGGAGGAGGCTTCCCAGATCTGAGAAGACACCTTGATCCCGGGCACACCTCCCAAGATGCAGGGCACATCAGGAAACACACCTGCAGATACTGTCCACCAGCAGAGGTGTGCAGCTCGCACCTCCAAAATGTCTCACTGGGGCCACCCCCACAGGCGGGCCCCTCACAAACACATCCACAAAGCACACCCACGCCTCCTTACGCCATGTGAGCACCACTGCACAGATTCGCGCAGGGCCCTGCTAGGTGGCTGCTTGTACACGAAGGCAGGTACACGTATCCATGGCTCTGGGGCCCTCCTGAGCCTGGGGACAGGGAGGAATGGAGCAGGGAGCCCCCGCCCCTCCAAGGCCACGTGCACCTGTGCGCAGGCGCACACACTGCCTTGGCAACATCCTCATGGGGTGAGGCCTCAACCTGCCCCATTCCAGAGCAAGGGGCGGGGGCTGTGGCGCACCCACAGCCAGGCCGGCCTGACTCAGGGGAGAGGAATGAAGGGGGAGGGCACAGCTGCCCAGGTGGCCTTGCTCTGGAGCCAGGATCCAGGGTGTTTGGAGGCCCCTGCGTCTCAACCCCTCCACAGCTGTACTGGTGGGCCACCCAAGGCCCAGAGGCCACCACGGCCTTCCTATGGGAGCAGCATCCAAAGCACGGGTAGATTTTATTCTCTTAGAGGCGAGGCAAGACAAAGGGAAGTAAATGTAATTCTCAGGTGGAGGTGCTTTACAGTTCTCGACACACTTTCTCTTCTACTGTCTCGAAGAACTTGAAGAACAAGAAACCTGAAAGGAAGGTGTGAGCTCCCCTCTTACAGATGAGTGCAAGGAGGCCTGTGGGAAAGTGACTTCCTCAAGGTCACCCAACCAGGAAGTGGCTGAGCCCAGAACCCAGGTCTCACTCCAAATGCCAGTTAAGGGGTCAGAGAGGGGGAAGGGGGCAGTAGCTTCATTCATGGCCCAAAGTAGGGGAACTCTGCACCCCACTTCTGCACAATGGGAATCCCCCTTCATTTTCTCAGTGCGAAGCTCCACCCCAGCCTGGGCAGAGCTGACAGGCCAGTTCTAAGGTAAATATTGGGGGCAGGGAGTGCCAGGGACAGGGAGAGGAGGATCCCATCCCACAGGCGCCTGGGGGAACAGACAGTAACACAGGGAGGAATTAGCTACCATAATATTAGTAAATGTCATAATGAGTTTCCGGGTCAGCATCTGTTGCTGACAATGACATAATAATCTCTTTCGGCCAGGGTGCGATTCTTACTTTCCCAAACCCTTTCCTTTGTTCCTTCGAGGCATGATTATCCTCATTATAGATGCCAGAGAGGCAGTCACCATGAAGCCAGGAGAGAAAAAGGCCGGGAGTCAGAAGGTCTGGATTCCAGGCCTTGAACAAACGAATCAGCCTCTCAGGGTAACTGCAAGGTGGGACTAATCCCCACTCATAGAGTGCCTGGGAAAGTTAAAGCCACGCAACCAAGTATAAAGGCAAAGTGTTATCATCAGAGGGACCCTCTGCCTCTCCAGGTGTGGGGCCTTTGTTTTGTGTGTGTGTGTGCACAGTCGCTCAGTCATGTCCGACTCTTTGCAACCCCAAAGACTGCAGCCTGCCAGGCTCCTCTGTCCGTGGAATTCTCCAAGCAAGAATACTGGAGTGGATAGCCATGCCCTACCCCAGGGAATCTTCCCGACCCAAGGATCGAACCCATGTCTCCTAGGAGTGTCTCCTGCATTGCAGGTGGATTCTTTACATACTGAGCCACCCAAGAAGCCCCGTGGGGACTTTTTACTTACAACAATAAATAAGCTAGCACTGACTGATGACTGAGACACACATGGTCTCACTAAATGCCCCTCATCATACAAAGGCACTCCCCTAGGGTTAGTGACCTGTCCAAGGTCACACAGCTAATAACGGCAGAGTCAGGATGTGAGGCCAGCTCAGACTGGCCGCTGCTCTTCCATGCCACCAGAGGCCTCCTCTCCCACCCACTTGCAGAGTGCTCTTCAAATCTCAAGTGGCGTTAAGAACCATTTTTAAGATAAAGTCTGATAAGGGACACTTAACATCAGCTTCCTATCAGCTCCTCAGTGACCTAGCCCCATCTGGTAGCCCTAACCCCCGTTTGGGAGGAAAGGGAGTTCGGATCCCACACCAGATATCCCACTGCCCTGGGAGTCAGAGGTCCTAGGCCAGAGCTCTCACTGCTCCTCCACTGCAGTCCGATCCTGAACCAGGCACTGCCTTCTTCTGGGCCTCAGTCTCTATAAGATGGGAGGGCTGGGGAGACAAGTTCTAAAGAGCCCTTGGCATGCATGACTCTGCCCCTAGAAAGAGGGTAGTGGTCCCTCACTTTGGGTCAGGGCCTGGGGCAGCAAGGGGGTTCAGCTTATCTCAGATCCCTCAGACCAGAGAGGGCTGGCCCAGCCCTTTATCTGGAAGCCCAGGGCTCCAACAAGCAAGTCTAGACTTACAGTTGATCACAGGTCGTCCCACCCTAGTCAAATGAAGGAGATGTAGAGGGAAGGGGGCAGGGGAGGTAACAGGAGCACCCCTTCTCCCAGCTGTGGCCCTGGGGCTCCAGGTCCAGAGGCAGGGGGAGTCTGACTCCACCAATGACTTGGTCCTGTCCCTCAGTTTCTCCATCTGCAACGTGGGAAAAATAAACCCTACCAGGAGGGGGGCCGTGTGTATAAACCTGACAGCATAATGCATGTGGGGACAGGAGGCGGGCAGGGTGCTGGGGTACTGCTCGAGCTCCCGGTTCACATCCTCCACCAGTCCCCCAAACTTCCCAGGACTAACTGCCCAGCTGGCCTGGGGCTGGGAGAATTGAGTTGGATTCCTGAGAACCAAGGTCAAACAATCCTAGCGGGTTCCAACGTCTTTCCAGCAATGAGGAGGCCTCTCCCCATCCATGCTCACCTTTCTCTATGGTTCAAGGACATTTGCAACACGGGGCCGACCCTTGCTTAAAACTCAGTTTCCCTTCCCACTGCCCACCAGCTCCCTCGCCGAGCCCTTGGAGTGTTCAATGCTTAGTCCTCAACCCCTGCCCTTCCTCCATAGTGTTTCCTCCACTTTGCTCCCCACAGAGGGCCTCAGGCTTTCTTCATCAGAGGACCTGCAGGCCCCTCCATCATAGGAGGAAATCCATCTATACCTAAAATAATTAAGAGCGCAGTCTTTGGAATCTGACAGGCTTGGGTGTGAATCCCCATTCAGCAACCTCCTTGCTGAGTAGCCTTGGACAAGTGACTTAACTTCTCTGAGCTCCAGCTTTCTCATCTGTAAAATGGGGAGAACAATAGCTTCTGGCTTGTAAAACGGCTGGAGGACACATGAATTAATTGATGTAAAGGGTTTAGCATAAAGGTTTATCTCTGCATAGGACTTCCCTGGTGGCTCAGACCGTAAAGCGTCTGCCTACAATGCTGGGGACCCGGGTTTGATCCCTGGGTCAGAAGATCTCTTGGAGGAGGAAATGGCAACCCACTCCAGTATTCTTGCCTGGAAAATCCCATGGATGGAGGAACCTGGTAGGCTACAGTCCATGGGGTCCCAAAGAGTTGGACATGACTAAGCGACTTCACTTTCTTTTTTATCTCTGCATTATCTCTGCTACCATCCCCCAGTCAAGCAGCCTCAGGCACAGAGCCTTCACAGCCCTCTCTGGCCCATACAGCTCAACATCTGATTAATCCTGGGTCCGATCTTTTCTGCCATCTCCTCCCAGTGTCTCTGCAGCTGCCACTCCTTTTCCACTCCCACAGCCCTCACCCTGCCCCAGCCCTCACTTCACCACCTCTCCCCTGGATTACTGCAACAGCCTCCAGACTGTTCTATGAGTCTCTACTCTCACCACCCCACCCCCCAACCTGTCCTGCCGGCACCTGCCATCCTCCTAACACACCCCTTTCATAGGCTCCTCTCTTGCTCAAACACCTTCATTGGCTCCCTGTGGCCTGTAGACTGCAGCCCTCTCTGTTTGCCTGGCATTCTTTCCCCCATCCTTTCACAGACCAATCCAATAAGTACTGAAGCCTCAGTCCCATACCTAGGCCTGTGTCAGCAGAGGCTGAGGCCAGGGAAGCCTCAGAATCCTCAGCAGAAGTAAAATTAAAGACTGAAGTTTACATTCACTTTTTCTCCTCCCAGGCACAAGGAAGAAGCCCCAACTATGTTTCTTTCCAACCTCCATACTCAATGTCAAAGCCTTTGTTCGTGACCATACCCACAGCTGAAGTGCAACCTTGGCCAGGTTCTCTCATCTAATCAACAGTTAACAATACAGTTAACTTTTTTCTTTTTTTTTTGCCATTCCACATGGGCATGTGGGATCTTAGTTCCCTGACCAGCAGTTGAACCTAGGCCCCTGCAGTGGAATCACAGAGTCTTAACCACTGGGCTGCCAGAGAAGTCCCAACAGTTAACTTCTTTAATACCAGCTCCCCAGTTTTCTAACAGACCCCAACCCAAAAGCCTTTTAATATAGCCTAGAATATTCCCTAGTCCCCACACTTACTTCTGTGTTGCTTTGACATCGCTTTCTGGGTTTTTAGGAACATCTTCAAAGCCTGGTTGACCCTTGAGTTGTAGCAGGAACTGAAAGAACACAAGGGCTACTAGAAGCCCCAGGCCTCTTCCTTAAGAGGTGGAGGGCAGAAGACTGTAAACACAGCCCTCTTAATCTCTCTCCCCCACCACAAACGGTCACAAGTCTGGACCCACAGTTGGTTCTCAGGAAACCATCAGATTAGAGTGGCCATCTGAGGGCAGATGAAGATCCCCAGCCCCAGCCCCACCCACTCGGTGCAGATTCCAAGAGGAGAGACAGGTGGGCACAGGCCAGATTTCAGGATTACTGGGACAGGGAGCCTGGAAGGTTCAGGAGTCTCTCATCAACCCAGCTTCTGAGGAACCTCAGAGAGCATACCAGAATTTAACTAACCTTCTTCCTAATAACCATGATTATTCTTCAGACCACTGCAGGCAGTGAACTTGGATAAGTCTACCTTCTCTAGACCTCAGTACCTTTCACCATGAAATAACCAGCTAGAAACTGCAAGGATCCCAAGAAGTCACCTAAGCTACGCTGCCCTAATTTGACAGACAGGCCTCCTCTAGGAGCCAGGGACGTCCAAAAAAGTGAAAGCAATTTGCTCAAGGTCACTGAGCCCATACCAGAGACAGCTGGAGAACCCAGACCCCCTAATTCCCAGGCTTGGTCCTTTCTGTCGCCCCCTGCCTGGAGGGATGAGATCATCAGGCTCAATTCAGAACCTCTAGGAATGTGGAACCTGGGAAGACATGAGTGTATTCTCCCACCACAACAGGGAGGCCTCCCTAAGCCATCTTCTCTGGGAGTCTCTCATTCCCAAAGAGCAGCAGACACCAGACTGTTGGAGACCCCTTATCTTGTAGGGTAGGGGGTGGCTCACTGTCCTGCCCCTACCCCATGTCTGGATTCACCAGGTGAGGGAACTAGGCACTCCGACAGCCCCTCCTCCACAACACCCCTTAGGACGCGGGGATACCCTGAACCGCCACACCCGCTGGGAGAAACCAGGAATTCCGGCTCCCAGCCCTAGAGCTGGAGGCCTTTCCAATTCTGCCCCCTCCCCCCGACTTGGAGGATGGAATGTGACACGCGGAGGGATCCCGCAGCACGCCGGGAAGGGCTGCGTTCCAGCTCGGTGGCTGCACTGAAAGGGGGAGATGCGGCAGCGACCACGGGGACCGCGGGTGGGAGGGGAAGGGGGACAGATAGAGGCAGCGGCGGTGCGGATGGGGGTGGGGAGGGAACCCAGAGAACCAGTCCGACTCCCGATCACGCCAGATGGAGGCGGCCCGCGTCTCCAGCCCCTGGTTTCCTGCTTCTCCCCTTCACCTTTGTCTCCCCCTCCCTCCTGCAAACTTTCAGCCTGTGGGGGCTAAAGCCTGGGGACCAAATGTGCGTGCGTGAATGTGTCTGTGTGTGTATAAGTGCTTTAGGGCCTGGATGGTTGTGCAGTTTTGAACCTGTGTGTACATATGTGTGCCTAAGATGTTGGGCAACTCTACCTACATGAATGATTGTGCCTGAATCTGTGCGTGTGGTGGTGTTTGTGTGGCTGTATAAGCCGTATACATAGGTAGGTGTCCCACTCAGGATCTGTGGGTCCCACGATGGTGTGGGTGTGAACGTGTGTATGTGATTTTGTGTCTGCATGGCCGTACGTCTCAGTGGGTGTTGTGTATGTGACCGTGTGGATTGTGAACATGTACGTGTGCCCGCCCGCGGGTATTCGTGCGTACATGTGTCTGTCTGCATGTGAGGGGTGGGGTCTGTGCGGGGGATTCCCGGCCCCCCCAAACTCACACCCGACAAGCCCCGGGAGAGGGCAGCAGCGGCGGCGGCGGCTGCGGCTGCGGCAGGCAGACCCTCCTCCCCGCCTGCCCCGCCCCCACCCCCAGCCCCTACCTGCCGGCCGCTTCGCCGACCGCCCGAACCGCCAGAAGCTGCGGGCCCGGGGGCCGCTGGGGGCCTTCCTCTTGTGGTGTGAGTTGCCCATGGTGGGCGCGGGAGCCGGCGCGGGAACCCTAGCGCAGCCCAACCAGCCCGGCCGCCGGGCCCGCAGCCACAGGAGGGAGGCAGAGAGAAGCGCGGGCGGCCACCGCAGGCGCCCCCAGCCCCGGCTCGGCCACGCCCCCAGGCTCTGCGGCCAATGACCGGGGAGGGGCGGGGCCGGTTGAGGGGCGGGGCCTGGCGCTGCTCCGTCAGGCTCCACCTCTCCGAGGACCTGGGAGACCTGCTGAGCCGCCCCGCCCAGTTGCTCTGGGAACGGCCGGGCCTGTCCAGGTGGGGCCGGCGGGTCGCTCGCTTTCCCAAGCCAGGGACTGCCTCTGAGGATTGCAGTGGAACCAAGAGAACTAGGGGCCCAGGCTCCAGATAGGCGGGGTCCGGAACCTTGCTGCTGCTAGGGACAATCAACCACTACCCCGTGAGTGTCACGTGTCTGCGTATCTCTTGTCTCTGTTTGTACAAATATATTTATCTGACTATATTTCCGTAGTAACTGTTTTCAAAATAATAACAAAACACTTTTATATAGCACTTATTGTGCCAGGCACTGTGATAACTGCTTTCATGCATTACTTCATTTCATCCACAATTCTATTAAGGTAGGTATACTTTTTATCATCTCCATTTTACAGACAGAAAAACTGAGGTTCCATGAAGTTAACTGATGAGTCCAAAGTCAAACAGCATTAAGCTACAGAGCCAGTACTCAAACCCAGACTGAGACCAGTACCCACTGCTTCAAGCTACCTACCCCTCCACTTTATCTGTGCCTCTCCATGACCTTGAAGGACATATACTTGGATATTTGTATTTGTGTGCTTGAATGTGGCTGTGTACTTGTGTATCTGTAACCCTGAACATGTGGGTTCCTCTTTGTGTAGTCATCTGAGTGTGACCGCATGCCTGTGTCCATATAATTGAGTCTGTTTACACTGGTTTGGATTTGTGCTTTTGCATATTTGCCTGTGTAATTCTGACTCTCAAGCTGGTGGAATATCACTGATTTTTGTGTATTTGAGTGTGTAACAGTCTGCTTCTGTGCATGTAAGTGAAAAGGTTTGTCTCTAAGACTGTAGAATTTGCATGTGCTTTTGTGGATCAGTATGACTGTGCAACTGTCTATTTGATACACCCATATCTGGGCTTCCCAGATGGTGCTAGTGGTAAAGAACCCTCTTGCCAATTCAGGAGACATAAGAGATGCAGGTTTGACCCCTGGCTCGGGAAGATCCCCTGGAGAAGGGCATGGCAATCCACTGCAGTATTTTTGCCTGGAGAATCCCATGGACAGAGGAGCCTGGTGTACAGTCCATAGGGTCACAAAGAGGTGGACACGACTGAAGCGACTTAGCATGCACACATATACCCATATCCACATTCGGGGGGGTGTATGTATAAGTAATGGAGCACATGGGTAAACATACATGAAACAATACATGTCTATGCATCTATCGCCCTCTCTCATCTCCCTTATACAAGTCTGTTTTTCAAAGCCCAGGCCAAGCTTTACGTTCTCTGAAAGCCTTCCAGGTTGCCTAAGGCATTTACTTCTCATGTTCTCACAAGTACCCTGTGTCCAGGGACCTGCCCAGGGCCCTGCATACTGAGCAGTGACTATCCTTTATGATCACTCTACCATCTCTCCAACCGAGGGCAGCCTGGTATAGAGAGAGCATCCGCTGGGCTGGGAGTCCACAGTCCTCAGTTCTAATCCCTTTATGGCTCCTCTTTCTGCCACCTGGGCAAGCCCCTCCACTACACCATACTGCCTCTTATGCCCAGTGGCTCTAAGACACCCTGTTCCTGCCCTGCAAGATGGGAGAATTAAAGCTGATCCACACCCTCCCTGAGGCCCCTCTCTTGCTAAGAGACTGAGGTTGACAACAGTGCAGTCCCTGGGGGCTGGTATTTTATTCATCCACCCAGAAGATACTTACTGAGCACACACTGTATACCACGCTGTGTGCACCAGACTCCTTGCTTTGCACAGAGAAAAGGGTCCCAGTGTCAGAGCTAGATGAGACCTCAGAGATCTGCTGGCCCAATTCCCTTAATTTACAGGTGGGGAACCTGAAGCCCATGAAGGGAAAAGGTGGTACGGGAGGGAGCAGAGAGAAAACACAAGGGTAAAATCCAAACCCCGTGGCATGAATGGAGTGAGGATGGGCACGCAGAGAGCTTAGACGATGCCATGGCCTTCACAGACCTTGCAGGAGCTAGTCCCGCCCACCAGTTCAGCCTCATCTCTGACCACACGCCTCTCATTCTCAGGGCCCCAGGACACAGAACTGCTTGTGGCTCCCCACTGCATACCTCCAGGCCTCACACATGCTCCTTCCTCTTCCACCTCTGCCTGTCTCCAGGGCCCTGCTAGCCAGTGTTCTTCTCCATGTCTTCTTTGCCCACCTCCTTCCTCAGCCCAGTTCTCGGGGCTCCCCTCTACTGATACAGTACTGATCACACCCATACCAGCACTCGTTTCAAAGCAACAACCAGAAAACAAGTTTCTCCAGGACAGTGATCCTCTCATTCCTCTTAGTAGCCCCAGGCTCAGATTGTGTCTGGCACACAGTAGGTGTGCCCCACATGCTGAACAGAAACTGGCGGAGGTGGTGGTGATGGCACCTTAAGTGCTGGTGGAGGTAAACAGGCATAGGCGGAAAAGGCTAAGGCACTTCCCCAGTCTTATATCCTTCCACTGCAAAGGCTGTGCTTTGCTCCTGGGTGCGGCGGGGAAGAGTACCACCAATGAGCCAAGTGCCCGGGAGAGCCTAGGGTATGACTGGTGGGAAGAAGTAGGTGATATGGAAGACAAATGGGCCAGAACTCCTGGAACCACAAGACAGGGCTTGAGTGTCTCTTGACCCTCGCCTGGCTAGGGACCTGGAGGAGAGGGTGTCTGTAAGCAGGCAGGAGATCCGACTTAGAAGAGGCCCCACCAGCAGCCTCCTGGGAAGCATGCACTTTGCCAGAAGATTCAGGGTTTGAGCCCTTGGCAGGCTGAGCTGTCTCTGTCTGTCCTTCCATGCCAGCACAGAACACCCTGCTGAGTGACCCTGCTTGATTAATGAAGGCCCCCAGGACAGTGGATGAAGCCCAGAGTCCTGGGGAGTGTAGTAATGGGGGGAGGTGGACAAGGAGGCTGCTTCCACCCACTTCCTTCCCCAAGGCAGCCACAGGGCTGGAGGTGGGGTCTTCGGATGGGGCAGAGGGGTGTACCTGCTCTCCCCACCCCAGCACATTCACTGCAGCCTCAACAATATACAATGCCTCCTCTCATTAGTTTTCTTCAGCATGTGACAGGCCAGGAGCAGCTGAGACAGCTTTGAAGGTTTGGGGAGAGGGGAATTTCCAAGGGGCAGGTGGGTGGAGGGAGGCTCCCCCTCTGCCCTCTGCAGACAACAGATTAAGAGATTTTTCTGGCCACAGGGTGTAGCCGCCCCAGAGCAGCAGATCTCACTGGCAGCCCTGCCTCAGGGGCAGAAAGTTGTAGGGTGGGGGGGCAGGCCCAGCCTGAGGGGGATTTCCAGGAGAACCTGGGCCCTGTGCCACGGGGGTGGGCGGGGAAGGGGGCCTCCGTGAGGAGGGAGGAGAGGCAGTTGAAACAGCCCCTGAAGGTGTCAGAGCTAAGGAAGGGGATGAATGAGGCCTTCTTGGCCTCACTTTCTGCTCCTCTCATCCCACCTCGGTAGAGGCCCCTCTCTGCGACGGGATTTTCCATCTGAAATCAAAACAAAGGAGTGGGGAAGCTGAGGTCAGCCTGGCAGGTGTGGGCTCCTGTTCTGCCTCCAAGACTGACTGGCGGTATGACCTTCAGCAAGCCACTTCCTCCTCTGGGCCTCAGATGCCCATCTGTATGTGCCATAAGGGCTCCCCATGACATCTCAGGCCATCAGCTCTGAGCACCTAGGATCTGGAGATGCCCATGCCCCCTATCAGACCACCCACTTATCACCTGAAGCCAATTTTTAGGGCCAGGCCCTGTGCTGGGCAGGGCAGAGGAAAAAGACAAGTCAGCCCAGCTCCTGCCCTCAGGGTGTTCAGAACAGTGATGTCTGGTGATGCCTATGCTCATGGAACCGGACAGCCAGCTGGCCCCAAACCCTTGCAGGAGCCTTGCCTGATTCCAGCTCTGCAAATGCCTCAACCCCAGCTTCCCCTCATCCTTCCATTATAGTTCCTATTACCTGGAGAAGCCGTCTTTGATTCCCCCGGGATCTCTCTGTCCCTTCCTTAGTTACCCTTCTTGACCCTTAATTACTTGCTCACTGTCTACCAACCCCCTCAAATCGAGAAGTTCATGAGGACTGGGACCTTGTCTTTCTTTCATCCCCAGGACAGAGTCTAACCCACAGTAGGTACTTAGTACCTAGTATTAAAAACTTAAGAAGTATTTGTGAAATAAATTAGCAAGCACCGTCTCCCATCTGGACCCAGGGTGGACAATGTTCATCCCTTCAGACGGGTCTGGAGGAGGCAGACCCAGACTCCTCTGGGGAAGCCACACCCCCATGGACGCATCCCAGCCCATATGACATTAGTCCAGGCCCCAGGCTGAGGACGCTGAGATGCCCCTCCCCACGAAGAAGGTGCCAGAAAAGCACATCCTGTCAAACTCCAAATCGTTTGAGCACCCTGCTCTGGAGTCCAGGGCAGTGATTTCCCCGGGAGTATCACAGAGTAGATGACACTGGATGAGGTCTTGAGGATGAATAGGAGTTCTGGATGGAAAAGAGGAGGGAACACATCCTCGGTGAGATCAGTGCATGCAGTGGCACCAAATGTGGAACTGCGTGAACTGTGTTTATCGACAGGCAAACAGGTATCACGCAGACCTCAGAGGGGCAAAGTGACCACTAACCAAAGTGCCTTTGGGTCCTCAGTTTGCTTTAGAGCCACACAGGCCCCTTCCTCAGCAGGAAGACTCGGCACCATTCACCCCACATTCTTCCCACCCACCTTCCTATGATATCCAGGCCACTGGGTCCTGATGTCACGTCCACCCGACTGACCAGAGATAGGCTCTTTTTCCCTTAACACAGCTCCCACCCCCAGCCTCCCTTCTAGCTTGCTCCTCCAGCCCATTCTCAAACCCACAGAATTCTAGAATGAGAAAGGGCCACTAACAGTGGAGGCCATTAAACCCCATCTTTATTAAGAGAGTGTCTTTGCCAAGAGTGGGGCAGGACTTGGCAAAGCAGAACTCACACTCAGGAGTCTCTCCATAACCCCATGCCAAGGACAGTTCGCCAGGAATGAGGGCCAGAGTTCATGGGGTCAAATCGGCTGAACCTGGCAGAGTACCTCCTAAGTTCTATCAGTACCCCCACCCCTAGCCACTGCCCTCTGCCTGAGAGAAACCTTCAGGAGGGCTGGCATACATCTCTCCCCAAAGGTGGTCCCAAGCTCTACAGTTACTCCCCACCAGAGTAAGAAACACTTCCAACCTCATATTACCTTGTGTGGGCAGTGAGGCCTCGGGAGGCCAACTGTTACTGCCACGCTGTGTTCATCACTCCCATGCAAGTGACAACCATGCCTGTCTTGTCTCAAGTATTTGCCTTAGCCTGACTTTTCACTTTTCACTCTCATGCATTGGAGAAGGAAGTGGCAACCCACTCCAGGGTTCTTGCCTGGAGAATCCCAGGGACGGGGGAGCCTGGTGGGCTGCCGTCTATGGGGTCGCACAGAGTTGGACACAACAAGCGACTTAGCAGCAGCAGCAGACCAGTGCCTGACACTATATGGTAAGGAATATGTCTCTTTCACCCTGGAGGAGGAAATGGTAACCCACTGCAGTATTCTTGCCTGGAGAGTCCCATAGACAGAAAGACAAGCAGGCTACAGTCCATAGGGTTGTGCAAAGAGTTGGACATGACTGAGTGACTGAGCACATGTCTTTCTCAAATGAATGAGGCTGAATGACCTTGACCAACTTACTTTTACCCTCTGAGTCTATTTTCTCACCTATAAACTACTTCCCAGGTTGTTGAGGACAACAGGGAAAACATTCATGAAAATGCTTGGCCAGGGTCTGGCACATAGCAGCCTTCATGTTCCCCTTCAAACTAGCCAACACCCTGCCTTCCTTCCACACCCTGCTTACCTCCTCCAGGAAGCCTCCCCCGATTATCTCCCGGGCTCCAGTCCTGGCCTCTGTCCCAGAAACACTTCCTCCCCACATACTTGTCTAGAGTCCAGGTGATATTTCTGAAAAATATGGATTCCTGCTTGTTTTGTTTTTATGTTTTCTGTGCCTGTGTCCTCCACTGAACAAAGGTAAGACTCCATCTTTTTTTTTTTTAAGACTCCACCTTCTGTGTAAGCAATGAATTGTTTTCCAAACACAAGTAAGAATAAACTCAGCCAACCCTCAAGTCCTCAGCATCACAACAGCAACAATTTCCTGCCGTCTGCACCACACTCCACAGTTCACAAGGCACTTGCATGTCTGTTATCTGATTTGATCTTTGAAACACCCCTGTAAAGCCAGAATTTATCATCTCTATTTTACAGATAAGGAAACTGAGGCTTGGAGGGGTTACTAACCTGCTGGTATTACATGGCCCAAGAGAGCAGCAGATCACGGCTCAGGCCAGAGTTGTCCTATCAACCTCAGAGCCCATTCCTTCCAGACTGGGTCCTTAAAACTCAGGCGAACAAATTCACAAACACAATAACAGCGACCCCTTACATTTCTATGGTGGCTTCCCTTGCATGTAATTTTCACATCCTCTTTTGTGAGAATCTTGGAGAGAAAGCTCACAGACCCATCAAGGATATAGGTCTACCTGGACGGATACCCCAGTGAGAGGGTCCTCTCTATTCGAAAGAGGGTAATGGAAACGATGAGACCACAGAGAAGTTGCGGGCCTGGTGACACCAAGCTTGCTAACTGCTGGGCCAGAATGTGAACTCTCATCCATTTGCCTGCCTCTGATACTATGCCTACTCTACCAAGTTCCCTCACTTTTCTCTGGGCCTCTTCCCATCTGTAGAATGGGTTGGATGAGGGGATTTTTAAGCCTTACCCCCTGGTCTGTGTCTTTGGGTAAATGAAGAAAGCAGGACCAGTTCTGGAGTCAGATGACTTGAGTTAAAATCCCAGGTGGGTAAATCAGTCACTCACTGTTCCTGAGACTCAGTTTTTTCATCTGCAAATGGGTATAAATGAGATCATGGATACGTGGCTTCTGGCACATTCAGAATAATAAATAAATGTCAGACTTCCTCTCTTTGCTTTTTAAGTGTGTGGCAGGGCAGTGAGGGGAGCAGGGAAGATACAGGCTCAGAATCTATACCAAGCTCAGTATAGATTTACTGGTATTTTCCCATTTACAGTGGGGGACTCAGATTAGGGAAAACAAGACCTGCATCTGTGGATCTTTGGTTCAGCACCTGGGAGGGGGGACCTCCTAGGAATTTTGTGTGTGTGCCTCTTCCCCCTCTCCCCAAATCTTCATTCTAAACATTTTCCCCAGAAAGAGTTAAGCGTTCTTTGGGCTTCCCCTTCCGGACCAGCGGTGCCAGTGGAGATTAGAGAGATCGGATTTATTTCTCTTAATAAACAGAAAAGAAGTTTGGCCAGGCAGGTGACAAAGAAACAATTGGAATAATAGGAGGTTGGAGCAAAAGGAAACAGGACTTCCTCCAGACATACCTGGGGCCACCCCCAGACCTGGGGAAACAACAGCCAGTGGCAGGGAGGTTTGGCCCACGCACGTGGGCCCAAATCAGGCCAACCTGCTGCCCAGAAAGCCCAGTGCTACCCAATACCAAACATAAGGCCGGGGGACGTCTGCCACTGACCCAATGACCTCTAACCAGGCTGTCAGAGCAGGGACCTACAGAGTCAGTTTTCCTGTCTCCCCTTCACCACCACCACCCCACCCCCACCCTAGGCTGGTCTCCCAGTGGACCTCCTAGCCCAGGTCCACTGGCCTAGGCCACACCATTAGCCTTCATTCTCTAACCCTGACAGTGGGACCACAACCCATCTTGTCCAGTTCTGCCCCAGGACTCTGTGAATGAGATGGGGATGACTTCAGGCTGAATCCTGGTGGCACAGCCCTGGGACAGGTTTCATGTATTGTGGGAGCTGCCCTTGGAAACATCCTCCTTGCAAACCTTCCCTCAGGGCCTGGCCCAGTGACCTGAGCCCCAGCACCCAACCTCCATTTGAGGCTGGGCTGCGGGGATGCAGGGCCCATTTCCAAAAGGAAGATCAGGCCGGATGCAATCACACAAGAGGCTTTTCACCCTCTTCCTGACCCCAGGAAGTGTTCTTTCTAATTCTCCTCCAGAGGAGGTGGTTAAAGGACACTGGGAGGGTAAACACAGCGGAATGGGATGGGCCTGCACACACCGCCATTTCCTCACCTCTGGCACTAACACTGCCAGCAGGAAAAGTAGACTTCCTAGGATGGCAGCCCCAAGGGAGCCCCACCCTCTGGCAGAGACTCATGCCCTCCCCCTCAATCAGGAGACACAAACAGAGGGGAAGATGAGGGGAGAACCAAGCAAGTGCAAGTGGCCAAAAGAAAAGTGACCCCGGTAGGCATGGGTCAGGTCAGCCACTCCTGCCCTCAGGCTGCCCAACCACCAGGCCAGAGGGAGCCTACAGGCAGAGAACTAGCTGTGGTAGTTCAGGTACCCACCGCTGTCACAGATACAGCTTCTCCATTAACTTGGGCCTCAGTTTCCCCCCTCTGCAAGCACACTTCCAACACAGGAACAACGTTGGGCTGGGGGAAGGAGTGGTGGGAGGGGCTGTTGGCTCAAATCCCGAGCTCACCACCCCAGGAGGTGGATGTTTGCGTTTGGCCCAGGTGAGTGGTAAGGGGGGGCCAGGTAGGAAAAGCTAACACTGCTAATAACGTAAAGCATGTCACTGCTCCGTGCGGGTCCAGTGTGGGGCTGGCAACCCAGATCCCCCTCCACAGCTGACACACCTTCTGAGTGCAGTTGACTTTCCAGACCCAGAGGAACCCCCACCAGACATGCAAGGCCACTTGCCTCTCCCATTGGCCCCAATCCAGAGTCAAGTCTCTGACCCCCTGACTCAGCAGCAGAGGGCAGAACCTGGGTGAGCCTGGGGGAGGGGGGTACTGCCTCACCGTCCCAAGAGCCGGGCGGCCAGCACTTCCAGACTAAGCCGGGGGATCCCTGCCCCAGTCGGGGGTCCCCCCACCCCTAGAGCGGGGCTGGGTTGAGTCTGGGACATCAGGAGCGGGGTGGCGCAGAGTCGGGGTGCTCGGACCGAGTCCCGGCTCTTCGCTCCCCCAGCACCAACGCCTAGGAAGTCAGCACCCTCCAGACACGCCGCGGACCCCAAACGGAGCCACTCGGGCCGCACCCCGGGCACCGCCCCGCGCCTCCCCAGGTGCCCGGCCGCCTTACCTCGGCCCTTACCCTTGGCCTTCCTGGCCTTGTCGTCCGCCTTCTTGGCCCGGGGGGCGGCCGGCTCGGCGCCCTCGGCCCCCGCCGCCTTCTTCTTGCGCCGCTTGCCCCGCAGCCAGCTGAAGGCGCGGCGGAGGCCGGACGCGCCCGAGCGAGACTTCTTCCTGCGCGGGGGGCCGCCGGGGCCCCCCGGCTCGTCGGCCGCAGGTGCGGCGGGGGACGCGCGGGCCGCCATAGCGCGGCGGGCAGACCTGGCGGCGGGGGTCAGGCCCCCTGAGGCGGGGCGCCCATGGGCCGGGGGCGAGCGGGCGGGCGGGCAGGCGGCCGCCGCGCCGAGACGCGCCCGGAGAAAAGTTTGGGCGGCGGAGGCAGAGCGGGCGAGGAGCGGGCGGGCGGCGGGAGCGGCGCAGGAGGGGCCGCGGGGCGGCGGGCGGGGCGCGGAGGCCGGCCGGGAGGGACGGGGCCGGGAGGGAGCGGCCACGGGGCGGGGGCGGCGCTGCCTGCGGCCCCTCCCGCCTCCTCCGGCCCGCCGGCCGGGGTCCCGGAGCTCGGGGGCTAGCGGAGGGAGAGGTCTGGTCCCGAGGGAGGGTGGTCACCGCGCCCCCGAGCCGCGGCGGGGGCCCGGGCCGAGAGGGCGGGGTCGCGGGGTGGGCGTGGAGGGGGCGGTACCGAGGTTCAGTCCCGGCGGGGCCATTGAAGAGAGCAAGGTTCGGACGGAGAAGTACTGGCGCTGGGGTGGGGGTGCTCAGAGAAAGCGGGGAGAAAAATGCTGGGGTTGGATCCCAAGAGAACTTCGTGTCCTGAGTTCGGTCCAGAAAGAGATGGGGGATTCTGGAATCCTCTTTCTGGAGTAAGGGGGTTCTGAGAATGCTTTCCAGGATCTGGGTGGTATTGGAGGTTTTGCTCTAGAGACAGACTTCAGACCCACCTGAGACCTGGAGCTTTCTTCTGCAGTCTGGCAACTCGGAGTCTCCTTTCCCTCCTTTCCCCTTCCTCACCACACCTTCCCCCAGCCCCCATCAATCCTCAGTGTGGAGCTGGGACCCATGCTTCCTGGGTTCCTGCTTCACCCTTGGGTGGCAGGTGACAGGATGAGGAGAGCCGTGCCTCAGTTTACCCTTGGGCCAGGTTGTGAGTCCCCAGAGCACTAGTGTCTGGGTCTGGATTTTCCACTGAGATGCTCAGTACTGATCAGAACTGATCTTGGACTTGAACTCACAGCTTTATAAGATGCTTTGAGATCCTCTGCAGGTGACAGGTGTGACCGAGGAAGCCGGTAGAGAAAGGAAGCCTTTAAGAATCACAAAAATGCAATGCTTTGTTTCCTCCAGGCCTCTGGCTCTTTATTGTAGCTGAGGGAGCCCTTTTGTATGATCTGATCCTACAAGAGGCTCTGAGGGGGCAGGCCAGGGAGTGATACCCATAGTACAGAAGAGAAACTGAGGCCAGAAGAAGACAGATTGCCCAGGAGCATGGAGGGGGTCATCAGCAGAGGAATTAAGATTGACAACGTAAGTCTTGTCTCTGCCTGGTTCCCAGGAGCTAGAAATTGCCCTAGGGACCAGCTGTGAGATCTTGGACTCCCTTTTGACTCAGAAGGGCATCATGATCACCCCACCGGTTAAAATTTGTCTTCATCATCCAGCCTGACCTTGGTAAAACAGCCTTCTCCTTGTCCTTACTCAGCCTAGTCAGCCCTGGTGTAGCGTCAACAACACTCACTATGATATTGTAGAAGGATTAGAGTGAGCAGTGTGACCTTTTGAACTTGCCTTAGCTCCCTGGGTAGGGGCTCAGCTGTGGCAAACCTGGGCCATCGGTGACAACTCCCCTCCCACACACACACACGTGGTGGGCCTGGGGCAGATCACTGTACTTACTGGGCCCCAGTTTCCCATCTAACCGTCGTCACTCATTTGCTTTCAGCCCATAATCCCAGAGCACCCATTCCGGATCAGTGTGCATCACTGGGCCATGCACAGGGATCACACTGGGCTTGTCCTCATGGTGCTCTCTGCCCCCTTCAGCACTAGGTACGTATCAGAGGAAAAGTGATACCGGAGGGACTGATGTTTTAAGAGCAATGCATAGAACCTCAGCCTGTTAGATAATATGGATGGACTAGAGAGGAGAGAGAAGGCAAACATACTCTGGCTTTTGGAAGGGGTGATCAGGAGAGGAATAGCTGGGCAGCCTTGCCCCCCACCCACCATTTCAGCACCTCTTTTTCCTGGTGGCCAGACTGGTTACACAGTTTCAGAGCCCAGTACAAAATGAAAATGCAGGGCCCCTGTTCAACATTTATTACAAATTTCAAGAAAGTAACAGCAGAGCATGATCAAGCATGGGGCCTTTCAGAGAGCAGGGCCAAGTGGACTATGCGCATGAAGTTGATCCTGCCAGTGGCTCATATCCTCAGCGAAGCCTTCCCCTCAAACCACAATCCCCAGGAGTCAACTCACAGATTAGGTCCCCTGATTTGGAAGTGGGGAGAGAAAAGGGAGTAGGGAGAGGTCAGGGCTGTATTCCCTTCACTGCTTCTAACTCCAACACCCAGACGCTCTCACCTCCCATCTCCAGCCACCCTTAATCCGGCAGCCCGGCTTTCCTATTTGTCCCCTGGCCTGATAGGCCTGATTCTGAACCCCTCAGGGCTAGCTGGAACAGGCTAGCCTGCAACACTGCTCTCTGGATTCACGATTCTCAGCTCAGCTACATTTCTTTGCCGTCCCTCTGGGCAGCTAAGGAAACTGACTTCCCAGCAGCCCCTGTCGGCAGAGCCCAAAGTCCATCCTAGAGCCAGGCTGTCACCTGACCAGGAAGGAAGCTGCCAGCCTGTCCCCAGGGAGGAAGGAGCCATAACCAAGCTTAGGGCTGTAGCCCCTGAGGTCATCCAGCTTTTCTCCCTCTGTTATTGTTTGTTATGTTGTTGCTCTCTGACTGTGCCCCATGGCTTGCAGGATTTTAGCTCCCCTACCAGGGATCAAACCCAGACCCTCAACAATAAAAGTTCAGAGTCCTAATCACTGTGCCAACAGGGAATTCTCTGTTCCCTCTGTTTGTGGAAAACTCAGGACCACCCCAGGTGGGCCTCACACCAATCCAACATTCCCTGATCCTCCGACCCTCGGGAGACCTGCCTTTCATAGGATCCAGCTTTGTCCTCTGCTAGGTCTGGCCCATGGACTTTATTCAGACTGGGCAGCCAGGCCAAGGTGTGGCTGAGCCACCCTCATTTTACAGAGAACACCAGGAAGGGTCTGTAAATCAAGCAGCCCCTGGTGGGAGCACCTGTGGCTTCCCTCCGTTCTTAGACCAATTGGAGGGTGGAGCAGTCCCGCAAAGTTGATGATTTTGAGAGATTAACAGTCCTATTCCATGGATAAGAAAGCCTAAAGAGAGGTGGAATGACTTGCCAAAAGACACACAGCTCCCTCTGGGCAGAGGTGAAATTTAAAACTGCTTTGTGTTCCTGTGTGTGTATTTTCTAATTGATCACTAGCTTTGTGCTCCTGCCTCACCCCTGCTGCTTTCAAAGGTTGGGAAAGCAAAGTATTTATTCTGGGGCCACATCTGGGCCTCTAGGAACTTCCAGAAATGTTCTGCTTAACTTCAGATGCACCTGTATGCATCTTTTCTTGGGAAAGAATGGGTCCACGGCTTTAGCAGACTCTCTAACCTTTGATCCTTTTCAGTGGGAGAAGATAGAAAGAGGCTCCTTGTGTTTGATGTCCTCCACCTCTTCCCTCCCTAACCTAGGAGTTGGGGGACCCTGCAGGTCTCATCCCCACCGTAGGCACTCCTGTGCCCCTACCCTGTGGCTCCTGGCATCTATGGCAGTGTGTCAACGTTTCCAACAACCTCCCTGCTGAGTTCTTCTTTGATACTCCCAGCATCTCTTAGAATCAGGCCCAAAGCCTAATTCCACCCATTTTCCCTGCTGGGTTGAGAGGTCCAAGGTGTTAGTGGCGTGTGTGGAAAGGAAATGGAGTTTTGTGGGCTCCCTCCCAGCTCCAAGTTGCTGCCAGCTCCTGGGAGGTTAAGGTAGGGAAGGGAAGGGAAGAGAGAGAAGGTGGGGGGCACCGAGAGAAAGAAGAGGTTGCTGCAGCCACTGCCCAGTCTCCACTGTGGAATGAACTCTGATTCCTCACATTCTTTCAGCCACTATCTCCTGAGCACCGGCTCTGTGCTCCAGGCCTCCAGATTGACCTGTTATTATTCTATGATCAGATCATCATTCTGAGCTGTCCACAGTATAGACAAGTGGGTTTCAATCTTTTTCTTTTAGGAGTGGAAAAGCCCGCAGAATTTTACCTGACAAATAAAAGTCAGTGCTTTTACATATGAATTTATTTTTGTCAATCAAAATGTATAACCTTTACTTACCACAAAATAATTCCGTGGGAACAATGCCGACATTTTGATGGACTAAAAATTTGAAACCCTGAATTACAGGTGATGGTTATGGTTTTAACTGAGAGCCAGCATTCAATTTATTTCTGCAGCAGTTTCTTTTAGTCAGTAATTAGAAAATACTGCACTTCATAGACATGCAGAGGCAAATGGTAAGTGTTTTAACATCTTGGTAGAAGTGTCAGGAGAAGCTTTATTCTGAGGTCTGCACAGAAATAAGTTATGCAGGACTTCCCTGGAAATCCAGTGGTTAAGAATCCATGCTTCCACTGCAGAGGGCATAGGTTCGATCCCTGGTTAGGGAAGTTTTGCATGCTGCAGAGAAAAGGAAAAGAAAAAAGTTGTACATGATGTGAAGGAAAAAAAAGTTCTGCATGCTGCGGCCAAAAAGCAAAAAAAAAAGAGTTATTCAACCAGCCCAGCCTAATGGCTTGTTTTTGGTTTGTTTGCTTTGGTTTTCTGCCTATGGTGATTTTATTATTGCTACAATGGCTTGTTAAAAGTTAGGGACTTCCTGGGCTTCCCTGATAGCTCAGTGGTAATGAATCTGCTTGCCAGTGCTGGAGATATGGGTTCAATCCCTAATCTGGGAAGATTCCCACGTGCTGCAAAGCAACCAGGCCCGTGAGCCACAACTACTGAGCCTGTTGTCTAGAGCTCAGAAGCCACAACTACTGAAGCCCACGTGCCCCAAAGCCTGTGCTGTACAATAGGAGAAGTCATGGCAATGAGAAGCTCACGCACTGCGACTAGAGAGTAGCCCCCTCTCACCACGACTAGAGAAAACCGAGCAGCAGTGAAGACCCAGCACAGCCAAAAATAAGGAAATAAAGATTGAAGGCAGGAGGAGAAGAGAACGACAGAGGACAAGATGGTTGATGGCATCACCAACTCCATGGACATGAGTTTGAGCAAGCTCCAGGAGATGGTGAAGGACAGGGAAGCCTAGCGTGCTGCAGTCCATGGGGTCTCAAAGGGTCAGACATGACTGAATGAACAACAAAAACATTAAAAGTAACATGTCACTTAAAAAAAATTAGGTTAGGAACTTCCCTGCAGTCCACTGGTTAAGACTTCGTGCTTCCACTGCAGGGGCATGAGTTCAATCCCAGGTCCAGGAACTAAAATCCCACATGCCATACGGTATGGGCAAAAAGTTTTAAAAACGGAAAAGTTAGCCTAGTCTGTTTCTCATCTCAGTCCTGCCACTAACTTGCTGAATGTCTTTGGATAAGACACATGTCCTCTCTGGGTACCAGTTTCCCCAATGGAACATCTGATTTCATCTAGAAAAGGAGGGTGTGTAGAGGTACTGGAGTGGGTTGGGGCGTGTGGGGTGATGCATGGAGCATATACGGAAGCTTCATTACTCATCCTCACCACCCATGCCCATCCAGTGCTGAGCCTAAAGAAGGGGCCACAAAACCACTGAACTGCCCAAGTTCAAAGGCAGAGGCGAGTTGCCATGGAGACATGCTTTGTTTCCTAACTGTCTGACTGCATCTGACAAGCAGAAAGCCAGCCAGATGGACACTGACCTAGGCGGGGAGAACCAGGATTTCCTGACCCCAAGATCCACAGGGCTCACTGCTCTCCAAGGAGAGCTGTCAGTTCTCAGTTCTCACCCCCAAATCAGGGGCATGACCAGCTTGGGCTGCCAGCTGATAAGGCTTCCTGTAGGGAGCTGCTGGGTGGGGGCCTCCAGGTGTTTGCAGACACCCACTCCACCAGTCCTAGGCAGGGAGGCTGGCCCTGTGCCCAAGGGCAGGGCTAGGAGGCAAGTGCCCACATTCAGGGCCTTCTGGAAGCTGGGGGAGGAGTCAAGATGTGTGGGCAGAGCTCCCTGCCCATGATCAGAAAGAAACATCTGGGTGTGGATTCTCAGCAGCACCCTCCACCCCCCAGCATCCTCACAGAACGAAAGAAAGTGAAGTCGCTCAGTTGTGTCCGACTCTTTGTGACCCATGGAGTGTAGCCTGCCAGACTCCTCCATCCATGGGATTTTCCAGGCAAGAATACTGAAGTGAGTTGCCATTTCCTTTTTCAGGGGATCCTCCTGACCCAGGGATCGAACCTGGGTCTCCCGCACTGCAGACAGAGTCTTTACCATCTGAGCCACCGGGGAAGCCCACCATCCATACAGGGGCCTACACAAACACACCAAGACACAAAGATAGGATGACAGACCCACATGCACATCAGTTCACACTGGCATACCCAAATACACAGATACACCAAAACACAAACCCAGATACACACAGACAATTCTGGGTACCCATAAACACCCAGGTACACTAAGATAGCCTGATGTCTAAACACACAGACACACAGATACAGAAATGTACCAAATTACACAGACATGCTGACACACACACACACATAGATATACAAATGCTCACACTCCCAGATGCACACTCATACAGACACCCACTGTACAAAAACAACACACACAGATACCCACTGGCCCATAAATCAGAGAGAGGTATACAGAAGGCCTTGTTACATAAATATAAACAAACGGTTACAAGGGGCAACATCGATACACAAAACCCAACACGGATGCAGGCAAGAGGAAGAGAGAGGAGTTAATACTTGGTGGGGGTCCATTCTGCACAGCCAGCATGAAAGGAGTTATATCTGTAGGATCTTTTTAAAATCCTTCCGACAATCTGTGAAGTTGGCAGTGTTATCCCCGCTTTTTACAGATGCGAAATGTAGGATATATGTGCTTATAAAAGGCCCAAACAATGCAGAAATAAATAGGGTAAAATGTGAAAATGCCTCTTCACACACATTCTCCACCCACTCCACACCACTGTTCATGTTAGTGGGCAGTATGCATATATTTTTCTATGCATTTACATACAAGCATTTCAAAATACTACAAATTTAGGGGGCTTCCCAGGTGGTCTAGTGGTGAAGACTGTGCTGCTAATGCAGGGGGCATGGCTTCACTCTCTGGTTGGGGAACTAGGATCCCACCTGCCTTATGGTCCAAAAAAAAAGACAGAGAGAGACAGAGAGAGAGATCATAAACTGGAAAGTCTAAAAAATAATAAAAATACAAGTTTGAACATTTTCCAGGAAACCAACTCAGAGTGGTTAAGAAATGTGACCAAGGTCATAGAGCCAGTTAGCAGAATCAGGGTTTGGATTTAGCTCTGGCTCACTCCAAAATACTGTTTCTGCTGCCTCAGCCCACAGACAACCACAGAGACACAGATTCACAAAGGGGAGGCCCAGGGCAGGGGGAGGGGTGGCACCTCGGGGCTGGCCCAACAGGCTTTTTTCTGATTGCTCTGGGTCCCTTGGGTGGTTCCTCTGACTAAAGGCGTTGTCCCTGTAAATTCCTGTTAAGGGGCAGATATATTCCTGGGACGGGAACCTTTGAATCATTGACCCCGGGTGAGAACCAGGCAGGTGACTAAGTGATGCAGGCATGGCTCCAACTCTAGCTTCCCTGTCTCCTAACCTCTCAATCTCTTCACATGCCCTAAAGGGACCTTTTCTAAGGCTAACTCTGGACCTTGTCCCTCTCGCTGCTTAAATCCCTTCCTGTTGACTCCAGCATAAATCCCAGCCTCTTGGACACATGGAGTCCTTCGCTCTCTGGCTCACCTGCCTCTCCCCATTTTTCCTTTTGGTAAAGCACCTGTCCTTCAGGAGCAGCTCAAATGCTCCTTTTGTTGAGTCTTCCCTGACTCTTCTGTGCAAAATGCCCTCTGTTTCACCCCCTACCCTGCCGCATAGTGTGCTCACAGACACCCACCGTGACTTACAATCATCACCATCATGGCGTCTCTGCTGATGGACTGACCAGCTTCCAGAGCCTGCCCTATGTGTATTATATAACTGTTGTTGTGGTTTAGTCGCTAAGTCATGTCCAATTCTTTTGCGACCCCATGGACTATAGCCCGCTAGGCTCCTCTGTCCATGGGATTCTCCAGGCAAGAATACCAGAGTGGGTTACCATTTCCTTCTCCAGGGGATCTTCCCGACCCAGGGATTGAACCCATGTCTCCTGCATTGCAGGTGGATTCTTTACCGCCAAGCCACCAGGGAAGCCCCAATTATATAATTGCCTCCCTTAATCTTTACAACAGCCCTAAAGAGATAAAAAGTCTTTTCCCCATTTTGCAGATGGTTAAATGGAGTCACAGAGAATTTAAGTCCCTTCTTTAAGGTCTGATTTTCTCAAAAGTCAGTCCCTGGCCATATCATGTACCACCACGTTATTGCAAACATGTTTCCCTTGCCCTCCCAGCTAGACTAGAAGCCCCGGAGGACAAGGACTCAGCTCTTTCATCTCTGAATCTCTGGTGCCGGCACTGGACAGAGGCGAGGGGCTCAGTGAATGGTTGTTGAATGAGCACTCCATCCATCCCCCCGAGTGACAGAATAAGAGAGGATAGGAGAGGAGACATTTGGGGGACTTGGGCACCCTGGGAATGTCCCTGCTGGATGGGATTCCCCCAGGAAGTCGTTGAAAGCAAGAGTTCCCTCGAATCAGGATGTGGGTGCCCCTAGAGCCTGGAGATATCTGTGTAGACCCTGCTGGGAGAGTAGGTGTCCTCTGGCTCCTCCACATGTCCCTCCCATCAGGAAGCTCTCAGCCTATCTGTTATTAAATATTTACTGTTTCCCACTCTGCTTGGCTTGGTCCCAGGCGCTGGAGGAGGGGACGGACCAGAGAGCAGGAGACAGGGACATACACAGTTAATGACCACCTACTACGTGCCATGGAATCCTCTCAACAGCCCTGCAGTTGGATCCTCAGCCCTGTTTTTGCAGCCAGGGAAATGAGGCTCAGAGAGGGGAAGAAACTGGTTCCAAGTCACGCAGCCAGTGAGCCAAGATCCAGAGTCAGGTGTGTGCTCCTCGATTCCCCTGCATCTTACCGCCCACCCCAGAGCCAGGGAGGATGTGGGCTGACTCAGAGGAGACTCAAGGAGGCCATTTTTGAGGTGGGTCTGTGGCTGGAATACAGCCTGCCCTGGCGGATATCTGACAACAACAGCTTGCATTTATCCAGCACTTTCCCTTCCATTAGCTCATCCAGCCCTCCCTAACATCCCCTCGGGTGCCTATTAGTACCTCCATTTGACAGATGAGGGATGGAGGCTCCATGAGGTCAAATGACTTTCCCAAGGTTGTACAGCGACTGCAGACCCTCATCCTTCTCCTGCATTTCCCTGCTGCCTTCACTTCTGCCTCCTCCCAGCAGTCCTCCATGCTGCCCCAAGAGAGCTCCCTAAACCCAACCATGGGGAATTCCCTGGCCTTCTAGTGGTTAGGCCTCAGCTCTTTCACTGCTGAGCGCCTGGGTTCAATCCCTGGTCAGGAAACTAAGATCCCACAAGCCACCTGACGCAGCCAAAAGTAAAATTAATTAATTAATTAATGCGATTAAATGTTTAAAGTAAATAAATAACCCCAACCATGAGCCTCCACCGCTACGGGCCCGGCCAGTCTCTGCGCTCATACGGCACATGGACGCGCCTTTGCCTGTGGCTCGTGCCTCAGCACTCCCTGATTCAGTCACCTTTCAAGCTCCCACTCAGCCTACAAGTGCCAACTCAAATGCCCCTTCTCTCGAAAGATTTCCTAGACTGGCTTTCTCCATACAAACCTCTAAGAGAACAATTATCTTATTATATTAAATTGCTTGTCTCCATCCTCAGACTGTGAGCTCCTTAAGGGCAAAGACAATGATTTTTCAAGTCTGTCTTCCCTGCACATAGCTTTGCATTCTCAGTAAGAACTTGTTGAATTAATGGATGACATTCTGAAGGTTGGGCCCAGTGGAAGATGATGAGGCCTTAAAAGAAAAGGCACAAGAGTGTGGGTGTGGGGGGAACTTCCCTAGTGGTTCAGTGGTTAGGACTTCGCCTTCCAACGCAGATGGTGTGGGTTCAATCCCTGGTCAGGGAGCTAAGATCTCACATGGGGCAAAAAAAAAAACAAAGAAGAAAAAAATTAAAAATTCAAGATATAGGGATGTCAAGAAGAGAAACTAGTATTTGGGGTGGGGAGAAGGGCTGGGATTTTTCTTTTGGACATTTTGAGTCTGAAGTGTCACTAGGACATCCAGCTGTATGTGCCAAGCAGGTAGGAGTTGGGAGTGGGGTGGGGAGGAAAACTTACCAGGAAGAAAAGATACTAACAGCAACTGCCAGGAACTGACTGCTGGCTATATGTCAGACCCAGTGCTGAAGGCTTTACGTGCATTATCCCATGCTTTATGTATATTATCCCGTATAGCTCAGACAGTAAAGAATCTGCCTGCAATGCAAGAGACTCAGGTTCAGTCCCTGGGTCGGGAAGATCCTCTGGAGAAGGGAATGGCAATGCACTCCAGTATTCTTTCCTGGAGAATCCCATGGACAGAGGAGCCTGGTAGGGTACAGTCCAAGGGGTTGCAAAGAGTCAAGACACGATTGAGCAATTAACACTGCTACTACTATCCCATTTGATCCCCAGAAGATAGGTAATATCAACCCATTTGATGGAGGAGGAAGTTAAGGCTCAGAGAAGTAATTTATCCAAAGTTACATGGCTAGTAAAAGGCAGAGGCAGGATTTGAACCAGGTCCATTCGATGCCAAAGTCCAGACACTTAATTACTCCTCCATATGGTAGACTATGAAAGTTTATAGAACACATACCTTTAAGGGGCACGGTCGGAAGGTGAGATCAGAGAGGGAACCATTCAAGAGATAGAAGGAAAACCATCAGGGTGGTATCTGAGGCCAAGAAAAGAGCTCCAAGAAGGGCCAGGTCGGCAGTGCTTACCGTCCCTGAGAGATCAGGGTGGGGTAAGGGATTTAGCAACTAAGTTAAGGCAACCTTCCAGAGAGCTGCTTCCACGTGCTGCTTCGGGGAGTCCGTAATAGGACCTGCTGAGTGGGAGGTGAGAAAGTGGAGGCGGTTGGCTAGAAAGAGAAGGAGAGAGCAGGGAAGGAAGAGAGCACCCTGTGGGTATGTGGGCCTAGGAGGGCGGGGCAAACAGGTTTGGGCTGGCCCGGAAATACTGGGGAAGGGATGCTCGGCTGGTGGGAGGAGGGGGCAGTGAGCATTTGAGCATTTTAGGTTGAGTCAGCCTCAGCGACTAGACTCAAGGACACCCTCACTCTCTTCCCTGATGGCCCCTCCTCCTCCAAGCCATCCCCATCTCTCAGGCCAGGCCACATTAGCCTCATTCATGCTCCCCTCTCCCTCCCCCACCACTCCCCAGAGGTTGTTCAGGACCAGCCACCCCCACGTCCAGTCTGCTGTCTCACCGCCTGGCCCAGCCTGGTGAGGCAGGCGGGGAGGAGTGTCCAGGCAGGAAAGGGCTGAGTCACTCGGCCACGCATCTGGTCTCAGATCTCATCTCGATACCCAGATGAAAGGGGCAGGAAGGAAGAGGGCTCCGCCCCCCACAAGCTCTCCTGGCCTGTCCTCACTTTGCCAGGTTGGGAGAGGAGCCCCGTTGTCACGTTAGCAACCACCATTTGCTGCTTCACCCCCTCCGGCTGGGGTCCTTTGCTGCTCTGCTCGCCTTGAAAAAGTAGGGTCTGGCCGTCACCTTCATTTCACCAGTGAGGAAGTTCAGAGAGACACAGGGGCTTGGGCAAGGTCACACAGATTGGAAGGCTGGCCCGCTGGCGTCCTCATTCGGTATTCCGGGGAACACAGAATGGGGTGGTGTTTGGAGACAGTGGACCAAGGTGTGAGGGGCTCAGACATGCCAGTGGGTGATGCCTGCAGAAGCTGGGTGGCGGGAGGCACTGGGCTCCTGCTCCTGCCAAAATGGCCTCTCCTCCAGTCCCAGCGGAGGGCAGACCCTCCTTCCTCCACTCCTTGCTCCACCCTTGCTGTTGCTGGCTCAGCTCGGACCCACCCCCTACCTCATTCCTCAGCATCTCCCATCCTCTCTGCACTTTGCCACGCTGAGAGGAATAGCAGGGGCCTTGGCAGGCCATGCCTGCCATCCTGCACCCTGCCAGGGCACAGTGTTCCCATTGTCTTGAGCATCGAGAGGTGTCCAGGTCCTGGCAAGGGGTGGGGGATCATGCCAGGCTTCTCCTGTCTCCAGGGGCCGCTCAGCAGCTTTCTGTGGGGCCCAGGCTGTTTGTCCACACAACATCCAGAGTGCCATTGGGCAAGTCACAGAGGAGCAAGCAAATCAGCATTCTCCCATAGACCCGGACCATCCCTGATATTAACTTTTGATTGATTCAATTGCATTTAATGTGGTTAGAGTCACAGCTGTGCCACTTGCTGTATGACCTTGGGCAAATGTCTAGACTCCTCTTTCTTCCTCTTTAAAACAGGAATAGCAATGGTAACAACTCCCTACCAGAGTGGTTGTCAGAGTTGATTTAGATAATGCCTAAAGCAGGTAACAAAAATACACTTAGTATTATTGGGGGATATCTGATTACAGACTGAATTCAGGCTCAAAGAGAATCTGAGAAATGCAGAAAAGCCCTATGTTGTAAATCAAACTCACCTGTAATTCCACCCAGACGCACCTTCTTGTGATGACTTTCTTACCCAGAGTGGAGTTGCCCTCTCTCACCCTCCAAGAGAATGACCCCTGTGCTTCCCGGCTGGGCAGGTAGTGTTGGGGGTGGATATGGTCTGCATTTTCTGAATCCTCTCTGAGCCTCAGCTTCCCCGTCTGGAAAGGAAAGGGTTGAAGTAATCAGGGAAGATAAATAGATTTAATTTCCTATACAAACTGCTGCCTCAAATGGCTCTGGGTTCAGAGTGCCATGATCAATTAAGCATGTCTGCCATGGATGCAGCGGCTGCAGAATGGAGCAGTGGTGTATACACGTACCCTGAGTAGCCAGAGAAGAGCCTAAGAAATCCCTAAGAACCCCTTCAGTTTTTAATACTCTAAAAACCTTTCCCCCTTTTCATTCTATTAATACTCCCAGTTTTAGATCCTGGCTTCCTCTGGGAAATGGGGAGGGAATCCTTGCTTCTTCTCCCACTTCACACCTGTCTTCAGCAAGCTTCTGGGGTCTGGTACCCAAAATAGCTCCTACTTAACATTCTCCAAGTTGTACCTTCTCTGCAGAGGCCAACTTAAGGCTCTCGCCAAGTCAGGCTCCAAATGGGGGAACTGGAGAGGGAGGAGGATTTGGGTGTTTCCTTCACTAAAAATGAAACATGCAAACTGCAAGTCTGCTAGCAGCCATTCCTCACCAGCCCAAGCTCGGACATTTGAATATTAAATAACTCCGTGCAAATGAATACAAATGAGCACCTCTTCTCTCCTTGCCCCTGCAATTCTTTGGGCAGTAGGGCTTTCAGTCCAACCTGAGTGGATGGGTCTAGGGTCCAGATAACCCTCCCGGCAGGTGAGAAAGAACAGGGCCTAAAGGACTCCACTGAAAGATTTACCAGCTTCTGTTCTGGCATGAGGGCTCTGTGAAGGGGATCTGAGCTCAGTAAGGGGACGGAGGTCAAAGAGAGCTGGGGACTTTCAAGGGACAGGGGTGACCTCAATCAAGGGGGAGGCCCTCTGTAAAAGAGGAAGGACTCAGTGGTGAGGGGGCTGCTGAGGAAGGGGGAATAAATCTCAAGAATCTGAGGCATGGTCCCACTGCCCATCCCTTCTCCCTCTCCCAGTCCTGGAGGCCTGCCAAGGGCTATAACCTGAGGGGTAAGCGAGGTGGTCCCTGAGATCCCTGGCTAGGGCCATCCCAGGGTTCCAAATTGCCTTTCTGGACCTCCGAGGTGAGAGGAAACACCCAGGAAATGAGAAAACCTGGAGAGACTCTCAAGTCCACAGTGACCCCAGGCCAGACTACCCTCTCACTGGCTTCCAGGGCCTTGCTCTCAGCCCTGACTCCTGAGCCCCTAAGACCTCACAGTTTGCTGCTGAGGACTGTTTGGTGTTGCCTGCCTGAGCCCCCACCCCCCCACACTGGGCCCCACCCCCATCACTGAGCCCCCATTCCCTTCGCTGAGCCTCCAACCCCCTTCACTGAGCCCATCCTCTCACTGATTCCATATCTCCCTAATGGAACCTTCCACCCTGAGACCAATGCTGCATCCCCAGTCTGGTACACCCATTTCAGCATGTCCTTGTCTTTGTCATGGTCCAGGGCACAGGCCATGAGACAGAGGAGCCAGAGGCAAAGGGATCAATAATAGCCTGGAAGGAGAGCCCAGCTAAGGGCCTTCTTGGTCAGGTTCCATGATGGCTCTGGGCCCGCTCTGCCAGTGAGATGGATGTTGGGATGACACTGCAGGCAGAGAGGCAGCCCTCACCCGCTCACCCACAGCTTGCCAAGATTCAAGCCAGGGGCTGCAACACAAGAGCAGGCATCAGTTCCACCCTGATCCCCTGAACAAGCGCTGCGCTGTGCACATCCTTCCCATCCCCTCCACCGCTCCCCTCAGGCCCGCCCAGGGTTGGTCAGGGCCACACAGGAAGGCCGGAAACAGGACACCCAGGCAGCAAGGGAAAAAGGCTGTGAGCTGCAGGGTCAGGGACACAGAGTCAGACCTGCAGGCAGAGAGACTGTGGCTCACACTCCCAAGTCTGGAGTGGTGGGATGGCCACGGGGTGTTCCAGGCATCTCCAGGACACAGAGAAGCAAACCCACAGTAGGGAGACCCAAGTCAGGGAGGTGGGAGCCGATGGTGATCCTTAGTGCCCTGGACAGGGGCACGAGGGTCACAAGCCCCACGGCACAGCCCACCTTTGGACAGAGCCCCAAGGCTCCGTGGCTGACTTCACTTACTTCGGTCTCAGAAGAGCCACCACAGCTCAGCCCTGCCAGCCCTGTGTGGGGCACTGTCCCCAGCTTCATTGAAGCAGCTGAAATCAGGGTCTGGATTCAAGGGAGTTGTATATGCTCTAGATGCCTGGTTCACCCACAGTCCTGGGAGTTAGGAAGCTTTACTATGAGGAAAGCTAGTGGAGGTGATGGAATTCCAGCTGAGCTATTTCAAATCCTAAAAGATGATGCTGTGAAAGTGCTGCACTCAATATGTCAACAAATTTGGAAAACTCAGCAGTGGCCACAGGACTGGAAAAGGTCAGTTTTCATTCCAATCCCAAAGAAAGGCAATGCCAAAGAATGCTCAAACTACCGCACAATTGCACTCATTTCACATCCTAGCAACATAATGCTCAAAATCTTTCAAGCTAGGCTTCAACAGGACATAAATGGAGAACTTCCAGTACAAGCTGGGTTTAGAAAAGGCAGAGGAACCAGAGATCAAATTGCCAACATCCATTGGAAAAAGAAAAAGAATAGGCATAAGAAAAAAGCAAAAGAATAAAAAAAAAAAAAAAACACTTCTGCTTCATTGACTAGGCTAAAGCCTTTGACTGTGTAAATCACAAAAAACTGGACAATTCTTAAAGAAATGAGAGTGCCAGACCACCTTACCCGTCTCCTGAGAAACCTGTATGCAAGCCAAGAAGCAACAGTTAGAAGCAGACATTGAACAATGGACTGGTTCCAAATTGGAAAAGGAGTACATCAAGGCTGTATATTGTCACCCTGCTTATTTAACTTCTATGCAGAGTACATCATGAGAAACGCCAGGTTGGATGAATCACAAGCTGGAATCAAAAGTGCCAGGAGAAACAACAACCTCAGATACGCAGATGATACCATTTTATGGCAGAAAGCCAAGGGGAGCCTCTTGATGAAGGTGAAAGAGGAGAGTTAAAAATCTGGTGTAAAACCCAATATTCAAAAAATGGCATCTGGTCCCATCGCTTCATGGCAAATAGATGGGGGAAAAATGGAAACAGTGACAGATTTTTTTCCTGGGCTGCAAAATCACATGGACAGTAACCACAGCCATGAAATTAAAAGACGCTTGCTTCTTGAAAGAAAAACTATGACAAACCTAGACAGCATATTAAAAGGCAGAGACATCACTTTGCCAACAAATGTCTGTATAGTCAAAGCTATGGTTTTTCCAGTAGTCATACAGATGTGAGAGCTGGACCATAAAGAAGGTTGAGCACCAAAGAATGATTCTTTCGAACTGTGGTGCCGCAGAAGACTCTTGAGAGTCCCTTGGACTACAGGGAGACCCAACCAGTCATTCCTAAAGGAAATCAACCCTAAATATTTATTGAAAGGATTGATGCTGAAGCTGATGCGCTAATACTTTGGCCACCTGATGTGAAGAGCCGACTCACTGGAAAAGACCCTGATGCTGGGAAAGATTGAGGGCAGGAAGAGAAGGGAGCAACAGAGGATGAGATGGTTGGATGGCATCACTGACTCAATGGGCATGACTTGGAGCAAACTCCAGGAGCTAGTGAAGGACGGGGAGCCTGGCATGCTGCAGTTCATGGGGTCATAAAGAGTCAGACACAACTTAGCGACTGAACGACAACAACATAATCTGAACCAAGTTGCCCAATTGCCCTGCCACTAACTGGACCAGAGGTGAGTCTGGATCTCACTCAGCTGGCCATAAATTGCCCTCCAGGAGTCAGATTCACTGAACAAAGCAGATCATCTCTTGGAGAATAAGGGAGCAGCCCAGAAAGAAGCATGGACAGGGTCACGAGATCATAGGAGCCAAGCTGAGCAAGGAGTCTAGGCATGCAGGACGTGCAGGAAGGACAGAAGTAAAGGCTCAGAATGACCGAGCCTCTGTGACACTAAAGGTCAGACTTGGGAGCCTGCAGCTGTGACCAACACAAGGCTCCAGGTCAGGGGAGCTGTTTGCTTCCTGAACACCTCTGGTGACCTGGGAGGCCTGGAGATGAGGGCCACCTCCCTGTCTTCCTTAAGCCCCATTTCCTGAAGCCCAGGGGCTTTCCTGGTGGCTCAGATGGTCAAGAATCCACCTGCAATTCAGGAGACCTGGGTTCGATCCTTGGGTTGGGAAGATTCCCCTGGAGAACGGCATGACAACCCACTCCAGTATTCTTGCCTGGAGAATCCCTGTGGACAGAGGAGCCTGGCGGGCTACAGTCCATAGGGTCGCAAAGACTGAGTCGCTCTTAGACTGAGTGACTAAGCACAGCACCTGAAGCCCAGGGTGAGTGTTTCCGTGGTCCTCATCTGAAGGAGACAAAGGGACACCGCTTCTCCGCTCCTGCCTCTCTGGCTCTTCCCAGCCCATCCAGAGGGGGCCACAAAGGGTAGTAAGAGTCCTGGACCTGAAGTCCAAGATGAGATTCGAGTCCTGTTTTGCCAGGTATCTGGCTCTCAGAATCTCAGTATTCTCCTTAGAAATACGGGGAGTAAGGCCTGCCCTGGGGGCTGTTGGGAGAGTGAAATGAGATTGCAGTGAAGAGCTTGTTCCAGCCTCTCCCTGGGGGTCCGCCGTCCATGCTCCTTCTGGCTCTTGGTCCTGTTTCATTTTTCCCATCCCTGTACCAGAAAGGCATCCAGGACTTCCATCAATATGAGACCCTCACTCCAATCAGACTCCCTTAGGCTGGGAGGCGGCTCCAGACACTTCCCCCAGAGTCTAGGGTTCTGATCTAAAAAAGGAGGCCTCCAGGGGACATAGGTCAGACGAACGGTGGAACGGTGGAATTTCAAAACTTGGGACCGCATAGCACAGAGAACTCTGCTCAATATTCTGTAATAACCTTACAGGGAAAAGAATTTGAAAAAAAAAAGATACATGTATATGTATAATTGAATCATTTTTCTGTACACTTGAAACTAACACAAAATTGTTAATCAACTATACTTTAATATAGAATATGTAAAGCAATTATCCTTCAATAAAAAATAAATTTAAAAATAGAGAGAGAGAATAAAAATTAAAACAAACAAAAAACTTGTGACCAGCTAGCACAGAGATTGCTCCATGTGGCTCCTTAGTCACATTTTCCCTCAACCCAGTGCCTCAGTCCATGGGAGGGGGCCCCCAGAAAGGAAGCCGGGCTTCGGTTAGAACAGCAAGTCTGCCAGGCCCTGGGGCACACGTGAGTCTGTATCACCTCCGTTCTGGGTATGACGCCCCATGGGAACTGCCTTGAGCCACCTTTCCTCATTTCTACTCTTACCTCATCACCTTTATGCCTTTTTCTCTGGGACCAGTGGCCAGTCAGCCCCAGACTAACCCCCCACCCCTCAACCCAGCCCCTATAAGCATGAGCTCCGGAGCTCAAGAGACTGGTGTTCAAATCCTGCCTCAGCTACTCCCCGACTGTGACCTGGGCAAGCTGTCTCACCTCTGAGCAAGACTGGAGTGAATGAAATGACAACACAGGAATAGCCAAGCCCTTCCTCCTTTCCTGAGCCCTGGACTGGGACCACTGATGGGGAGGAGGCCAGGGGTCTTACCCTGAGTGGTAGAAGTCATGGGATCAAATGCACGTGCCTACCATGGGAACTGCTGTGGTCACTGCGGTACTTTGAGCCCACGTTTTCATTTGTCAATTGGAGGTACAACTGCTGAGCTAATGTTAGGGCTCCTTCTCTGATCACAGAAGGCTACCTGGAGGAAGTGACAGAGACTCCGTTTGGGTGGAAAGAAGGCAAACTGCACAGAGGGGACTGCCCTTCAAGACAGGAGGCTGGTGGGGGAGGGGCAGGGATGGCAGGGAGGTGAGTCACCAGGAAGGGAGGGGGACACAGAGGCTGGGGTTTTTGAAGGCTCAGGGGTCAGTGGGTAGAGGTGGCTCGATGTGGACTCACAAACGTTCAAACCTGATCTCAGAAGACTGCTAGCAACACAGTTACACAAGCCCTTGTCCACCTGGTCCCACCAATGCACACTGGAAACACACTCAGAGACATTCACACACTCCTGTAGCTCAGGACATTCACGGAGTCACCCCCAGACACAAGCACACACTCAGGGACACTCACACACTCCTGTACGCTCAGGACATTCACGGAGTCACCCCCAGACACAAGCACACACTCAGGGACATCCACACACTCCTGTATGCTCAGGACACTCACGGAGTCACCCCCAGACACAAGCACACACTCAGAGACATTCACACACTCATCCATGCGTAACTATATCCACACCTTCAGACACCTTCATACAAGCTCCTGTCGACAACATCCACATGTACAAGGGCAAACACAAAGGCACACACTTGCACACTCAAGTGCACTCACAGAGACACAAAAAGGAACGCACTCAGGCCCAGGGATACTCTGGCACACTGAGAGGTATCTGTGCACTGTGCACGGGGGCACACCAAGACACCCTCAGTGACACACATTCTTGCACATTTGAGTACGTTCTCACAGTCAAAGCCACACACTTGTATGCACACGCCTGTAGGACTCTGGAACATTCACGGATGTTCGGTCAGGTATAGCACGGCCAGGTACACTCACACAGTCTCCCCAACCCACCGGTGCAGCCACCACCACCCCCTCCAGCCAACCGGGCTGAACTCTCTCTCCACCCACTTCCCACCATCCTCTGGGGCCTCGGGGGCCTCCCTCCGGAGCTGGGGGAGGGGATGGGGCGGGGTTTGCCCTGCTGATGTGGCAACTCCACTCACCTGCGGCTGGCCGCACCCTCTCCATGGAGAAAAGCTTAAAGGAGCAGGAATCCCCCGGGGCTATAAACCAACCCCCCCAAACCCAGGTCTCTGCCCTTGTTTCTCTGATGCAAAAAGCGAGCTCTAGCGATGGTTCAGACGATGAATGGGACTGGCAACCAGGACTCCAGTGCTAGGAGCCGGCTGGCGAGGGGACGCTGGTGCTGGGAACAGGAAGACTGGGTTCCAGGCTCAGCCCACCTCCACCAGTCCTGGCCGGCTGCCTGCGGAACCTGCTTCTCCTCACTGTTCCCCATCACCCTGCCAGGCACTCCCATCCCCTGGCAGTCCTGTCTCCTAGCCAGCTGCACAGGCCCGAGCCAGAAACACACACACAGTCACTGCAACCTGTTGACCCAACCTTCCCAGTTTCCCTCAAACCTAGGCTGGAAGGAGACAACCTGTGCCGTGGGAATCCCAGCTCTGCTACTTCCCAGCTCTGTGACTTAAGGCAGGCCACTGCTCTCCTCTGAGCCTCAGTTTCCTCATGTAGAAATGGGGTGATGGTCACACCTACCTCCCAGGATTGGATTGGTGAGCGAATTAAACAATAAAGGTGGAGGCTTCAGGGTCATGCCCAGGGACTCAGGACAGGCTTGGTGAATGAAGGGAAGACACATGAAGGACTTGTTGGATACACAGAGCTGGGCCATGTCTCCCCTGCTGAAGCCTCTCTGATCTCGTCACGTCTTGGGGGATCCTACAGGACCAGCTACTCCCAGATTTCCTGTTAGTTTTGCTGCTGCTTCCAAAGCCCCTGATCACTACCATGGTGAGAGGAAGGAAGGCCCAGCTGGTGGGCAGGTGACAGGTGTGGAGAGGGGTCAAGGGGGCACAGCCATGCCCGTGGGAGCCACCAGTCTGATGGGGAAGATACAGCTCAGCTCTGCTCCTGTTTAATCAGACCCAGTCTGTCCTGAGGCCAAGACTAGCTAGTGGGGGAGATATGGCCCTGCCCCAAGAGTTCCAAGTCTGATGTGGGAAACAGCCTAATCCAAGAGCACTCTGGTGGCTAGGGAAGACACTCCCTGGCCCAGCCCCGCAAACTACTTGGGGAGACATACACTTCCCCTGGGAGTCCCAGTCTGATGGGGACAATTCACCCTCTCTAGGGGTTCCCAGGCTGGGAAAGGAGACACAACTGTTCTCAAGGACCTTAAGTCACAACAGAAGAGAGAGCCTGCATACCTCGGACACAAAGGTACCTCAGACACTGAGAAGCAGAAGTGAGCACAGATGAATGCGGCTCTGTGCACGTGCCTCTTGCATATGACTGTGACTCTGTGCGTGCGTGTGACTCCGTATGTGACTGTTGCCTCTGATTCTGAGATTAGGCATGTGCCTCTGAGTTGAGGCCGTGCTTCCATTCAGTGAGTGGACCCAGTTGTGTCTAATCACTCTTCAAAGGCCATGCATTCACTGAACATTCACTGAACATTCACCAGTCCCAGTTGCTGGGCCCCGCCCAGGGATGCTATGCAGCCTTCAAGAGGTGCAGTTTCCGCTTTCAGAGGCATCACTACAAAAAAGCGGTGGATGAAGCACTGAAAAAGCAATCTCCTGTGCTGCCATCTGTTTAGAAGCACAGGGGGCGGCAGGTGCATAGGGAAGGTGGACTTCCTGGAAGAGGTGATATTTAAGCTGTGCCCTATCAGGGTTTATAGCTGAGGGAAAGGCTGTTCTAATTAGAGGGAACAGGACTTCCCTGGCAGTCCAGTGGTTAAGAATCTGTGCTTCCACTCCAGGGGGCATGGGTTCAATCCCTGATCCAGAAACTAAGATCTCACATGCCCTGTGGTACTGACAACAACAACAACAAAAAAAAAACCACCAAAAAAAACCCAACAACAACTAGAGGGAACAGCATGTGCAAAGGCCGTGTGGACCTGGGAAGAGAGCCCAGAAAAGGTTTTTCTGGAGGAAGTGACTGGGTGAGATTTTGGAAGAAGTAGGTAGACAAGCAGAGAAGGTAATGGCACCCCACCCCAGTACTCTTGCCTGGCAAATCCCATGGAGGGAGGAGCCTGGTAGGCTGCAGTCCATGGGGTCGCTGGGAGTCGGACACGACTGAGCAACTTCACTTTCACTTTTTACTTTCATGCATTGGAGAAGGAAATGGCAACCCACTCCAGTGTTCTTGCCTGGAGAATCCCAGGGACGGGGGAGCCTGGTGGGCTGCCGTCTATGGGGTCGCACAGAGTCGGACACGACTGAAGTGACTTAGCAGCAGCAGCAGCAGGTAGACAAGGAGAAGGCATAGCTTCAGTTTAGTGGGTGGAGGGTGTGGTATAGACTAGCCAGAGGAAGTCGGCTGGCCTGAGCCTGTCAGTCACTCCAGACCCTTTGTGACCCTTTGGACTGTAGCCCACCAGGCCACTCTGTCCATGGGATCTTTCAGGCAAGAATACTGGAGTGGGTTGCCATGCCCTCCTCCAGCGGATCTGATTTTCATGACCCAGGGATCGAACCCGTGTCTCTTGCATTGCAGGTGGATTCTTTACCCCCTGAGGTAACAGGGAAGCCCGTACTGTACCTAGGGGTGGAAAGGCAGTATACAGAGGAACCTGAGGGTCTGAAGGAGAACCTGCACTTCCCGAGAGAGGAGACAGCTGCTGAGCGGTGGGTTTAGGGGGTGAGCTCCTCGACTAGCCTCTGGGCTCTCCTAGGAGAGAGACCCAGCCCAGGGAGCCTGGGGAAGGCCTCCCAAGTATCCTTAGCAGTAAAGGGAATTGAATAATAGTTCCCTCACAGGGCAGAGGGTAGAACTATCAATACAGTAAATGCACTTACTCAAGTCGCTTTCCGCTGAGCTCTGCAAGAGCGCCATTTATTCCTCTCAGTTCAGTTCAGTCGCTCATTTCGTGTCCGACTCTTTGCGACCCCATGAATTGCAGCACGCCAGGCCTCCCTGTTCATCACCAACTCCCGGAGTTCACTCAAACTCACGTCCATCGAGTCGGTGATGCCATCATCCTCTGTTGTCCCCTTCTCCTCCTGCCCCCAATCCCTCCCAGCATCAGTCTTTTCCAATGAGTCAACCCTTCGCTTGAGGTGGCCAAAGTACTGGAGTTTCAGCTTTAGCATTCCTCTCAAGAACTGTATTATTTGGTTTCCATTTTAATGCTGATGAAGCAGGCTCAGAGAGGCTCAAGGCTACAGAGCGCCCGGAACGCGAGAATGAGCGGTCTGGATTAGACTCAGCCTGGCTCCTTCCCTTGAGTCCCACCGCCTCTCAGCACGCGAATGCGCCTTTTAAATCGGTAACAGCTGGTTACTGCTGGAGCCGGTGCTGTTACTATTATTATGGTTTATTATTATCACTGTGATACCCGAAGAACCAACTTGATTCATCATCGCGGGCTCCACCTTCCCCGCCTCCCGCGCTCCCTCAGTCCCTGAAAACTCTAGGCCCAGGCGACCCCGCGCGGCCACGGTGGGAACAACAATCCCTGGGGCGAGGGGTCCTGGAGGGGGTGTCGGTGTGATGGCACCCCCTGGAGGCAGTGCTCGGTATTGCGCCAGAGTCCGACGGAAGAGTGCGGCGTCCTCTGCACCCTTCGTAGTGTGCAGACCGACAGTGGTCCTGGAGGGCTGGAAGGAAGGAGGAAAGAAAGGGAATAACACTTATCAAGCGACTCTGGTACACTGGGCAAGGTGCTGGGCATTTTCTCATTTAACCCCTCTATCAGTTCAGTCGCTCAGTCGTGTCTGATTCTTTGTGACCCCATGGACTGCAGCCCACGAGGCCTCCCTGTCCATCACCAACTCCCAGAGTTTACTCAAACTCATATCCATTGAGTCGGTGATGCCATCCAACCATCTCTTCCTCTGTGGTCCCCTTCTCCTCCTGCCTTCAATCTTTCCCAGCATCAGGGTCTTTTCCAATGAGTCCGTTCTTTGCATCATGTGGCCAAAGTATTGGAGTTTCAGCTTCAGCATCAGTCCTTCCAATGAACACCCAGGACTGATCTCCTTTAGGATGGACTAGTTGGATCTCCTTGCAGTTCAAGGAACTCTCAAGAGTCTTCTCCAACACCACAGTTCAAAACCATCCGTTCTTTGGCGCTCAGCTTTCTTTATAGTCCAACTCTCACATCCATACATGGCTACTGGAAAAACCATAGCTTTGACTAGACGGACCTTAGTTGGCAAAGTAATGTCTCTGTATGCTTTTTAATATGCTGTCTAGGTTGGTCTTAACTTTTCTTCCAAGGAGTAAGCGTCTTCTAATTTCATGGCTGCAGCCACCATCAGCAGTGATTTTGGAACCCCCCCAAAATGAAGTCTCTCACTGTTTCTCCATCTATTTGCCATGAAGTGATGGGACCAGATGCCATGATCTTAGTTTTCTGAATGTTGAGTTTTAAGCCAACTTTTTCACTCTCCTCTTTCACTTGCATCAAGAGGCTCTTCAGTTCTTTGCTTTCTGCCATAAGCGTAGTGTCATCTGCATATCTGAGGTTACTGATATTTCTCCCAGCAATCTTGATTCCAGCTTCATCCAGCCCAGCATGGATGTACTCTGCATATAAGTTAAATAAGCAGGGTGACAATATACAGCCTTGACATACCCCTTTCCCTATTTGGAACCAGTCTGTTGTTCCATGTCCAGTTCTAACTGTTGCTTCCTGACCTGCATACAGATTTCTCAGGAGGCAGGTCAGGTGGTCTGGTATTTCCATCTCTTGAAGAATTGTCCACAGTTTGTTGTGATCCACACAGTCAAAGGCTTTGGTGTAGTCAATTAAGCAGAAGTAGATGTTTTTCTGGAACTCTCTTGCTTTTTCGATGATCCAGCAGATGTTGGCAATTTGATCTCTGGTTCCTCTGCCTTTTCTAAAACCAGCTTCCAGTACATGTGGAAGTTCTCAGTTCACATACTGTCAAAGCCTGGCTTGGAGAATTTTGAGCATTACTTTACTAGTGTGTGAGATGAGTGCAATCGTGAGGTAGTTTGAGCAATCTTTGGCATTGCCTTTCTTTGGGATTGGAATGAAAATTGACTTTTTCCAGTCCTGTGACCACTGCTGAGTTTTCCAAATTTGCTGGCATATTGACTGCAGCACTTTCACAGCATCATCTTTTAGGATTTGAAATAACTCAACTGGAATTCCATCTCCTCCACTAGCTTTTTTCATAGTGCTGCTTCCTAAGGCCCACTTGACTTTGCATTCCAGGATGTCTGGTTCTAGGTGAGCGATCACACCATCGTGATTATCTGGATCGTGAAGATCTTTTTTGTATAGTTCTGTATAGTTCTTCTGTATATTCTTGCTACCTCTTTTTAATATCTTCTGCTTCTGTTAGGTCCATACCGTTTCTGTCCTTTATTGTGCCCATTCTTGCATGAAATGGTCCTTTGATGCCTCTAATTTTCTTGAAGAGATCTCTAGTCTTTCCCATTCTATTGTTTTCCTCTATTTCTTTGCACTAATCACTGAGGAAGGCTTTATCTCTCCTTGCTATTCTTTGGAACTTTGCATTCAAATGGATATCTTTCCTTTTCTCCTTTGCCTTTCAATTCTCTTTTTTTCACAGCTATTTGTAAGGCCTCTTCAGACACCCATTTTCCTTTTTGCATTTCTTTTTTCTTGGGGATGGTTTTGATTCCTGTCTCCTGTACAATGTCACGAACCTTGAATCTTCGTCCATAGTTCTTCAGACACTACCAGATCTAATCCTTTGAATCTCTTTGTCCCTTCCACTGTATAATCGTAAGGGGTTTGATACCTTACCTGAATGGCCTAGTGGATTTCCCTACTTTCTTCAATTTAAATCTGAATTTGGCAATAAGGAGTTCCTGATCTGAGCCACAGTCAGCTCCCAGTCTTGTTTTTGCTGACTATATAGAGATTCTCCATCTTTGGATGCAAAGAATATAATCAATCTGATTTCAGTGTTGACCATCTGGTGATGTCCATGTGTAGAGTCTTCTCTTGTGTTGTTGGAAGAGGGTGTTTGCTATGACCAGTGTGTTCTCTCGGCAAAACTCTATTAGGCTTTGGCCTGTTTCATTCTGTACTCCAAGGCCAAATTTGCCGTTACTCCAGGCAAATTTAACCCCTACTCAATCTCATTTCTCAGGAGTGGAACTGGAAGCTGAGGTTCTGGGAAGGCAGGTAACTCGCCAGCGATGAACTGGAATTGAACCCAAATCTGCCCAAGTGTGTAGCCATAGCAGCAGCCCGTATAGGGTAAGTCCGGGCAGGAAAAGGCCATCTGACCTTTAGTATAAGCCCCTGGAAATCAGGTATAATGATAGCAATGATAATAAAAAAAAATAATTCAGTCATTAGGAGAAGACTCTTGAGAGTCCCTTGGACTGCAAGGAGATCAAACCAGTCAATCCTAAAGGAAATCAACCCTGAATATTCATTGGAAAGATTGATGCGGAAGCTGAAGCTCCAGTACTTTGGCCACCTGAAGCGAAGAACTGACTCTTTGGAAAAGACCCTGATGCTGGGAAAGATTGAAGGAAGAAGGAGAGGGGGAGGACAGAGGATGAAATGGTCGGATGGCATCACCAACTCGATGGACATGAGTTTGAGCAAGCTTTTGGAGTTGGTGATGGACAGGGAAGCCTGGTGTGCTGCAGTCCATGGGGTCACAAAGAGTTGGACACGACTGAGAGACTGAACTAAACTGATACTGATTAGAGGGTCTCCATTTCCTGCCTTTGTGACTTTGGTCAACTAAACTGCTTAACCGCTCTGAGCCTCAGTTTTACATAAACATCAGCAAATGAGATTTTTACAGGTCTTATGCTCTAGGATTCTTCTGAGGATACATTGCACTAATGCAGACAAAATGCTTAGCTTAGGAATTCCCTGGCAGTCCAGTGGTTAGGATTACAAGTTTTTACTGCAGAGGTCCTGGGTTCAGTCCCTGGTGTGGGAACTGAGATTCCCTCAAACATCATGGAACTGGCAAAAAAAAAAAAAACACACCTTCGCACCTGGCATGTAACATGTGCTCAAGAAAATAGATAATACTATTTGTTCATATGGCCATTATTTATTCAAAGCCTAACAGCTAGGGATACAGTAAGGGAGAAATACATGTATTTTTCTTGTTTTAATGATTTCCTAGTCTTGTGTTCTTAGGCTGTAGCACATTGTCTGGCTTAATAAATGTTGAAATGAATGAATGAAATATTAAAAGAGTGAATGAAGGAATGGACATACTGCAGTCAGTCAGTCCTTAGTTGCAGTTTCAGGAAGAGTAAGAGGGAGAAAAAAATTTTAAAACAATTGTCGCTATTTCTTGAACATTTACACTGTCAGGTACTTGACTAAATGCTTGCTTTTTGTATTCTCAGTTCATCCTCACAGCAAACTCATGAGATCAAAAGTAACATCTGATTTTACAGAGAAGAAGAAAATAATCTCTGTGAGTTAAGAACGATTTTCCTAAGGTAACCCAATGAGTAAGCTCAGAGGCAGGTTTTGAGCATAATAAAGGACAGAATCCACATCCAGTTGTGGATGTGGCTGGAGATGGAAGTTAAGTCCGATCCTGTAAAGAGCAATATTGCATAGGAACCTGGAATGTTAGGCCATGAATCAAGGCAAATTGGAAGTGGTCAAACAGGAGATGGCAAGAATGAACATCAACATTTTAGGAATCAGCGAACTAAAATGGAAGGGAATAGGTGAATTCAATTCAGATGACCATTATATCCACTACTATGGGCAAGAATCCCTTAGAAGAAACGGAATAGCCATCACAGTCAACAAAAGAGTCTGAAATGCAGTACTTGGGTGCCATCTCAAAATGACAGAATGATCTCAGTTTATTTCCAAGGCAAACCATTCAGCATCACAGGAATCTATGTCCAACCATTAATGCTGAGGAAGCTGAACAGTTCTATGAAGACCTACAAGATCTTCTGGAACTAATACACAAAAAAGATGTCCTTTTCATCATAGAGGACTGGAAGGCAAAAGTAGGAAGTCAAGAAATACCTGGAGTAACAGGCAAGTTTGGCCTTGGAGTACAAAATGAAGCAGGGCAAAGGCTAATAGAGTTGTGCTAAGAGAACACACTGGTCATAGCAAACACCCTCTTCCAACAACACAAGAGATGACTCTACACATGGACATCACCAGATGGTCAACACCGAAATCAGATTGATTATATTCTTTGCAGCCAAAGATGGAGAAGTTGTATACAGTCAGCAAAAACAAGACCGGGAGTTGACTGTGGCTCATAAAATGAACTCCTTAATGCAAAATTCAGACTTAAATCGAAAGTAGGGAAAACCACTAGGCTATTCAGATATGACCTAATTCAAATCCCTTATGATTATACAGTGGAAGTGACAAATAGATTAAAAGGATTAGATCTGATAGAGAGAGTGCTTGAAGAACTACGGACAGAAGTTAATAACTTTGTACAAAAGGTGATGATCAAAACCGTCTTCAAGAAAAAGAAATGCAAAATGGTTGTCTGAGGAAGGCTTACAAATAGTAGGGAAAAGAAAAAAAGTGAAAGTCAAAGGAGAAAAGGAAAGATATGTCCATCTGAATGCAGTGTTCCAAAGAACAGCAAGGAGAGATAAGAAAGCTTTCCTCAGTGATCAGTGCAAAGAAATAGAGGAAAACAATAGAATGGGAAAGACTAGAGATCTCTTCAAGAAAATTAGAGGCATCAAAGGACCATTTCATGCAAGAATGGGCACAATAAAGGACAGAAACGGTATGGACCTAACAGAAGCAGAAGATATTAAGAAGAGGTAGCAAGAATACACAGAAGAACTGTACAAAAAAGCTCTTAATAACCTGGATAACCACGATGGTGTGATCACTCACCTAGAGCCAGACATCCTGGAATGCGAAGTTAAGTGAGCTTTAGGAAGCATCACTACAAACAAAGCTAGTGGAGGAGATGGAATTCCAGTTGAGCTATTTCAAATCCTAAAAGATGATGCTTTGAAAGTGCTGCACTCAATATGCCAGCAAATTTGGAAAACTCAGCAGTGGTCACAGGACTGGAAAAGGTCAGTTTTCATTCTAATCCCAAAGAAAGGCAATGCCAAAGAATGTTCAAACTACCACACAATTCTACTCATCTCACACGCTAGCGAAGTGTTGGTCAAAATTCTCCAAACTAGGCTTCAACAGTACGTGAACTGAGAACTTCCAGTACAAGCCGGGTTTAGAAAAGGCAGAGGAACCAGAGGTCAAATTTCCAATATCCACTGGATGATAGAAGAAGCAAATGTGTATTAGCCACTCAGTCATGTTCAACTCTTTGCGATCCCATGGACTGTAGCCCATCAGGCTCCTTTGTCGATGGAATTCTCCAGGCAAGAATACTAGAGTGGGTAGCCATGTCCATCTCCAGGGGATCTTCCCAACCCAGTGATTGAACCAGCGTCTCCTGCATTGCAGGCAGATTCCTTACTGTCTGGGTCACCAGGGATGCCTGAAAAAGCAAGGGAATTCCAGAAAAACATCTACTTCTGCTTCATTGACTGCGTTAAAGCCTTGTGTGGATCCCAACAAACTGTGGAGTATTCTTAAAGAGATGGAAATACCAGACCACCTTACCTGTTTCTTGATAAACTGTATGCAGACCAACAAGCAACAGTTAGAACCAGACATGGAACAATGGACTGGTTCCAAATTGGGAAAGGAGTACATCAAGGCTGTATACTATCACCCTCCTTATTTAACTTCTGTGCAGAGCACATCATGCAAAATGCCAAGCTGGATGAAGCACAAGCTGGAATCAAGATTTCTGGGAGAAATACCAATAACCTCAGATATGCAGATGACACCACCCTAATGGCAGAAAACTAAGAGAAACTAAAGAGCCTCTTGATGAAGGTGAAAGAGGAGAGTGAAACAGCTGGCTTAGAACTCAACATTCAAAAAACTAAGATCACAGCATCTGGTCCCATCACTTCATGGCAAATAGATGGGGAAAAAATGAAAACAGTGACAGATTTCATTTTCTTGGGCTCCAAAATCACTGTGGACAATGACTGGAGCCATGAGATTAAAAGATGCTTGCTCCTTGGAAGAAAAGCTATGACAAACCAAGACTGCATATTAAAAAGCAGAGACCTCACTTTGCTGACAAAGGTCCATAGAGTCAAAGCTATGGGTTTTCCAGTAGTCATGTATGGATGTGAGAGTTGGACTATAAAGAAAGCTAAGTGCCAAAAAATTGATGCTTTTGTACTGTGGTGTTGGAGAAGACTCTTGAGAGTCCCTTGAACTGCAAGGAGATCAAACCAGTCCATCCTAAAGGAAATCAGTCCTGAATATTCATTGGAAGGACTGATGCTAAAGCTCAAGCTCCAATACTTTGGCCACCTGATGTGAAGAACTGACTCATTGGGAAAGACCCCGATGCTGGGAAAGATTGAAGGCAGGAGGAGAAGAGGATGACAAAGGATGAGATGGTTGGATGGCATCACCGACTCGATGGACATGAATTTGAGAAAACTCCAGGAGTTGGTGATGGACAGGGAAGCCTGGCATGCTGCAGTCCAAGAGTCTCAAGAGTTGGACACAACCGAGTGACTGAACAACAACAACAGGTTTTAGGCTCGGGTCTGCTGCCTCCAAAGCTTGGGTTTGTACCTGGCTCCCGTGAAACAGTGGGCTGGAGGGACCTACTAGGGCATCTCTAACCATCCTCCTCCCAGGTCTAGTTGGCTTGCTGGAGCTCTTGGCATATCGAAACTCAGCACCAGTAATAATGGGAAATGTACTACTTTGAGCTTCCAAGAAGCAAATTCACTTCCAGTCACTCCTGTGCCGAGCCTCATGTTTACTTTTCACAATCCTGCAAAGAGGGTATTGGTCGCCTATTTCACTGACAGGGAATTGAGGTTCAGGCTTGCCTTCTGGGGTGGAGACTGCTGCCAACACGCCCCTCCCTGCTGCCTCTCCCCGGAGCCTCTCTTCCCATCTCATCCCTCTGCCAGTCACCCCCCAACACACACACTTTTGGCCTCTCCCTGACCCATTCTCATAAGCCCAGTCAGATGAGTTAAGATGGACCTTTTGGATTGGGACTTTGCTCAGAGTGGTGGCCAGGACGTCACTGTTCACCTAGGATGGGATTCTAATCAGTTCACAGCTTTTTTTTTTTTCTGAGTAGAAAATGGTTTTTTTTTTTAAATCTTTTTAGAATTGAGATATAGTTGATGTACAATATCATGTAAGTTACTAGTGTACAACCTATCGATTCAGTTTTAAAGCTTACACTTCTTTTATAGTTATTCTAATATGCTGGCTATATTCCCCGTGTTGTACAATATATCCTTGTAGCTCATTTATTTTATACATAGCAGTTTGTATCTCTGAATCCCCTACCCATCTCTTGCCTCGCCCCCATTCCTTCTTCCCACTGACATTATTCTGTTCTCTGCCCCTGTGAGTTTCTTTCCATTTTGTTACAGTAACTGTGCTGTGTGCTATGCTTAGTTGCTCAGTCGTGTCCCACTCTTTGCGACCCCATGGACCATAGCTCGCCAGGCTCCTCTGTCCATGGGGATTCTCCAGGTAAGAATACTGGAGGAGGTTGCCATACCCTCCTCCAGGTTATAGTCACTAGTTTGTTTTAATTTTTAGATTCCACACATAGTATCGTATATATCATATGTCTTCAGGCTTCCCTGGTGGCTCAGTGGTGAAAAATCCACTTGCAATGCAGGAAACGAAACGTGGATTTGATTCCTGAGTGGGGAAGATCCCCTGGAGAAGGAAATGGCAACCCACTCCAGCGTTCTTGTCTGGGAAATCCCATGGACAGAGGAGCCTAGCGGGCTACAGTCCATGTGTTTGCAAGAGTCAGACACGACTTAGCGACTAAATCACCACCACCACCATATGTCTATCTGTCTAATTATTTCACTTAGCCTAATGCCCTCCAAGTCCATCCATGTTGTTGCAAATGACAGAATTTAATTCTTTTTTATGGATGAGTAGTATCCCATTGTATGTGTGTGTGTGTGTGTTAGTCACTCAGTCGTGTCTGACTCTTTGCAATCCCATGGACTATAGCCAACCAGGCTCCTTTGTCCATGGAATTCTCCAGGCAAGAATACTGGAGTGGGTAGCCATGCCACTCCAATAAGGAGTTCTCCAGGGGATCTTTCCAACCCAGGGCTCAAACCCAGGTCTCCCACATTGCAGGCAGGTTCTTTACCATCTGAGCCAGCAGGGAAGCTCCATTGTATATATTTACCACATCTTCATCCATTCACCTGGTGATGAACACTTAGATTACTTCCATATCTTGGCAATCATAAATAATGCTGCTATGAACATTGGGGTGCATGTATCTTTTTGAATTAGTGCTTTCAGTTTTGTGTGTGTATGTTTTGGATATATAACCAGGAGTGGAATTGTTGCATCATATGGTAGTTCTTTGAGATTGGAATGAAAACTGACCTTTTCCAGTCCTGTGATCACTGCTGAGTTTTCCAAATTTGCTGGCATATTGAGTGCAGCACTTTCACAGCATTATCTTTTAGGATTTGAAATAGCTCAACTGGAATTCCATCACCTCCACTAGCTTTGTTTGTAGTGATGCTTCCTAAGGCCCACTTGACTTCACATTCCAGGATGTCTGGCTCTAGGTGAGTGATCACACCATCATGATTATCTGGGTCGTGAAGACCTTTTTTGTATAGTTCTTCTGTGTATTCTTGCCACCTCTTCTTAATATCTTCTGCTTCTGTTAGTGAAAAAAGTGAAGCTGCTCAGTCATGTCCGACTCTTTGTGACCCCATGGACTGTAGCCTACCAGGCTCCTTCATCCATGGGATTTCCAGGCAAGAGTACTGGAGTGGGTTGCCATTGCCTTCTCCAGGGGATCTTCCTGACCCAGGGATTGAACCCAGGTCTCCCTTATTGCAGGTAGATTGCACGTCTGAGCCACCAGGGAAGTTCCCAATTCTGTCCTTTATTGTGCCCATCTTTGCATGAAATGTTCCCTTGTTATCTCTAATTTTCTTGAAGACATCTCTAGTCTTTCCCATTCTATTATTTTCCTCTATTTCTTTGCATTGATTACTGAGGAAGACTTTCTTATCTCTCCATGCTATTCTTTGGAACTCTGCATGCAAATGGGTATATCTTTCCTTTTCTCCTTTGTGTTTTGCTTCTCTTCTTTTCTCAGCTATTTTAAACGTAAGTTCTCCTCAGACAACCATTTTGCCTTTTTGCATTTCTTTTTCTAGGGAATGGTCTTGATCATCCTGTACAATCCTGTACAATCATCCTGCCTCCTGTACAATGTCATGAACCTCCGCGCATAGTTCTTCAGGCACTCTGTCTATCAGATCCAATCCCTTGAATCTATTTGTCCCTTCCACTGTATAATCATAAAGGGTTTGATTTAGGTCATACCTGAATGGTCTAGTGGTTTCCCCTGCTTTCTTCAATTTAAGTCTGAATTTGGCAATAAGGAGTTCATGATCTGAGCCACGGTCAGCTCCCAGTCTTGTTTTTGCTAACTGTATAGAGCTTCCCCATCTTTGGCTGCAAAGAATATAATCAATCTGATTTAGGTATTGACCATCTGGTGATGTCCATGTGTAGAGTCATCTCTTGTGTTGTTGGAAGCGGGTGTTTGCTATGACCAGTGTGTTCTCTTGGCAAAAATCTATTAGCCTTTGCCCTGCTTCATTCTGTACGCCAAATTTGCCTGTTACTCCAGGTATTTCTTGACTTCCTACTTTTGCATTCCAGTCCCCTATAATGACAAGGATATCTTTTTTGGGTGTTAGTTCTAGAAGGTCTTGTAGATCTTCATAGAATCATTCAACTTAAACTTCTTCAGCATTACTGGCTGGGGCATAGACTTGGATTACTGTGCTATTGAATGGTTTGCATTGGAAACGAACAGAGATCATTCTGTCGTTTTTGAGATTGCATCCAAGTACTGCATATTGGGCTCTCTTATTGACTATGACGGCTACTCCATTTCTTCTAAGGGATTCTTGCCACAGTAGTAGATATAATGGTCATCTGAGTTAAATTCACCTATTCCAGTCCATTTTAGTTCACTGATTCCTAAACTATTGATGTTCACTCTTGCCATCTCCTGTTTGATCACTTCCAATTTGCCTTGATTCATGGACCTGACATTCCAGGTTCGTATTCAATATTGCTCTTTAAAGCATTGGACTTTACTTCCATCACCAGTCACATCTACAAATGGGTGTTGTTTTTGCTTTGGCTCCATCTCAACATTCTTTCTGGAGCTATTTCTCCACTCTTCTCCAGTAGCATATTGGGCACCTACCAACCTGGGGAGTTCATCTTTCAGTATCCTATCTTTTTGCCTTTTCATACTGTTCATGGAGTTCTCAAGGCAAGAATACTGAAGTGCTTTGCCATTCCCTTCTCCAGTGGACCACGTTTTGTCAGAACTCTCCACCATGACCCATCTGTCTTGGGTGGCCCCACAGGGCATGGCTTAGTTTCATTGAGTTAGACAAGGCTGTGGTCCATGTGATCAGATTGGTTAGTGTTCTGTGATTGTGGTTGTGGTTTTCATTCTGTCTGCCCTCTGATGGAGAAGGATAAGAGGCTTATGGAAGCTTTCTGATGGGAGAGACTGACTGAGGGGGAAACTGGGTCTTGTTCTGATGGGCAGGGCCATGCTCAGTAAATCTGTAATCCAATTTTCTGTTGATGGGCAGGGCTGTGTTCCCTCCCTATTGTTTGACCTGAGGCCAAACTATGGTGGAGGTAATGATGATGGCGACCTCCTTCAAAAGGTCCCATGCACGCACTGCTGCACACAGTGCCCCCAACCTTGCAGCAGGCCACCGCCAACCCACGCCTCCACCGGAGACTCCTGGACACTCATGGGCAAGCCTGGGTCAGTCTTTGTGGGGTCACTGCTCCTTTCTCCTGGGTCCTGGTGCACATAAAGTTTTGTTTGTGCCATCCAACAGTCTGTTTCCCAGTCCTGTGTAAGTTCTGGTGGCTCTATGGTGTGTTAATGGTGACCTCTTCCAAGAGGGCTTATGCCATACCCAGATCTGCTGCACCCAGAGCCCCTGCCCCTGCAGCAGTCCACTGCTGATCTGTACCTCCTCAAGAGATACTCAAACACAGTTCTGGCTCAGTCTCTGTGGGGTCTCTGGGTCCTGGTGCACATCAGGTTTGTTTGAGCCCTCTGAGCATCTCTGGCGGGTATGGGTTTGATTCTAAACGTGATTTTGCCCCTCTCATTTGCCCTTGGACATGGGGTATCTCCTCAAAGTTGCTCCATCACCACGCAGCCACCACAGCAATGCCAAAGAATCTCAAAAGGCAATGCTAAAGAATGCTCAAACTACCACATAATTGCACTCATCTCACATGCTAGCAAAGTAATGCTCAAAATTCTCCAAGCCAGGCTTCAACAGTACATGAACAATGAACTTCCAGATGTTCAAGCTGGATTTAGAAAAGGCAGAGGAACCGAGATCAAATAGCCAGCATCCACTGGGCCATCAAAAAAGTGAGAGAGTGCCAGAAAAACATCTATTTCTGCTTTATTGACTATGCCAAAGCCTTTGAGTGTGTGGATCACAACAAACTGTGGAAAATTCTTCAAGAGATGGGAATACCAGACCACCTGACCTGCCTCCTGAGAAATCTGTATGCAGGTCAGGAAGCAATAGTTAGAACTGGACATGGAACAACAGACTGGCTCCAAATAGGGAAAGGGGTATGTCAAGGCTGTATATTGTCACCCTGTGTATTTAACTTCTCTGCAGAGTACATCATGAGAAATGCTGGGCTGGATGAAGCACAAGATGGAATCAAGATTGCTGGGAGAAATATCAATAACCTCAGATATACAAATGATACCACCCTTACGGCAGAAAGTGAAGAGGAACTAAAAAGCCTCTTGATGAAAGTGAAAGAGGAGAGTGAAACAGTTGGCTTAAAGCTCAACATTCAGAAAACGAAGATCATGGCATCTGGTCCCATCACTTCATGGTAAATAGATGGGGAAACAATGGAAATAGTGACAGACTTTATTTTGGGGGGCTCCAAGATCACTGCAGATGGTGGCTAAAGCCATAGAATTAAAGACACTTATTCCTTGGAAGAAAAGTTATGACCAACCTAGACAGCATATTAAAAAGCAAAGACATTATTTTGCCAACAAAGGTCCGTCTAGTCAAAGCTTTGGCTTTTCCAGTAGTCACGTATGGATGTGAGAGTTGGACTATAAAGAAAGCTGAGCACTGAAGAATTGATGCTTTTGAACTATGGTATTGGAGAGGACTCTTGAGAGTCCCTTGAACAGCAGGAAGATCCAACCAGTCCATCCTAGAAGAAATCAGTTCTGAATATTCATTGGAAGGACTGATGCTCAAGCTGAAATTCCAATAGTTTGGCCACCTGATGTGAAGAACTGACTCATTGGAAAATACTTTGATGCTGGGAAAGATTGAAGGCAGCAGGAGAAGGGGATGACAGAGGATGAGATGGTTGGATGGCATCACCAGCTGAATGGACATGAGTTTGAGTAAGCTCAGGAAGTTGGTGATGGACAGGGAAGCCTGGCGTGCTGCAGTCCATGGGGTTGCAAAGAGTCGGACACAACTGAGCGACTGAACTGAACTGATGGCAGTTCTATTTTTAGAGTTTTAAGACACCTCCACACCGTTTTCCTCAGTGGCTGCACCAATTTACATTTCCACTCACAGTATATGAGGATTCCCTTCTTTTTAATTAATTTTTTTTTTTTTTTTGGCCACACTGTGTGGCTTGTGGGATCTTAGTTCCCTGATCAGGGATAAAAACTGGGCTGTTGGCAGTGAGAGCATGGAGCCCTAACCACTGGACCACCAAGGGAATTCCCTGAGAGTTCCCTTCTTTCTACATCCTCACCAACATTTGTTACTTATGGTCCTTTTTTTTTTTAATGGACCAGTTATTTAATTAGGTTCTTTGTAAGAAGTTTAGAACACTGTTTTGCGAGGATGAATTCTATTTGTGAGAGCAGACACAGAGCGGAGGTAGCCCTGGAGCTGAGGAACAGCTTTGACTCTTTGCAGAATCCGTGAGTCCACAGCTTTCTGATCACCCTGGCACTGCTCTGTAATTTTTTACTTCTTTCTCTCCCCATCAAAGATCTCACCTTCCCGGTGCCTGGCTTATGTAGTGTTTTTTGGTTTTTTTTTTGGCCATGCCACTGGGCTTGCAGGATCTTACTTTCCTGACCACGGATCAAACCAGTGCCCCCTGCAGGGGATGTGTGGAGTCCTAACCACCAGATAGCCAGGGAAGTCCCCTTCTTCTCGAAGTAAACATCAGTGAGATGTTCTGGGGCCTTCACACCCCTGATATCCATTTTGGTGGAGGTGGCAATGACAAATTTTGTTCTATACCCAGGAACTCGATTGAGGGGAAAGACCGAGTCACAAGTAGCAAGCCAGTGCTCACCTGCTTTAGGGAAACAACCTCTCACCTTGGCGGCATTCAGTGAGGATGCTCGGAATGGGCCCAGGAGAGAGGCTAGTGTGCAGTTTTCTCACATGCTACTGAAGGGTTTTTGCCAAGACAACAGCTTTTGAGGCCCATCTTCAGTAAGATAATACCTAGCATTTTGCGAAGTTTAATCACTTGGGAAACACCATTCTTGGGCTTCCCTGGTGTCTCAGATGGTAAAGAATCTGCTTGCAATGCAGGAGATGTGGGTTCAATCCCTGGGGCAGGAAGATCTCCTGGAGAAGGGGATGGCGACCCATTCCAGTATTCTTGCCTGGAGAATCCTATGGACAGAGGAGCCTGGTGGGCCCCAGTCCATAGGGTCGCAAAGAGGCAGACAGGCCTGAAGCAATTTAGCATGCACACACATTCTTGTCACCACCAACTGGTTTTGTGACAGTAGCAAGAACCTTCAGCTTCTTTTTCTTTTCAGCTTGGATTTCGCTGCTGAATACTTCCTTTTGTACAAGGCCTTTCTGGAATACATAGCCGGTTGGGAGTATCTGCCAACTCCTCTGACCAGGACAGGATTTCAGCGGCACTTCTTAACCTTTTTAACTTTGCCACCAGAATCAGCCTTCTTTGTCTCAGCTTTTCCCTCCTTCGTATCGGCTTCTCAGCTTTTTTACCTGCCATCTTTCAAGACGTGAAAGAGCTACTTGTGGTCTTTTTGATGGTAGTTGTTCTGACAGCTGTGAAGTGATATCTCATTGTGGTTTTAATTTGCATTTCTCCAGTTATTAATGATGTTTAGCATCTTTTTCACATGCCTGTTGGCCATCTGTAGGTCTTCCCTGGAAAAATGTCTATTTAGGTCTTCTGCCCATTTTCAATTTTTTTTTATGTTGAGTTGTATGGGGTATTTATATATTTTGGATATTAACTTCTTATTGATAATATCATTAGCAAATATTTCCTCTGATTCAGCTGATTGCCTTTCTGTTTTGTTGATAGTTTCCTTTGCTGTGTAAAAGCTTTTATGTCTAACTAGGTTCCATTTGTTTATTTCTGCCTTTATTTCCTTTGCTTTAGGAGACAGAATGACAATAATATTGCTATGATTTATGTCAAACAGTGTTCTGCCTATGTTTTCTTCAAGGAGTTTTCTGGCTTCCAGTCTTACATTTAGGTCTTTAATCCATTTTGAGTTTATTTTTGCATATGATGTGAGAAAATATTCTAATTTCATTCTTTTACATGTAACTGTTCAGTTTTTCCTATTTCCTATTTACTGAAGAGATTTCTTTCTTCCATTGTATTCCCTTGCCTCCTTTGTTATACGTTAATTGACTATAAATGTGTAGGTTTATGTCTAGGCTCTCTATACTGTTCTATTAACCTACGTCTCTGTTTTTATGCCAGTACCATGCTGTTTTGGTGACTGTGGCTTTGTAATAGTTCACCACATCTTCTGATTGCAGTTTTGAGTTGTGATTTAAAAAGAGGGTCTCCTCAGGACTTCCCTGGCTTGGGTTTGGTCACTGATCGGGGAACTAGGATCCCACATGCCATGTGGCACAGCCAAGAAAATTAAGAAAGAAGGAATGTCTCCCCAAATTCTCTGCCAAGGACTTATCTTCCCCAGGTTTAGTTCTTACGTTAGTGGTCTCAGCAGGAAGCCGAGGACCACTCAAAGCATTTGCCAGAAGAAGGTTTTCTTTTTAATTAATTTTTTTTGAAGGATAGTTGCTTTACAGAATTTTGTTGTTTAGAAGAAGGTTTAATGAAGGAACTATTTACAGAGGTGTGGGCACAAACAGTGAGGCACCCTGTGGCTCACAACAGTGGAACAGAGTCACGTCTCAGGGCCTGAAGAGGTAAGGGAGGGAGCCTTGCTAACGAGCCTGGCTGGACTCATATCCATGGTCACTGGCCACCCAACAGGAGCTGTGACTTTTACTGGAGGAACATAGTACCTGCCAAAATCATATCATCACTGACTCAATGGACATGAGCAAACTCCGGGAGACAGTGAAGGACAGGGAAGCCTGGACTGCTGCAGTCCATGGGGTTGCAATGTGTTGGACACAACTTAGCAATTGAACAACAAAAAAAATCACAGTATTATAAATATCCTGGTCTCACTCTCCTCCTTCCCTCTGATCCCCCGGCAACGTCTCCTACTGGCCAAACTTCACCTGAAACCATAAGGCAAGGAGGCCAAGGTCAGCAAGAGTCAGCCCCTGGACACAGGGCAAAAGCACAGAGAATTCAGGGTAGGCAAAGAGTAGGCAGCCAGGAGGTTTCTTCTGTCTTTGTGAACTCAGCTTTGTGGAGGGGCTGAGAGGCAGAGGGCTGTGCTTGTCTCTCCAAGCAGCCTGACACCGTAACACGCCTTCTCCTCTTCCAGGCCCAAGTTACTTCGACCAGGAGGCTGTTCCCAGGCCTGGAGTAAATCTCTCCCATCCCTGGCTTCCTCAGTTCCCAGGGCCTAGCCCATCACTCAGCTTAGTGATTTGGCATTATTCTCTGTAGGGGTTTGTCTCCCCAGGGGACAGTTCTAGCATCCTCTTCACTGTGAGCTCTTTGCAGGCAGGGCCCTGGGCCAAAGAAGGCCATTTGCTCTGACACAGGGCCCAGCCCAGGACAAGTGCCGATGTTTGCTGAGTGAATGGAGTCCTGCGGCCTCACCCACCTCCCTCTGCCTTGGTGTACACAGCCTGGGCACATGTGTATATCTGTTTCCTTGAGTTCAAAGGGACTCTTTGGTGGCGAGTGGCCCAGACCTGGCACACAACAGGCATCAAATGTTGCCTGAACTGGCCTAGGAAGGATTATCTTTCTTTCCTTCATTCATTCAATACGTTTTTGAGATTTTATGCATACCAGGCCCTGTGCTGGCCCCGGGGGCACAGAAGTGTTCTTCCTGCCTTCCATCCTAGTGGGGGAAGCAGAAAAGGCAGGAATGGAAAATGAACAATGTTATTAAAGCCTGCAGCACGTGTTTAGAAAATAAACAGGGTGACGGGACACACCGTACGTGGACGGACATTTCTGTGGGGGATGGACACATCAGAGAAGGCCTTTCTGAGGCGATGACATGTAAGCTGAGACCTGACGATGAGTGAATGTGAAGAGCTGGAAGGGTATTCCAGGCACAGGGAACAGCAAAAACAAAGAGCTAGAGGTGTTTCTGGGACCCCAGGGAATTCAGCGTTTCAGTCTGAAGAAGGGCTTAGAGGGGCGTTGAGAGAGGTTAAGGAATCAGTACCGGGGGCTGCCTGGGGCCAGGTCCTGGGCCGGGGCTGGAGGGAAAGGGACAGCCCTCAGCGCCACCCTTTCTGCCTGTTGCCTAGCACCACGCTAAACACTGCTGCTGGCAGGCCTTCCCCGGGCTCCCTCAGCTCCCCTCGGACTGGCAGTGGCTGTCAAACGACCAGCCCCAGAGGCCTTGCCAACCTCCTCCCCTGGAATATTTTTGAGGTAAGTCAGAAAATGACCAGCAGCCTCCAAAACCTGACTTTTTCTTGTGCATACCTTACAAGGGTATATTTGGCTGCCCTGGGTGTTAATCCCCCACCCCCTTGCACTAGACAGAGATATAAATATACCACACCAGGCAGCACACTCAGAAACATGGATTAATGACCATATACTCAGGGGCCCTAGTCACACTCAGAAGACACGCCATACAGCTGCTGTGAGCACCCCCGCCCACACCCACATACTTCAGCCCCCAGTCTCTCGCAGGCATACAATCACACACACAACTATATAGATGTCCCACCACACAGTCACGACAGCCAGCCTCGCAGACACTCCACAACCAGCACCATCACCACTCGCATAATCCTTCCCCCTGATCACAGTCACCTACCCACATATCCCCTCACAGACGTGCACCCCACAGTCATCAGAGTCACATGTGGACACAACAGTTCCACAGTCTCCCTCTCCACACAGTGCACACACAACCATGTTGGGTGCACACAGCCAGCAGGCCCACAGATCACAACACACTGCCCCACAAGTGGTTCCACAGGGCTGCCCCACCCCCACCCTTGCTCAAGGCCTCTCTGATTAAACACATCCAGCCCCTCGGCTTGTTATAGTGCCTGGCATTCTTCTGCGATTGAGTCAAAGACCTCCCCAGACAGAGGGGCTAAGTGGAAAAAAAAGGCATCAGGAGGGAGCATGCCAGAGGCCCAGGTCTGGGAAGGGGCCTGGCCACTTCCCGCTCAGGGACCCAGACAGCCTTTAGTGTGGAGTTTGAGCTTGACCCTGGAGGGGCTAAGGACCTGGGGGAGGGGTCACGCCTAGGAGTGGACAGAAGCGGGGTGCGGGGAGGGGGGCGGTTGATGACAGGTGGAACAAGCGGAGAGACCCCTTAACCCTCGCGGCGTGGGAGGGGGGGACAGGAAGCGGGGTTACATATGGACTCAACCCTCCCACGTGGTCCTCGCACCGCCCTGCCCCAGGCTCCGGACTGTCCCCAAACGCACGGGGTGTGGCGTTGTCCCCCCTCCTCCCCCCAGCCCTGGGCGACAGCTGCGGGGGCACAGCGCTCAGGCGAGGGGGTTATCGCAGGGCGCCAGGCGGCGGCGGACACCCCAGGCCTCCTTGCGGGCGGCGCGCAGGGTGCCCACTGCCCCGAGGTCCTCAACCCACCCTGTCCCCATCCCGGGCCGGCCGGGCAGGAAGAGCGCCCTCCTAAGGCAGAGCCACCTTCCTCCCCGGGCCCTGCAACTGGGGACACTCGAAAGGGAAGGATGGGGAGAAAGAAGACTCGGGAAGACCCCGAGGTGGCGTTTTAGAGACGCCGACCTCCCCTCCCACACAATCCACCCACCCCCACCCCCAGCGCTGGTCCCGGGAGGGGCGGCCACTCCCCGCCCCCGGGCCGCGAGGCCCGCTCCCTCCTCCCGCGGAGCCCGGGCCAAGTGGGCGCGCCCGGCCCCGGGTCGGCGGATCCGGTGTCGGCTGCAGCTGGCAGTGCGGCTGGCGGGCGCGGGCGGCCCGCGGGGCCGACTATTAATACCGCGGCCGCCCAGCCCGGGTCGCGCAGCCATGGCCAGCCCGGAGCCCCGGCGCGGCGGGAACGGCTCCGCCCAGGCCGCGAGGTAGGAAAGGACCTTCTCAGGCCCGGGTCACCACCCCCTCCTGGGGAGGGGGTGCTAGGCGGATCCCTTCTCCCCAAGAGCGCCTTTCGCCAGACGGGGGCGGTGGTCCAGGTGGGGGTGGGGCACAGGGTGGAGCCACCCGCCAAGGGTGATAGGGGAGTCTGGCCCGGGGCGAGGGGGGGTGGGGGGGGCCCGGGGTTCCGACACCTCCGCTGGTCTGGGGGCTTTTCATAATTCCCCCTCCCCCTCCCACGGGTGATGTGAGGATTAACCGCTTCACACTAGCCGGCATCAACCATCAGATGCCGGATGGCCCATAGTGGCAAAAGACCCTCCCCATTTTCTTTCCTTCCTCACCCCAAATGCAGCTGGACATGGAACCCTCCAAGTCGCTGAATTTGCCGTGTGGAAGAGACTTGGTGCAAGGTTGGGCGGCTGCCAGCTTGGAGTTGAGTCTGTTCAGGCAGCTCATTCTCTCTGGTCTGGGGCCTAAGAGGGCGTGGGGGGAGGGTCCCCAATCCCAGACCAGCAGGAGGGCCTTGGCTGTCCGGAGCCTTGGAGGGGAAGCCCTCTCCATCACCCACACTATCAGCTTGCCCCCTGGAGGGGGAAGGGACCTGTGGCTGATGGATTTGGGGCGAGTAGGGAGCACTTCTGCCCCAGGTCAGCCTGTAGCCCTGGACTTCCTCTTGTACCAAGAGGTAGAAGTGCAGTCACACACACACCTGTCACCTCTTCCCTGTCACCACCGCACGAAGCTGAGCCTAGTTTTACACATGCACTCACCTGTACTGTTGTACACACAGAGCCAGCCACACGCCAACCCAGGGCTGCATGGTATCACAAACATGCCCAGGTGCAGCCCTGATGGCCGGGGTTGGGAGCTGCTGGGATCCTATAGGGACAGGGACAGAGTAGCAGAGGCAGGCTGCTTGGAGCCCAAGGAGGCCTGAGGTCAGGGGCCCCAGCCGAGCTGGCTGCCTTGCCCCTAGACTTCCTGTAGGCTACTTTAAAAAAGCACATTTATTTACTTATTGGGCTGCCTTGGGTCTTAGTCGCAGCGTGTGGGATCTTCATTGTGTCATGAGGGCTCCGTAGTTGTGGAGCTCTCTAGTTGTGGCACATGGGCTTAGTGCTCTATGGCATGTTTCATTAGGGGAGCTATAGTCCCCAGCCAGGGCTTCCAGTTGGCTCAGTGGTGACAATGCAGGAGATATGGCCTCAGTCTCTGGGTCGGGAAGATCCCCTGGAGAAGGAAATGTCAAACCCACTTCAGTATTCTTGCCTGGGAAATCCCAAGGGCCAGGAAGCCCGGCGGGCTACAGTTCATGGGGTATCAAAAGAGTTGGACACAACTTAGCAACTAAACAGCAACAAAGTCCCCCAACCAGGGATCAAACCCTGGTCCCCAGCATTGCAAGGCAGACGCTTAACCACCAGACCACCAGGCAGGTCTCCCATAAGCTACTTTTCCCCAGCTCTTTAGAGAGAGGCAGTTGAGTGCGGGCAGCACCTAGCAGAGGCCTGGCACTGCGCGTGAGGTGACAGAGGCAACACGGTGTGTGGGAACAGCACTGCCTGCAAGTCAGGAGACTGGACTCCACGTCCAGTCCTGCCACTTGACCTTGGGCAAGTTTCCTCCTTGGAGCTCAGCCAGTTGCCGCTGCCTACATCCACAGAGCCCCAACCCGGGATACAAAGAATAACTGTGCTTGTCGTCTGGAAACGGACTATCAGGGGAGACCGACAGATGCACTTCTGGAACACAAAGCACTTAGTGCAAAGATGAGCTGCATATAGAGTGCCTTGAGAACACAAGAATGGGAGTTGGCTGGGACAGGCTTCACAGAGGAGGTGGGGTTCCAGCAGGATTTGAAAGATGAGCAGACATTTGTTAAGTAAATAGATATAAATATATTTTGAATGCTAGGGCCGAGCTCTGTTATACCTACTGTATCTGTTAGGTCTTTTAGACCCAACACCTATTCTATCTAAGACGAGAGTGGTAAAAAGGAGCCCTGGCTCTAGAGCCAGACTGCCAGCCTTCAACAGGCTCTGCCACGTATAAATTGTAGAACTCTGAGTGAGTTCTTTACTTGGTGCTTTTTGGTTTCTTCATCTATAAATTGGGGATAAACCCTATAGCTCAGATGGTAAAGAATCTACCTGCAATGCAGGAGACCGGGGGTTCGATCCCTGGGTCTGGAAGATCCCCTGGAGAAGGAAATGGCAATCCACTCCAGTATTCTTGCCTAGAGAATTCCAAGGACAGAGGAGCCTGGGGTCACAAAGAGTCGGACACGACTAAGTGACTAACACACACAAGTGAGCGTTGTATAAATGAGTATTTATGGAGAATGCTTAGAATACTGCCTTGAACGCAATTACGTCATTCTAGGGTGGAGGACTCAGCTGGAACATGATGTGAGGGCGGTCTGCTGGCAAAGCAGGGACTCTGTTGAGGATCTGGGTGGGTCTGGCTGGCTGAGCAGTGCATCCTTCTTGGTGCGAGGAGCTCCAGGCAGTGTAGGACTGATCTCTAGACAGGCAGTATACAATGAACTATATGTTCCCAGCTGGACCCTTTAGACACTGCGGGATAGGAGTGGGAGATTTTAGTTAACACATGTTCTGAGGGACTTCCCTGGAGGTTCAGTGGCTAAGAGTCCCAATGCAGGGGCCCTGGGGTTCAATCCCTGGTCGGGAAACTAGATCCCACATGCAGTAACTAAGAGTTCACATGCGACAACTAAAAGGCCCTGTGTACACAACTAAGACCCAGCGTAGTCAAATAAATAAAAATAAATATAAATAGATAAAGTTAATGTGTGTTCCAGAATGTCAAGCATTGGGTGGGCGGCAGGGAGTAATTCAAGATGAGGCTGAAAAGATATGTTGGGGCCACATCTTGAAGGGCCTGGAACCTGTGCAAAGTAGTTCACTATCTATGGGTGAAGTGGAGCGTGATGGTTTGTTTTATATTAGAGCAAGTGGCACCACTGTCAGAACTAGACTGGGATGGGAAAGAAGAAGGCTTATGGGAAGGCTGGTACAAGAGTGCAGGTGAGGGATGATGACTTGGATGAGGGTCCTGGCAGTGGGCTGAAGAGGAGGATGGAGACTGGAGACTTTCTGAGATAGAAGTATCAGTTTTTAGTGAGGAGGCTGTTTAAAGACCACTGGTCTATTGACAGAAGAATGGATAAAGAAGATGTGATACATTTATACAATGGAATATTACTCAGCCTTAAAAAAGAATGAAACAACGCCATTTGCAGCAACATGGACGGACCTAGAGGTTGTCATTCTGAGTGAAGTAAGTCAGACAGAGAAAGACAAGTATCATATGATATCTCTTATATGTGGATCTTAAAAGAATGGTACAAATTAACTTATTTACAAAATAGAAATAGAATCACAGATGTAAAAAACAAACTTATGGTTACGGTGGGAGGGAAAGAGGAGGGATAAATTGAAGATTGGGATTGATGAAGGACCTACTGTATAGCACAGGGAACTCTACTCTGTAATTGCCGGGGTCCAGCCCCGGCTGATCCAGGGTATTTGAAGGAGAGACGGCATAGGCGACCTATTTATTTAAATATTTTATCAAAGATATAAAGAGTAATAGGATGAGGATAGCTCAGTGAGGAAATTCAGTGGAGAAAAGTGGCTGAAATAAGGATAGCTCAGTAGGAAAATTCAGTGAAGAAAAGAGGCTGAGTAGCTTGGTTTACGTGGGAGACCAATAAAACTTCAAGACAAGAAGTTTGCACCACTTATGTAGGCCGCAGGCGTCCTTCCGTTCTCCCGAAGGAGAGGAGACACTGAGGCCTCCCCGGTCGGATCTTAGAAGCCCAGGCATAATTAGCAAGCATGGCGGGTTCCGCGCTCCAGATGGAGACTCAGCCAGAATTTGGGAGAGAGAGTGACATGGGGAGACCAAGTTTTGGTGAACAAGGCCCGCACTTTATTTTCCAAAGTAGTTTTTATACCTTAAGTTATGCATAGAGGATAATGGGGGAAGGGGTGGAGTCATGCAAGGACAGCAGTTCCCGGTCCTAATCGAAGCCAGGCTTTCAAACTCCATGTGCAAAAGTTCAGGTGATTTACATCATCTTCTGGCCAGGAGGCCTGTTAACATTTTAAGAAACTTTGATTATTCCAAAGTCAAGCACCAGCCTCCAAAAAAGCATTGGACAAAGCTGCATTCCTATAGGGCAAAGGTGAGGTGGGCTCAATCAAGAAAAGAATTAACTCAAGGGTCCAAGGTTACAAACATTGAGGCTACTACTTACATTTCTATACACCCATTATATCAATCAATACACTGCCAAGGACACAGTAGGTAAGGAGTATGGAGACTTAGCAGCACACATTGGCCCAGTAAGTGAAAAACCCTTCACCAATACAATTTCTAATCAATCTTTTAACTACTCAAAAGAATCTGTGTTTAGACAGTTTAGAACATCTCCTGCCTCTCACAGTTGGGAGGCTCTGAACAATCACATGTGGCTGGAAAAACCTATTCAGGCAGGCTAGAGGATTTCCAAAGGAGTTTGTAGGTTAAACACTGTCACACCCAGGAATTATTAACTGGAGCTGTAAGCTATCTCTTTTTTCAGAGAGGTAGTGGGGGACAGCCCCCCGTAAAGTCAGAGGTGTAGGTGAAAGCACAAAGCAGAAAGTAGGCAGACTCTGGTTTTGGGTGTAAATGCTCGAGAATTTCCAGGGGGACTCCTGAGGCTCGATCCCGCTTTTGCGTATGCCGAGCCTCCTTCCTCATGACCTTTGTCATGGGTGGAGCTCCTCACGCTGGCTCCCGGCAGTGATAGAATTCCAGTTGAGCTATTCCAGATCCTAAAAGATGATGCTGTGGACAGTGCTGCACTCAATATGCAATATGCAATATGCACTCAATATGCAATATGCTGGCTCCCGGCATGTAATGGCCTGTATGAGAAAAGAATCTTCAAGTGGATATATATATATATATATATGTATATACGTAAATAGATGTATAACTGAGTCATTGTGCTGTACAGCAGAAAGTAATACAACACTGTAAATCAACTATATCCAATAAAAAAAAAAACACACTGATATACAGCCTGATACAGTGATATATTTCTCTGAGCTGGAGAATACAGGTGTAACAAGCTCAGAGAGAAGGATAATTTGTTGGCAGTTGAGTCAAGTAACTGTGTTACTTGGCACCTGATGCTTGGCACTTTAGGTGAAAAAAAAAAACAAAAACACTCCATGTCTGGTAAAGGGAAGTGAATGGACTAGGTGATCGTTGTCTTCAAGCTTTAGGTGTTGGCAGAGGTACTGGGGTTGAATGAGGCCAGTGATGTCTGGGGCCTGGTGAAGCCACACTTTTGTGGTTTCCCGAGAGCCATCAGGGGTTACAAAGGGGAAGCCAGGGATTCCTGGGGTGTAGAGAGGACTGAGGACACAATGATTTAGAATAAAAATAGTCTTTATTGGGAACCTGGAGCTAAGAAATAGAGCTTAAAACCTGGACACAAGTAAACCTTTCCAATACAAATCAAATTCTTTGTTTGATATGTGAGGCTTTTCATTTACACGTTCTATCCAAAAAAGTTTTTTATTCAAATTTAGTCTGTTTTATAACTGGCACTCTCTGAGTATCTGTTTCCTTGAACAAATTACTTAATCTCTTTAACCTCCATTTCCTGATCTGTAAAATGTTAATAATAAATGTAACCACCTCATAGAATTGTTATGAAGATTAAATGAATCAATATATGTAAAGCATTTAGAACAGGGCCTGGCACATATAACAGGACCTTTAAAAGTGTAATTTATTATTATTTCCAGAGTATTTTATATTTTCAAAGAATTGCTCAGAGATCCAACTGAAACAGAAAAGCCTAAAGCCACTTGAGAGCCAAAGCAGCAGGAGCGCATTCCTCAACAGGAACCAAGAAAACTAGCAGGCAGCTGAAGCTGGGTTAAGGGGCTCATGTGTTAGAAGCACAGAGTCTGAATTCAAGAGCATCTGACAGGCTAGAAGGATGGGCCAGTTCTAAGATGAGGTTTTACAGGAACGAGAGATATGGTTTTAAAGCATTTGCTGTGAAAAAGTCTTAAGGATTTAACTCAAACTCAGCATTTATGAGGAATAAGAGGGACTTCCCTGGTGACCATTGGTTAAGATTCTGCACTTCCAATGCAGGAGGCACAGGTCTGATCCCTGGCCAGGGAACTAAGATGCCACATGCTGCATGGTGTGGTCAAAAAAAGAATATGATAGAGCTGCCCTTTATGTTAAGGGCATCTTGACTACATCAGTAGGAATATAGGGTCCAGAGATTCACTGCTCAGAGTACACCTGGATTCTGCTTCCTATACGTATCCCCAAGAGATAATGAATCAACTTGGAACCTGTAAGAAGTAACCCAAATGAGGAGGGTACTGGAAACCTTGGCGGGCATGGAATAGTTAAGGATAAATCAGTTCTCTTTATTCATTTGTGGCTGTGCTGGGTGTTTGCTGCTGTGTGTAGGCTTTCTCTAGTTGCGGCAAGCGGGGGCTACTCTCCAGTTGAGGTGTGTGGGTTTCTCCTTGCAGCAGGTTTCAGTAGTTGTGGCACGGCATGTGGAATGTTCTAGGACCAGGGATTGAACCCACGTCGTCCCCTGCGTCGGCAGATGGATTCTTAACCACTGGACCACCAGTGGTTGTAGTCCCTTTGTTTTTTAAATGTTTTATTGAAGAGTAGTTGATTTGCATTGTTGTGTTAATTTCTACTGCACAGCCAAGTGATTCAGTTATACATATATATATATTTTCATATTCTTTTCCACTATAGTTTATCACAGGATATTGAATATAGTTCCCTGTGCTATACGGTAGGGCTAAATCAGCTCTCTTTAAGTGTTCAAAGAACTGACATGGAAAAGAAATTAGAGTATCTGATTCTAGAAAGAAGAATCAAGTCCAGGTGAAAACTGTGGGGAAGGTCTTACCTCAACACTAGAACTTTCTTATGATGGAACACAGAGTGGCTCAGGTGTGGGTTCCTGTCCTTTGATGGTACGGAAGCAGACTCAACACTTACCTCCTGGGGATGGTGTCAGAGCTAAGCCATAGGCTGTGTTGTGGTGATCAATGAAGGGAGGGGGCGGACGACTGCCCTCCGAGATGTGAGAATTTGCTATTGGCTAGGGTTGTGTCCTGGCAGCTGCAGTCACAAACCCTCCCAGGACTGTGACCACCCTCTCACCTTGTCATTTCTCTTGCAGGGCAACAAGGCCAGAGGTCATTTCTCCTCTTCAAGAGGAGAACTCTGCATCCCTGTATGAGCTGGGGACCTGGAACCCAGAAGTTACTCTGTCTTTGGAGGGGACCTTGAACTTAGAGGACATTCTCTACCTGGGGGACACAGGTGACCTTGATGAGGCTCTGTACGTGGAAGAAACTGAACCGCCAGAGGAGACGCTGCACATTGAGGAAACCAGGATGCCAGATGAAGCCCTGTACCTGGAGGAGCCAGTGAGGCCGGAGGCGGCTTTATATGTGGAAGAGCCGGTGAAGCTGGAGGGGGTGTTATATGTGGAAGAGCCCGTGAAGACCGCAAGCCCAGAGCAGATAGTTCATGGGGGAGACAGGGTCCTGAGTGAGGCGAAGTCTAAACCCAAGGAGAGCCTCCAAGCCGGGCCGAGTCCCAGCACAGAGGGGAGCCTGAGCATAGAGGACCTGGAATTGCTGGAGGGGCGTTTCCAGCAGTGCATTGAAGCCGTGGCCCAGCTGGAAGAGGAGAGGGATCAACTCATCCATGAGCTTGTGTTGCTCCGGGAGCCTGCCCTGCAGGAGGTGCAGCAGGTCCACCGGGATATCCTGGCTGCCTACAAACAGCACGCCCAGGCAGAGCTCGAGAGGGATGGGCTGAGGGAGGAGATCCGGCTGGTCAAGCAGAAGCTGTTCAAGGTGACCAAGGAGTGCGTGGCCTACCAGTACCAGCTGGAGTGCCGCCGGCAGGACGTGGCCCAGTTCGCCGATTTCCGGGAAGCGCTGACCACCCGGGCGGCCCAGCTCTCAGAGGAACTAACCCAGCTCCGGGAGGCCTATCAGAAGCAGAAGGAGCAGTTACGGCAACAGCTCGAAGCACCTCAGAGTCAGAGGGATGGGCATTTTCTCCAGGAGAGCCGGCGGCTCTCTGCCCAGTTCGAGAGCCTCATGGCAGAGAGCCGCCAGGGCCTGGAGGAGGAGTACGAGCCTCAGCTGCTGCGGCTCCTAGAGAGGAAAGAAGCTGCGGCCAAAGCTCTGCAGAAAACCCAGGCCGAGATCCAGGAGATGAAGGAGGCCCTGAGACCACTGCAGGCAGAAGCCCAGAAGCTCCACCTGCAAAACAGGAACCTGGAGGACCAGATCACCCTTGTGAGGCAAAAGCGGGATGAGGAGGTGCAGCAGTACCGGGTAGGCCCACTGGGCGTGGGAGGAAGGACAGTCTTTTAGTCTAGAGAGGAAAAGGGGACCTGGCCAAATGTCTTTGGACTGAATGCTAGCATATGTGAAGTGAAGTGAAGTTGCTCAGTCGTGTCTGACTCTTTGCGACCCCATGGACTGTAGCCTACAAGGCTCCTCTGTCCATGGACTTCACCAGGCAAGAGTACTGGAGTGGGTTGCCATTTCCTTCTCCAAGGGATCTTCCTGACCCAGGGATCGAACCTGTCTCCCACGTTGCAGGCAGATGCTTTACCACCTGAGCCACCAGGCTAGCATAGGTAGGAAAAGCAATTTGTTTCATGGGCCAGTCACTCACTTCTTTAAGCCATTTTCCATTTCATTCATTCAGGCCTGCTAGGGCTGAAAGTTAACCTGCACTCTTAGTTTCCACGACACTTTTACACCAGTGATCTTCCATTAATCCTCCAAGTCAACTATTATCATTTTTCTTAGATGAGGAAGCTGAGGCCCAGTGAGTCGGAGTAATTTGAACTCTAGTCTGACCAACCCCAAATATTTCAGTGCTCTTTCCACAGCACCGTTTTCCAACTCTGAGTGAATCGCCCTTGGGTTTAGATAGAACAGGAGGGAATGAGGCCAGATAGAATACATTCTTTCCCCTCCCCGGTATTCACTCTCATGTCCCACCTATCTGATCTCTGCTTTGAAGTTTTCCAGTCTTAAAAAGCTGGGATGAAATCTATAAACCTCTATCCCTCCTTTTCCTTTTTTGTGCATTTGTCACCATTTCAACCGTATTCAAGCTATTTCTGATTGTGAGCCAGTCCTAATCCCTTTTAGAACAAAATGGGATCTAAACACTAAGTGCATAAACAGTTCTCTCTCCCCCACAGACTGAGCTTTCAGAAGGTAGGGAGTATGTTTTACTTATCTCTGCCACCAGGCTCAGAGTCTGCATCAGTTAAGTGCTGACTTCTGTGCTGCTGGGCGCCATGAGAAGCCCACACTGTGGTGCTTTTCAGAGCAGTATTTTTGTCTTTTGAAACACACATTTTTTGGATGAACTTAAAAATCCCAGATTTTGACTTACCCATAAGGAAGACGTCCTCTGTTGAAAATGGCTGCATTCACTTCACTGAAGATTTTGTCAAACTTTCTATAGCTTATATTACGAAAAGAATAGGGTTTCGGGGTCATGGTATTGAATGCCTTCAAACTATACATATTTACTCACCAACACTGCCCCCCACCTCCACTGCACTATTTTTTTATTGGGTCATAATCTACTTAAAGGGTGCTAATTATTTTTGCATAAACAAATAACTTCTTAACACCTGATACTCAATCAGATGTTACTTTAATAACTGGAACCCAGGGTAGGAAGTAACATGTGATTTAAGAGAGGTACATATAAGAGTGCTATGGGATAATGAGATTATTTTTAGCCATGGATTAAATCAGAGAACCTGTAACAGAAGAGTTATTTAAGTACTGAAGTATAGGCAAGATCTAGACCAGTGCTGTCCAACAAAAATATAATGCAAGCCTCAAATATCATTTTAAATTTTCTAATAGCCACTTACGAGAAATAGGTGAAGGTAATTTTAACATATTATTTAATCCAATAGATATAAAAATATAATTAGTAACTTGGCTGCAGGTGAAAAACTGAGGTGAGTTGAACTGTGAAGGTAGGTCAGGGCGGATCCCATTAGACTTTAAATCCAGCCTAGGGAGTTTGGACTTTATTCAGTGGTCAGTTGGCTCTTTAAAGATATTTAATAGAGGGATTAACATGATCCTCGCTCTTTTTTCAGTTAAAAAATGTATTTTTGGCTACACTGGGTCTTTGGCTGCAGTATTTTGGCTGCACTTAGGCTTTCTCTAGTTGTAGTGAGCAGGGGCTACTCTAAATTGCAGTGCACGAGATTCTGGTGGTGGCTTCTCCTTGGGGAGCACAGGCTCTAGGCACAAGGGCTTCCGTAGTCACGGCTCTTGGGCTCCAGAGCAGGGGGCTCAGTAGTTGTGGCCATGAGGACAGTCGCTCCCAGAATGTGGAATCTTCCTGGGCAACGGCAGGCAGATTCCTAACTACTTGACCACCAGAAGTCCCCCTGGCTCTCCTTTTAGAAACATTATTGGTGGCAGTGTGTAAAATGGGCTAGAGACCGAGAGGCAAGCCAGACTGATTAGGAAGCTACTACAGGTAAGAGGAAACAACGGTAGCAAAATAAAAGGAAGGGAAGCAAGAACAAACGTAGAAGAATTTTGACTACAGAATGAGTGGGGCAGAGGTGAGAAGTCAGAGGATGCTAAGATTTCAGACAAGGCTAACTCAGATGGTGATGCACTAAGTAGGGAATCCTTGGGATTAGAATTTCCTTATATAGTGTTAGAATTCTAGAACTGTTTCCCCAGTGATTTGCATCACTATACTGGATTTGTTTCAGATTTGATTATCTGTGCAGCTTTCCAAAGATCACTCTATGAGAAACAACCCTGATGAAAGTCTCCTATTTCTATACCACAATTAAAGTAGGAAAAAAGGTCTGAAAGAGAGAATTCTTTCTGAAATGACTTCTCCTAAACTGTTTGCCAAAGGCCATGTATGGCATCTGATTACTTTTCAAGGGTACACATCACCCTGGTGACTTTAAATTTGCTTTCATCACCATCACCCATTCATTCAACAAATATTTAGCCTACTTTTTTTGTGCCAGGCAATGAGCTATGTGGTGGCAAGAGATGAGAACTTGTGGTGAGGGGTAGGGGTGGCGGACAGTCACTGTCCTCAAAAAGTTTATACTTCAATTAAAAAATAATAAACAAAAAGAAATTAAAAAACAGAAAAACAATCAGAAAGAAAAAAATTAATGATAAAAGTTTATAGTACAGGAAGGATACAAGATAAAACTTCCTAAAATCGAAGACATCTGTGTCTAAGTATGTAAAGTGTGGTTTTAGAATCAATGAAATAACATGCTTCAATGTGATAGACAATGTAATAGATGTAGGAATAAAACATTGTACTGATGAAGCAGGTATAATTACCCTTGGGGAAATAAGGGGGAAATTTCATAAAGGATTAAAAATAGCTCAGGTGTACTTGAAGTTCTTTACATGTAATAATTCATTTAATTCTTACCTCTGAGATAGGTATAACTATTGTCACCATTTGAGAAACAAGTAAACAGGTGAGTCAGAGAAGTCATTTGTCCACGGTAACACAGCTAGGAGGGGTGAGGCGGGATGTAACCCTGGGAAATCCAGTTCAGGTCCACCCTACAAGGTTTTGAGCCAAGTCTTAAAAGCACACTCCAGCCATGGCCTCCTCCTGGGGTTTCATGGAAAACAGTTTGAAGACCATTTAAGTCTGCCTATCTATATGTATCTGGGCTTCCCAGATGGAGCTAGTGGTAAAGAATTTGCCTAGCAGTGTAGATGTTAAGAGATATGGGTTCAATCCCTGGGTCAGGAAAATCCCCTGGAGGAGGGCTTGGCAACCCACTCCAGTATTCTTGCATGGAGAATCCCATGGACAAAAAAAAAAAAGAATCCCATGGACAGAGGAACCTGGCAGGCTACAATCCATAGGGTCGCACGCTATTGAAGCAACTTAGCACCCATGCATCTGTGTTATCTCTACTTTTATATCTATTTATGTGAAGGCAGTAAAGCAATTTGTTAGAGTATAAGCTCTAAGGTAATGGCAAATCCTGGGTCTACCACTAACTGTGAAACCTTGGACAACTTACTTAACCTGTGGTTCAGCTCCTTCACATGTAAAATGGGATTAATGGGTCTGCTGCAAGGAATATACTTCTTAATAGTATCTGTAAAGCACTTATAATGTGCCTGGCACATAAGTATGCACTCTAAGTGGCAGTGTAGAGGCTAGATTGAAAGAACCTGGAAAGACCATTTAGTGGGAGGAGAGAGATGTGAAGGAAAATGGGCAGAATTTGGGGACTGGTTGCAGTGGGTGGGGTGAGTTTGCTGAGAATGATCAAGCTTTTACCTTCAAATTGGAAGACTTCTAGTGCCAAAAGATGGAATATGCTTACTATCTGCATGCTTCACATCAATAAGCATTTTATGTGTAGGGTGCCAGACATACTAAGATCCAAGAACCTACGCGTGGCCACAAGAACAAAAAAGCCACATGTAGCTAGTGACTTCCATATTGGACAGTGTAGACTAAAGGAGTAATGGAGGTCCTAGTTAGAAGTGAGGGTCAAACTGCTGCTGCTGCTAAGTTGCTTCAGTCGTGTCCGACTCTGTGCGACCCCAGAGACAGCAGCCCACCAGGCTGTCCCTGGGATTCTCCAGGCAAGAACACTGGAGTGGGTTGCCATTTCCTTCTCCAATGCGTTAAAGTGAAAAGTCAAAGTGAAGTTGCTCAGTCGAGCCCGACTCTTAGCGACCCCATGGACTGCAGCCTACCAGGCTCCTCTGTCCATGGATTTTCCAGGCAAGAGTAGTGGAATGGGGTGCCATTGCCTTTTCCGGAGGGTCAAACTAGCAGGAGTCTAAATGCCAGACTAAACAAAGTGGAAAGCCTATCAAAGACTGAATGATAAAACACGTTTTCATGGCTGCACCATGTGGGATGTTAGTTTCCTGACCAAGGATTAAACTCGTGCCCTGCTGCAGTAGAAGCACAGTCTTAACCACTAGACCACCAGGGAAATCCTGATAAAGCAGTTTTTAAAATGTTAACCCAGTGATGCTACATAGGATAAAGAATGGAGATTGTCCTTCATTTCTGTCACTGTATTAATACTTCATTCTGTGACAGCTTCTCCCTGTCAAGAGCTTATCAGTACAGATTGTCTTCACAAGCATGTTCTTTTGTATACCCAGCAAATGACAGGTTTACTAGATAGCAAGGCTTGGGAAACTGGGGCACAGAGGTATGCAGACGCTTTTAGATAACACACTCTTAGATGGTAAGGCCACATTTCTGCATGGTGTCAAAGCATGGTTATGTGTTTGATGTTGCTCAGGCATATTCGACTCTTAGTGACCCCATGAACTATAGCCCGCCAAGCTCCTCTGTCCATGGGATTTCCCAGGCAAGAATACTGGAGTGAGTTGCTATTTCCTACTCCAGATCTTCCCAACCCAGGGATCAAACCCAAGTTTCTGAGTCTTCTGCACAGGCAGGTGGATTCTTTACCACTATGCCACCTGACTAGGCACTAAAAAATGACCTTTTGACAATGTATGATGAAAGCTGAGATTCAGCTACAATATCAAACACTGCAAACTGACATGCCTCAGGTATACCAAGGATGACTCAGAGAACAAATTATTTAGATCATTCTATTTAGAACATGCTTCCCTGTTGGCTCAGTTGGTAAAGAAACCCCCTGGAATGCAGGAGACCCAGGTTCAACCTGGATGGGGAAGATCCCTTGGAGAAGGAAATGGCAACACTCCAGTATTCTTGCCTGGAAAATCCCATGGACAGAGAAGCCTGGTGCGCTTAGAGCCCATGGGACTGCAAACAGTCGGACACAACTGAGCAACCACCATCCAGAGTATGCACCCGAACTGGATTCCAAGTTTATTATTCAAAATCTGAGATAGTCGTTGCCCCTTAAAAATATGCCTTCCAATTTCAGCACTCCCTTTCCTTCCCAACTCCCCCATGCTGAGGATCCATGCCAGCTAGCAGCCAAGCCACAGACTGACTTGCTGACATCTTTCTTACATCATTCCACAGACATTAATCCACAGAGAAAATCTGTAGAATGATCCTACCTGGTTTTGGCACAATGGGAAAGTTATCTGAGATGCAAGGGCCTCCAGGGCATAGCACCTTCATTTTCCAAATTAGCACTTTAGAACAAATTGCCCTGATATAATAAGTGAAGGATATAGGAAATTAACAACTATGATACCCTCATTAATTAAGCATCTGCTTGTATGTCATGTTGTGGTAAGTACTAAGTAAAGCTATGTCTGACTTCAAGGAGCTTCAAATACAGTTATTCAAATATACCTGCTTACATAAAGACTTGGTTTCTTTCAACTTCAGTTAAGTTATAGGGTAGTATAAAAACTGATTATCTTAATGGAAACAAACTTGCTCATTAAGGGTCTATAAAAATTCTTAGTTCACCAACTAAGTGATCAAAATCCTCCCCAATACTTCAGGCAAGACTGCTTTTGGGTCACCATTTTCAAAAACATCCCTGTCAAAACACGTTCTCTGAATCTCATCTTCTCAATCTCAACACTGCTATGGAAATAAAACAATGTGTAAAGAAATGGTTTATAATAATAAGACGTCAGGTTTTTATTGTTTGGCTCATTAGAGATGTGCTTGGCCCTCATGCAGGAACAGCTGGAGGAAATGGAAGAACGACAGAGGCAGCTAAGAAGCGGGGTGCAACTCCAGCAACAGAAGAACAAAGAGATGGAGCAGCTAAGAGTCAGCCTTGCCGAAGAGCTCGCAACTTACAAGTCAGTTTTTGCTGTTCCCCAAATCTCAACCAACTCTGGCTGAGGGGATGGTGGGGAGGGCAGATGGTTGCTCATGAGAAATTTCTCACAGTGAAAAGCAGACAAAAAAAATTGGGGGGAAACTCTCAAATTGTGCTCATCCATGAACAGAAGGCAAATGGTTTTTGTTTTTTTTTTTTAAAGGGCTATGCTACCTAAGAGCCTGGAACAGGCTAACGCTCCCACTTCTGAGGCAGGTGGAATCGAGACACCGTCTCAAGGTGATACTTACGGTTACAAGAGTGGTGTCTGCCTTGTTGCCGCTTTCCTAACAGGACTAATGCCTCAAAAAAAACCTGTGTGTCTAATAACAAATTACATCATTTAGGAGTTAACAGGATGACACATACCTCCAAGCTGCCTGGTTCAAGTATTCAGGCGTCCTTTGCAATGTTTCAGTTTCTAGTAGGACTTAAAACACGCCCTGATTGTCACCAGGAAATCTGGAACAGGATAAAACATCTAGGCTCTCTGCATTCTTACTTTCCTCACCCTACCTGACCCTATCTGCTATTCATAAACAGTTTCCTTAGAATAGCAGAGAGGGCAGTTAGGACATCTAATTCAGACTATGACTAAGGAGGCCAAGAAGGCTAAAGTAACCTGTTAACAGTCACTTAAAAAGCTGAAGAGGGTGTTGTTTATAGACCAAAGGACATTGATTATTGCTTAATTTGTGAAACAAGCAACACATCTATCTATCCAGTGATTTCTTTACATTCCAATGTTCTCCTTCTTTATAAAATCCTAGATTCTCTTGGATAGACACTAAGGATTTAAAAAGATGAAATTGGGTATTAGATTAAGTCTATAAATCTTTATTAATTTCCTAGTTAACCCTACATCTTGGATACAAATTCATAAGTAACTATTGTAACTGATGCTTTTCCTGAATTACTAGGTTTTTTTTTTTTTGGCTCCTCCGCAGTTTGCAGGAGTTCCCCGACTAGAGATTGAACCCCTGCCATAGCAGTGAAAGCACCAAATCTTAACCACTAGACCACCAGGGAACTCCCATCCTATAATTGTCTTCTACTGTGTTTTATCTAGGCATAACAGACCATGCTTATTGTTTGAGAGATCACTAGAACGCTGTAATTGAAGAAAATGAGCTGCTAAACACCTTTGTGTGGATCAGATGAAAAGTACAACTGGGAGAAGACAATGATTAATCCAAAGAAATCAAAACTACAGAATTTCAGACCTTGTTATACCTCTGTAAAGTTAACGTGGGCAGATGAAATTTTTAGTGAGCCCCTACCAAAGTCATCCCTGATTAGATGCCAATCGCTCTAGCAAGCTCTCCCTAACATATCTGCACTAAGCTTCAGAAATTCATTGTTAAAAACCTTATAATGGGAATTCCCATCGTGGTCCAGTGGTTAGGACTCAATGCTTTGGGGCCTGGTCAATCCTTGGTCAGGGAACTGTGTGGCTTAATTGCAAGCCACACAGCACAGCCAAAAAAAAAAAACAAAAAAAAAACACCCACAAAAATTGTATTATATTATATACTGTATTATTTTAAGTTGCAAAATTTCAACTTATCCTTTTTTCTCTCAACCTTACAGGGGCTGTTTAGAAACATACGGCCGAATCTGTAACCAAGAAACAAAAAAAAACTTCTTAGCAAAGGATCACTAAGTACCCTTTGGACATACTTTTTTCTAAACAGAGAAGGGAGTGTCATGGATTTGGCAAGCAGTTCTCTCTGGGAAAGTTACAAATACTGGCTGACCTGTTTAAAAAGATTCTAGGGCTGGCTGGAGGCAGAACACTATCAGTCCACTCTTAGCTGTATTCTATTTCATACGTTACTGGTACTGATCTCAGTGCACTGAGGAACGGAAAAATGAGTCTCCTGTCAGCCATCAGCAACCTTCCACAGGCACACTGAGTAAAGGATGAATGTATGGACACACTCTAGTGAAAAATGTACCTTGCCTTGTGTTGACCCAAAACAAAGTTTTTCAGGAACACAGGTGAAGTAAAAAAGGCACCCTATTATCATTACAGTTGACCCTTGAACAATGTGGGGCTTAATTTGCACATAACTTAGTTGGCCCTTGGTATCAAAGATTCCTTCACCTCTGTGGATTCTGTTATTTACTATTGAAGAATATCTGTGTAAGTGGACCTGTGCACTTCAAATCCATGTTGTTCAAGGGTAAACTGTATATGGTTTACAATCTGGATCCTTTTGTGCCATGAGTGTTATACCTTAATTGAATTCCTTTACAAAGTTTTTAAGTCTATGATGATTCACGTAGGTTTACTCTAAAAGAACTACTCACTTAAAAACAAACAAACAAACAAGAAACAATCCAGATTTCCCAAAATATCTTACCTTATGAAAATGATTTTGGGTCAGAGTGATCTCTTCAGTTAGACTGGGTGTTTGGCAAAGAACCAAGCATTTTATCTGGTTATGGTACTTGGCTTTCAAGAGCCTACTTTTTTAACCTCTAAGTACAGGCCCCAGTGAAATACACTGGGGAGATTCAACCTCTATGAGAAAAGGTCAAACACCTTTTCAGAATTTAAATTTTGCCTTAAATTCTCTCTGCCACACTGCCTCTAACATTCTTAAAAGTTCATGTGGTTCTCTAGAGGTAAGACTTCAAAAAGATGTTATTTTACCAAAGCCTAATCTGTACACCTGATTCAGGGTTTTATGTCTTTCACTTCCCCTGGGAAGGAGTAAGCTCTTTTCTATACCTCTGGGTCTACTATATTTAATTCTGCTGTTGGTAGTCAAAGACCACAGAAAATAACTGTCATCTGAACAACTTTTCTAGAAGCCAGAGACTGGTGTTTGATGAATGTTATGCACTAAATAAAACCCATCAGCATGGGATTATGTAGAAAAGCAATTTATTCCATTATAAGCACTTAACACAGTTAGTCAAGGAGAGTAACAGGCCTGCTGGTGAAACAGGTCACCCAAAATAGAGATGGTATCAAACTAGTGGTCAAGGACTAACTCCTTAAAAAAAAAAAAGCAACTCTTATCCAGGATTAATTTAATTTTAAAAACAAATACAAGCTATTGGTTCACTCTTCTCAACTTAACTGGACAGTCTACCTGTGGTATAACTGTCAGGTAAAAACATACATCTTTACAACTTGGTGGTCCCAAGTTTTTTTAAAAAACCATTTCACAGAAAGGAAAGAAATAATATGAAAACAGCTCAAGAAATACACTAACAAGCAAAAATATATGGGGAAGGAGGAACACATTGTTTTGACTTAACTGAAGAAACTGAGAGGAGACTGGTCTATGTAAGGAAATGTGCATCCTGGAAAGTTCAGCGTGTAGGAATTTGTATGACTTGAATCTCCCCTATTTCCTGAATAAAAACAACATCTTGTAGTATTTATACTTCATGGCTCAGACACCTACCTCACTTAGCTCTATTTCTTACTCACTCTAGCCTTTACTTAAATGAGTCTGAAAAACTTGGGGATATAGCATAAGAAGGAAAATAACCACACACAATATTCCCCTTTTTGTGGCTACTTTTAGACCTCTGTTACTAGAAAATTCCTAAAGAAAATTTAAATATAAGTCTGTGGCTTTGCTGAATCAAGAAGCCCCCAGTTAATATTTAGAAAACACCTTCTGTTTGGACTAATAACATTGTTGCTAGAACTTATTATAGAGAGATAACCAAACAAAGTCTGTGTCTCAAAACCAGTGTTAAATCAATCTCAGAGTTGAGAGGAAGAAAAGGGGAGTCTAAAAATCACAAGTGCAGACATGATCTAAGATCCTTGTCCTTCTGGATCCACGCTTCCTTCAGGGTCTTCATCATTATAAATGTTCTCAGCCTGCCAAAAACAAAGAGAAAACGGTATTGAGTAGACAGGAAAGTTACTTCTTGAAGTTAAGGCTGAAAATAGATGAGGCCAGGAAGACATACAGTGGGGTATATAGTCTGTTTTAACTATTCAACTCTGCAGCAGTTTGCTAAAAGCAGACATAGTCACCTGCAAATGGATGGGTATCGTTGTGGGCTAATAAAAACAGGCAGTTGGCCATATGCCAACCGCCTCCCCATTAAGATATTCCCCCAAAACTGAAGTATGGTTACTGTTTGTCTTGATAATCAACCTTGAATCTTTTTTTTAACCTTGAATCTTTTAACCAGACACTAATCATAATAAGTAAAAACAACACAAATGTCCATCAACTGATGAATGGATAAATAAAAGTCGAGTGATGGCTGCCTAGTACTGGGTGGACTAGAGGTGAACAGGAGGAATGACTACTGGGTATGGGGTTGGTTTCTGGGGTAACTAACGGTAGTGATGGTTGCACAATTCTGTGACTATACTAAAATTTGCTGAATTGTACATGGAGGAAAAAAGAATCCCCAGGCCTCAACAAAACCATGTTTCAAAATCAAATCTCAATTTATAAATATTTTTAAAAGAGAAACCGTTCTTGCATAAGGTAAACTCTACATGTACTACTTTCTTGTTCTTAGTGTGAACTATGCACAAACCCCTAGGACAGATGCTGTAGAGGATGGGATAGACATAACTTATAACCTGACTACAGGGACCAAGAATGTATACAACTGCGTGAGCAGTCTGACAACAGTTGTGTGGTATCTTTTCCCCTGACACCAATGGGGTGTCCAACAATTCAGTTCAATCCTGATGCTGACCACCTGGAGGCAAATCTGTGACCAAGGGCTCACACCCACAAGACTTCAGAGGCCAGTGTCAAGCCCTGATAGCTCAGGCTACCCAAGCACTTTTGTCCCACTTGGCTGTAAATTTTCTCACAACCTTGTCCCCCACCCTCTGGCCCGGTTTGGGCACAAGGGGCTACTTATAAATAGCAAGAGAGACTCCTACTACTCAGGAAATCTCAAGAGTATAAGCATTCCCTAAACATACCAACCACATTTTGGCAAATAGCCTTCTATCAAATAGTTACATATAATTAAACATAAGACTAGAAACCCAAATTTTAATATGAGGAAATTCTATCACGCTGTTCTACAATCTGCTTTTTCCCAGCTTATCAATGTATCATGAATAGCTTACAAAACTAGTGTACTTCTTTTTGATACGTAATATTCCAAAGTATGGATGCAGAACATGTGTTAATCTCATAAAACACAAATATTCCCATCTTACTTATTTTTGATTAATAGCATTATTCCATATGAAAGTTCTGAGTATCAAAATGTTTTTCCCTCATGCTAAGCCAAAATCTCACCTCTGGCACTTCTTCCTGGTTCTAGATCTACTCTGAGATAATAAAGGTTTATTTAGAATAATTTTCATTTATTCAGCCACTGTCATTTAAAAGTCATGCAATTGTTTTTTAAACTGTAGTAAAAGACACAGTTTATCATCGTAACCATTTTTAACTGTACAGTTCAGTGGCATTAAGTCCATCCATACTGTGTGTGCAAGTATCACCACCATCCATGTCCAGAAGGCAATCATTTCTTGGATTGCAACATGAGACATTGTTAATTATTTTTATTAAATCCCAAGTGCTCTGAAAACTCAAAGCAGGGCGATCACCTTCAACCAGGGCATAAAAAGGCAGGTAATGTTTTTGAAATCGAGGCAAGTTTCCTGGAGAAACAGTACTCTCTGATGCTGTGACACTGGGACAACCAGATAAGAGTAGACATTGACAATGGACAGGTAAGTCACATGGTGGGAGTAAACTAACAGAGCTGCCAGCTGTACTGAAGTATACATAAACAGAATAATACTAGGATTCATTTATCTAAACACTTACCATTTGCCACACTTGCATGATATTGTCTTCTGATACAGAACAAATCACCCAAGGTTCGTTGGGATTCCAGGAGAAATCAGATATCTTGGCAGTGTGACCACCATGAATAAACTGAAAGAGGGAGGAAAACAGAGATGAAAAGCAGACAGAGGACAATAAATCATGAACTATTTCAGTTGTGCTCAATATCTGTAACATACCAACAACTCTGGTGGCCCATCTTCTGCATCTTCTGGGGATTGTTCCTCTCCAATTTTACTAGCACAAAAAAGTTTTTAAGTTAAATTTACCTTGAGTATTCTGGAAAGTGTAAGAAAAGAACTTCACAAAAACTAATTTAACAAGACATACCTTAAATCCCAGACATTCAGTCTACGATCAGTACCACTGGAAGCCAAAATAGTCTCATTGTGAGGCGACCACTGAACCTATATGTAAGAAAAAAAATCCATCAATTAGAAAACTGAGGAGAGGGGAATTTCCTGGTGGTCCACTGCTTAAAAATCCACCCTACAATGTAGGGGAAAAATGTTTGATCCCTGATCAAGGAACTAAGATCCCAAATACCGCAGGACAACAAAAACCCACAAGCCACACCTAGAGAAGCCTGTGCAATGCAACAAAAGATCCCTGCAGTGACGACCTGACGCAGCCAAAACAAACAGATAAATGCCAAATGTCATCCAACACTGACCTAAAAACTAAAGTACAGCTCATCCACACAATCTACCCAAGTACTTTCAGTATTACACACAGTGCCTTTGCATTCAGTTTTGAACATAATGTAACAAATATTTCTTGAACTGAGTCAGAGGGCTCTGCATATTAAGAAAGGAGCTTAATTAAATTGATTAGGCAGAAAACTTGGGAGTCAGTACTTTAGGACTGAACTGGGAAATTATGATAGATATGGCAAGTTACCAAGAAATGGAAATAAGAGAAGAGACACACGTCAGGCATAAAGTTGATTAAAAACACTAGAAGCATTAGTTTCTCCTACCTGGAATATTTCATCCTTATGTGATTCAAAGGAATGCAACTTAAGTTTCAGATTTCTCAGATCCCACAGGGCAACAGTCTATGTACAAAAAGGAAAGCCAGAGTAATCAATAAAATTTTTTTAATGAGAAAAAGAAAATTCACAACTAAAAGATCTCCGTGCATTCAAAAGAAGTCAGAGAAATCCACCCTTTGTCTTTTTGTAAAGATAAATCACACTAACCTTGTCAGCTGATCCTGTGGCAAGAATGAACTCACTATAAGGATTGAAAGAAAGGCAGTTCACTTCAGCAGTGTGAGCATCAACTGAGTGGCTTGGTTTGGAAGTATTGTTTGAACGAGTATCCCAGCTTCAGTGAAAGAAAAAAAACAGGGGGGAAAAAGAAGCTTAAAATGGATAATCAAATATTATACAACTTAGATAATATATTGAGAAAAAGATGGATTCAACTCACATCATGAGTTTCTGATCATCAGCAACCGACCCAAAGAGGGACTCATGGAGCAGATGCCAGGAGACATCCTCCACTACTGCCGTGTGCCCTGTGAAGATGGTCTTCGCATCCACAACTTTCCCTTCCTTTGGAACAGCACTTATGTCCCACAGGCAGATGGTCTTAAATGAGAAAAATGAGCTATTATATAAAAGAAAGAGTCTCACTTCCTCATATACCCCAGAGGAAAACGCTGATACAACTAGCCCAGATGTGCTTCACACTGGGAAGGATACGCACGTGGTCATCTGAAGCACTCAGTAAGTGCCCACTGAGATTTGGGTTCCAAGAAAGCCCATAGCCTTCCTTCTGATGTCCACGGAGACGCAAGTCTGGGTTGCACTCTCCAGAAGGGTCTACAAAGTAACAGACACATCAAGACTATCCAGTCCACTGCCTCGCTGGACCTACTTAGCATAATGGAATTTTTATCAAGAGGTCTAAAGCTCTTATTTTTTATGAGAAATACAGACTATGACCAAATAGATAACATTTAAAAGCGGCACATTCTGTTCTATGTAAAAAAGCAATTTCTTTTTCCAGATGTAGGCAAGAAGGTTGAAGGAGTAGTACCCACACATATCAACATAATTCACAAGATGTTAAGATACACAATGAATAAGTTAGCAATTAAAACTGAGAGAAGCAATGTATTCCTGTAGTGATACATCATTTGTATTTGAATAGAAGAGAGAAGATACCTGGTTTAGAAGGATGTTTTGTATAGTCAAAAACAAGAACATCACTGGATGGAGTCTTGGTTGCAATGATGCAAGGGTTCTGGGGCATATAGCGTGCCCTGTTTACCTCTCCTTCATGGTTGATCTTGATTTCTATTTCAATTTTTCCACTAACCGAGCCAAAACCTCCAAATTCTGTAAATAAGATGTTAATTGCAAATGAGGACAAAGCAAGAAGTACTCTATGTTACTCAAAGTTTGACACAGGCAAGGCTTTTAATAAATGAACTGGTATAATACTAGAAGCAGTATCAATATTTATTAGCAATATAAACTGCACACTCCTTATTTCAATTATTTCTTACCATAACTGTACAGAGTAGGGAAGAATTATCTCCGAATATTTCACATGAGAAAAAGAGGAGCTGAGAGGACCTGTATTAATTTGCTCATGGTGACGTGACTACAGCAGAACCTAAAACGAATGCCCATTTTTCTGATCCCTTTCGGCTATGATACTCTTTCAGCTATGCCTAAAATGATTTTGGTAATTATATACCTAATAAATCTCAAATACATACACAGTGTGCTAGGTACTAAAGAGTCCCTCCTCTTGAGGGACTCTCTCTAGTCCCTTTCAATCTCTAGTTTGGGGTAACCTTCCTGAAATACTGACACCTTTCTTCGTATTAGTGAGGAAAAACAGAGCCACAACAGCTGGTTCAATTTTCCTGACCCCCCACTTACACTTGCCAACCAGAGTCCTTGGCTGAAATAAACCAGGTAGGCAAGGACTAGACAAAAACATATTTTATTCACATTTGACTACTGTATGCACTTACAGAGTTCTCCCAAGTACCATTATAAAATGTTTAAGAATATCATTTGTCATTATATAAATCTTGGCAAGGGTTTCCCTGGTGGCTCAATGGTAAAGAATCCACCTGCCAATGCAGGAGACACAGGTTTGATAAGTTGGGTAATATGATTAGCAGATAACATTCAACCTCAAAATAATTTTATACACTGCAAAGCAGTGGTTCAAACAAGCTAACAGCCTAAAAACAGTTCAAAACAGATTCTCAAAGAGGGGGCAAAGAAAAACATTGAACAAATCTCCCTCCAGAATTCTAGACCACAAATTTCTATAATGCAAAAAGAATGCATGATTAGGATATGTGATCTCAAAGAACTTTTATTCCAAACACAAGGAGATAAGCACACAATTTATCAGCTATATACTACTACTAGGGCTTTCCCGGTGCCTCAGTGGTAAAGAATCTGCCTGCCAATGCAGGAGACATAGGTTCGATCCCTGCATAGGGAAGATCCCCCAAAGAAGAAAATGGAAACCCACTCCAGTATTCTTGCCAGGGAAATCCCATGGATGGAGGATACTGGTGGGCTACAGTGCATGGGCTTGCAAAAGAGTCAAGATAAGACTTAGCAACTAAACAACAACATACTACTAATCAGAGGCACCCTCTCCCCCGCTACCTGCGGTTAAAGTACAATAGAACTTGGATTCAATCCCTGGTCCAGGAAGATTCCACACGCCACAGAGCAACAACTACTGAAGCCTGCACGCTCTAGGGCCTGCACGCTACAACTAATGAGCCCCTGTGGTGCAACTAAAGCCCATGCGCCTAGAGCCCGTGCTCTCAAACGAGAAAGCAGCCCCACTCTCTGCAACTGACAAAGCCCGCATGCAGCAATAAAGAACAAGTGCAGCCAGAAATAAACAAACGAGTAACTATATCAGTGTGTATGTGTTAAAAAAAAAAATCAGCTTAGAGGATTCACAACTGAGATTTATGAAGATGAGGATTCATCTATTTAACAAATAATCAGGGACTGCTCAAATTTAACGTGAGAGCAAAAACACCAAATCTAATGTAGGGAACAAAGACTGAGGTATCAATGTACAATACAGTGAATGACTATCAAGGTCTAACTACACTCCTATTTTGTTTGCTTCCCTCGTAAAATACTATTTAAAAAGACTGAAATATAATAATATGCTTAAACTGTGTAGCCTGATGAATTTTTACACATGCGTACATCAGGGGAGTTACTACCTGATAAAACATGGAACATCTCTAGCACTCTCATCCTCCCCGAAGGCACTTCTGTATCCCTCCCAACTAATACTGCTGGACAAACTAGATAACCAGCATTCTAATTTCTACCACTTTGCCATTTTTTTAGTCCATAAACATTTTGAAACTAAGAATAAGTTGCAACATCTTGAGTCAAATATTCCAATTACTTCATCATGACTTAATACTAGTTTATTACATATAACTGAAGTAGAAGACTAAAGGTAACTCAAAAACAAACACTCCCCCTCAAAACCAATTCCCCAATAAGTTGCTAAAAATAAACTCGATATTTCAAGATCTTGGTAACAGAATCTGAAGTAAAATTTCAAACCTATTTTCAGGGCTTCAAATATGACCATAGCTGGGCTGAATGTAATACAAATACATAAATTCTTTTTAAATGTCAAAACAAGCCTAAGCCAATTTTTTGTTCTTTCATCTTGAAAGTTCAATGATCTTTTGAAGCTGTCACCAAGTACCTCAGATCAAATGCGGCTAAGCAGATGGTAATCAATTTTAATAGCTCGATCTCAGACTTTAGGACACTTCATCTAAGAGCAAGGAGGGACTAGGAATCTATCTGTGTAACAACCACTTAAGAAGCTTTAAGAGACATTGGTATGTATCTACTTCCACCATTGTTGAGACCATATGGAGAGAGCACCTGCTTTCCTTTAAGCACCAAGCTTGTCCAGCCATCTGAGTGATTTGAAGGAAGGAGGAGATGGAAAAGGAAGAGAAAAGGAAGGTATGTAACCTTAGGGAAGTTACCCAGTTTTCTTGTGAGGATTAAATAGGGAGATGTATTGCAGTCATACAATCATGTCATATACATTACTTTTATTTTCATAGTTTCTATAGTGTTAAGTATTAGGGGGATAAAGGTATCATCAGAAAAGCAAGTCAGCAAAAGCAAATTGGTTTGATGCCACTCAAAAAACAAAATAGATAATCAACAAGGATTTAGAACTTCCAGATGTACAAGCTAGGTTTAGAAAAGGTAGAGGAACCAGAGATCAAATTGGCAACATTTGCTGGATCATAGAGAAAGCAAGAGAATTTCAGGAAACCATTTAATTCTCTGCTTCACTGACTACACTAAAGCCTTTGACTGTGTGGCACAACAAACTGTGGAAAATTCTTAAAGAAATGGGAATACCAGACCACCTTATCTGTCTGAGAAACCTGTATGCAGGTCAAGAAGCAACAGTTAGAACCAGATATGGGAGAAGGAAATGGCAACCCACTCTAGTGTTCTTGCCTGGAGAATCCCAGGGACGGGGGATCCTGGTGGGCTGCTGTCTATGGGGTCGCACAGAGTCAGACATGACTGAAGCAACTTAGCAGCGGCAAAGTCCATACAAAGCATAGAAATACATTTTAATTATCATAAATTTAAATCACACTTGGGAAATCACTTGGGCTTTTGAAGATCAGTGAGGATCAGAATGCATAACTCCTTTATTTTTTTTCAATTCAGTGTCTAGAATTTTCTGGTAAATTCTCACATTTTATTTTCCTTGGGAGACACAGGCCTCGTGGCTGTATTTCTAGCTTTTTTCCCTTAAACCAATGGGCATCAAATCTGTCTCCAGTGCTGGTAAATAAAAGAAAAGCTTTTAAAGTAGGATGTATGCGGTAAAAAAAAAAGAACCAGATATGGAACAGTGGACTGACTCCAAATTGAGGAAGAAGTACGTCAAGGCTGTATATGGTCACCTTTCTTATTCAACTCATATGCAGAGTTCATTATGTGAAATGCCTAGCTAGATGAATCACAAGCTGGAATCAAGATTTCGGGAGAAATATCATCAACTTCAGATATGAAGATGCTGGGAAAGACTGAAGGCAAACGGAGAAGGGGGCTGCAGAGGATGAGATGGGTAGAGAGCATCACTGACTCAATGGACATGAGTTTGAGCAAACTCCGGGAGATAGTGAAGGACAGGGAAGCCTGGTTCGCTGCAGTCCACAGGCATGCAAAGAGTGGAGCAGACTTATCGATTAAACAACAACATAAGGAATTATACCCAATGTTGTGGTAGCCTTAATGAAATATGGGAAAAACAAAAACAAAACACCCAATGAATCATCATGTTGAACATCTGAAACACAACACTGTAAATCAACTATTTAAAATTTTAATGGTCAAAAGAGAGAAGTACCAGAAAACAGATAACTATTTTAAAACCTTGGAGTGATTTGAAAGGCCTTTCAAAGAATGACAAAATCTGAAGGATACCAAAGGAAAGGTGGGTAATTAAAAATTCACAGCTTCTAAAGTAAATAGGGAACTCAGTGGTAAAGAACACAACTAAATAGCTGTGGCTCAGTGGTCAAGAATCCACCTGCCAATGCAGGAGACATGGGTTCCAGCCTTGATCTGAGAAGATCCCACATGCTGCGAAGCAACTAGGCCCATGTGCCACAACTATTGAGCCTGTGCTCTGCAACAAGAGAACCCACTGCGATGAGAGAAGCCACTGCACCACAAGGAAGCCCTCCTTGCTGTAACTAGAGAAAAGCCTGCCCAGCAGCAAGGATCCAGCACAGTCATAAATAAATTTAAATAAATAGGATTCAAGATTATAAAATAAACAGGGGAAAAATTATCTATAACCTATTAGGGATAACTTACATTACATATATAGTTAACTCAAAAGAAAAAATGAGAAAAACACATAAATAGGCAGTTCAAGAGACTGACAAAAGATAAATATTTTAAAGTAAGTCCAACATCACAAATAACTTAAAAAGCAAGTTAGGGAATTCCTGGAGGTCCAGTGGTCAAGACTCTGTACTTTTGCTGTCACGGGTGCTGATGCGATTCCTGGTGGGGGAACTAAGATTCTGTAAGCCCCGTGGAGCAGCCGTTAAAAACCAAATGACATGAAAACCAAAACCAAGAAAGAAAACACCCCTCCAACAACAACAAAGTAAAATGAGAGCGCAGCATTCAATGCTGGTAAAAGCATGCAGAAACAGACATCAATGTATCTGCTACTGGTGAAATTGAGAGTCTTATTTGGAGGGCAACTTAGCAGTACCAATATACTTGGAAATGTTCTTGCAAATTAATCAACATTCAATTTAGGTAATTGTTCTACAGCAAAACTATGCAAGATATATGCACAAAGACTATTTTTGAAGTCAAAAGATTGGAAACCACTTAAATGTTAATTGAGTAACCACAGCAGAGTATACAGGCATCAAAAGGAGGCACATGCCCATATGCTCAACAAAAAAGATGTCTGGGATACATGAGGCTGCGAAGTATTTTTTATCTTATATTCCCAGTACAAAGAAAAACTACCTATCCTTAGTACTTAATGTATCTGTTGAGTGAGTGATCCAATAATTGGGATAAATCATTTAGAAAACTATCAATTTAACAGTGATCCATAAACGACAGATTTATGTGGCGAGGGGTTCACATAGTTGCTTCAAATTTTTTTTTTTGTCTGCACTACATGGGCTTGTGAGATCTTATTTCCCAGACCAGGGAGCAAACAGCACCCGCCCCCCACCCCCCACCCCCCACCCCCCACTGAAAGCAGGAAGTCCTAACCACTGGACCACCAGGGAAAGCCCTGCTTCAATTTTTAAAGATGATTTATTATATTACCAATCAGAATATTTGCTTTATACCGAAATAACTAAAAATTCTATTTAAAGACAGTTTGTCTTAGTAAAAAGAAAACAGGCTCAGGGAGGCTAAAAGATTTATCCTCAAACTACACAGCTAGTGAGCAGCACAACAGGGTCCCAAGCCCTAGTCTTCTGATTCTTTTTTTCTTTCTAACAACAAAAAAATTTGCTATTTTTGGCTGTGCGGCATGTGGGATCTTAGTTCCCCAACCAGGGACTGAACCTATGCCCCTTGCAGTTTAAGCATAGACCCCTTCATCACTACTAATGCCTACCCAGAGAATATCTCTGCAGTAACCATACCCTACAGCTCACACACACAGGTCAGTGAAGCAAAATCATGTTTGCTGGCCCTTATCCTAAGAACTTATTTTGCATTCTGCTAAGCTAAATATGGAATGATCAAAAGAATAACTGCACATTACAATCTTGGCAAATAACTGGAAACCAAAATAACTTAAATAATGGAATGGATTCGATTAATCTGCAGAAATCTAAGATAAGGTAACATTACACATTCATTTTTGGGGGCCACAAATCTCAATACTGAAAGTCTATCTTCTACCTTTGGTAATAATTTGAGTTCAAGGACAATAATAAAGGAAACCCACTCAATTCTATCTCTTCTGAAAGGGAAAAAAATAATTCATGAATAGTTAAGCCCTAACGTTATCACCTAAAAATAGGATATAATTAAACACTCATTTAATTTTTATATACTATACAGCAAATACCATAGTTAAGTCCTTTCTACCATTTAAACCTGGAAAGGGTAATTTATTTATTTATTTATTTATTTTTAATGGCTGCGTCAGGCAAGGCCCGGGCTGCAGCGGCGTAGGACGGAGAACGTGAAACGCGGCACCGAGCGCTCTCACCGCAAGCGCAGACAACACCGGCACTGGAAAGGGTAATTTAAAGCCAGTGCTTTTCAATCTTTTTTTTCCCCCATTATTGCCCCATAAGATATTTTGACACCTTAATGAAATTCTAATACCACAGATAATCTGTGTATTGTTTATGCATGCTATGTATATCTGTGCTTGAAACAGTTCAAAGAATAAGACTGTTTTCACACATGCCCCACTCTGAGAATCAATTTTCAATTCCCCAGGGGCAGTATCTTCCATGTTGAGAATGCAAGCATGCATGGCAATAATCTATGGTGGATTTTAACTTCTTGAAATTTGCCTACCACCAAATTTAGTTGAAGGAAGTTTATAGAAAAATTACAGAACCAAGTACATGTTACATGTCTTCTGACATCTAATATCTATACTGAAAATCAGGCTTTTCAAAGCTTAATATCTTGTTCTTGAGAGGCTACTTTATCAAACTGTACACACTTTTTAATGATAATTCAGAGATACAAAAATATAACCAAAATAAGTATCATTCCTCCCTTCACCTTTAATTAAGACTCCTACCTCCTTTTTCACTGTCGTAGTGTGAAGCATCAAACTGAGCGTCATCGTTAGGGAGCTGCACGCTGGCTATCACAAGGTGGTTTTGCTCATCTGATGTGTGTGTCCCCAGGACAAGTCGATGAATACTGAAATCTTTCCCTTCTGGTCTGTAATAGCAACATATGGTCAATAGTCAATTTAGTAAACTAAGAGAGACCACAAAGTCAGTGACATACATGTATATACAAGGCATTATTACAAACAGGTTTTGAGAGAAAGAAGTCATTAAGAGCCGTATTTCCTTACTTTTAACATATCTTCCACAGAGCTGAGGGCAGGTACCACATACCACTTAATTTCGTAATTATTTCTTAACTTGGCCAAATATTTACAATTACTTTTGAGGAAAAAGTCTGACAGAATAAAATAAAAATTAATTATTCATCCTTTACAAGTAGCTGGAGAGAAAAAAACCAATTGTTGGGTATATGAACACTTCTGGTTACTTCATTAAAATGGAAAGGGACTGACATCAGGTAAGCTAATGTCTCAAAATGAGATAAAACCCAGAAGAGGGGGACAAGAGCTTTGAAAGACAGTATTCCAAGGGAGGTAAGCAAAGATGAAGGTTACAACACTATGAAGTAATATTCTAATTTAAAGATGGTTTGCGAAAACGGACTTCCTTGGTGGCTCAGACAGTTAAGAATCTGCCTGCAATGCAGGAGACCTGGGTTCAATCACTGAGTCAGGAAGATCAACTGGAGAAGGGAATGGCTACCCACTCCAGTATTCTTGCCTGGAGAATTCCATGGACAGAGGAGTCTGGCAGGCCACAGCCCATGGGGTGGCCTAAGATTAACTAAGTAACAGAACTAGGACTGAATCTAAATGACTTTGAATGTGGGAAAACAGTGGGAGAGAAGGTCAAAAGGCAGATTGAAATCAGACCCTAGGGTACTGAATGTTTGCTTAACATATGAACTCTCTACTAAAAGGAACAAAGAACCATGGAAAATTTATAAGGGATGTACCATAATTTGAGTTATGTCAGAAGGATTAATTCAGTGTAAAGCATAAAGCAGAGATTCTTCAAGTGTGGTATGGGGAACAAAAGCATCAACATTATCTGTGAACTCCCACATGCAAATTCTCAAATCCACTATAGACATACTCAATGAGAAACTTAGGGGGGGTGATTTGTAGTGCTTAACAGTCTGTTCTGGGAATTCCCTGGTGGTCCAGTGGCTAAGACTCTGTGCTCCTGATGCAGGGGGGCTGGGTTCCATCCCTGGTCAGGGAACTAGTTCCCACGTACCACAACTAAGACTCTATGCAGCCAAATAAATAAATATTTAAAAAAAAAGAAAAAAACCAGTCTGTTCTACAGGGAATTTCCTGGCAGTCCAGTGGTTAGGACTCAATGCTTTCTTAATTCCTCGTTGGTGATCTAAGATTCTGCAGCTTCAGGGCATGGCCAGTGTAAAAAGAAAAAAAAAGTTTTCCGATTCCTTCAGCTGATTATGATGCCTGTTAAAAGTTTGAGAACCCCAGTCTAGATGGGAAAGATGCTACACAAGAATTCATCAGGGCTTATAAACAGACTGCCAAGTCAAGAAAGGGCTGAGGGGAGGGGAGGGGGGGAACAGATCTAAGAAATGTCAAACCAAAGTCAACTATGATAAGGAGAAATAGAAACAATAGAAGAAAGCTGGGTTGGTATCGCCATAGAAAAAATACACTTAGTTTGGACCACATCATGTAGGGAAAGCTAATAAGATACTCTAGAGAAGACACCAATAATAACAGGCAGCTGGAAATTCAGGTAGAGCTCAGAAGCTGGGTGTTAAGATAACCAGCAGAAATTCCTCTGCACACTTTCAGATATCCTATGTGCAAAAAGAAGAGGAAATATAAGAGGGCTGCCAACATAAAGTTGGGGATACTTGTATTTACAAAGTTAAACAACTAAAGGAAGTGTGGGAGTGAAGAAGAGTATTATAAAACTACAACCGTATCATTCTAAGAAACAGAATATAAATAAACACCAAAACACACAGACACACATTAAACAGACATTAGGGAGAGTTGTTGTAAGTAATCCCATCCTAAAAAAATAAATAACACTGTTATACAAGTACAATACCAAAATAAAGGAAGGGTATTTGGACCAAAGTCTAATCCTGCAGAAAGGCTTATTCATCTACATCTGTAAAGAAGAAAGCTACTAAGAACACAGATTTCAGCCTTGGGTTATTCAGTCTTAAGTCAAAGTGAAGTCGCTCAGTCGTGTCCAACTTTTTGCAACCCCATGGACTGTAGCCTACCAGGCTCCTCCCTCCATGAGATTCTCCATGGCAAGAGTACTGGAGAGGGTTGCCATTTCTTTCTCCAGGGGATCTTCCCAGACCCAGGGATCGAACCCGGGTCTCCTGCATTCCAAGCAGACGCTTTAACCTCTGAGCCATAGCAAGTGCTTGTGTTTTCCAAACCTAGTTAATCACATTACATGGAAAGCTTTTCCAGAATGATTTAGTAAGGACGGGGTGGCCAATATTTGGGATCCTTTGGTCCAATACAATTTACCACCTGACTATAGTAAATCTAGAATTACTGCTCAAACTATTTTTAAGTATCCTGCCACAAGTTCCTAAGTGGTCTGAACTACTGACAACTAACAGAAACAACTCCTCTTACCCTGAATTCAAATAATTCTGATAATCAACTGAATATGGGAACTCCTAATTAACATACTTAGGACAAGGAGGGAGGTTTAAAAGGGAGGGGACATAAGTATACTTATTGCTACTTCATCTAATGTATGGCAGAAACTAATATAATACTGTAAAGCAATTATCCTCCAATTAAAAATAAATTAATTAAAAAAAAAAATCCTTAGGACAGATCCCCCCCTTTTAAATGCCAACCGGAGGATAGTAGGCTCATATTGTTATTAATAATATTTGCATAAATTGTCAGTTAGTTTTTGAGCAAAAACATAGTCAAATAACCACAATTCACAAATATCCTGACTTCTAAAAGTCCTGAATTTTGAAGAAACGTACTTACTCAGTACACATGTAATTTTTAAAGATTGTTCTGAGTGGCAGGTTATCATGTCACAATCATCTCTGCATTAACCAGATAGTATAAACGACTGTGAGATTCAAAATTTTTTTTGTTGAAAGAACTGCATTTACCATAATCACTTTTTGAAAGCTGACAAATTTTACATTATTGTTTGGTCAACTACAGTTATAATACGCCTATTCAATTCAGTTATCAGAAAAAGAAGACATCAACATGTTTTCTCTTATCAAGTAAACTGCAAAGTAGTTTCACATTTTGTCTTTTTTGGCCTAGAAAAAAAATGTCCCCAATAGGTTCTGATCACGTGTCCGCTCCGGGTGACTGGAGAGAGGAAAACAGGGATAATCAATGTGAGAAATCTACACTGAGAACACAACAAAATAACATTCAACGGATTCTTATCACCTGGTTACATCTGGAAGCCACTGTGCAGTTAGGCTAGGCCACTCCAGAGCATGGGTCATCACCAAATCGTAAAGAAAAGGGGTGTTCTTTTTCCATATTTTGTATTCTTCGTTGATCACACGTTCCTCTACTGCGTCATCAAAGGCTGCTAAAAAATAAAAACCAAATTAAGTTAGCGACCACAAATGGAAACCGAGTAAACACTTCCAAAGCCACCGGCACTCCTAAATCCCGATTCTGAAATGGAGATCTGTCTAAAGCTCCCCGAGGCACAGCCACCAACGCCGCTCTCCGGCCTCGCGGGGCTTTAACTGCTGGGCTCATCGCTGCCAAATGCCGTTAACCGCTCGGGCGACGGCGTCGGGAGGAGCACAGAACCGGCCTGGAGGCCGGAGCACCGGCCCTTGCGGGTAGTAAGCACTGCAGGGAGAACCCGGAGAGAGGCGAGCAGACCGACAGGGCGTGCGGAAAAGGACCAAACACCCGCCGGGGACCCAAATGCCTGCCTCAAGCCGCTGCGCCGGGGCCTCAGCTCTGGAGGAGCTGGAGCGCCGTTAACCCGCCCCGCGGAGCGATTCTCCTCACGCCTGCGATGGCGGGGACGACACTCAGCTGAGTCTGGCCTGTCCTCACTGTTAGGCCGTTTCGAGGCCGCTACGCAACCCCGGCACCCCCCACTCTCCTGGGGCCGCCCCGGAACCCTCACCTTCCTTGTCGGCCATGGCGGGTAGGCAAGCCGGCGGGGATCCCGGGGTTGAGCGTTGCGGGAGGGGCGGGGAGCCTGCGGGCGCTCGCTCTGCGCGCGCGGCCTCTATTGTTTCCTGCTGCCCCTGCGTGAGGGGTGACTCGCGCACCTTCGCGCCAACACCGGCCAATCGGAGTGCGCCGAGCGGCGAAGTGGGCGGGGAAGTCGCATTCGTAACCTATCCAGACGCGTAGAGTCTCTTGCCGCGGGGCCGAGGCGCGCGCTCCGCCCCTGCCCCCACACGGACCCCAGCTGACTTCCTTCGCTTGCGCGCGCGCGGGTTGGTGAGAGTGAGCCGCCCGAGGTCACGTGAGCGGTTTAGGCCGCAAGCTCCGGGGGGGCAGCCATTTTCTTGAAGAGCGTTCAGCTAGCTACCCCTTGAAAGTAGGGCTTTGAATGAGAAATCTAGGATGTTTTCGGGTCTAGTTGGCCACGCTAGGGGTAAACTGGCAAGAAAGGCCTTTATTACACCTCGAGGTATCTTAATTCAAGTGTTGTCCTATTCCTAGATCCTCCAATATATTTGTTCCCTTACTTCTTAGGACTATTGATGAAGCACGTCCAGAAAATGGGTCCTTGGACTTTTAAAGAACTCCAAACGGCGAGACCTAGAACGGAAGTCGTAAGGGATTAAGGTTTAGGGGATTAAGTCCTCGAGGACGGCGTCCTAGCCCTTTAAGGGTGTCAGTCTAGGGGCGGAGTCTTGGGCGGATGTTGTAAGTCCGGGCTGAAGTCCGGCTGATGAAGGGCGGAAGTTGAGCTTGGGTCCAAACCCGCAATCATGGCGCAGGAAGGGGAAGATGTAAGAGATTACAATTTGACTGAGGAGCAGAAGGCGATCAAGGCCAAGTATCCTCCAGTCAGTCGGAAGTACGAGTGTGAGTAGGTGGCTCACTTCTCTCCTTGCGGGAGGGCTCTGGCTCCCTCTTCCACTTTGCGCCTTAGGGTGGTTCAGGCATTACCCCGTTTCGCCCTGTGTGAATGCTCTTCTGAACTAATCCCGGGAAAGCTGAAACGCTGAAGAATAAAAACGCCTGGTCTGAGAGTCGGGAAACCTGGGCTCCCACATATATAATATCTTGAACTCTCCTTGTATATGCCTAGTCACATTTATCTTATGGGAATTTTTGTTGTTTAGTTGCTAGGTCCTGTCAAATTCTGCTACCTCAAGGACTGCTGCTGTCCAGAGCTCCCTTCCCCCCTCCCCCCATCTCCTGGAATTTGTTCAAATTTATGTCCATTCAGTCGGTGATGCTATGGAACAATCTAATCCTTTGCCCCCACCCCCCGATTTCCTTTTGCCTTCAATTTTCCCATCATCAGTGAAAGTCGCTAAGTCGTGTCGGACTGTTTGTAACCCCATGGATTATACAGTCCATGAAGTTCTCCTGGCCTGAATACTGGAGTGGGTAGCCTTTCACTTCTCCAGGAAATCTTCAGAACCCAAGGATGGAACCCAGGTCTCCCTCAATGCAGCTTTACCAGCTGAACCAGCAGGAAGCATCAGGGTGGTTTCCAGTGAGTTGGCTGTTTGCACCAAGTGGCCAAAGGATTGGAACTTCAGCTTCAACTATAGTCCTTCCAATGAATATTCAGGGTTAATGTCGTTTAGAATTGACTGGTTTGATCTCCTTGCAGGCCAAGGGACTCCCAAGACCTTCTCCAGCACCACAATTCAAAAGCATCAATTCTCCTGCGCTCAGCCTTTATGGTCCAGCGCTCACATCCGTCCGTGTGTGTCCATAGTCGCTCAGTCTTGTCGACCCTTTAAAACCCCATGGACTGTAGTACACCACGTTCCTCTGTCCATGGGGATTCTCCAGGCAAGAGTTCTGGAGTGGGTTGCCATGCCCTCCTCCAGGGGATCTTCCCATCCCAGATCGAACCCAGGTCTCCCACATTGCAGGCAGGTTCTGAGCCACCAGGGAAGCCCCACATCCATAAAAGACTGCTGGAAAAACTATAGCTTTGTCTACACAGACCTTTGAGGGAGTTTTACTGGTGTGTTCATTGTGAAGATAGCTGTGTTTTCAAGTGTTTCATGTAACCACCCCCATCCCCACCTATCTTCAACAATCCTGTAGTTAGAATGTGGCTAGGGTGGAGGACTCAGAAAGTTATAAGTAGAGGACTACTAATGTCTTACTTGTATCCTGTGTTAGTAAAAGGACCTGGTTTTGCCATTTGTAGCTTAGTGACTTTAGGCAAATCACATAACCTCTTTTTGCATTCTGTTCCTTCCTGTGAGGGCAAAATGAGATAATAATAAATGTAAAAATATAGTGCAGACTCTAAAGTTAGTCTATATAAATGTTAAATTGTTAGCCCTAAAGGTGGATGTGGTTTGGAGAGCACAAATTTGGCTCTTATTTCCCCTCTGAAGTTCTTTAATTTCACATTGTTCTCTGTATGCTGCTGTTTAGTTGCTAAGTCCTGTCTAACTCTTTGTGACCCCATGGACTAGAGCCCACCAGGCTTCTTTGTCCATGGGTTTCCCAAGGAAAAATACTGGAGTGGGTTGATATTTCCTTCTCCAGGGGATCTTCCCAGCCTGGGTCTGGCAAAACCGGCTCCTGCTTGGCAGGCAGATTCTCTTATCACTGAGCCACCTGGGAAGGTCCTCTGTGTAGAGTACAACTATTTATCATAGCATATTAGGCTCTGTACTTTCTAGATCCTGTGTGTCTCCGTAGCTCATTTTTCTGTTCAATCAATTCAGTTACTCACTCAGTTCCAACTCTGCGGCCTCATGGACTGCAGCACACCAGGTTTCCTTGTCCATCACCAACTCCCAGAACTTGCTCAAACTCGTCAATCGAGTTGGTAATGCCATCCAACCATCTCATCCTCTGTCCCCTTCTCCTCCTGCCTTCAATCTTTCCTAGCATCAGGGTCTTTTCAAATGACTCAATTCTTCACATCAGGTAGTCGAGTTTCAGCTTCAGCTCAGCCCTTCCAATGAACATTTAGGACTGATTTCCTTTAGGATGGACTGGTTGGATCTCCTTGCAGTCCAAGGGACTCTCAAGAGTCTTCTCCAACACCACAGTTCAAAAGCATCAATTCTTCAGCACTCAGCTTTCTTCACAGTCCAACTCTCACATCCATACATGACTACTAGAAAAACCATAGCCTTGACTAGACGGACCTTTGTTGGCAAAGTAACATCTCTGCTTTTTAATATGCTGTCTAGGTTGGTCATAGCTTTTCTTCCAAGGAGCAAGTGTCTTTTAATTTCATGGCTGCAGTCACCATCTGCAGTAATTTTGGAGCCCAAGAAAATAAAGTCTGTCGTTTCCATTGTTTCCCCATCTAGTTGCCATGAAGAGATGGGATAGGGTGCTGTGATCTTTGTTTTTTGAATGTTAAGTTTTAAGCCAACTTTTTCACTCTTTCACTTTCATCAAGAGGCTCTTTAGTTCCTCTTCTCTTTCTGCCATAGGGTGGTGTCTGTCTGAGGTTTTTGATATTTCTCCCAGCAATCTTGATTCCAGCTTGTGCTTCATCCAGACTGGCATTTCTCATGATGTACTCTGCATATAAGTTAAATAAGCAGGGTGACAGCGTATAGCCTTGAAGTACTCCTCCCCCAATTTTGAACCAGTCTGTTGTTCCATGTCTGATTCTAATCATTGTTTCTTGACCTGCATACAGATTTTTCAGGAGGCTGGTAAGGTGGTCTGGTATTCCCATCATTTTTCTCTTAGTTTTTTAAGAATTACCTATGATTCAGAATTCAGAAAGTATGACAGGTATGCGGTGAAAAGTCAGCTCTGATCCCAGGCCCCTTAGTCTTGCTTTCTAGATCAGCCAGTCATAACATTTTTATATGTGTACATGCAAAGATGTACTTTAATTTACTCAATTTCTAGTTGGTGGACATTTACATTTGTGCCATCTATGGGGTCGCACAGAGTCGGACACGACTGAAGCGACTTAGCAGCAGCAGCAGCAGCAGCTATTAGAAATAATGCAGCAGTGAATATAGCCGTACATCCATTGTTTGGCACATGTGCAAGTGTATCTGTAGAATAAATTTCCAAAAGTTACATTACTTTGGTAAAGGGTATCTGCATTTTATCAGTATTTTTAAAAATTGGAGTATAGTTGATGTACTGTGGATGCTTTGCTCAGTTGCTGAATCATGTCTGACTCTGTAACACCATGGGATGTAGCCCACTAGGCTCCTCTGTCCATGGGATTCTCCAGGCAAGAATACTGGAGTGGGTTACCATTTCCTCCTCCACGTGACCTTCCTGACCCAGGGATCAAACCCACATCTCTTGGGTCTCCTGCACTGGTAGATGGGTTCTTTACCAGTGTGCCAGGTGGAAAGCCCCTAGGTGATTCACAGTGTTGGTTACTTTCTGCTGCACAGTCAAGTGATTCAGTTATATATACAGTCTTTTTGATACCTGCATTTTAAACTTCAATAATTATTGCAAACTCACTGTCTGTTGAAGTTTCACCAATTTATACTCTCACTAGCATTGTATGAGTATGCCTCTTTCCTCACACCCTGTGATATCATTCACTATAGTTTACTTTTGTTTGTTTGAGAGTTTTGTATAAATGGAATCACATAGTACACATTCTTTTATATCTGGTGTCTTCACTGAGTATCACTGATAAATGTTAGACATTAAAGTGGTGAGTGGACTTTATTCAGTAATTATGGACAGCAGGGGAAAGAGCTGAGATCCCTTTGGATTTGTGCAGAGGAGATTGGACTTTTTAAAAGAAGAATGAGAGATGGGGGAGAGCAGGGGTTTCAGTAGAGACTAGAAATGAAAAATTACAAAAGCTTGGTCAGTGTAAATGTCATTGGAGTAGCAGTGTTTGCTAGCTGGCAGTTACCAAGTTAGAATTCTCTCCCACAGAGCCTGGGAGTTCTTCCTGATGATTACATTTCGGAGGAATGGGAAAGATACTTCTGAGTTGTAAGAGATAAATATTCACAGTCGTAAGCCCTTTTTAGTGAATGCTCTGAGAAAGGGAGGTCAAGGACCTATTGTCCGGGGTTGTCTCGAGACAAACGATAAATTCTCCTACAGTGTATAGCTTTCTCAGGCAGGCATTGTAACGGTGGGGCCACGATGATCCTAGGTACACAGGCTTAAGCTGCTAGAAGCCACACTAAAGCTGATCAGGTCTCTTAGTGCAGGGGTTTGGATGGAGATAAGTGTGTGAGAGTTCTGCAGTTTTCACTTGATGTTTTTGAGACTCTTGTTAATGCACATATCACTAGTTCATGCTGCTTTATTGCTGAGCAGTGTGGCATAGTAATCCTCAGTTTATTTATTCATTCTCTTCATGAACATTGGGTTTTTAATTTGGGGGAATAAAGTTGCTGTGAACATTCTGCTATGTCCTTTTGTGGCCACATGCTTTCATTTCTCTAGCATTAAAATGTGTTGCTTTCCTTTAACTTGTTTGTCATCTCTGCTGGTCATTGAGCCCATTAGTGTCTAAAATGTACTGAGGCCTCAGTAGTATTTTGAGTAAATCAGAGGTGAGCTTAAACCCTGAGTGTTACCAGAAGAAGATGTGTTATGATGTAAAGGGCACTAAACTGGGAGTCAGAAAATCTCAATTCTAGTCCCAACTCTAATCAGCAGTATGGTCCTGAACAAGTTATACAATCTCTCAGGATTTCAGGTTTCTTCTTTAATTGAAGGATTTCTGTTAAATGGTCTCTGAGGTTTCATTCTAGCTTGAATATTCTATGATCCTAAGTAGGAAGAATTGATGGAAGTCAGGGTTAAGAGTGAAGAATAGACTCTGAAATATTAAAATAACAGATTCAGTGAGACTATCAGGAAAAAGCTTGTAATACATATTGTGGAATTTACTTTTCAAAACTATTTTACTGACCAAGGATATCATGAGGATTCCTTCAAATGCAAGAAAGTAACAAATATAAAACTTGACTCTTGTTAAAAATAAAAGCCTGTTTTGTCTGGGATTTGGCTAGCTGTTCATGAAAAGGTGAGACTGGCAAATCTGGAATTTTATATCTTTGATGATGTAGTTTCTAGAATTTTGGTCATTTATGAACAGAGGAGCCTGGCAGGCTACAGTTTATGGGGTTGCAAAGAGTCAGACTAAAATCATGGCATCCGGTCCAATCATTTCATGGCAAATAGATGGGGAAACAATGGCTGACTTTATTTTTCTGGGCTCCAAAATCACTGCAGATGGTGATTGCAGCCATGAAATTAAAAGATACTTGCTCCTTGGAAGGAAAGTTATGATCAACCTAGACAGCATATTAAAAAGCAGAGACATTACTTTGCCAACAAAGGTCTGTCTAGTCAAGGCTATGGTTTTTCCAGTAGTCATATATGGATGTGAGAGTTGGACTGTGAAGAAAGCTGAGTGCTGAAGAATTGATGCTTTTGAACTGTGGTGTTAGAGAAGACTCTTGAGAGTCCCTTGGACTGCAAGGAGATCCAACCAGTCCATCCTAAAGGAGATCAGTCCTGGGTGTTCATTGGAAGGACTGATGCTGAAGCTGAAACTTGAATACTTTGGCTACCTGATGTGAAGAGTTGACTCATTTGAAAAGATCCTGATGCTGAGAAAGATTGAGGGCAGGAGGAGAAGGGGATGACAGAGGATGAGATGATTGGATGGTATCACCGACTCAATGGACACAGGTTCGAGTACACTCCAGGAGTTGGTGATAGACAGGGAGGCCTGGCATGCTGCGGTTCATGGGGTGGCAAAGAATTGGACACGACTGAGCGACTGAAATGAACTGAAAGAGTCAGACATGACTGAGCACTAACACACACACAAGTAGATATTAGGAAAGATATTGATTTGTTTTGTTGGGGAATGTAACTAATAACAGGAAATGGCATTTGTTTATTGAGAAACTATGAGGTATTAGTGAAGTAGGAAATGGCAACCCACTCCAGTATTCTTGCCTGGAAAATTCCATGGACATAGGAGCCTGGTGGGCTACAGTCCATGGAATTGCAGAGTCTAACATGACTGGGCACTTTTTAGATCACCTGGAAGACTGCAGGGCATGTGGGATCTTAGTTCCTCAACCAGAGATTGAACCTGTGTGTGGAGGCCTAATAACTACTGGACTGCCAGGGAATTCTCATCATTCATTTAAATATAAATCTTGGCTTTAAAAGAAATAACCCTTTATCATCAATATGCTAATGTTATATAACTATTCTATTATATTAGTTCATTTAATATTAATTGAATAATAACTAAAGGCTTAGAAATTTTTAAAAATAAACCTTAACAATGACAACTTTTGTGTAAATGATTGGTGGAAGGTGGATGGTCAACCTACATTTTCTTGTTCTTCAAGAATGATATTCTTAATAATAATCTAGAGTCATTTTCTTGTGATTTGCAAATCAAGTCTAGTTACTTATTATTGTTTTTTCCTCTCTCCCTCAGATTTGGATCATACAGCCGATGTCCAGTGAGTAGAGCTGGAGTTTATGCCTTTGAAATCGTGTGCCTAACACAGGAAGACTGATCTTTTAATCTTGCAGTCCCTAGTTTTAATTTTTCTCCTCTGTTTTGGTTTCTTTAGAACATGAAAATGGTGGTTCAAAAGCACCTGGTTTCAGTGTCATTAAATTGATTGAGGCCTTTGCTTTTGCATTTACAGTGTTGATTTTACTTTGCTGTCGAGTTTTCTGTCTTGCAGTGAATCATATTACACAAGGCACGAATGCATTTCTTTAGGTTACATGCTTGGGGAGACACTCTGGAGGAAGCTTTTGAACAATGTGCAATGGCTATGTTTGGTTACATGACAGATACTGGGACTGTGGAGCCCCTGCAAACAATAGAAGTAGAAACCCAAGGTAATCAATTTGTTCACAAGGAAGAAATTGTTATACAAGGATTCAGATGCTATATAATTTCAGTATACACTTAAGGAGGTACAAAAAGTTGATTGTGAGCTTATTCTTTCAAGGAGCCTAAGAAATTTATTGCACTGTAAAATTCCAACAAGTTTTCAGAGATGAGAATTATTAAACACCGTTCTTTATGGTTCTTTCTGACCCTGGGTAGGCGATGACTTACAATCTCTTCTGTTTCACTTTCTGGATGAGTGGCTTTATAAATTCAGTGCTGATGAATTCTTCATACCCCGGGTAAGCAAGTTTTTCTTTTTTACTGAACAAATGCATTTTGAGTCCATATTTTAGAGTAAAACTAGTGGTTTAAAACAGAACATTCTATTTAAAATAGAATATATGATGTAAAATGAAACAATTCAGATATGTAAGATGATGTCATGCAGAAATTATGGTGACCATAGGCTCTTCTTGGTTAACCTGAGTTTGCCTATGTATGTGCGTCTTGTATTTAGATCTCATACACTGGTCACTCACTGTATCTTGAGTCAGAAGAATGCACATACTCTCTTCTCTGTCGGCATGTTTTATGTCTCTCAAGTTTGAGCTTTTTAAATGTTCGTCCATAAGTTCCTCTTGTCCCATTTGATATTTAGCAGGTCTGCTGTGTTATTATTGTTATTTAGTTGTTCAGTGGTGTCTGACTTTTTTCTCGAAAAAGTAACCTGCCAGCTCTTCTGTCCATGGGATTTCCCAGGCAAGAATACTGGAGTGTGTTGCCATTTCCTTTTTCAGGGGATCTTCCTGACCCAGGGATCAAACCTGTCTCCTGCACTGCAGGCTAATCTTTACCCCTGAGCCATTGGTGCTTTTAGGGAATTCCCTGGCAGTCCACTAGTTAGGACTCTGTACTCTCACTGCTGATGGCCCTGAGATCCTGCAAGCTGTGCGGTACAGCCAGAAGAAGAATAAAATAGTGCTTTTGGTTTCCTTAACGTGGAAAGGGAAAAGCCTAATGGAGGTTACTTTTTGCCATCAGCCTCTAGAAGGGAACACCTCTCCAGCCTTATTGTTTCTAACACACCTGGCCTTCCTTGCTCCATAATTCCTCCATTCACTCCCTTACCAGCTCCACTACATATATTCTTCTAACTGGGTCATTTGTCCTACAGAGTTCAAGAGCCTATAATATTATATAAAAATAGGCGGAGCGTTTTATCACCTCTAAATACATAAAGCTGAAAAAAACCCCAGAATGATTGAAATCCTAGGTCATCCTCCACTACGTATCTTACAGAAAAATTCTCCTGACTTATACTTTAAATTGTACATTTTCAATAATACCTCCCTTGAATGGGTAAGAAAAAGCCTTATTTTCTTAAAATACATAGTTTGTTATTAACATTTTAATTTTCTTTGCTTCAAAGAAGTTATATGCTATTATCTTGGAAAAGTGATAACCTTGACATGTTTTAATAGATGGTCTATTATGAACGTCTATTAAAATTAAAAACACTTTTTCTTCTTTAGGAAGTCAAAGTACTTAATATCGACCAAAGAAATTTCAAAATACGGTCAATTGGGTAAGTTTTGAAAACCTTTTAAGTCACAGGTCATGTAAAATGTTAAGTTGCAGTCTTCAGTGTACTCAGTGAGCAGGAAGACAAACAGAAACATTAAATCAGGAGACCAGTTGCATCCCTATAGGGCTTTGCAGGTTAAGCTTGGTGAGCCACCTAGGAGCAAGGGTTCACCTCAGCTTTGGAGGACCAGAAACTTGTCAGAACACAGGTGATTTGGATTGGTAAACAATTCCCAATTTGTGATTTTTAACACACAAAAATATATCACTGATGGATGGCGCAGATATGTGCGTACAACCTAGCTTGGTGATGAGAAATGCTGATGTAGCCTTTCTTATAGATCCTCACACCTAGACTCCATTCAAACCAGTTCCTTCCATTAACAAGTTATACTTTTCCTTCCTGAGTTTGCAAACTCTTGATTAGGGCACTTTGATTGGATTTCGTGTTTTCCAAGTTTCTTCAGTCATCTAATGATATCTTTTAGGTTACTTTTATATAAAACTTAGCTTTTCCATTTTATGTTGAATTTTTTACATCTCTTTTGTAAAGTGAGATCTTTTATTATCTCCTACTCCCCCCCTTTTTTTTAATGAGTAAGAAAACAGAGTTGTCCAAGGGTAATTAGCTGATAAATAGTTGAACAGAGTTTTAAAACTGTGCTCTTTCTGGTACTGCTACTGCTTTTACTACTGTGAACTTCAGCTACTTTAGTGTTGAAGGGAGAGAGGATACTCATCTCAAGTTCTAGGAGCGTGAGTAGCCTTCTAGGGCCTACCAGGTACATACCATGGCCATTTTTTGAGAAGTCATAAAATACAAACTTAAGTTCAGATCGTATTATGAAATCTTGTATTTTGCCTTTATGGTGCTCAGACCTGCTTTTTACAATGGAAGATATTATTTAATCAGTTCTATAGCCCTGAGTACAGTGAAAATTTTGAACATGCTCCTCTATTATGAACCAGTATTCATTAAACAATGTTATTGAGAATCTACCTATGTACACTGTACTATGACATCAACCTTGTTGAAAGGGATATCGTACAAGTTCAGTAGCTATATCTGCTGACCATCAAACTGAAATTTATAGCTCCTTTCTCCCTCATCCCTTTGTGCTTTCTAGTATCTTATGTGTGTGTGCTCAGTTGTGCCCGATTCTTTGTGATCCCGTGGTCCGCAGCCTGCCAGGCTCCTCTATCCATGGAATTTTCCATGTAAAATTACTGGGATGGGTTGCCACTTTGTCCTCCAGGGATCTTCCTGACCCAGGGATCGAATCCACATCTCCTGCATCACCTGCATCGGCAGCCGGTTTCTTTAACACTGAGCCACCCGGGAAGTCTGTATCTTAACCACATTTATAAGGCTTATCTTAAAACGTATAAAGAGAGAATAAATGTTGAATCCTGGAAATCTTAATCACGTTTTACTCCTTCTTCTCAAGGTGGGGAGAAGAATTCTCATTGTCTAAGCACCCTCAGGTATGTTTTAAAATCCAGCCATTTAAAAATATTTTATTTGACCTTTACCATAAAAAAGTCAGTGTATGTTACAGTTAACTTACTAGTTCTCATAAGTCAGTATAAACTCCTAAATTTTTCCCAGACTAATATGACCTGTCTGGACATGTTATGTTAAAACCCTGCAATTTCTGATTTGGAAGATTAGGAGTCTGCCTCGGGCTATAGGGTCAGGTTTGTTACAGAGTGTTTTGGGGCTGAAGAGTCCCTTTCCCTTTTTGAGCTTTCATGTCTTTCCCTGTAATGAAGATGTTGGATTGGATGTTCTCTAAACATCCAATGTTTTGGATACTAGAAAGCCTGAGAAAAAGGAGTTCTCTTTTGTGCTTCTCCAGATTCAGTATTTGCCAGTGTATTTGGCTTCACTGTGTACTAGTCAAATCTCTTTGAATCGGGGTAGGCTGTTTTTTTCCTGTTTTCTGCTTTGTGGACTGATAACAATAGAAGAGCAACTACTTTACTCATATATAGCACTAAACAGCCATGGACAACACCTAAATGAATGAATGTGAATGTGTTCCAGTAAAGTGTTTTTTTTCACTCCCCTCCCCTGACTACCATTTAGAAATGTAAAAGCTGTTCTTACAATTGGGGCTTACATTTATGTGTGGAGCTATACAAAAATAGGTGGGAGGCCAATTTGACCTTTAATTTGTAGTTTGCTGACCCCTGTGTTTAGTCCAAGAAAACTTAAATTTGTTGGGGTTGACTGAGAAATTATTTAGTAGCTTCCAGCAGCTGCAGTAGCATTTCTTCAATGTAATAAAATGAAGCTTCGTGAGAGAGCCTCGGGGCAGAGAAACTTAAGAAGAATAGAAACCAGTAGAGGTGGAGCATGTGGATTGAAAACAAGTTATTTTTATAATATATATTACAGTAGCATTTTCTTTTGAACATATTATGTTTAAGATGCCTGCTGCTGCTGCTGCTGCAAGTCGCTTCAGTCGTGTCCGACTCTGTGTGACCCCATATACGGCAGCCCACCAGGCTCCCCCGTCCCTGGGATTCTCCAGGCAAGAACACTGGAGTGGGTTGCCATTTCCTTCTCCAATGCATGAGAGTGAAAAGTGAAAGTGAAGTCGCTCAGTCGTGTCCGACTCCCAGCGACCCCATGGACTGCAGCCTACCAGGCTCCTCCATCCATGGGATTTTCCAGGCAAGAGTACTGGAGTGGGGTGCCATTGCCTTCTCCAAGATGCCTATTAGATATCTAAATAGAGATATTGGATAACAGTAGGCATTTGTCTGTAGGATGGCTGCTATTCAGAGAAGGGAATAGGCTGAGTTCCCAGGGCCCAGGCTAGACAGTACAGAAGAGGAAGCCCTAAGAAGGAGCCCTGACCCAAACAATAAAAAAGCTTTGTGTTCTTAGAGTCAACCCATTTGGTAAACGTAAAGGCTGGTGCCCAGAGGGGTGAGACAGCCTCTGGTCCAGGTGCAAACAAGCCAGGACTATCGTGTGCTCCATCTCCTGAGTCTAGGCCAGTGCTTTCTCCTGTGCACATTTGTCTCTCATTTGTACTGGTTCAGTGGGTAATACTATACTCGTTTGATAACTGATTGTTTCATATGAGTTTTTCAGAATAACATTAAAAGTTTGACTTTCTGCCAATTGTTACTAGAGTTAATGGTTCTGATTTCAGTGTCTTTTTTTTTCTTTAACCCCAACTTTAGGGAACTGAAGTCAAAGCAATAACGTACTCAGCAATGCAAGTCTATAATGAAGAGAAGCCAGAAGTTTTTGTGATCATTGACATTTAAGATACCAAAAAAAAAAAGAGAGATTCCTATGAAGAACTGTTTTTTTCTCTTCCTTTTGACAAGATACCATGATATAAACTCTACATGGAGAATTTATATATGGAGTTTTGCAGAACAGAAATTTTTGACTTAAAGTGTGACTTTCAGAAATGGAAAATCAAGGTACAGCCTTGGTCTTTGTTACCCAAACAGTCAACTTTTAAATAAGTCTCTAAGTGGCAAGCATGGCTCCTCCTTCGTTGATTCCCCTTTGTAGCAGCAGGTGCTTTACACCTTTCCAACGGAATGCAAGTCCTCCAGCCTGGTCCCAAGAACGATCATTGACATAAGAGCAGCCCGAGAGACTCTGAAGCCCCTGTACTCTTACTGACTGCACCTTGGAGAAAACGTTAATTTGAGAAATCCTACAGCCAGTATTTTGCTTTTCTTCCAAAGTGGTTAACACATATATTTTCTATATGTACATTAAAAGAGGTTGTGTTTTGGATTGCTATGGGACAGAGCCCAATCCTGTACTCCAGTTGGTTTTCTTAGATGAAATAATTACATTTGAACAATTGGAAGGCTTTTCTAGAAACAGTCCTGATTTACTTTCACTTTTTTTTTTTTAGCACTGATATACTGACACTTTTTCCCGTAAGATAAAACCTGATTCATATACAAATGGGCCTTTCTTTCTAACATACAATTTTATATTAAAGCCAGTATATTTATACAGTTAGAGAAAAGAATTTTTTAAAGTTTCTTTGGTTTTTAAAAATTCCCTAAGCTCTTCATTTCTAAGAAGACAAGAGGCCAGGAAAACAACTTTAAAATGATCTGAACTTTTTGAAGTAGATAACTTTGAAAAAATCAAATTGCTTTCATTTGACTTGCAATATTATTCCATTCTCTGTTCATGGATTGAGGTATTCTTCCTTGCAAAGTTGCTATTTATTCACATGTTAGTGAGAAAAGATTACCACTGGGTGGTGTCAAATATCATTACAGTGTGCTGAACTTGATCTAAAAGATGGTCTGTGAGCTTTCTAAGTGTTCTGTCTGAGCACCACCTTGTTTTTCTCCGGGGATTTAGCACAAAGACAAGGTCGAGAGCCTATGGTGTGGATAGTTAGCTTTTCAAGGATCACTGAGGTAGCACTCCTTCACCTTTCTTAGTCTCAGGCACATTTTGTATGTTTATTGATTGATTGGCGTCACCAAGCGGCTTTCAGGATCTTAGTTCATTCTAGCTCGTCACTTTTCCACACTGCCTCCCTAACTACTCAAGGTTCAGGGGTCTTTGAACTTAAGCCTCTCTACTTAGCTTTAAAGATTTAGGCTTCCCAGTTGGCTCAGTGGTTAAAAAAAAAAAAGTTGCCTGCCACTGCAGGTGAAGCAGGAAATTTGGGTTTGATCCCTGGAGAAGGAAATGGCAACCCACTCCAATATTCTTGCCTGGGAAATCCCAGAGGAGTCTGGCGGGCTACAGTCAATGAGGTCACAAAAGAGTCGGACACGACTTAGCGACTAAACAACAGCAACGAAAGATTTGCAGGCTTATTCAGTTTCACTTGTTTGATGTTCACTAGTCTAGATGACACATAATACACGTTACGACTCAGTGGTCAGTGGACTGAGTCTCTTAGAGCGCCGTCACTTTTAGCAGAGACCGAAGATGAGCTGCTTGAGCACGTCCATAAGAACGCTAGAAGTGCAGGTCACAAGCTTCGATTCCTAGCCTTTGCTCTCCTGCTTGACCGTGAGCCCATGTCCTCATCTATGTATGAAAGGTGTGCATTAGTGATTCCTCCGTTTCTTTCCAGTTTTAAATGTCTGTGATCTAGTAATATATTTTAAACAACTGAGCTGAGGAAGAGAAGATACCTGGAACGGCTGGAACAGTTGTTTGCCTGAAAGGTCCAAATCACGCCATCTAGGTCTGCTACTAGTCAGACAGCCATTGTCATGGTACAGTGGTGTGTAACGTGGCAGCAGCAACTTGAGGAAAGCAACGGTAGTGATGTCATGACTTTTTCTCACTGATGCCTTGGCTAAGTGGTTGCATGTGCCTACAACCACTCCTGTCAGTTCTCTTTCCACCTTGCTGTTACCATGTGGGCTCTGGCAAAGGATGTTCAAGAAGAAAAAGTGGGGAAATAGTTTATACCCTCCTGGAAGTTGGGGAAGTGCCCCTTGGAGACTAGAATTCTGCCCGTTTCTGCAGTCTGAGCTTCAGAAGGTTTGGGAAATTCCAGACAGACTGAGAATTGAGTTTCTTCATCTAAAAAATCAGGAAGTTGGAAAAGATACTCTCTGAAAGCTCCTTCCAGAATAAACTTATTCAGCACTTAGTGACTGTAGTAATTGATCAGTTATTAATATTTCCCATATAATACACTCTGTGTTTTGTTACCTGTGAAATGAACAAATACTTAATGTTGAATTCTGGACATGCAAGGAAGTCCTCTTAGGACTTTCTGTTGGCCCTCTTAGGGCCAACATATTTATTTTGTCATAAATACATATCCAGTTCTCCTCTGTACAAACATTTTTCCAGATGCTTTTAGTATGTTACCCATTTGTCCTTTCAACAATTCTATGTGTAGTACAGTTGCCCTACACTTGACAAATAAGGAGATTAGTGACACCTAAACCCCCTGGCTAGTAGAGGCAGACTGGGGACTTCAGACACTATGCACTGTCATTATACAATATCCTTTAATATATAACAAATCACATTCATGTTCTATGCTTGTGATCCAGGTGATAGCCCTGTGAGGTTAGTACAATAACTTTTACTTCTCACATTTTACATATAAGGAAACACTTCACACTTGGGCAGTGCTTGTAAGGTAGAACTCAAAAATAGATGATAGATCATGGCTATCTCATTTTCTTTGACACGTACTCTAAAAGTTCAAAAACCAATGTTATTTAGTAAAAATATTTTGACAGAAATCTAATATCAGAACAAGTCAGTAGAAAATAGTGGATTTATATTTTTTTTTTCACACTGCCAAATAAATACACCGCTGTGTGTTCTATCTCTGGCTTGGGAAGATCCCCTGGAGAAGGGCATGGCAACCCATTCCAGTATTCTTGTCTGGAGAGTCCCATGGACAGAGGAGCCTGGTGGGGTTACAGTCCGTGGGGTCGCAGAGTTGGACACAAATGAAGTGACTTAGCACGCATGTGTGTTTTTTAAACTACCTCCAGATATAAGCTTTAACATTAGAGTCACGAGTTCACATCCTAACCCTGTCACTTGCTAGCTGTATGACTTTGGGAAATTTCTCGAACCTCTCCGAGGCTCAGTTTAACTCTGAAATGGAGATAGTAACCACTCATGGGCCAGGTGCCCTCAGCTTTGCTACCATAGTGAAGAATCCTGTTTTGTGGACTTCGCTGGTAGTCCAGTGGTTAAGAATCCACCTACCAGTGAAGGGGACACAGGTTCAGTCTCTGGTCTGGGAAGATTTCACATGCCGTGGGCCAGCTATGCCCATGAGCCACAGCTACTGAAGCCTGACCACTCTAGAGCCTGTGCTCCACAAGAGAAGCCACCGCAATGAGAAGCCCACGAACGGCAACTAGAGAGTAGCCCCCCTTACCACAACCAGAGAAAATTCTGCTCAGCAGCGAAGACCCAGTACAGCCAGAAATAAATATTTTTTAAAAAGAATCTTATTCTGTAAAAGAAGAGAAGGGGAGTCATTTTGGAATTATACTTGGAGCTCTGGAATTTAAACACTGCTGTGGTAACATTTTTATTTTGAGGATTTTGGGAGTGCAGTGGTTAACAGCACAAACTGGAGCCAAATCACAGGGGTGGAAGTGCTGTTTCCTCCGGTCACTGTCTAACTTGGGGCATGTTGGTGAACCTCTGTGTGCTTTAATTTCCAAACTGTAACTGGTGAAGGGTTGTTGAGAGAATTAAATGAATGTATACACATAAAGAAGAACTGACTTTTTTGAAGAGACCCTGATGCTGGGAAAGATTGAAGGCGGGAGGAGAAGGGGACGACAGAGGATGAGATGGTTGGATGGCATCACCGACTCAATGGACATGAGTTTGAGTCAACCCCGGGAGTTGGTGATGGACAGGGAGGCCTGGCGTGCTGTGGTTCATGGGGTCGCAAAGAGTCGGACACCACTGAGCAACTGAACTGAACTGAACTGATACATACAAAGCTCAAGACAGTGTCTGACACAGTAATGCTAAGTGAGGGCTAGTACTATTACTGGGACAAGCTTAAATGCTAACAGCCCCCTTACTTTTTCACCTTAATTTTTTTGGAAGTCCAGAACAGAAAAAAACAAACAAACAGTGCTTGGTTAGGGGGTGTGACCAGCCTAAGGACAACTCTGGCAGCCAGTGCCGTTCCAGAGTCTGTTAATTCAGAAGGGAAAACAAAGCCACTCCCTTCTGTCTTTCCTTCTGCCTTCTCTCTTCCGCTTTTTAGTTTTCTTTCTTCCATATCTGAGTTGAGCTGTTTTCAAAAGCTGTGCCTGTCCCTTTAAGCCAAGCTAGGTGCCTTCTACAGGACTCCCTTCCATTGATTGTCCCTTCCCGATTTCCTTGCAGGTTCCAGTATTAACCCTTCAAGGGCTGTGTCACAATGAGAAGAAAGATGAATCGATTACATGGTATCTTCCTTTTCTTTTTTATGGATGTTCCCAAGGGCCTGCCCAGTGTTCTCAGAACCAGTGCAGCCTATCCACCAAAGTTCATACCACACAACTCATCAGTTCCTACCTTTGAATTCTTGTCCAGATTCTTTTTCTCTTTGTTTTTATACACTTTTAAGATATTCACATACCATACAATTCATCCATTAAACCCAATTCAGTGGCTTTTAGTATAGTCACAGTTGTGCAGCCATCACCATGATCAACTTTAGCACATTTTCCCCTAAAAAGAAAGTTGCTACCTTTTAAGCAGTAACCCCCCAGATCAGCCCTCCCAGTCCTAGGCAATCACCAAGTAATCTACTTTCTGTTCTGCAAATCCGTCTAACCTGTTGCCCAGATTCTTACCTACCAATCTTGTCCTTTTTTTTTTTTTTTTTAATATAATTGGAAATTCACCTCTTAGAAGCTATTTGGACTCATCCCACCTGTTTGATCACCACTCTCTGAGTCCTCTTATTTCCAGTGAAATACTGAAAGTGAAAGTGGCTCAGTCGTGTCCGACTCTTTGCGACCTCATGGGCTATGAGTTCATGGAATTCTCCAGGCCAGAATACTGGAGTGAGTAGCCTCTCTCTTCTCCAGGAGATCTTCCCAACCCAGTTGTCCCACATTGGTGGGAGATTCTTTACAAACTAATCCACAAGGGAAGCCTAAGAATACTGGAGTGGGTGGTCTATCCCTTCCCCAACAGATCTTCCCAACCCAGGAATCAAACCGGGGTCTCCTGCATTGCGGGTGGATTCTTCACCAACTGAGCTACCAGGGAAGCCCAGTGAAATCTTCAGACATTTTAAACTATGAATACAAACTTCATAAAGTTCCTTAAGTCAGTTAATATATGTAGTAGTCAACTCCCTTTTCATGTTGCAAGCATCTTAAGGAGCAAGAGAACGGGCTTCTGTTTTTTTGTACCTTCCGGCTTTTAATGGTCTGTTTTAGTGATGCAATGGCACCCCACTCCAGTACTCTTGCCTGGAAAATCCCATGGACGGAGGAGCCTGGTAGGCTGCAGTCCATGGGGTCGCAAAGAGTCGGACACGACTGAGCGACTTCACTTTCACTTTTCACTGTCATGCATTGGAGAAGAAAATGGCAACCCACTCCACTGTTCTTGCCTGGAGAATCCCAGGGACGGGGGAGCCTGGTGGGCTGCCGTCTATGGGGTTGCACAGAGTCGGACACAACTGAAGTGACTTAGCAGTTAGTGATGCTTTCAGTTCTTCCTGATTCCAAAGCCGTTGGTGATATGCTTCGTAGGGAGAGATCTTTAGTGTGTTTTTATATCCAAATTCCAAGTTCTTGTTTCTATCAGCAGTACCCTTATCCCCCCACAGCTTACATTGGCATTTACTTGAACTCCTCTTAGATTTCTATCCCCTGTGCTCAGCTATTTGCTAGTTTTCCTTAGTTATAGGTCATTTCTCTTGTCCTTCCCTTGTATTTCCTAATTGGATGTTCTTTCCACTATTTAAAGTGTAGTTTCAAAGTCATCTTTTTTTTTCTTTCAAATATAAGTAGTGTTGCATGTTGGCGTTAAAGACCATTTTTGTTATCTATGTTTGTTTTTGAGTAAAAACAAATTTAAAAATGTGATACTCTTCCTGCCTAAATTCTTTGTCTGAATTCCACCTAGGAATCTGAGAGCTTGGAAGAGACAGCAGATGGCAGATACTGAGACATTGGTTGAATAAATGGATGTACCTCTGGCACTTGGCACTTTCTACCACACACCATCATTGACCATATATATATATATGTCTCTCTGGAATGTAAAGTTACTCCAGGACTTTCCCTTGCATGTGACAGGGGTTCCCAAAGTCATTATAAATGCCTCATTTTCCAATATGTGGATATTTATATCTATGGCTTCCCGGGTAGCTCAGTGGTAAAGAATCCACCTGCAAATGCAGGAGAAGCCGGTTTGTTCCCCGGGTCAGGAAGATCTCCTGGAGAAAGAAATGGCAACCCACTCCAGTATTCTTGCCTGGAAAATTCCATGGACAGAGGAGCCTGGTGGGCTATAGTCCATGGGGTGGCAAAGGGTCAGACACGACTGAGTGACCGAGTAAACACACACAGTTACCTAAAGGTAGGACTCAAGGCCTCTGCTTCCAGTTTCCTTCTTGAAACATCCTAACTTTCTAAACTTGGCCAAGACTTTTCAGCACTCTAGGCCTCAGTTTCTTCATCTACCATATTAACCTACCTCACCTGGCCGTCAGGCTAAAACATTTGTTGCTCAGTGTTTCTCTTTAAGAGTTATGATCCCACCTCTCCCAGCGGGGAGGCCAAGCACGCAGTCCCCTACCGGCGAGAGGAGGGTGGAGGGGTGGGGGTGGGGTGGGGTGGGGCGCGCGAGGGGCAGGGGAGCCCAAGGCACTGATGGGCTGTGATCCACAGACCCCATTAAGGGAACGGAAAGTGGGGGTAAAGCACACTAGCTCCCCCTGGCGGTATTGGGCCAAAACGACAGAAACGACGTTTTGTTAAGCTTAAACACGACTGAATGATCTCTGTTGATTTCCAAGGGAAACCATTCAATATCACAGTAATCCAAGTCAGTAATCCCCAGCCAGTAATGCTGAAGAAGCTCAGGTTGAACGGTACTATGAAGACCTACAGACCTTCTAGAACTACCACTCAAAAAGATGTCCTTTTCATTATAGGGGACTGGAATGTAAAAGTAGAAAGTCAAGAGATACCTGGATTAACAGGCAAATTAGCCTTGGAGTACAAAATGAAGCAGGGCAAAGACTAACAGAGTTTTGCCAAGAGAATGCACTGGTCATAGCAAATACCCTCTTTTAACAACACAAGAGATGACTCTACACATGGACATCACCAGAAGGTCAATACCAAAATCAGATTGATTATATTCTATATGGCTCTATATGGTCAGCAAAAACAAGACTGGGAGCTGACTGTGGCTCAGATCATGAACTCTTTATTGCCAAACTCAGACTTAAATGGAAGTAGGGAAAACCACCAGACCATTCAGGTATGACCTAAATCAAATCCCTTACGATTATACAGTAGAAATGACAAATAGATTCAAGGGATTAGATCTGATAGACAGAGTGCCTGAAGAACTATGGGAGGAGGTTCATGACATTGTACAGGAGGCAATGATCAAGACCATCCCCAAGAAAAAGAAACATAACAAGGCAAAATGGTTGTCTGAAGAGGCCTTACAGATAGCTGAGAAAAGAAGAGTGCAAAAGGCAAAGGAGAAAAAGAAAGATATACCCATCTGAATGCAGAGTTCCAAAGAATAGCAAGGAGACGTAAGAAAGCCTTCCCCAGTGATCAGTGCAAAGAAATAGAGGAAAACAATAGAATGGGAAAGACTAGAGATTGCTTCAAGAAAATTAGAGATACCAAGGAAACATTTCATGCAAGTTCAGTTCAGTTCAGTTACTCGGTAGTGTCCGATTCTTTGGGACCCCCACGGACTGCAGCACGCCAGGTCTCCCTGTCCATCACCAACTCCTGGAGCCCACCCAAACCTATGTCCATCGAGTCGGTGATGCCTCCAACCATCTCATCCTCTGTTGTACCCTTCTCCTCCTGCCCTCAATCTTTCTGAGCATCAGGGTCTTTTCAAATAAGTCAGCTCTTCCCATCAGGTGGCCAAAGTATTGGAGTTGCAGCTTCAACATCAGTCCTTCCAATGAATATGCAGGACTGATGTCCTTTAGGATAGACTGGTTGCATCTCCTTGCAGTCCAAGGGACTCTCAAGAGTCTTCTCCAACACCACAGTTCAAAAGCATCAATTCTTTGGTGCTCAGCTTTCTTTATGGTCCAACTCTCACATCCATACATGACTACTGGAAAAACCATAGCTTTGACAAGATGGACCTTTGTCAGCAAAGTAATGTCTCTCCTTTTTAATATGCTGTCTAGATTGATCATAGCTTTTCTTCCAAGAAACAAGCGTCTTTTAATTTCATGGCTGCAGTCACCATCTGCAGTGATTTTGGAGCCCCCCAAAATAAAGTCTGTCACTGTTTCCATTGTTTCCCCATCTATTTGCCATGAAGTGATGGGATGGATGCTATGATCCTAGTTTTCTGAATGTTGAGTTTTAAGCCAACTTTTTCATTTTCCTCTTTAACTTTCACCAAGAGGCTCTTTAGTTCCTCTTCGCTTTCTGCCATAAGGGTGGTATCATCTGCATATCTGAGGTTATTGATATTTCTCCCGGAAATCTTGATTCCAGCTTGTGCTTCATCCAGCCCAGCATTTCTCATGATGTACACTGCATATAATTTAAATAAGCAGGGTGACAATATATAGCCTTGACGTACTCCTTTTCCTATTTGGGACCAGTCCGTTGTTCCATGTCCAGTTCTAACTGTTGCTTCCTGACCTGCATACAGGTTTCTCAGGAGGCAGGTCAGGTGGTCTGCTATTCCCATCTCTTGAAGAATTTTCCACAGTTTGTTGTGATCCACACAGTCAAAGGCTTTGGTGTAGTCAATGAAGTACAAGTAGATGTTTTTCTGGAACACTCTCACTTTTCCCATAATCCAGTGGATGTTGGCAATTTGATCTCTGGTTCCTCTGTCTTTTCTAAATCCAGTTTGAACATCTGGAAGTTCACAGTTCACATACTGTTGAAGCTGTGCCCAAAGATGGGCACAATAAAGGACAAAAATGGTATGGATCTAACAGAAGCAGAAGATATTAAGAGGTGACAAGAATACACAGAAGAACTGTACAAAAAAGATTTTCATGACCTAGATAACCATGATGGTGTGATCACTCACCAAGAGCCAGATATCCTGGAATTCGAAGTCAAATGGGCCTTAAGAAGCATCACTACAAGCAAAGCTAGTGGAAGTGATGGAATTCCAACTGAGCTATTTCAAATCCTAAAAGATGATGCTGTGAAAGTGCTGCACTTAATATGTCAGCAAATTTGGAAAACTCAGCAGTGGCCATAGGACTGGAAAAGGTCAGTTTTCATTTCAATCCCAAAGAAAGGCAATGCCAAAGAATGTTCAAACTATTGCACAATTGACTCATCTCACATGCTAGCAAAGTAATGCTCAAAATTCTCCAAGCCAGGCTTCAACAGTATGTGAACTGTGAACTACCAGATGTTCAAGCTGGATTTAGAAAAGGCAGAGGAATCAGAGATCAAATTGCCAGCGTCTGTTGGGTCATCAAAACAGTGAGAGAATTCCAAAAAAATATCTACTGCCGCTTCACTGACTACGCCAAAGCCGTTGACTGTGTAGATCACAACAAACTGTGGAAAATTCTTCTAGAGATGGGAATACCAGACCACCTGACCTGCCTCCTGAGAAATCTTTATGCAGGTCAAGAAGCGACAGTTAGAACTGGACATGGAACAACAGAATGGTTCCAAATCAGGAAAGGAGTATATCAAGGCTGCATGTTGTCAACCTGCTTATTTAACTTCTATGCAGAGTACATCATGAGAAACACTGGGCTGGATGAAGCACAAGCTGGAATCAAGATTTCCGGGAGAAATATCAATAACCTCAAATATGCAGATAACACCACCCTTATGGTAGAGAGCAAAGAAGAACTAAAGAGCCTCTTAATGAAAGTGAGAGGAGAGTGAAAAAATTGGCTTAAAACTCAACATTCAGAAAACTAGGATCATGGCATCCATCCCATCACTTCATGGCAAATAGATGGGGAAACAATGGAAACAGTGACAGACTTTATTTTTGGGGGCTCCAAAATCATTGCAGATGGTGACTGCAGCCATGAAATTAAAAGATGCTTGCTCCTTGGAAGAAAAGCTATGATCAACCTAGACAGCATATTAAAAAGCAGAGACATTACTTTGCCGACAAAGGTCCATCTTGTCAAAGCTATGGTTTTTCCAGTAGTCATGTATGGATGTGAGAGTTGGACCATAAAGAAAGCTGAGCGCCAAAGAATTGATGCTTTTGAATTGTGGTGTTGGTGACTCTTTTTTTCTTTTTTTGGTGTTGGAGACTCTTGAGAGTCCCTTGGACTGCAAGGAGATCCAAGCAGTTTATCCTAAATGAAATCAGTCCTGCATATTCATTGGAAGGACTGATGCTGAGGCTGAAACTCCAATACTTTGGTCACCTGGTGGGAAGAACTGACTCACTAGAAGAGACTCTGATGCTGGGAAAGATTGAAGGGAGGAGGAGAAGGGGACAACGGAGGATGAGATGGTTGGATGATGTCACTGACTCTATGGTCCTGAGTTTAAGTAAACTCTGGGAGTTGGTGATGGACAGGGAGGCCTGGTGTGCTGCAGTCCATGGGGTCGCAAAGAGTAGAACACGACAGAATGACTGAACTGAACTGAACTATGCCAACCCACTGTGCGGGCTAGACTTGTGATGACTTTGTGGTCAGTTCTTAAGCTTCAGTCTCCTCCTGTTTTAAACTGGGAGGAGTAAGTGCCTAGCTCAGTGGCATTAGATCTAGTAAAGACCCAGCTAACTGAGGCTCATTATCAGGCGCCCACTACGCACAATACAGCATTTTCTATTCCCCATCCTGCTTTCCAGAATCTAGCTCTAGGGGTGTCTAGTAGGTTGGGGCCCTCTTTGGGGGTCTCACTGTGACTCTCTGATAGCTTTCCAGGAAAAGTAGTTGTAGGGGAAATAGGACTGAAAAGGAAAAGAAAGATTCTTATTCTTCAATCCTACCCACTGGTGTAGTCTTCTCTGAAAATAAGAATATGAAGCCACACGACCATCCATCTGAGCATGAATAAGTATTGCTGGTGGTCAAGGAAAAACACGGGCTTTCATTTTTTTAACAGGGCCCCCAAATACTGAAGCATCTGGTGCCAGTGCTTATAGGCTCTGTTTTCCACTGCTGTATTCCTTGCAAATTTTTCCCCCCAGAGGAAAAAAAAAGTTTTAAATCAACTCAAATATGCAATAAAAGGCACGCCATCTCTTTTATTTCAGCGTTTAACCTTTTTGAATTCTGCAAGAAAGTGCCACTTTGTTATTGGATTAATTTTTTCTTTTGGTAAGAGATTAAACAGTGGTGTCTGCAATGCACACTGCTACTGAACAGATACACTCGTCACGTTTGAATTGCAAACAACTTCAACTGTGAGAATGAGGATGATGCTCGAAGCAAAAATCGTTTCAAGTTATTTAAAAAAAAAAGTTTAATGCCCATACTTGAAGTAAATAAAGCAGAGACATTTATTTTTGTTTCCAAATTAATCTGAAGCCTTCTTTAAATAAAACATCTTGCTTTCGAGTTCTATTTCTCTGGTATGAGATTTAACTTGAATAAAAACTGATTTAATTCAATTCATTGATGGAATGTAAATGTGTAACAATTAAGTTTCACAGTGCTTGGAGAGTATTCTTTATAAAAAGTGAAGAAACATTAAAGCTTGCAAAATTCCAGGACACAGTATTTCAGTCAGATATTCCTAATATAGTTCTTTTATTACTCTGAAGTACTATGTGAATTCCCAGGCTGCAATAGGTACTGAAAATCAAATAAAAATGCAAATACATCCCAAAGTAAAAATGGGTTATTTTAAGACTACCCACTAATTTAGTGTCCATATTATTTGATCCTAATAAAAACTTTAGATGAGGGAACATGCACAGTATCTTGAAACTTCACAAAAAATGTTTTCTTGAACTCAGCATCCATATTTAAATTCTTCCCCCTTAATTATAGGGTTGAGAACCAGTGGACTGGAAGGTGAAATGGTTCTACTGCCCATCCTTAGCATCTATCAGGGAGGACAAAGGGAAACTTTGACTAGGGGACCTATTTTGTACATAAAAGAACCACTAGAAATATTAAAAAAAAAAAAAAAAAAAACTTACGCAGGCCCCATCTGCCAGAGATTCTGCTTTAATTAGGCAACTGTATTTTTAAAAGCTCCAGGAGTGATTCTAAAGTGCAGTCAAGGTTGAGAACTACTGATCTAGTAAAAATGTTCCATTTTTTCCCTTATGGGCTGAGTAAGTTAATAAAAGAATTAAACAGTTGTAAATAATATCAATAAGGAATTAAAAATATTTTCCCAATGAGCAAATCAAGAAACTGTATAATGGATCTGTGTATTTAGAAATCTGAAAGAGTGAAGTAAAGTGTAATTAGTTCTCAGACGTACTTGACAAGCTGTCTTTAATGTAATAATGTTTGCAAATAATCAAATCAAGCCCAAAGGTAAAGACATGACTGGCATTACCCTGGTCACTGGCTTCCTATCTAACAGTGATGAAATATGCAATGGTTTTTGCTGGTGTGAAGAAAACAAAAAGAGATGAGGAAAAGTGTTTATCATGCTTTTAAATAAGTACATTTCAAAATGTTTTGCCTTTGGGGAATTCCTTGACAGTCCAGGGTTTCCCTGCTAGCTGAGTTGGTAAAGAGTCCACCTGCAATGTGGGAGACCTGGGTTTGATCCCTGGGTTGGGAAGATTCCCTGGAGAAGGGAAAGGCTACCCACTCCAGTATTCTGGCCTGGAGAATTCTATGGACTGTGTCCATGGGGTCACAGAGCCGGACACGACTGAACCACTTCCACCTTCTTTCACTCTGGCAGTCCAGTCATCAGGACTCAGCGCTCCCACTGCAGGGGGCACGGATGGGGAGCTTAGATTCCGCATGCGGGTCAGTATGGCCGAAATAAAGTAAAATATAGTAAAAGAAACTTTCCACTGGAAAAAAAAAAAAGAAATTAACAAATTTGCCTTTAGAAGTTAGTCCTTTGGCTTCTCCTGTCTGTCTTATTAATATATTTCACTTTTTGTTGGCACTGATACTTTATGGAGAAGGCTGACAAGTTAGAAAATGAAGTTTTTAGATTCTCTGTGGATTTCATTTTTCTGGTCTCTTCATGGCACAATTAGCGTCAATAGTTAAGAAACTCCTGTATCAAAATAAAATATTAATTATACTTTACAATATATAAAGCAGCTGGCTAAATAATGCCACTGGCGTAACAATCTGAATCTTTTATCATTGAAACTCTTGTAACCAAAGTCACATCCTTTACATAATATTTATTCTGTATAGGATTTATTATCCACATACAATGACGTCAGCTTTAAAACAATGGTTATTTGTATAAACTCATCTTATAAAATAGAGTAATACACAACACACCTCAGTGATTTAAGCTGATATTCTAAGATTCAGAAAATCTGATCATTCTAATTCCAATTTCTGCATTGTTTCACTGCGTTGTCTTAGGTAGGTTGCTTTATTGTTCTGTGCCTTAATTTCTTTACCTTTCATGTGATAAACATCCTATTTCATAGATACTTAAAGAATAACATAAAAATTATTAAATACTTTGCAAATATAAAATGCTATATAAATGATAAATAGTAATACTGATCCACTCTAATATAAAATAACATACAACTTTCCATTTATAAAGTTTGGTCCTCCAGTACCTACTAATATCAAGCTTCCCAGTTAAACACATCTTATGCTATATTTTTTTTTTAGTGATTTTTTCCATAGTATGAAGTTTAGGACTCCAAATACATATAACCAGTATGAGTGGAAATTTCAATACATCTTAGCCAGACTTGGCAAAATAACTTCAATGAATTGAGTTCTGAGCTCATAAGTAGCTGAAACACTAAACTTTTTATCCATTCAGTGGTAACTTGGTCACATAAAAGAAGTAACCATGCTTGATTTCATCACTCAAACATACAATACTGAAAAATTTGTTCTGAAAAGGTCTTAAGATGTAGTAACTATAGAAACCTTGTAAAGATGTGATTTGCTGCTCTAAGAGATGCTATGGTTACCAGCTTAGAAGTGCCGGGAGGAGCAGGAGTAATAAAGCGAGTGTAATGCTCAAAGGGAATTTAAAAAGTGATCCAGCCCAGGGTTTTCACCGCTGGACTCCTGAGCTCTGCAGAAGTGTGTGGGGAAAGGCTTGCAAGGAGCTTTAACCAGAGCAGCTCTGTTATTAGTTTCCTTTAAATGCTGAACTTCTCTATGAAACAATTTATTTGAAGAAAGGGTTTCGTGAGTTTAAAAAAAACCTTTTTAAACCACCGACTTAGTCTATTTTGCTTCCTCCAGACCCTAGACATGACTGCAGTGGTGCTTTATTTTTGCAAAACTTCATCCCGTCAACCAGATACTCTTGAGGACCATAGACTTACAAGGGTATTCAGAAGCTGACAAACAGCATTCTTGTAAGAGCAAACTTTGGTCTAACCAACTTCCATTATTTTTCTAATGTTAAAAAAAATCTTGGCATAAATAAAGTTTATATTAACAGATTATACCCCTATGTAACATTTTCCCACATTTCAGAGCCAAAGAATTCAGTTTTCTTAGAAACCATTAATCGACAGTTTCACTCTAGAAAAGAATTGGTCTCTAAAGTCTTAGATAAATATGATATGATACTGTAGCTATTATTTACAACTTACAAACATGTCACAAATGTTCTTTTATATACTAAAATAACAGAACAGATGTGCTATCTAATTTGGTGAATCTGATAGCTGTTTTGTGGGGACTGCTCAATGCTTGTTATGAACAATTATGAGAAAGCGTATCTCTGATAAGGCTCTACAAGTGCTGGTGGCACCGTGTTCCGTGGACTTTGCTGACATTCATGCTGATGTTTGCATGCAGAATATAGTAGCATTAAAGAACATTTAGGTCATAGACTAAAGTGCGTTAAAGTATACACATGCAAGCATGACTTCATTTCTACAAATAAAGCTCAAATCAGTCATTTTTCTTATTGGCTCCAATGGTTCAGAATCATATTATACTTATGTTCCCTCTCTCAAGTGTAACAGTTTAATTGTTGAGACTCCTGATTCAGCAATGGTCATACTGGGAGACAACAAACGCAATGCACACTATCCAGTCTTGAAGCAACTGGAAATTTACCATCAGGAGAATCTTGAAAAAAAATATCAGAATTAAGTACCATAAAACAAAGTGGTTATCACCTATTAATAAAAAAAAATGAAAGAAATTAACCACTTTAGCCCACAAATTGGTATTAAGGACAATCGTTAATTAAAGAATAAGAGAAAATAATAACATAAAAACTATCTTGAGGTATGTCATGGCAGTTAAAAATACAGAGTGATACATGGAGCCTCTCTCTATCAAAATTAAATTAAAAGAAGCTTAATTGGGATAACTTGCCAAGACTTTTATGAAGGACAGTTCTTTACTTCTAGTATTTAATCTTCACAACTAAAATAATGCTTCTTCACTTTGACTGTAATTTTGGAATGTTTTATAATTCATATGGGGAGGTGTTAAAACTTCATTTTGTATCCTGGTAGAAAAGTTTGTTTTGAAAAATTACATAAACAAGCAAAGATGCTTAAAGAACTTAGGAGAATAACTTGTTCAAATAGTTTTATATATAAATTTTACATATAAATAACATAAAAACATGTCAATAGATACTGTAGGGACATTGCTTGACACTTCTTGAATAGCTCTAGTGCAAGGTATTATACATTGTCGAAGATGATTAAATTCCTCTTCTTTCATACGTTCTCATTCTCATAGGCTTCTTTTATAATTATTGCAGATTGGTGAGGTTTGACAATTCAAGGAGAGACAGATGAAAGAGGACTATTTAAAATCAAAACCTGTCCAATCTCTGGTCCCACCACTTACACTTTCTGACCTTAATTTCCTTATTTGTACATTGGAGACAGTGCTATCTACCTTGCTGATTAGGTGGGGAAATGCAAGAAAGAGCACTTTATAAATAATAAAGCAGTATATAAATGTAGGAAATTACTCTTAAGAACTGGTAAGAACCTCCAGTTTTTGTTTTCTTTTTTTTCTTTAGAGAAGAAGATAGCTATATTGACCGATCTTCAAAAACTACGTTGACAATATTAGGTTCCTGCTTTAAGAAAATGATGTCTATATATAATTTCTGGTCAGCTTCTTCATCTTTTTTTTTTTTTTTTAAAATACTGACTACATAAGAGTAACTTCTAATTTAATGACAAAAATTTCAAATATGAACAACTTCAAACATTTAGACTTGCCTTCTGCCATAATCCTAAAACACTTAGGATATTGGAATTATGATGGGTCATTTTAGATCCAAAGTTAATGGAAAGTCTAGTTAGTTAAGTCAGGTAGGTTTCCAGACCCTTAAATGTGCTCTGACCTAGTTCCCTGTGAAAATTCAATAGTGGTAGTTTACATGTTTTTGAAACACTTTGAAATTATTTTATATAAAGTTTGGTTGTGGTGAATTTATTGAAAATATTTTCTTTGAAAAAAGTTCCCTAAGTAGATTTTTCAATATTTTTTTAAAAAAGGTATTTCTGTAACACAATAAAAGTAAGAGGATTAATTGTTCATCCAGCGTGTCAACTCAAGCTAGGTCTTTCTTTCTAGTGCAGCAACAGATTTTAGGGCGGTAAAGTTCAGAATGAATACAATGGCCTGTTCAGAAAGCATGCAAGTGGTGTCAGGTCATTACTTTTAAGCTGATCTGATAATTTGTTGATTAGACTCTGGGCGTGGAAAGAGAGTCACACAAGAACGTCAGTGTAAGCTACAGGCTCTGTTGGTTCACACTCCAGCTACCTGATGTTGGGCTTTATTTCCTTTTCTTCTTCTTCTTCACTATCATCCACCTGTTGTATGACCAGATCGGCAGACCCATCCTCGACTATCTCCACGTACGATCTGTTCTCATCTTCCCCCATGTGCCATCTGGAATCCTTATCTCCATCTGATGGGGACATAAGATGCTGTTCAGCTTCCAGATCAATGGGGAGGCTGTCTATGCCAACTTCGGCGAGGCACTCATTACAGAGTCTGTAGCGCCTGGTTCCTTCCTGTACCACTTGACCTGTTAGGTCAGTCACATGGCGCTTGCATTTTCTGCAGATAAGCTTGCATGCCTGGTGAATCTGTGTAAAGAATTAAATAGCGATTAAAAAAACAAAACATTTTTCAAAAGCAGAATAGTTTGATATTCTAAGAACCAGTTCATAAATTTAACATGTTCAAAGCCAAGCATTAATATTAAATTAACATCTAGTTTATTAGAAAAAGGTCACAGGTTTTGGTAATAAAGTAATGTCACAGAAATATCAAACACTAGCTTTCTGTAAATTATATCTATTATGTTTTCATGGTTAATATTACATACCTAATAATTTCACATATCCCTTAATCCAATAGTATTTTTATATCTGAGGTAACATGGGACATATTCCCAGAATAATAATTGCAAACACTTAATATCTACCATATACTATTCTAAGGACTTTACATATCTTAATTCAGGAGAAAAAACTATTTTGTTATTTTGCTTAAGGAAGAAAAAATAATGTCCAAATTGTAAATTTATAAAAGAATATTTTTTGATGTAAGGATTATTGCCACTTTTATTAGTGAAAGATGTAGTAGAAAGAAGACTGGTCTAGGAACTGGAAGGCTTAGGTAACTAGTTCTGCTTCTGTCATTTTCTAATCTTGTCATTTATTAACCATGTATAGTGAAGCAAGTCATTTAAAACAGAAACCTGCCTCCAGCGTGACTGTCAAAGTATTTAACAACTGGTAAGGTATGGGTACCACGCAAACAGAATAGAAGCCTGATGACCAGAATGGATACTAGTTATAAACAACCAAGATGCTGGTTCTGCTACATATTGGTCTATTATTATTCGTAACTGCTCCCTTATTACCAATAGGGGTACACTTCAGGTTGTGTGGACCAAATGAGTTAATATGTGTGAAATGCTTTGGGAAGAGGTTATAATTGATGAATAATTATATATTATAGTTAGTAATAAATAACTTTGTTCAATAACTATCAGAGTAGTAGATTATAGATTCTTTTTTTTTTTAATTTTATTTTATTTTTAAACTTTACATAATTGTATTAGTTTTGCCAAATATCAAAATGAATCCGCCACAGGTATACATGTGTTCCCCATCCTGAACCCTCCTCCCTCCTCCCTCCCCATACCATCCCTCTGGGTGGTCCCAGTGCACTAGCCCCAAGCATCCAGTATCGTGCATCGAACCTGGACTGGCAACTCGTTTCATACATGATATTTTACATGTTTCAATGTCATTAGATTATAGATTCTAACCTAAAAATTATTACATAATATTAACTATATAATGCTAAATTAATGTTTATGGCATATTCATTCAGATAAAGTTGGAATGCTATGAAGTAGACCACCAAATACAAGTAATCAAAAAACCCAAGAAAACTAATGCAGTCTGGTAACACAGCTAAGAATATGTATGGGACTAACACTCAGTACACTTATTATCTTCTGCTTAACCACTGACATATTACTCAGTAAATGCTGAAAGTACATAATTTAAGTGTATCTTTATTTTTCCTGAGACAGTAGCAGTATTATGGTTATCATATGAGGCATTATTCTTGTTACAAAGTTCTGACACAGATTCATGTTCATCCCCCTTCAAATCCAACACAATTAAGAAGACAAAGAAATTAAGTGAAACACTGTAATGTTAAACTTGAAAATATTATCATGAACTCATTATTTTAAAAATATGCATTTCTAGCTCAGAAAGGGGCTTTCCTCATAGCTCAGTTGGTAAAGAATCTGCCTGCAATGCAGGAGACCTGGGTTTGATTCCTGGGTAGGGAAGATCCCCTGGAGAAGGAAATGGCAATCCACTCTAGTGTTCTTGCCTAGAGAATCCCACAGACAGGAGCCTGGCGGGCTATAGTTCATGGAGTTGTAAGAGTCGGACATGACTTAGTGACTGAACCACCACCAGCACAGAAAGAATATAAAAAGAATGCCCTAATAACAGTGAGCGCCCTGGGTGTTCAAATGTTGGTTTCTAATTTCATCCCCCACTGAAATGTACCATAGCTCCTTTGAGAAAAGGCTGATTCCAGTTTTGTGTCTGGGGAAGTATAAGATGGGCCTAGGGCTCTTTTAGAGCCAGAAAACTAAGACACTTTGAAAATTTAATGGGTTGTGAGCCAGCTTCAAGGATTCCCACTGCACAAATTTGAAAATCTGAGTATCAAAAAGAATAACAGTTATGGATCCAAACACAATGAATCAATGAAAATTCATGAGACTGTATGTTATTAAAAAAAAATAAAGCCAGAAGAAACTCATACATCATTTGAGGTTACTATTAAATCAACTCCTTACTCTGAAAATTGCTAATTAAAGGGAAATAAACATTTATATGCTTTTTCCTATAGAAACCCTATGTCAAAGTAACCAAGTAGCCCCAGGTGATGAAGGAAAGCTTTACTTTATAGAATTCCAGCTAGTAATACAGAAGGAAGGATAAAATCAGTAAATCATTTCACAACTCCAAGTAAAATTAATCATCTAGACAGAGATTACCAATTGGTATTAATATTATTAAATGAATATTGATGGGGAAATAGTCATATAATACCAAAGCAGTTCCACAGAGATTCTTTTCTAATTATAATACAATGGTATCATCACCCTAATCCAGAGATCAATCGTAATGTAATGATGGGTCCACCAGATATTATGTGTCTCCTAATGTGCTGTGCTGTGCTTAGCTGCTCAGTCATTTCTGACTCATAGCAACCCCATGGACTGTAGCCCACCAGGCTTCTCTTGTCCATGGGGCTTCTCCAGGCAAGAATACTGGAGTGGGTTGCAATGCCTTCCTCCAGGGGATCTTCCCAATCCAGGGATCAAAACAGGGTCTCCTGCATTGCAAGTGGATTCTTTGCCAGGTGCGCTACCAGGGAAGCCCCTCCTCAGGTGATACACAATTTTTTCCTTGATGAAAGTATTCAACTTGAATCCGTCAAGCCTTTAGACTAAACTTCTAGTTTTTGGAAAATGCAGGGGGGATAGAAAGACAAGCTAAATGACACCACGTAGAAGCAAGCAGAGAAACCCAGATGCAGGATATTTTGTAAAACAACTGGCTCAGTAATCTTCCCAGGCCAGGGATCAAACCCGTGTCTCAGGCACTGAACCACCAGGGAAGCCTCATGATAAAGTGCTAAGAATGGTACGATCTAGGTGGTAAATAGGATATTTTAATTTTCTTATTCTTACTTCTATTTATTTTCTTACTTTTTATAATGCATATTTATTGCTTCTGTAATAAAAGGTTCTTTTAATTTTTAAAAATTTAGCTTTAGAAATTAAGGAAGGCAGAGAGTTTGTTTTGCTCACTGCTGTATACCTAGTGTGTAGAAAAGGGTCTGGCTCAGAGTATGCTCAATATATATTTGTTGAATAAATATCTATAAAGTAACGCACCAAGTGACCCAATGCCCTTCAAAATTAAAAGGAGTTTGTATAAATGGAATAAAAGTATGAGTAATACTTCACAGATTTTGAAAAAAATTCTTGCTGCAAGATGAACAGTGAAATAAATCCTATGTCACTACCTTATTAAACCACCAGAACACTGAACAGAAAATTCCCTGAGATCTTTCTGACTGTTGACAGCCCACTCCCTGACTGAGAGTCGCTCTCTAACCCTTCTTATCCCCTTCCTTGAGGAGACTAGAGAAACTGGAGAGGCGTGACGGAGAGGGTGTAGTGTGGAGACGTCGGACAGCGGAACCAGACTGACAGCTACCAGACAAGGATTCAAAAATCACTAGTGGCTGCCGAGTATCTGTAGTGGTGATTCTGACCTAGACATTTGTGTAGCTTACATTGTCTTCGGCTCTGAAATGACTGGGATATAAAAACACGTTAGATTTTAAGTGAGTTGAGATGGATATTCAAAAGAATGTCGCTTGGACTTTGCTGGCGGTCCAGTGTCCAGAGTCTGCCTACCAATGCAGAGGGCACAGGCTCAGTCCCCAGTCCAGGAAGATTCCACATGCCACGGGGTGACTGGGCCTGTGCACAACTACCCAATCTGTGCTCTAGAGCCCCTGCTCCGCAACAAGAGAAGCCACGCAAGGAGAGGCTCACACACCGTAACAGAAGTAGCCCCTCTCACACCCAGACAAAGGCTGCTCGCAGCGACGAAGATTCAGCGCAGCCGAAAATAAATAACAGCTTTAAAAAAAAGAACATCCCTTACTTCAAGGTTTCAAAGGAGACTAAAAAAATCTGTTTTTAAAAATATATAGGGACTTCCCTGGTGGTCCAGTGGTTAAGAACACCCCTGCGAATAAAGGTGACGGGCTTCAATCCCTGGTCCGAGAAGATCCCACACGTTGGGGGGCAGCTAAGCCTGTGAGCCACAACTACTGAAGCCTGTCCTCTAGAGCCCGTGTTCCACAGGAGAAGCCACAACAGTAAGCAGCCAGCACACCACAGCTAGAGAGGAGCCCCTGATCGCCGCAACTGGAGAGAGCCTTCACGCAGCAACAAAGATCTCGAGCAGCCAGAAAATAAAATCGACAAATAAGACAATGCATCATGTGCAAAGTAAAAACATTAAATTAGAAATTTAAAAAGATACTGTAGAGTTATATGAGAAGATTTTCCTACTAAACTAAATTATCCTAAGGCAGATAAATGCATGTATTTCCTAAAAGTGAAACAATGAAAAACCATATACATACTGTTCGAAAATGGCTACTTAGATGGTCGAGCCGACTAAATCTTTTCCCGCAAGCTTGACAGGGGTAGGGTCTTTCTCCAGTGTGACAACGAAGGTGGCGCTTGAGGTCTGCCTTCCGCTTCACCACGTGTGTGCAGTACGGGCACTTGAACCTCATCCTGGGCAGGTCATCTGTCAGGAGACAGTTTAAGTCACCAGAAAGTTCGTCATCGCAATTCTAATAACATTAAGAATCCAAAAGGGGCTGGCGAGTCCAATCTCAGAAAGGTAGGCAAAAAGGAGAAGGAAGACATTTTACAAAGACTGGATTGTTGATGTTATCCTAAGTACAGAGCTATAACTTCAGGATCTGATTTATTTACAAAGTCTGGGTAATTTACACTGTCCCACTTATCTTTTTATTTAATGTCTTAGAGTTGCTAGATCTGAAAAGTAAAGTGGTAGCTGCGTGTTTAATCGTTCAATTGTGTCCGACTCTTTACAACCCCATGGACTGTAGCCCACCAGGCTTCTCTGTCCATAAGATTTTTCCAGGCAAGAATACTGGAGTGGGGTTGCCATTTCCTTCTCCAGGGGATTTTTCCCTCCCCAGCAGTCGAACCCGTGTCTCCTGCATTGGCAGGTGGATTCTTTACGATCTTAAAATTGTAGACACACTCCAAAAGTTAAAGTGTTCACTGTTTATGTTTTTAAGTAACTTATTTACACATATTTATCCCCCCTGCTCTTACTTTTCATACGGTTGTACTGCTTTTCTTTCAAAGGTGAAAAAGTTTCAAGGATATTTTAACCTTTAGTTTTAAAACTCATATGGATTCAAAATGTGACTTGTAGTTGGAGGCAAATATCATCAATTTAGTAATAGTTAAATTCAGCTGTCATTATTTATTTTAAAAAATTATTTTCTTATTCTTACTGCTACTTTGTATTTTTTGGCTATGCTGTGTGGCACGTGGGATCTTAGCTCCACCGCCAGGGATTGGACTCGTGCTCTTTGCACTGCAACTGCAGGGTCTGAACACCTGGACCACCAGGGAGGTCCCCCAACGTATTGAAGTCAGATTTAAATAACCTAGAATTATAAAAGGGCAAAGCCCAAGAAAGGATAACTTTTTTGCTGTTTTAAAATACAACAAAGATTTCCCATATTTGCTCTGTTATTTCTGTCTGCCTTGGTCAGTGGTAGAGCTCCTCAGGATTTTCAGTAAGTTTTGCAATATGATACAATCTTAAGTATTTTCATGTTAGCATCCTACAGGAAAATGTGATTAGTAAAAGTCAATAGGGGTGGATATTATCTTTAAATATGTTATCTACAACAAGATTATTTCTTGGAAATAATTTATATCACAACTAGGGAAATGTGAATATTGACTGGCTTTTAGTGATATTAAGGACTTGTTAATTTTATTTATACATGATAATAATGGTATTGTAGTTTTTTTAAGTTTATATTTTAGGGACACATTCTGAAATATTTACAGATGAAGATATATGATGTTTGAGATTTACTTAAAAAGGGGAAGACTTGGAGAAGGAAATGGCAACCAACTCCAGTATTCTTGCCTGAAAAATCCCATGGACAGAGGAGCTTGGTGGGTCCAAAGGGTCACAAAGAGTTGGACATGACTGAACAGAGCAGAGCAGACATACAGTGGATGCTGTTTTAAAATAACGTACATAAAAATTGTTTGTATTCTGAATATCCTATGTACAATAAAAGATTATTAAAATAAAAAGGGGGAAGAGTCAGGAGCAGAGGTACAAGACTGGTCATGAATGGGACTGGGTAATAATGGGTGCATGGGGTTAATTACACTATTCTCTGTACATATATATATATATATTTGGAACTTTCCTAAAATTAAAAAATTTAAATATACAGTCTAAATCTTATGCTCTGCAGTTTAATTTTATCACAATTTCCTTTAAATTCACATATAAACTAGTAAGCATGGCTTCCCTAATAGCTCATTTGGTAAAGAATCTGCCTGCAATGCAGTAGACCCCGGTTCAATTCCAGGGTCTTGGGAAGACCCCCTGGAGAAGGAAAAGGCTACCCACTCCAGTATTCTGGCCTGGAGAATTCCATGGACTGTATAGTCCGTAGGATCGCAAAGACTGGGACACGACTGAGGAACTTTCACTTTCATTTTCAAACTACTAAGCAAATCTGCTAACGATTAATTGGGGGGACTAGATGATACGCATTTCTAATCCTCGTTCTCTACTTTGACACTGTCAGCCTACATAATCTCTCTGCATTTTACTATCATAGAAATGAGATATCTCATGGTGTTGCACACAGAGTTACAGTACCAATGTTATATTTTTTAAAATTATGCATTTATATCTTAATAAAATCAGATTTAATTTCTTTTAGGTATTAGGGCTGTGAACCTTTGCCAATATGCATGATTGCTCTATTTAATTTTTCTATATAAAAATTCTCCTCCTGAGTGAATACTCAGAAAAAAAATAAACTAAAGTGAAAGTGTGATGTATAACTGAATCACTTTGCTGTACATCTGAGACTAACACAACATTGTTATGTTAATCACCTGTACTCCAATATAAAACTTTTAAAAATAAATTGAAAATATGTTTCTTAAGGACTGAGCCATTTAAAAAATAAATTAAAAATACGTTTCTTAAGGATTGAGCCATTTACAAAAGAGCTTTAAACATCTAACAGTAATCTAATCATCTACAGAGAAGCAGGTCTGGAAAATCATGGGTTTCTGACCCTCAGAACTCTATTGTTTTGACTTACTAAATTTACCCAATATTTTAATTTAAAAAATTTACCTTTTATGTATAGAAGAAGTACTTCTCTTCATTAGAGAAGTATGACCTTTTAAAAAGAAAAAAAAAAAAAACTTGGTTCAACTGCCCTAAAACCAAGGGCATGTTGAGACAGGATTGATTTACATTGGAGTCTTGGAACCTGATTGAGAGGACTAATTCTCTATTTGGGTACCTGGAAAACTTCTTGACGTGACATCAGATCCTTGACCATACTGATAGCTAACAGGAGTAGAGTCCATTTCCGCATTCATCTGTGCCTGTTCTTCAGACTGGGAAGCGTGGCTGGAAGAATCAGATGTCCGTGCTTCTCGCTTGCTTGACTTATAATGAGTCATTTCAGAAGGCTGTGACAACCTCAAATGTTTGGCCTTTTTAATGGAATCTTTCCTTTGTTCATGCTTGGTCAGAGGCTGTTGAGTATTCCTTTGGGAGGCTGGATGGTAATTATACTTACTCCAAGATTTCCCACTTATTATACCTGTTCCTTGATCTGGGCTTAGGTGAGAACGAGGAGAACTGCTTTCATCTTGCCAGCCACTGCTATAAAAAGAGGAGCGTTCTATTCCATTAGAATTGGCATCTTTATCAGAGAGGCTGAAATAGCGATCCTTTTCTTTCTCACTAATGTCTAACGAAGATTTAATAAAGGTCTTACATACACTGATGACATCAGTCATCTGAAGGAAGCTAGCAGCTGACATCACTTCTATGACATTCTGACCCGTGAGAGAGAGCTTGCCGGAATAGACAAAGTCCAGGATAACTGTAAAAGTGTCAGGAGAGAAGGCCTGAAATGTCGCTGTGGTTGGCTGACTTGTCTCCTTGGAGTTCTGAGAAAGAAGCATTTTAAAGTAGCCGCTACTAGCAAATAAGACATTTCGATGGGCTTTGAAGACCTTCCCTTCAACCAGAATACTGCAGTCACAAAATACATCCTGCCTGCGCTGCTCATTCAGTTGCTGCAGGAGGTGAGACTGATGAGAGGAGATCTCCATTCTAGAGAGGAAAAGACACAGTGGTTACCAACACTGGAGTAACACTGCTTCTCTAAGATGAGCCAAGTAAAATGACAGAAACCTCTGTCCTCTTTCCATTAAAAACACTTTCTCCTTAGAGAATATCATCTCCCAGACACAGAAGATAATAGGTTTTAGGATACCATGTAATACTCCTTTATGTAGAAACTTAGTTCCCTGAGCAGGGATCGAAGCCATGCCCCTGGCAGTGGAAGTGTAGAGTCTTAACCACTGGACAGGCAGCGAAGTCCCTACTCTACTCTTGTGCGTGAGTGCTCAATCGTGTCTGACTCTTTGAGACTCCATGGACTGAAGCCCACCAGGTTCCTGTGTCCATGGGATTTTCCAGGCAAGAATACTGGAGCGGGTTGCCATTTCCTTCTCCAGGGGATCTTCCTGACCCAGGGATGGAACTGGCATCTCCTGCATCTCTTGCATTAGCAAGCAGATTCTTTACCACTGAGCCACCCGGAAAGTCCTCTGACTCTTTGCGATCCCATGGACTATACAGTCCATGGAATTCTTCAGGCCAGAATACTGGAGTGGATAGCCGTTCTCTTCTCTAGGGGAATCTTCCCAACCCAGGGATCGAACCCAGGTCTCCCTCATTGCAGGCAGATTCTTTACCAGCTGAGCCACCAGGGAAGGGTAGTTCATTCTACTCTTAGTTGTTTGATTTTTAGACAATTATTTGTTCAGTCACAGAACCTGGCTTGAGCATCAGGCCTTCTGCTATATGGTAAACTAAATAGGCTTCTTTCTTGCTTCTATGTAGTTTTTAACCTAAAGGGAGTATCAGCATTAAACAAACATTCATGTGGAGTTATAAATGACAAGTGCTAAGACAGAAGGCAGAGAAGGCAATGGCACCTCACTCCAGTACTCTTGCCTGGAAAATCCCACGGACGGAGGAGCCTCGTGGGCTGCAGTCCATGGGGTCGCTATGAGTCAGACACCACTGAGCGACTTCACTTTCACTTTTCACTTTCATGTGTTGGAGAAGGAAATGGCAACCCACTCCAGTGTTCTTGCCTGGAGAATCCCAGGGACGGGGGAGCCTGGTGAGCTGCCATCTCTGGGGTCGCACAGAGTCGGACACAACTGAAGTGACTTAGCAGCAGCAGCAGCAGCAAGACAGAAGGAGGGTGCTCTTGGTATAAAAGTATAAACTAGTTTAGATTGGGATGGAGTGTGTTAGGGAATACCTCTCTGAGAAGTCACATTTAAGTTGAGACCTCAAAGGCAATTAGGAATTAACCAGGTGAAGAATGAAGGGAGATGATTTCTGACTCCAGCAAAATGGTGCTCTAGAAAGTACTGAAACTTCTGGTCACAAATCTCTAGAGATGCTGGCTAAAATTCAGTCAAAACTTTAAAGGTACGGCTGAGTTGCTGGGGCAGCAACATGGGCTCTGGTTTTCATCAGTAACAGAAATTGGAACCCCCTAAGGGTTCAACCTTATTGAAAATGGAATAGTAAACTTTGCCCCTAAGTCCAGAGAAAAGGCAAAGAAAGTTTTTCTTTGCAGGGCCTCGGTTGAGGGAAAAAAAGTCCCTAGGTGAGATATCAAATCCAAGGTTGTGCTTTGTGAAGTTCTGGAGTCCAGATTTATTTTCCTTGTTTGGTGTGGAAAACTTAAGCTGAAAAATTTATATGGGAATGAGTCTTGGGCTGGTGGTGTCTGTGGGGACACCTTGCAGAAGTAAATGCCAAACTGCTTAGGAGGGAAGCTCTCAGAACCCGAAAAAAGTGAAAGTGTTAGTCACTCAGTCATGTCTGATTTTGGGACCCCATGGACTGTAGCCTGCCAGGTTCCTCTGTCCATGGAATTCTCCAGGCAAGGATACTGAACCAGGTGGAAAATAAGCTCTGCTTAAACTGAACTCAAAGTCATTCTCTTCACTACATAGTGGCTGGCTCATTTCCAATATTGTACCACCATGATGCCTAATATCTCCTACCTTAAAAACTCCCCTTGATGGTTCAGTGGTTAAGAATCCACCTGCCAATGCAGGGGACACAGGTTTGATCCCAGGTCCAGGAAGATTCCACATGCGTTGGAGCAACTGAGCCCATGCACCACAACTCCTGAGCCACCGCGCTCTAGAGCTCCGCAATGAGAGGCCACCACAGTGAGAAGCCTGTGCACGGCTCAGAGTAGACTCCACTAGTTGCTACTACAGAAAGTTTACGTAAAGCACTGAAGACCCAGTATAGCCAAATAAAAAAAATAACAAAAACATAATAAACTCCCATTGATTTCACATCTATTTCTAGCCAGAAATAGATTTCTACTCTAAGTAGATTTCTACTCCATTTCTCTACTTGCCTTACACAAAATTCATTGGAAGAGTTTTTGTCTTGGCTTTTTTCATTTGCTAGCTTCACTTCTCCTATCCTCATCAGGTTTTCATGCCCATCCATCAAAACCCATTTTTCAGAAAGATCATCATTAGTAACTTCCATGTTGTCAAATCCAATGCTCACTTCTTTGTCCTCGTTTCACTGACACAGTGGATCATTCTTTTCAACCTGAAACCCTTGTTTCACTTACTTGGCTGCCAGGATACCACTCCTTCATGGTTCTTCAATTGCCCACTCCTCAGTCTCCTCTCCTGATTCTTCCTGTCTAATCTCTAAGTGCTATGAGATGCAGGACATGCTATCCCCAAATATGGCAACTTGATAGTGAATATCATTAACCAAAGGAGTCTGAGTAAATAGGCAGAAGCAGGAAGGTCACTCTGACACCCCCTCCCTTCTCTGCTGCATCAGATCACAAAACCCAGGTGAGAGGTGTCCTCCCTAGACACAGAGGAAAGGAGCCTCCTTATCTCAGGCAATGAAGGGATGCTGAGAAGAATCTGAACAAACAGGCTGTACTGAGCGTCCCCAGTTCACTGAGTTTACCTCTTACTCCTTATCTACCACATTCTTTCCCACGACTGTCCACTCTTCATCAAGCCTAGCAAAAAACACACAGATCTGTCTCTTTGGGTCTTCATTTCCTTCTGAAGCCTACTGTGTCATGTAAAACTAACTTTGAGTAAATTCGTATACATTTCTCCTGCTAATGTGTCACTTTATTTTATTTTTTTTAATTTTTTTTTAATGTGTCACTTTAATTTTCAGACACAGGCGAGGAAGAAGGTCAAGGAAAATTTTTTCTTCTCTATAGCTGGAATGTCCTTGGCCTCAGGCTCAGACCTTTCCTCTACTTATATCATTCCCTACGTGATCTCATCCAGGCTCATGGTTTTAAATACCATCTTTGAGCTTATAATTCACAGATTTACACATCTAGCCCCGACCTCTTCCCTGAGCTCCAGACTTATATTTATGTGCATCACCACTTAGATATTTAATAGGCATCCTGAGCTCAACATATCCCAAACCATACTCTTCATTCATCCTCATCTTAAACCTGCCTTTTCTATGGTCTTATCCATCCCAGGAGATGGTAACTTCATCCCACTTATTTAGACACAAAGCATTAAGAGTCATCTTTGATTCTGTGTTGTCAGCTTTACCTTCAAAATAAATCCAAAATCCTACCACTTCTGTCCACTACTGCAGATACCGCTTCAGTCCGTCACCTATTATCAACAGCCTCCAAACTGCATATGGTAGGTGGTCAAGATGTGTTGGTTGAAATAATGAATAAATAAGTAGTCAAGTTAGGACTGAGTAATAGGTAGAAGTAACTGATTTGAAGTGAAATTGGCAGAATTTTAAATACTTTTTGGTACATACAAAGAAATATTTAACAAATATTGGTCATTTGTTAGTAACAGGAACTACTTAAAGAATCAGAATCCCCAAATCTTAAAAATGAAGATATCCTTAAAAAACCATGGGACATCTTTGCACAAGAAGTTTTCCTAAGCTAGGTAAGGAAAACCTGATATAAATTCTGGTGCCATAAATACCAATTTAGGCATTTGTTGACCATGCAGCTTCATTTGGACATTGAAAAGACCTGGGGTGCCAGCATCTTCAAGGTTTTCTTGTTGAGTGTTGTCTTCAAGAAGTTGCTTTCTTCTTGTCCTCCTTATAGTTAACCTTGATGTCATGGAATCATCCTTCACAAAGTGCACATTTTCTCCAGGCTGCATAATGCTCAAATTATGCTTATGCCATAATTATCATGTTAAAAAATTACCATGGATTAAAGACCTAAATGTGAGACTGGACACTTTTAATATAAAATTTCTAGAGGAAATCATAGGCAGAACACTCTTTGACATAAACCACAGCAATATCTTTTTTGATCTGTCTTCCAGAATAATGGAAATAAAAACAAAAATAAACAAGTGGGACCTACTTAAACTCAAAACCTTTTGCATAGTAAAGGAAACAATAAACAAAATGAGAAGACAACAGACGAATTGGGAGAAAATATTAATATTTGCAAGTGATTTGACTGATATGGGATTAGTCTCCAAAATTTACATACAGTTTACGACACTTAATAGCATCAAAACAAAAGCCCACTTAAAAAAACGGGTAAAAGACCTAAATAATCTCTTCTCCAAAGAAGACCTGAAAGTGAAAGTCACTCAGTTGTGTCCAACTCTTTGCAATGCCATGGAATATACAATCCATGGAATTCTCCAGGCCAGAATAATGGAGTGGGTAGCTGTTCCCTTCTCCAGGGAATCTTCCCAACCCAGGGATTGAACCCAGGTCTCCTGCATTGCAGGAGGATTCTTTACCAGCTAAGCACAAGGGAAGCCCAAGAATACTGGAGTGGGTAACCTATCCCTTCTCCAGCAGATCTTCCCGACCCAGGAATTGAACTGGACTTTTGCACTGCAGGCAAATTCTTTACTAGCTGAGCTAAAGTAGACAAACAGATAGCCAATAGGCATATGAAAAGATGTTCAACATCATTAATTACTAAAGAAATAGAAACTACAAGACATCTCTTTAAGCCACTCAGAATGGCTATCATAAAAAAATTCATAAACAGTAAGTGCTGGAGAGGTTGTGGAAAGAAGGGAACCCTTCTACACTGTTGGTGGGAATGTAAATTGCTACAGCCACTATGGAGAACAGTATGGAGGTTCCTAAAAACACTAAAAATAGAGCTACCAAATGACCCTGCAATCCAACTCCTGGGCATATATCCACAGATAAACATGATCCAAAAGGATACACGCACATCTATGTTCATTGCAGCACTGTTTACAATAGCCAAGACATAGAAGCAACCTAAATGTCCATGGACAGAGGAATGGATAAAGAAGATATGGTACAAATATACAGTGGAATACTACTCAGCCTTCTTTTTATTAAAAACAAGAAATAATGCCATTTGCAGCAACACGGATGGACCTAGTGGGTGTCATACTGAGTGAAGTCAGTCAGACAAAGAGAAATACAGTATGATATCCCTTATATGTGGGATCTAGAAAGAAATGATACAAACGAACTTACAAAACAGAAAAGAGACTCACAGACTTATAGAAGGAAATTATGGTTGCTGGGGGGAAAGGACAGTTAGGGAGTTTGGGAAGGACATGTATATACTGCTATATTTAAAATGGATAACCAACAGGATCTACTAATGTATAGCCCATGGAACTCTACTCAATGTTATGTGACATCCTGGATGGGAGGGGGTTTTGGGGAGAATGGATACATGTATGGAGGTAAAGAACCTGGAGGTAAAGAACCTGCCTGCCAACGCAGGAGACTTAGGAGATGCAGGTTCAATTTCTGGGCTGGGAAGATCCCCTGGAGGAGGACATGAAAAGTGCTCCGGTATTCTTGCCTGGAGAATCCCAAATCCCATGGACAGAGGAGCCTTTCAGGCTACAGTCCTAGGGTCACACAGTCTGAAGCGACTTATCATGGCACAGCATGGAGGGTTCCCAGGTTGTGAAGTGGTAAAGAATCCGGCTGCCAATGCAGTAGACACAAGAGACTGGGTTGGGAAGATCGCTGGGTTGGGAAGATCGCCTGGAGTAGGAAATGGCAACCCACTCCAGTATTCTTGCCTGGAAAATTCCATGGAGCCTGGCGGGCTACAGTCCATCAGGTCGCAAACAGTTGGACACGACTGAGCGACTGAGCCTGCACACGAGCACAGATACAGGTATGGCTGAATCCCTTCTCTGTTCACCTAAAACCATCACAACACTGTTAATCCTCTATACCCCAATACAAAAGAAAAAGTTCAAAACAAACAAACCAACCCAAATAACAATTATATTTAAGATGCAATTTTTAAAATGGCACTTCATATCTTACACAACACTTTTCTCTCCTAGAATGAACGTGTGGAGTGTCTAATCTGAATACAGCAGCCAGAGCAACCTTTCTACAACATGAAATCAAGTCACTTCTCTGCACGAAACCCTCCAAAGTTCCCCATTCAACCCCAAAGTGCCTCTCTTGACCTGCGAGGCCCTATCCCACCTGCGCCCTGTCCCTCGAAGTACCCCTCTGCCCGCCTCTCCTCTGTTCTAGCCCTCACACACGGCATTCCAGCTCCAAAGCTCATTCCCAAACATTTAAGGCAAGTTCCTGCCATGAAGCCTTGTGGTACTATTCCCTCTGCTTGGAAATTCTTCCCCCAGATACACACATAGCTCCCATTCTCACATTTTCTGATCTCTGCTCAAATGTCACCTTATCAGAGAGGCTTTATCATTCTATGCACCTCCCCCTATTCTTTATCCTCTTATTTGATTACTCTCTGTTTTCTCCTAGGACTTAAGGTCCTCGAGAGTAGAGGGTTTGCCTGTTTTGTTTACTCATATTCCCAGGTCCCTGTGCAGCACTTGAGCACACAACAGGTGCTTAATCAATGCTGCTGAATGAGAGTCAAAATATTAAAAGATGTAAGGAAATTGTTCGTTATAAAGAAGAATTAGCAGGCATGACAAGCAGGGAATTAGAACCCCCCCAAATTTGAGTAAAACAGAATAAAAATCTAATAGGCTATTAAATAAGCATGTTTAAAATGATCAAAGATAAAACGTGACATACACTAGCATATAGTCGTGAACACAGACACTAGAACCAGGTAGCTTGACTGAAATTCTAGCTCTTTCACTTAATAGCTATGTGAACCTGGGCAATGTATTAATATTTAACCTTTGTATCGCTGTTTCCTTATCTGTAAAACAGAAGCAAAAATAGCATTTATTTCATAGGATTACTGTGAGGATTGAATGAGTTGATGGACTGGGTTAGCCAAAAATTCTTTCAGGTTTTCCCGCAACACTGGCTGCAAAAATCCGAACGAACCTTTTGGCCAACCCAATATCTACAGCACTTGAAACAGTGTTTGGCATGTAGTAAGTACTTCACAAATGTAGTTCTTGGTGAAGTACTACTCTAGCTATTTTCCTTTTACTTTATTATTATTATCCACAAGAATGGGGGGAAAAAAGAAAAGGCAGGTTTGAAGAGGAATCAAATGAACAGGTGAAAAATGTAAGTAATGAAATTAAAACACCTCATGCTGCAAGATGAGTGCCCCACTTGCAGCTTCACATCCACATTCCTGGCAGGAAGAAGATGAAAAGACAAAAGGCAGTTACCAGGCAATTTTTATCTTTTTTATTGGGGGCGGGGGGAAGGGTTTTCCAGATGCCACTTCCAGGGAACTTGCAACTCAATGACTAGAATCACGTCACCTAGTCTTTAGGTGCACACTTTCACTAATGGTATATATCAATTTCTACTTCTCAGTTTTTGCCAACACTTAATATCATCAGACTTTTTAAGTTCTGCCAATCTTATGGGCATACCATGGTATGCTATTGTTTTTATTTGAATGGGCTGAACAACTTTTAATGTTTGTTGACCTTGATTAAGTGAATTTCCTTGTTCATTACAATGTTGCTAAGTACAACTGCATAACAGCTAACCACCAAAACAGTGTTATACAATAATTGAGTATTTATTTAGCTCATGCACTTGTGGGTTAGATGGGGCAGCTTGTCTGAAGTGGCTGTTACTACATGGTCTTACATCTTCCTCCCGGCACTAGGAGGCCAGCCTGGACAATTTCTTCTCACGACAGTGGCTAAAGGACATAAACCCAAAGGAACTACATGAGGTCTCTTAAGGCTGAGGCTTGTAGCTGCCACTGGGTTACATGTACTACGTCCTAACAGACTAAAGCAAATCACATGGCCAAGTCTAAAGTACAGAGGAGAAGAAATATCTTCTGGTCTGTTAGTGGGAAGAACTGCAAAGTCATACAGCAAAGGGTGTGAATGTTGGTAGGGGGTGATGAACTGGGGCCAATAATGCTGTCTACACAATATCCTTTCTTATTTTTTAAACTGGGTTATCTTTTTTTATTGATTTATAGGTATCCTTTATATATCCAACAAACTAATCCTTTATCAGTTATAAGTCTTGCAGATATCTTCTCCCATCTGTGGTCTGTCTTTTTAACTCCCTTAATGGTAGAGTTTTCATTAAACAGCAGCTTTTAGTGTTAATATGGTCAAATGTATCAGTCTGTTAACGTGCTTTCTCTATCTTGTTTAAGAAATCCCTATCTCAAGGACATAGAGTTTCTTTTTTTAATTAACAAAGTTCTGTTTCTCATTTTTAGGGTTTTAACCGACTATTGATTTTGCATATGGTATTCTAATATATTTCATAAAGATACCAATCTTTCTGGCACTATTTATTGAACAGAAAATCCTTTCCCTGCTAATTTGTAATGCTACTTCTGTTATACATCTAGTTTCCATAAATTCATGGGTCTATTTCTAAGCTCCTTTTTTGGTTCAATTCATCTATTTCTCTCCCCCAATACTGCACAGCTTTAATTACTAAAACTCTAAATTGAGTTTAAATTTAAACTCCAAATTTAAACTAAATTTAGAAAACTAAAACTAAAACTCTCCCTCATTAAGTCTCCTTCAAATAACATTAAAAAATATGATTGTCTCTTGTTCTTCTATATAAAAATTATGATAAGCTTATCATATTTCACTTTTAAAATATCCTATAGGGATTATTTCTGGAATTGAATTTAGAGATTAATTTATGTGAGACCATACATCTTTACAATACTGAGTCTTTTTCTTTAAAAATATTCCTTTTTTTTTCTTGGCCACACTTCATAGCATGTGGAACTTCCCCAACTAGAGACTGAACCTATGCCCCCTGCCATGGAAGCACGGAGTCAATCACTGGATCACCAGGGAAATACCTCTAATATTGTCTTATTATCCATGAATATGGTATAATTCACCACACGTTTAGGTCTTCTTTCATATTCTTCAGTAATGTTTCCTTATTTTCTTTATGATCTTGAATGTTTTTTGTTAGATTTATTTCTGTTGCTTATAGGTTTTATTGCTATAGTGAATGGGCTAGTAGGCTTCATGGGCTGAGTGGAAATGCTGCTAAAATCTTACCATTAAGAATGTTTAGGGTCTTCTCTGGTGGTTCAGTGGTAAAAGAATCCACCTGCCAATACAGGAGACAGGGGTTTTATCCTTGATCCGGGAGGATTCCACGTGCCATAGAGCAACTAAGCCTGGGCACAACTATTGAGCCTGTGTTCGGGAGCCAAGGAATTGCAACGACTGAGCCCATGTGCAGCAACTCCTGAAGCCCGTCAGTCCAGATCCCATGTTCCACAACAAGAGAAGCCAGCACAGTGAGAAGCCCGTACACTGCCAGTGGAGAGAAGCCCCCGCTCATCACAACCACAGAAAAGCCCGAGCAGCAACAAAGACCCAGCACAGCCAAAAGTAAACAAACAAATTAATTAATTAAAAATTGGTATCATAAATGAGTGCTAAATTGTATTGAATGCTTATTCTGTATTTATATGCTTTTTTCTCTTTATCTGGCTATTGGTTTCCCTAGGGCTGCTGTAACAAAATACCATCAACTGGGTGACTTAAAACAACAGAAACATACTGTCTCACAGTCTGGAGTCTAGAGATCTGAAATCAAAGCCAGCAGGGCCAGGCTCCCTCTGAAATCTTTAAGAGAGGAATCCTTTGCTTTTCCCTGTCTTCTGGTGGCCCCAAGTGTTCCCCAGCTTGTGGCTGCAGAACCTCAACCTTTTCTCCATCTTCACAGGGCTATCTTCTCCCTGTGTGTCTCTGTGTCTCCACAGGGAGATCTCTCCTGTATAGTCACAATGTCTCCTTATAAGGACCCTAGTCATTTTGAATGAAAGAGCCATACTCCAGTATGACCTCATCTTAATTAATTACACCTGTAACAACCCTATTTTCAAAGAGGGTACTGTAGGTTCGGACTTCAATATATCTTTTTAGGAGGAACACAATTCAACCCTTAACAATCTATTAAAATGATATATTACACTAATGGATTTTTTGGATATTGAATCATCTTTGCATTCCCGGAATACACACTAACCCAGTCTTTATTTTTCTACTTATTTAGAGGCTGAAAAGATAAATCTTGTGCTTTTTCAATTCTCCAATAATATATGTATAAACCAAGTAGTGGGTTGAATACTGTCCCTTCAAAATCCATGTCTACCTGGAACCTCAGGATGTAACCTTATTGGAAAGAAGGCCTCTGCAGATATAATTAGGATGAACTCATACTGGATTAGGGCATGTGTTCTAAGTCACTTCAGTCATGTCCGACTCTTTGTGACCCCATGGACTGTAGCTCTCCAGGCTCCTCTGTCCATGGGATTCTCCAGGCAAGAATAATGGAGTGGGTTGCCATGCCTTCCTCCAGAAGATCTTCCTGACCCAGGGATCAAACCCGTGTCTCTTATGTCTCCTGGATTGGCAGGCGGGTTCTTTACCACTAGCACTGCCTGGGAAGCCCGTACTGGATTAGGTTGGGCCCTGAGTCCAATGGCTGGTGTCCTTACACCAAGAAGAGAGGATGCATAAATACACGCAAGGAAGAAAGCCACGTGAAGAGGTAGAGACTGGAGTTACTCAACTACAAGTCAAGGAATACCTGCAACCACCAGAAGCTGGAAGGATTCTCCCTGGAGCCTTTGGAGGGAGTGTGGCCCTGCTGACACTTTGGTTTCTGACTTCCAATCTCCAGACTGACAGAATAAATTTCAGTTGTTTTAATCCACCCACTTTGTGGTGCTTTGTTGTAGCCCACCCTAGGAAGCTAATATAAACTGCATGAAATTGCCAATATCAAACTGTAATAAATAAAAACAGTAATTTCACTTAGTTGACCTAAATCTTGATTTAAAATGAATTGGTGAGGGACTTCCCTAGTGGTCCAATGGTTGACTCTATGCTCCCAGTGCAGGGGTCCCGAGTTCAATCCTTGGTCAGGGAACTAGATCTCACATGTTGCAACTAAGAGTTTGCATGCTGCAACTAAATATTCTGCCTGTGGCAACCGAGACTGAAGATCTCGTGTGCCACAACTAAGACCCAGCACAGCCAAATAAATAAATATTTAAAAAAAAAAATGAATTGGTGAAAAGGGAAAGTATTTGTTTCCGTATTAACAGAAGAAGCTGTAGCTATTTAAAAGTTGCTATTCTAACTGTATCAAAGGGCACTTTTGGTTACTGGCCTGTTATGTAATTTCCCTTCTGTTTACTCATTATGCTATTCCTACTACTCCCCCTACAATACCTTCTTCTGGAAATAGCTCCTCAACTTTTCTTAAGAAGATCAACCCTTCAGTTCTTACGGGTCTGGAAGATACTTACTCGACTCATCACTCCAGAGGGCAACTTGTGACCTTAACCTGGCAAATCAGAGTACTGCATTCCCATGGTCAGTTATTGGTTTGGGGATGGACATATCAAACAAGGCCACAAAAGGAGGTTCAATCAAAGCAAGTCTTAGCACTTTTTATTGGACAACTAGGAAAGAAGACCTATCTTATGAGGATGTGAGCCTGGAGCTATGCAGATTTTCTGCCACCATAAGAGAACCTACATGAGAAGGGATCAACACTGGGGAAAGCAGAGCAGAGAAACAGACCAGATCTAACTGACATCATTTTTCTCTAGACCAGAGGCTGGTCATTCATTTCTGTAAAGGGCCAGATGGGAAATATTTCAGGGTTTGTGGGTGTGAAAATGTGATTTATAATAAATATGTATTTTGGACTTTGTCCATGGTTCCTGGCTCACAGTTCTCCAAACCCCTGGAATTTTCTAAGCGGTGAGAGCAATGGGAGCATCTTGTGTTATATTATTCGAAATCATATCAGAGCCATGAAGGTGAAATGGGGATCTTGTTACTTATAACAAGTCCCTTTCAACCATAACTGAGTTTATGTTAATACGGTGACATTTTTTTGACTATTTATTTGGCTGCACTGAATCTTAGTTGTAGCATTCGGGATCAACTTCACTGACCAGAGATTAAACTTGAGCCCCCTGCATTGGGAGTGCTGGGTCTTAACCACCAGACCACCAGGGAAGTCCCAATAAAGTAACTTTTGGAAGTCCCCTAAAGAATGGGAGATTGCCAGGGAGAACAATTAGTGGATTAACAGTCCCACCTCATGACCTCTGAAGAGGAGAGAGGGGCTGGAGGTTCAATCAATTACCAATGGCCAGTGATTTAATCAACCACACCTATGTGATGAAGCCTCCATAAAAACCAAGAAGGATGGGGTTCTGAACTTGCAGGCTAGTGAGCCAGAACTCACCCACTTGCCAGCTCCAAACTCCACAGGCCAGAAGCTCCTGGTTTCAGCACCTTGTCCTATGTCTCTCTTTATCCAGTTGTTGATTCATGACCGCTTAATACCCTTTGTAATGAACCGGTAAGTTAACCAGTTTTCTGAATTCTGTGATCCACTCTCGCAGATTAAGCAAGGAGGGGGTCCTGGGAATCTCTGATTTATAGCCAGTTGGTCAGAAGCATAGGGAACAATCTGACTTGTGATAAGCATCTGAAATAGGGGCAATCTGACTTGTGATTAGCATCTGAAATAGGGGCACTCTTGTGGGACTTGAGGTTTGGGGGAAAAACCCACAAATCATAGTGGGTCATAGATCTCTTTCACAACTATTCAGCTTCACCACTATGTTGCTCAACTCAGAGCATAAAAAGATCTAGACAATATGAGAAGGAATGGGCATGGCTGTGTGCCAATAAAGCTTTATTTACAAAAACAGACACAGACAGGGGACTTCCTTTGCAGTCCAGTGGTTAAGACTCCACATTTATAACACAGGGGGCTCCAGTTCAACCTCTGGTCCGGAACTAAGATCCCACATGCTGTGCAATGTGGCCCCAAATCAAACAAACAAAACCAGACACAGGCTCCTTTCGCTGACCCCAGCCCTAGGCTCAGTCATACCTTAAGCTATATCGATCCTTGGACTTTTAAGTTACTTGAGCCAATAAATGTCCTTTTCCTTAAGGCAATCTGAGGTGGTTTTCCTTTTAACTTGTAACCAAATAATCTCAACTTATGTTATATCTGAAGATTCTGAATTCTTTGTTAACTTTCATCTAACTATTAGTGTAACTATTCTTTAAAATCCATTCTTAATCCTGAAAGGAATCAAAGTTAGTTTCACAGAGGAAAGATAAATTGATGACCAAGTCATTGCCAGTTCTTTTTCAGACATGTCTTACATAAACACTAATTCTATTTTTAAAAGATTTAATAAAAGTTAATTCCTTGGGGGAGAAACAGATTTTCTTTTTCAGTCTAAGTTTCAACAAGAATTTGCTATGCAGGCAATTTGTAGACATTCAAAGTGAGCATCAGTATTGTTAAGAGTTGCAAACAGTAGTCACTGTGTACAAATTTAAACAGGCTCCTCACTGAGAGTTGATGGGGAGTGGGAGGATGTTAACAGTGAAAGTAAAGTGGAAAATTATCTTCTCCTGACTGCAGAGACTTGAACACTGTTTCGAAAAGCAGAAGAAAGAACAGAGGACCTCTGAAAAGGCTGAGAACTGGGGAATGATTTTAGCAACAGACTGTGTCAAAGGGCAGCCACATGACTCTTCCCTAAAGTGAAATACCTCAAGTTGGCAGATGAACTCCTAGAGCTATGTACTCCGGTCCTGAAAAGAAAAGTATACTTTCACGACAGGATGGAGACTGAGTTCCAGGGGCTTAATGAAAAGACTCCAATAGATAAAGGAAGGAGGTAATTCACACACACACAACTAGGTAACAAACATACGGCAAGGAAGAGAGAGAGAACGATCATGGATGACTCCAAGTTTTACGGCCTGAGTACTGGCAAAAGGGACTTGCCATTTGTTGAAATGGGAAAGACGAGGTGAGAACCAGGTGGTAGGGGCTGGGACCTGGAGCTCAATTTTGGACATGTTAACTTTAACATGTCCCGTTATTCATCCAACAAGAGATGAAGAGTGGGCAGCTGGGCACATGAGTAGAGTTAAGAAAATAGGTCCAGGCTGGGGATATAAGATTGGGAACCATCAGCATATAGATGGTATTTACAGTCATGAGATTAGATGTGATTACAAAGGAGGAGACTACATAGAACAGATACAAGTCCTTGGCACTCTTAACATTTAGAGAACGCAGAGATGAAGAGGACCAAGCAAAGATACCTGAGAGGAAAGCCAGAAAGATAAAAAGAAATATCCTAGAGGGGAAGAAAGCATTTCAAGGAAGAAAGAGTAGATCAAATGTGTTAGTTTTGGTAAGATGAGGACGAAGGGTTGACCACTGGATTTATCAGTAGAGAGTGTGTGTATGTGTGTGTTAGGGTGCGTTTAAGGGAGAATAGGATGAGAGAAAGAAGCACACACAACTCTTTTCAGAGTTTTGCTGTAAAGGGAAAGAGAATAAGGGAGGAAGTGATAGTAAGGGAAAATGGGATCAAGGCTGAAGAATTTGAATATTTTGTAAAGAAAAAAAAAAGATTAACTGAAGAAATAAACTTCCAAATGAAACAGGAAGAGATTGAGAACACATTAAAATGGTTACTATTAGAAAGGATTAGTGAGGGATGGGAGGAGTGGATTCCCTCTGCAATAGGAAGAGACAGTGACAAAGTGTACCAAGTGTACTCCCTGAGAAGGGAGTAGTAAGGGAGCTCATTACGGATGCCTCTGGTCTCTAAGTAAATATCACTATTTGTGAAAATGATGAGGATGGGGTAATATGGTAGAATTACAGTCATTAAATATAAAAATGTTTATCTGATTTTTAATCTACTCTGATTTATACTTTTCACTCAAATCACAAGATTAAAGTATCACAAGATAAACTGAGCTTCACCCATAGTAGATAATAAATATTCACTGGATTTGTATTGGTGAAACTGTTGCATTGCTAGACTATAGCATCTGACAAGCAGGAGAAATTGCTGTTTTTCCTTAACCTACCCATCTAGGGTTGAGTAAGTTTGTTCTTTGCTCTTGCCAGGCTTTTGTAACTAAGGCAACAGATTTTGGTTTCTGTACTGATCATTTTTTCGATGATCCAGTGGATGCTGGCAATTTGATCTCTGGTTCCTCTGCCTTTTCTAAAACCAGCTTGAACCTACTATGCCAAAGCCTTTGACTGTATGGATCACAATAAACTGTGGAAAACTCTGAAAGAGATGGGAATACCAGACCACCTGACCTGCCTCTTGAGAAACCTATATGCAGGTCGGGAAGCAACAGTTAGAACTGGACATGGAACAACAGACTGGGTCCAAATAGGAAAAGGAGTATGTCAAGGCTGTATATTCTCACCCTGCTTATTTAACTTATATGCAGAGTACATCGTGAGAAACGCTGGGCTGGATGAAGCACAAGCTGGAATAAAGATCAAGATTGCTGGGAGAAATATCAATAACCTCAGATATGCAGATGACACCACCCTTATGGCAGAAAATGAAGAAAAACTAAAGAACCTCTTGATGAAAGTGAAAGAGGAGAGTGAAAAAGTTGGCTTAAAGCTCAACATTCAGTAAACTAAGGTCATGGCATCCAGTCCCATCACTTCATGGCAAATAGATGGGGAAACAATGGCTGACTTTATTTTTCTGGGCTCCAAAATCACTGCAGATGGTGACTGCAGCCATGAAATTAAAAGATGCTTACTCCTTGGAAGGAAAGTTATGACCAACCTAGACAACATATTAAAAAGCAGAGACATCACTTTGTCAACAAAGGTCCGTCTAGTCAAAGCTATGGTTTTTCCAGTGGTCATGTATGGATGTGAGAGTTGGACCATAAAGAAAGCTGAGCACTGAAGAATTGATGTTTTTGAACTGTGGTGTTGGAGAAGACTCTTGAGAGTCCCTTGGACTGCAAGGAGATCCAACCAGTCCATCCTAAAGGAGATCAGTCCTGGGTGTTCACTGGAAGGACTGATGTTGAAGCTGAAACTCCAATACTTTGGCCACCTGCTTGCGAAGAGCTAACTCATTTGAAAAGACCCTGATGCTGGGAAAGATTGAAGGCAGGAGGAGAAGGGGACGACAGAGGATGAGATGGTTGGATGGCATCACCTACTCAATGGACATGGGTTTGGGTGGACTCTGGGAGTTGGTGATGGACGGGGAGGCCTGGCATGCTGTGGTTCATGTGGTCGCAAAGAGTCAGACACGACTGAGCGACTGGACTGAGCTGAACTGAAGTGATCATTTTTACCTATTGCATACCTATTTAAGTCAAACAACTGCCCTTTTGTATTCTGCTATGTTCTGATAAGTAGAGTCTGGGGCCAAGAGTCTGAAATCTCATGACCCAGGATCTCTCATCAGTTAATTTCCTGTAAGCTATGCTAAATGGGTCAGAATGGAAACAGAAGACCGGAGGAAGAGAGAAATTTCCAGCTTCTAGCTCTCACAGTTGTAATATTAGCACGATGAGATGATTCTGGACAGCAGCTGAGGCAGATACAGAATCTTTTTGGTGATTCAAGTTCTGATTGAGGTGGCAACTCTTCAGCAGATCCGAGACTGACTGTGTCTCCAGAAGGGCAGCAGGCAGCACACGCTTGTGGCTTGCGCTTTAAGGGCTTGTGAACTCTCAAGCCCTTGTGGTCTCTGAGTATCATCTCCTTCTTCTTTTTTGTTCCTCCAGTCCCCATCCTGATTTGTGCTCTTCCAGACATTCCCACACCCTTGCAATTTCCTGTAGTATATTATCTCTGTTTGGAATATCTGGAATGACTTCCGTTTTCTGGATAGGACTCTTACCATACAATCTTAACAACAGAAAAGGTCCCAGGAAATAGACCCTCCAAAATAGGGTTTGGGGATTGGTTTGCTGACTGTTTGAGCTTGAACAGAGTGATGGGCTTACTGTCAATGGAAAATGGAAATGTAGTGGCATTATGATTACCTACCTCATCACTCATGTTTGCTTAGGATGAAGTCCTATCAAAGGCAATACTTTGGGAGACCAAGTGGCTGCTGCATTTGATCATCATGATAGTAATGATGACTACAAGGACTTGGGAGACCATCTGCTTCTGACTGTATTGAAGCACTTAGAGAGAGGAAATGATAAGTTCCAGTCTTTAAACTCAAGTCACCATCAGAGAATCAGAGAACTTTGATGATGACCCTAAACGAAGCTCTCTGTGAAATCACATGGCTCATATAGCTGAAAATTAGACCCCAAATGTGTAGGTTGCAAAATAACAACACAGGTTTTTTTTAACATCCTGACCAAGTCTCTGATGCGACAGGCACTGATGGTGAGGGAGACCCTAAGATGCGGAATGGGAACATCTGAATAGATTCTGAGAACCTTGAACCTCTAAATTCCCAAGAGCCTCCCTCACCAAGGAAGCTGCCTGTCCTTCTTAGTCTGAGGAGACCAGCCTTCCTTTCCCTGAAGACAGAAGAAACTCACCTGAGGCAACTACTTTGCAAGGAGATGCCAATTTTCCTCCAGACACACCTCCCCACTTCGCACTACCACCAGACCATGGCCAGAGTCAGATCCCAGTATTTCCCAGGGAGGATAATGTAAAATTATCATGCAGGAAGAGTTGTTAGTGAGTTAAAGCACTTAGGAATGTCTCTAAAAATGTTTCACTGGCTGACCACAACTTGAACTCAAGAGTGAACTATATTCAATGAAGTTGAGATGCCAAAAATTCTGGAATGTAGAGGAAGAAACCCAAATGTCCAGAAGACACTTCCTTCACTTAGATATGGAGGTTATCATCTGTAGGATGGGGATGACAGGAGAAAAAGTCCTCACTGAAATGGGATGATAAGATCCCAGAGTGGCAAAGGCCAGGTGACAGTGGTTAAATGCTGGTGACGATGTGCATATGATTACCATAGTATACAGCAGGGATCAAATTGCCAACATTCATTGGATCATGGAGAAAGCAAAAGAGTTCCAGAAAAACACCTACTTTTGCTTCACTACTACACTATAGCCTTTGTGTGTGAAAAGAATACATCAAGGCTATATATTGTCACCCTGGCTTATTTAACTTATATACAGAGTACATTATGTGAAATGCCAGGCTGGATGAGTCAAGACTCTCCTGGAGTCAAGCCAGGAGAAATATCAACAACCTCAGATATGCAGAGGATATCACTCTAATGGCAGAAACTGAAAAAGTGAAAGTGTAGTCACTCAGTCATGTCCGATTCTTCGCAACCCCATGGACTGTGGCCCACCAGCCTCCTCTGTCCAAGGAATTCTCCTGGCAAGAATACTAGGCAGAAACTGAGGAGAAACTAAAGAGACTCTTGATGAGCATGAAAGACGAGAATGAAAAAGTTGGCTTGAAACTCAAGATTAAAAAAAACTAAGATCATGGCATCCAGTCCCATCATTTCATGGCAAATAGAAAGGGAAAAAGTGGAAATAGTAGCAGATTTTATTTTCTTGGGTTCCAAAATCACTGTGGATGGTGACTGCAGCCATGAAATTAAAAGACGCTTGCTCCTTGGAACGAAAGCTATGATAAGAAAAGCTAGAACATCGTATTAAAAAGCAGAGACATCACTCTGCTGATAAAGATCCACATAATCAAAGCCATGGTTTTTCCAGTAGTCATGTATGGATGTGAGAGTTGGACCATAAAGAAAGCTGAGCACTGCAGAACTGATGCTTTCAAACTGTGGTGCTGGAGAAGACTCTTGAGAGTTCCTTGGACAGCAAGGAGATCAAACCAGTCAATCCTAAAGAAAATCAACCCTGAATATTCATTGGAAGGACTGGTGCTAAAGCTGAAGCTCCAATACTTTGGCTACCTGATGCAAAGAGCCAACTCATTGGAAAAGGCCTTCTTGCTGGGAAAGACTGAAGGCAAAAGAAGAAGGGACTGGAAGAGGATGAGATGGTTAGATAGTATCACTGACTCAATGGACATAAATCTGAGCAAACTCTGAGAGATAGTGGAGGACAGAGAAGCCTCGCATGCTGCAGTCCATGGGGTCACAAAGAGTCGGACGTGACTTAGTGACTAAACAACAACAGCAGGGATGGATCTTTGGTGATGGCTAACTGATCTTGCTGGGAACTGTCTAAACAAACAGCTTACTAAAGTATTAACTTGGTCTATATAACAAGAAACCAACCAACCACCAAACAGAAACTCTAGGTCTACTGAGCAGGAATCTGATTTGTATTTTGGATTTTTTTTTAGGAATCTGATTTGGTTTGTCATATTGGAGTATGATAGCCTGCCATCGATAACTCAGACCTAAGCTGCTTTACAGAACTGGATTTATAGAACATTTGATTGAAGAAGGACACTACATTCCCACAAGTACATATTAAAAATCTCCTCTGAGTCTTCCTCAAGGGACCTGAAATAATGTCCTAGTAGGTCATTACTAAATGAACGTAAGTGAAGCCATTTACTAGAATGACTGGACACTAGGAGAAAGGAACTATGTAGATTTTTCAGGGACTGAGAAATACTGGTTCTGAACGTGTGTTAATTCCAGGGTACCCAAAACGCCATTGTGATCCACCAATCAAAGTAGGCAATATTAATGGAGTTCTGGCCTGTGTTTATCTCACCCTATGGTTATTTTTCCTATTTCTGAAATACATTTCCAAAAACCCTACCTAGCAACTGGCAAAAACCCCACTGTAGCTTGCTGATCATGGTATGGGAGCTATTATGATAAGGGGCTTCCCTGGTAACTCAGCTGGTAAAGAATCCACCTGCAATGCAGGAAATCCCAGTTCGACTCCTGGGTTGGGAAGATCCACTGGAGAAGGGATAGTCTACCCATTCCAGTATTCTTGGGTTTCCCTGGTGGCTCAGACAGTAAAGAATCCGCTTGCAATGTGGGAGACCAGGGTTCAATATCTGGGTTGGGAAGATCTCCTTGAGAAGGGAATGGCTACCCACTCCAGTATTCTTGCCTGGAGAATTCCATGGACAGAGAAGCCTGGGGGGCTACAGTCCCTGGGGTCGCAAAGAGTTGGACACGACTCGGAGACTTTGGAACAAATAGAAATTCTTAACTTTCCTTTCCTACCAGCATAAACCAAAACCAACACTAAATCCCTTGGAAATATACAGAGATTAGAGTCACCATCAAAGGCTTCAAAGATGTTAGGGTAGTGATTCCTATCACTTCTGCATTTAATCTGCCTCTCTGGCCTCTGCAGAAGGTGGACAAGTCTTGGGCACTGACTGTAGATTTTAGTATGCTTGTTCGTCATTCAGTCATGTCTGATTCTTTGTGACCTCATGAACTGTAGCCCACCAGGCTCCTCTGTCCATGGAATTTTCCGGGCAAGAATACTAGAATGGGTTGCCATTTCCGTCTCCATTAGTATGCTTACTGCTGCTACTGCTAAGTCACTTCAGTAGTGTCTGACTCTGTGTGACCCTGTAGACGGCAGCCCACCAGGCTCCCCTGTCCCTGGGATTCTCCAGGCAAGAACACTGGAATGGGTTGCCATTTCCTTTTCCAATGCATGAAAGTGAAAAGTGAAAGTGAAGTTGCTTAGTCGTGTCCGACCCTCAGCGACCCCATGGACTGCAGCCTACCAGGCTCCTCCATCCATGGGATTTTCCAGGCAAGAGTACTGGAGTGGGATTAGTACAATCAGAATTACCCAGTGACTAAGCATTATGCTTAGTCACTGGGTAATTCTGATTGTAGCTGTTGTTCCAGATGTGATCTTTCTATTGAAGCAAATCAACATGGTACCAGGCCCTTGGAATACAGCCATTGACTTGAGAGATATTTTGTCTCTATATGGATTAGTAGCAGTTTGTTTTCACCTATCAGGGACAACAGTTCACTACATCGATATTATAATGCTGATTGAACATAATAAGAAGAAAGTAGCAAGTATCTTAGATACCTTAGTAAGAAAAATGTATGCTAGAAGGTAGGAGACAAATACCGTGAAAACTGAGAGTTTTGCCTCCTCATTGACATTTTCAGAGGTCAAATGATCTGGGACATGTCAGGATCAGTCCAATCTAAAGTGAAAGACAGGACTTCCCTGGTGGTCCAGTGGTTAAGAATCTGCCTGTTAATGCATGGGATGTGGGTTTGATCTCTGGCCCAGGAAGATCCCAGATGCCTCAGGGCAACTAAGCCCATGAGCCACAACTAGTGAGCCTGTGCTCTGGAGCCTGCGAGCTGCAACTACTGAGCCCATGTGCAGCGGCTACTGAAGCCCACGCACCCTAAAGCTCATGCTCCACAACAAGAGAAACCACCACAATGAGAAGCCCACGCACTGCAACTAGAGAGTGGCCCCTACTCTCCGCAACTAGAGAAAGTCCTCACACAGCAACGAGGATCCAGCACAGCCATAAATAAATAAATAAATATTTTTAAAGACTTGTATCTAGAATAGATAAAGACTTCAAAAAACTTACTAAGAGGACAAACAACTAATTGGCAAATGATTTGAACTGATATTTCACTAAAAGACACACAAATTAGCTCATGAAAAAATGTTCAATATCATTAACCATTAGGGAAATACACAATGAAAAATGAAACGTCATTACACACCCACTGTAATGGCTAAAACTAAAAAGGCTGACAGTACCAAGTGTTGACAAGGATGTGGAGAAACTGGATCTCACACACCACTGGTGGGAATGCAAAATGGTACAATTACTTTGGAAAACTGTTTAGCAGTTCCAGTAAAGTTAAACCTACTCCAGGACCCAAGAATTCCACTTCTAAGTATTTACCCTAGAGAAATGAAAATATATGTCCACAAAGAGGTTTGTACAAGAAATTAGAGCTGCTTCATTCACATTCATCCTCATCTAGAAAGAAATGTCCATCAACTGGTGAATGGATAAATTGTGGTACATCCATACCAAAGAATAGCAGTGAGCAACAGAAAAGAACAAACCTCTGATACACAAAATGACATGAATGAATCTCAAAAGCATTAGCCTCAACAAAAAAAGCTAGATACAAAAGAGTCAACAGTGTGTGATTCCAGTCACATGAAATTCTGGAAATGGGCAAGACTAATGTAGAGTGACAGAAAGCAGACTGATAAAAGGCATTGGGGGCAAGGGGAAATAAGAGGGAAATTCTGGGTGATAGAAATGTTCTATCTTATTTTTGGTGATTGTTACACATGAATACATATCAAAACCCATTGAACTTGTACACTTAAAACACCATACCTCTTATTGTATGTAAATTATACCTTAATAAAGTAAAAAAAAAAAAACAAAACACTCCTAGAAACAAGAGAATATATGAAGATATCCAGTTATAAAACACACAAAGTGAACACACAAAAATGAGTAGCTAGCTATCCAATTCAATGAAAGGTTCTCGCAAAATTGTTAAAATTAAATATCTTAAGAAATATGCAGGAAGTTTAAGAAGCATATGATAAAACTCTATAAGGAGGATCATAAAAGAACACTCGAATAAACAGACTAATGCCTTGGCTTTCTTTCTGGCCCTGCTCTTACCAGAGGGATCTGCTAAAATACAAGTCATGTCATCTCATTCCTCTTCTCAAAACCTCCAGAGGTTTTCTTTCAGAAAGAATTCCAAAATCATTACCCTCATCCAAAAGGACTGCAAGACCTTTCCTCCCATCCCCTACCTCCCCTAGCTCCAGCCTCAATGGTCTCGATGTTTCCCAACGTGCCAATGCACTCCTGATAGGCCCTGTGTCAGGAACCCTCCTCACCCAGATCTTCACATAACTTGTTCCCCAACTTTAAACAAATCTTTGCTTCAATATCACTATTAGAGGTTACCTTGGCAAGTCCATCTTTAGTATGGGAAGTTTCAGTTGATCACTATGACTCAACAGCTGTTGTCAATAGAAACTATGTCAGTTTAGAAACTAGGAGAAAAGATTAAAAGGAAACATGATAGTTGTCTTCCAATATTGAAGAACAATTACGTGGAAGAGGAAGCAGAATTATTCTTCCAGCAGCTCCGGCAGACGAGTCCTCTGGACTGATCACTAGAACCTTAAGTTCCACAAGGGCTGACTGTTCAGCACCCCTAGCACAGAGCACATCTGGCACACAGGTGCTCAGTCATATTTGTTGAATAAATGTTTCAGTGTGGTTCTGAAAAGCAAAATGGACCAATGGATAGGACTCAAAGGAAGCAGATGTTAACTCAACATGAAGAACAGTTTCTTAAAAATGAGAACTTGATGGGATTTTTTGAACTCAGATGTCTTGATCTAGTGCCTTCATATTTATATGCAAGCAAACTAAGGTTTGGAAAGTTTTAAGTCGGTGGTTATTTTACTGCTTATCTCGGTCCATTAGTGGGCTGTGAAATCAATTTAGTGGGTACAAGCAGGATTTTAAAGAACACAAAATAGAATTTAAAATATTAGAGCTTATTGCAAGTAGTAAGAATTCTTACCTGATTTTTCTGTTTCAGATAGAGAGAGATTAATATACAGAATCCTAGGTGTGTATAGGTCAAGATGTGCTGTGTTTAGTCGCTCAATCGTGTACAACTCTTTGGGATCCCATGGACTGTAGCCTGCCAGTCTCCTCTGTCCATGGGGATTCTCCAGGCAAAAATACTGGAGTGAGTTGCCATGCCCTCCTCCAGGGGATCTTCCCAACCCAGGGATCAAACCCAGGTGTTCTGCATTACAGGCCAATTCTTTACCATCTGAGCCACCAGGGAAACCCAAGAATACTGGAGTGTGTAGCCTATCCCTTCTCCAGGGGATCTTCCTGACCCAGGAATTGAACCAGGGTGTCCTGCATTGTAGGCAGATTCTTTACCAGCTGAGTTACCAGGTAAGTCCTGGTCAAGATGTAAAATGTAGTATATCTTAATGTTTTGGTAAAAAAACCAAAAAACTATTTTGAGTAATACCAGGTTAAGCTGCTCAACACAGAATTTGCCCCCTTGCAAAGTAACGAGTTCTTTTTGCAGTTGAGATGGAGGTAGAATGTCATTGATTTAGGATGGAAACAGCTGGTGAGCAGTGGCAATAGATGATGTCAGGAATTTATATTTTTTCATTACATTTGTGTATATTTTCCAAAATTATCATACATCCTTTTTAAAGTAGTTTTAAATACATATATATGAAACATATTTTACAATAGAAATTAGAAATTTTACATGGAGATGAGATGGTTTCTGTAGGTTTACACTGAGCACCATTTGTACTATAATCCAAGGCAAAAACCAAAACAAAACAGAGAAATAAAAACAATTTATATAATGCTCGCAACATTTGCCCACTATGAAATGAGCATTTTTCTGGCGCTAACTTCTAGGAGGAATCTGTATGTGAATTCTTCTGAGGGCATTAAATGTCATTATAGAGAATATTCGGACCAATACAATAAACTTCCTAACTGGTCTCCTTGCCTTTTATCTTTTACCCTTCAATCCGTCCTGAAGTATGTGATCTTTCCAGATTCTCCTGTTTAAAATTCTTTAGTGCTCCTTCCTGCCTCCTTGATAAAGTCCATATTTCTACAAATGGATTTAATACCCCTTGGGACCCAACTTCTACCAATCTCTGTATGCTCATCTCCTTCCAGCTACCTACCTCCCACTCTTAAGATCTATGCCATTCCCAGGTACACCATACCCTTCACGCTGCCAAGCTTTTTATATATTGTTCCTATGCTACAATTAAAACTACCCTTCTCAGTCTGAGAAGCTCATACTCTTCCTTCAGAGTCAGCTCAAACACAGCATCACTTGGGAAGCTTACCTTGACTTTCCTGGGTTCATGCTAATTGCTATTTCTTCCAGGACCCACTGCATTGTATACATGTATGCCATGGCAACTGCTGGAATGCATTTTATTTGCCTGCTTGGATGTGTGTTTCCCTGCTACACTGTAATAATCACACGAGGAGAGACCATGTCTGTGTGTGTGGTGGTGGTGGTTCAGTCGCTCAGTTGTGTCTGACTCTTTGCAACCCATGGACTGTAGCCAGCCAGGCTCCTCTGCCCATGGGATTTTCCAGCCAAGAATACTAGAGTGGGTAGCCATTTCCTTCTCCAGAGGATCTTCCCCACCCAAGGATTGAACCTGGGTCTCCTGCATTGCAGATGGATTCTTTACCAACTGAGCCACCAGGGAAGCCCAGCACTGATTTAATGTTTGAGACATTCAATAAATATCTTCACTAATGTCCTTACTGAACTAACAAGGTTCTTTTTTATTTTTAATTTACTTTTAATTGGAAGATAATTGCTTTACAATGTTGAGTTGGTTTCTGCTGTACAATGATGTGAATCATCCAGAAGTATACATATATCCCCTCCCTCTTGAACCTCCCTTCCACCCCTCACCTCATTCCACCCTTCTAGGCTGTCATGAGCTCCCTGTGTTATATAGCAACTTCCTGCTACTTTACATACCATAATGTATATGTTTCAATGTTACTGTCTCAATTTGTCCCACCCTTTCCATCCCCTGCTGTATCTATATGTCTTTATTACTGCCCTGCACACATACAATGGAATATTACTCAGCCATGCTGCTGCTGCTGCTGCTAAGTCACTTCAGTCGTGTCTGACTCTGTGCGACCCCATAGACGGCAGCCCACCAGGCTCCTCTGTCCCTGGGATTCTCCAGGCAAGAACGCTGGAGTGGGTTGCCATTTCCTTCTCCAATGCATGAAAGTGAAAAGTGAAAGGGAAGTCGCTCAGTCGTGTCTGACTCTTTGCGACCCCATGAACTGCAGCCCACCAGGCTCCTCCATCCATGGGAGTTTCCAGGTAAGAGTACTGGACTGGGGTGCCATTGCCTTCTCCAACTCAGCCATAAAAAGGAACAAATTTGAGTCAGTTCTAGTGAGGTGGATTAATCTAGAGCCTGTTATACTGAGTGAAGTCAAAAAGAAAAAAACAAATATTGTATATTAATGTATATATATAATCTAGAAAAATGGTAATAATGAACCCATTTGCAGGGCAGGGATAACAAAGGTTATTTACATGACTTTCCTATATCCTGACTTTAAAGTCAAGGACATTCTATAATTAACTCAATGAAAACATTTCAAAGGCAAACTAAGCCAATATGTTTTGAGTACACTGTTCTTTAGAATTTTCTCTTGACATGGGATTCAAGCTGATTGAATATCGCCTTTTTTGTGTGTCCCTGTTGTGAACTATACATAATTTTACTGTGACACCTTTCACACTAATTTTTGTACCTATCTTTTCCTACAAACTCTTTGAAGGCAGGTATAGTTATAGTCATTTTATTTTTTTAATCTCCATTTTATGGCACAGAGTCTGATCTATAATCTATTAAAAGTTTGTTCCTGATAAAAATATATCTATTTTAGCCCCAAATCTAGCATTTAATAGAAGTTACCCAGTAAAGTCAGCAACAGAACAAGGATGCCATCTATTCCCACTACATATTATTTAACATTGTTCTGGGGACATTAGCCAATGCAATAAGACTTGAGAAAGAAACTAGAGAAAGAACTAGAAAGTAGGAGGTGAAATTACCACTGTTTGTGGATATGACTGTATACCTGGAAAATGATAGAGAATCAACTGTAAAATTACCACAAACAAAAAGAGTATTAACGGGGGTAGGAGATTATGAAATGCATATTAGAAATCATTAACTCATTAACTTATATATGTGTGTGTGTGTGTGTGTGTGTGTGTGTGTGTGTGCGCAAAAAAAAAAAATACCAGGTAAGAAATATAATGAAATAAAGGACTCCTGTTTTCAACAGCATTAAAAATACAAAACACGGAGGAATAAATTTAACAAGAAATGCATAAGACTTATAAAAAAAACCTAAGGACACAAGAGAAGACTACAGAAAATCAAATTCTTTGAATAGGAACGTTCAACATATTAAGATGTCAATTCTTCCTAAGTCATTTTATAATATAACATGATCATAATAAAAATACCAGTAGGTCATTTTAAGATCAATACAAGTTGATGCTAAAGTTTTATGGAAAAATAAATATACAACAGCCAGTTAAATTTTGAAAAAGAACGAAGAGACGGAATTAGCACCAACAGACATTCAGTTATATTATATACTTCATCAATAATTAAAACTGTGATGTGATGCTGATGATAAAGACACAGACAGACCAGTATAGTATACTAGGAAATCCAGAAAAGCACCCCAATATATGTGGGAATTTAATATATGATGAACCTATGGTAAAAAGATGAGCAATTTACTAAGTGGCACTGGGACAATTTTTAGCCTTCTGGAAAAAAAAAAATAAGCTGGATTTATACCCCAATCTCATACCACAATAAATGCCATAAGGATCAAAGAGCTAGGTGTGAAAATAAGTCCATAAAAGTGCTATGAAAATATATAGAAGGTTTATAAACTCAAATTGGGAAAGGCCTTTATAACCATGACTCAAAATACAAAAGCCATAAATGACTGATACATGTGACGACATAAAGATAAAACAAAATTCTGTATAACAAAATATACCACAAAAAGGGAAAAGACAGATGACAACATGGCAAAAACATCTTTAGAGAAATGGCAATCTCCATAATATACACTAAGCTTCTAAGAAATTTGCTAGAAAAGAATGATTACCTAAGAAAAAATAAGACGAACAGTTACAGAAAAAGAAATACAAATATCATATGAAGGGATGTTCAACTTCAGTCATAAAAATATAAATGTAAATTAAAACTATATTGATGTTTCAGTTTTCCTCTCTCAAATGAGCCACAAAATCCAAACATTTGATAATATTGATAAGACTGTGGGAAAGTAAGCACTTTCAATCTTGACTGGTAGGAATACAAATTGGTGTCATTCCATGGAAGGCAATTTGGCAACAGTTCTCAAAATGATGAATGCATATATTCTCTGACCAAGCAACTTCACTCCTGGGAATTTATCCTACAGGCATACTAGTACATGGGGCTTCCCAGGTGGCAAAGTAGAAAAGAATTCGCCTGCCAATGCAGGAGATGCAAGAGATATGGGCTTAATCCCTGGGTCAGGAAGATTCACTGGAGGAAGAAATGGCAATCCAGTCCAGTGTTCTTGCTTGGGAAATTCCATTGACAGAGGAACCTGGCGGGCTACAGTCCATGGGGTCGCAAAGAGTCGGACACGACTGAGAGACTAAGCACCAGCACTAGTATCCTGGTACATGATCGAAGGGACACATGTACATAGTTATTCACTGCAGCACTGTCTACAATAGCAAAAGGCTAGAAAAGTGTCCATCAGTAGAGGAAAAAAGTCATATGGAAAGATGGCTAAGACACCAATATAACACATGATACACATAGTTAAGTCTTTTTAAAAAGCAAAGAACACACCCAAAAAATATAAGGGAAAAAAGTGGGAACTCTGGAAAACCAGGACAGTGGTTGCTAACTGGAGGCACGCTGGGATCTGGGAGATAGAGGCAAAGATGGAGGGGAGACGTTATATGGTATACTTTTTTAACATTCTGAGTTTGGAATTACATGAATATATATTAAAAAAATGTTTAAGTGTGTCAAACAAGTGGGTGAAATATTAACTATCAGTCTCACATTTATCCAGATCTAGGTTGTAATTCATGATTAAGATATCTTGGGAGCTCACAGAGTAATAATATTCTGTGTCTACTGATGTCAAGATTCATGTGTCCCATGAACAAATGACAAGCTCACATTCCATTATGAAACGTCAGGAAGTTATATTTCTGGGAAGAAAGAGAGAACAAACCAAGCGAGTGCTAGGTGAACAAACAGCTATACTATTGCAATTGTCAATCTGCTTACTGGTCTAAACACAGTGATGATGGCAGGAATGGGAAGGAAGGAAAAGATACAAATGACCCGAATGGGATATAAATCCATGGGTCTTGATGGCTGATTGAAAAATTCTACTGCTTATGTTCAGAGAGCCCCACTGCAGTCTTCAGAGCTCTTATAACTCTTATTCGACTTGCCTAATTGTACCAAAGTGTACCATGATTTGTAATTGGCTGTGGAAGGCTAGAGAGAAAGAAAGAACCCAGTGATGTGGTGTTTAGCAGTATCACTAACAGAAATTAGAAAGCCGGAAGGAAGAAAGCCAAGTTAGGGAAAAAGCAATGACTTAGGTTTTAAGTACATGCTGTCTGATGTGAGTGGGAAATCAGGTAGCTGTGGCCAGAGGGCTACTGGAAATCCTAGTCTGAAGTTCAGAGGGGACGTCAGACTTGAAGGTGGTGATGTGGGAGAGATCTGCAAATAGAGAAGAGGCTCAGAGGAAATACGGGCAGCGGGGAGAAGCTGGAGGACCGCCCTGATTGTGGAGCAGAATGGGGAAGAGAAGGCAGAGTTACAGACAGAGAAATATAAGAAGAATCAGGAGAGCATGTGACAGGTACACCAAGGGTGAGGAGCTTTAAGAAGCAGTGAAGCAGTCTACACATTGAGAAATGGAAGGGGCACAGCAGTAATAATAGTAGCAATGTGCTCTATCTCCTGAATCCTGACACACCACGACCTAGAAGGTAGACGGCATTGTTAGCTCCATTTTACAGAAAAGAGTATTAACCCAGGGAATCTGCTGGTGGTCCAGTGGTTAGGACTCTAAGCTTTCACTTCTGAGGGCTGGGGGTTCAATCCCTGGTCAGGGAACTAAAATCCCAAAAGTTGCAGTGAAGCCTAGAGAAAAAAAAAGTGGGGAGGATATTAATTCAGAAAGTGACTTCAAAGCTGCAGGATGTCACTGATGAGCTACAGTCCTTCATTGCTTTCTTGGAAGAGCTGGGAGATCAGAGTTCTGCCACTAAATTAGCTATATGTGCAGGGACAAGCAACTTCACCTTTCTAGGTTTCATTTCCTTCTCTGAAAATTGAGGGGATTGGTGTAGATAATCTCTAGCTCTTATGTAACATGAGTCTTTGATTAAAACCAAATGGAAGAGGGATTCCCCTGGCAGTCCATCGGTTAAGAATCCACCTTGCAATGCAGGGGACTTCGATTTGACCCCTGATTGGGGAACTAAGATCCCACATGAACTGCAATTACTAAGCCTGTGAACTCTGGAGCGCATGGGCCACAACTAGAGAATCAACGTGCCACAACTAAGACTCAACACAGCCAAATAAACAAATAATTTTTTTTAAAAGGCACAATGGTAGAGATACATATACACAAGATGGGCAATGAATTGAAAATTTAGCCATAAGTGAGCAGGAAGACCCAGCCAAGATCAGAATGCTGAATGTTTTATATAGTGAATTTTCAAGCAATAAAATTACTTACTCTGATATATAAAATCTATAATTGAAAAACTCTTTTTATCTATATATTTCAGTTAATATCAACAATTAAAATTTTTCATACCTGGAAATTTATAAATACTGTTCTTGAAACCCTGCTAAGCTGGTTGAATAGAATAAAAATAGAAGAGTCCAAGTGACGCAGTCTGTATATGAAGGATTGTCCTGTAGAAAGAGAAAAGAGCTATTTATAATAAACATTTGTAATAAGAGACAGAAATGACTGCTAAGGTACATAAATATTTATGGAAATAAATTAAATAGGAGCATTTATCAAGTATCATTTCTTGAGCATGTAAAAACAGATCATCTAGCACAGAACAGATGTGGGAATCCTGAACCTCTTCATATTAAAGTCTGCAATAAAGATTTCCAAAATTAAAATATATTATGGCAGACTGAAAGCAAACATACTTTTCAACTTTAAGAATAAAATAAACTTTTTAAGACAACAGCTGTTCAAAGGCTGGCCAACAGATGAAATACCAAGACAGCAACATATGTTCTATTACCCTTTTCCTATAAATGACATCAATATGATTTGCAAGAAAACCAAACAGAATAGCTTTAAAGATTCAACTTACAAAGTTAAACATTTCTTTAAAACTCTATGGTTAACAGGGAAGTGGAGGAAAAAGTCCTACTACATATGTTCACAAAGTCCCATTCAGTTCAGTTCAGTTCAGTTCAGTAGCTCAGTCATGTCCAACTCTTTGCGACCCCATGAATCGCAGCACGCCAGGCCTCCTTGTCCATCACCATCTTCCGGAGTTTACTCAAACTCACGTCCATCGAGTCAGTGATGCCATCCAGCCATCTCATCCTCTGTCTTCCTCTTCTCCTCCTGCCCCCAGTCCCTCCCAGCATCAGAGTCTTTTCCAATGAGTCAACTCTTCGCATGAGGTGGCCAAAGTATTGGACTTTCAGCTTTAGCATCAGTCCTTCCAAAGAACACCCAGGACTGATCTCCTTTAGAATGGACTGGTTGGATCTCCTTGCAGTCCAAGGGACTCTCAAGAGTCTTCTCCAACACCACAGTTCAAAAGCATCAATTCTTTGCCGCTCAGCTTTCTTCACAGTTCAACTCTCACATCCATACATGACCACTGGAAAAACCATAGCCTTGACTAGACAGACCTTTTTTGGCAAAGTAATATCTCTGCTTTTGAATATACTATCTAGGTTGGTCATAATTTTCCTTCCAAGGAGTAAGCATCTTTTAATTTCATGGCTGCAATCACCATCTTCAGTGATTTTGGAGCCCCCAAAAATAAAGTCTGACACTGTTTCCACTGTTTCCCCATCTATTTCCCATGAAGTGAGGGGACCAGATGCCATGATCTTCGTTTTCTGGATGTTGAGCTTTAAGCCAACTTTTTCACTCTCCTCTTTCACTTTCATCAAGAGGCTTTTTAGTTCCTCTTCATTTTCTGCCATAAGGGTGGTGTCATCTGCATATCTGAGGTTATTGATATTTCTCCTGGCAATCTTGATTCCAGCTTGTGCTTCTTCCAGCCCAGCGTTTCTCATGATGTACTCTGCATAGAAGTTAAATAAGCAGGGTGACAATATACAGTCTTGATGTACGTTTTTTCCTATTTGGAACCAGTCTGTTGTTCCATGTCCAGTTCTAACTGTTGCTTCCTGACCTGCATATAGGTTTCTCAAGAGGCAGGGCAGGTGATCTGGTATTCCCATCTCTTTCAGAATTTTCCACAGTTTATTGTGATCCACACAGTCAAAGGCTTTGGCATATTACAGTCACCCAGATCTTTCATTTGTTTGCCAGACTGAACCAGTGTCTCTCAATTTGCAGGAGCAGCTGCAAATTTAATTCTTGTGTTAAAAATGTTTGAGTGTTGGGCTTCCCTGATGGTCCACTGGTGAAGAGTCCACCTTGCAATGCATGGGACACTTGTTCAATCCCTGCTATGGGAAGATCCTACATGCCATAGAGTAACTGAGCCCATGCATTTCTACCCTAATCCAAACCTTTTTCATTCCCCCCCCCAAAAAAAATCTGTTCAACTATTTTGCTCATTGATGAAATTTTGTTAATGTAGAGACTGTTAAGGCTTTACGTTCATAGGCAGTGGAAAATGAATTAAATGCTTTTTAAATTAATCAATTAAGCTAAGAATTCCCATCAAAATAATTTTGACTAAATTAATGAAATCATTTTTAAAGTAATACAGGTTATTTCTAATTTTAAAAAGGTATTACAGGGCTTCCCTGGTGGCTCAGTGGTAAAGAATCTGCCTGTCAATGCAGGGGATACACATTTGATCCCTGGTCCAGGAAGATCCCACGTGCCACAAAGCAACTAAGTCCGTGTGCCACAACTACTGAGCCTGGGCGCTGCAACTACTGAAGCCCACGCTCCCTAGAACCTGTGCTCCGCAGCAAGAGAAGCCGCTGCAATGAGAAGCCTGCCTGCTGCAGAGAATAGCCCCCGCACAGCGGTAAAGACCCAGCACAGTCAGAAATACATAAATTAATTAAATTTAAAAATAAAATAAAAGCATTATATACTTGTAGAAAAAATTTTAAATATAGCAGTTATAAAGAAGAAAATGAAATGAAATAACTTTTAAATAAGCATCCTGAAAACACCACCAGACAAAAGATAACTGCTCAAATATACTTTAGTTAATAAAATAAACACATCAGTTACCCACTCATGAGGAGGTCTGAATTCTGGCAAATTAAAGCATTCAAAACACTGACCTGGAAGTTAACAACAACACAAAATTTTGAGCAGCAACCAAAAGAGAAAAGAGCCAAGATGACCTGAGTATTCCATAAAGTGTAATGTTATTTCCTCTTATGATTGGCAAAGTTTATATAAAAAAAATTCCCACAGTCTCTATAGCTGGGAAGAATGGGAGACTTTAAAAAATTTTTTTTAAATAAAGGGACAAAAAACAAGCTGAGAGCAAAAGGTGAGGGAGCTGGGAAGCAGCAAACCTATGGAGATGGGTTATCAACACTTTTTATGTGTTTACATTTGAAATACAGCAAAGAATAGAGTTGGCTATGAAAAGGATTTTAAGAAATACCCATCATTAAAACAGCAGGGTCTAATTTAGAGGTAAACTAGGACTCTGTAGTTGGGGGAACAAAATAAATACCCTGTTTTCTTTTTTTTGGTTGTGCTGAGTCCTTGTTGCTGCATGGGCTTTTTTCTAGTTGCAGCAAGCGGATGCTACTCTCCTTGCAGTGGCTTCTCTTGTGGAGAATGAACTCTCCAGTGTGCAGGCTTCAGCAGCTGTGGCTCCCAGGTTCTAGAGCACAGGCTCAACAGTTGTGGCGCACAGGCTCAGTTGCTTTGTGGCACGTTGGATCTTCCTGGACTAGGGATCGAACCTCTGCTCCCTGCATTGGCAGGAGGATTCTTTACCACTGAGCCACCAGGGAAGCCCAATAACTTTTGAGATCAACTCCTCCCAACCCTAAAACCTCATCCACTCCTAGCCCCAGTGAGTGAGAAGGACACTCAGTAAAGGGTATTCACTTTGATAGCTTTAATAGCTATAACTATTTAGCTTTAACTATTTCAACAATGTAACTTAAGAAAACTAACTGGCACTGTCCACTGTACTGGGTCTGTACAGAGGCAAGTAAAGTTAATTCTGGGGCTTTTTTTAAAGAGAACTGATTTTTGAACATAGTCTGTACCAGAAACAGTTTATATATACTGATGAAATGTCATCTTTAGTGACAACCACCAAATTCTACCCTAGCAGAAAATTATCTGAGTGGATTTGAGTATTAACCCCCAGCATCCTTTCTAACTTCCTTGTGGAAAATTAAAATGTCCATTTCCCAGACTCCTCTACAGTTATGTTTCCCCATGTGAAATGGGGTCTATCTGTCAGCTGTTTCGTGAGATTTGGAAGGCAGAAATGGGGCGGGAGCCATCTTTCTGCTCTTCTGACTGTTAATGCTGGCAAGCACATTTATGGAAACATTGGGTTTTTCTGCAGTGTTCCAGCGTCCCGAACCTCACAGCTGTCAAGAGACAAGTTTGGTGGAGATAGCCGTTACTAGTTGGTGGGTGTTGAGGGGCAGTTTCAGAATAGCAATTTCCTGACCCTTGAACTGCAGCAAGCAATGTCATCTGGAACTCAGATGTGGCTGGGGTGGCCTCCTGAGACCCTCCCCTGGAGGGCCTGGTAAGTAGTCTGGTGCTGGGAATAATTTCTGAAGGCCCATGCCTCCCAGCCCTTCGAGTAATTCTGCAAACAGACTAAAATGCTAGAGTGGTTTCTCTTTCCTGCAACTGGGCCCAGATGACATATTAGCACACCAGTTGCCTCAATACATAAGCAGAAGGGTGACTGGTCTGTCTGTGAGCTGCAGTACTGAGCAGTATGCTTGACGATACATGCTCTGGAATCAGACTGCCTCGGTGCAAATTCTGGCTCTGCCATACATTAACCTTCCTGGGATGTTAATGTCCCTGTACCTTAGTTTCTTCATCTATAAAATGGGACTAGCAATAATATTTTCCAGTTATGGGACATAGTAAATGAAAAGATAATCTAAGTAAAGTACTGGTTTTTCCAGTAGTCATGTATGGATGTGAGAGTTGGACTATAAAGCTGAGTGCCAAAAAATCGATGCTTTTGAAGAGTCCCGTGGACTGCAAGGAGATCAAAACAGTCAAGCCTAAAGGAAATCAGTCCTGAATATTCATTGGAAGGGCTGATGCTGAAGCTGAAACTCCAATACTTTGACCACCTGATGCAAAGAACTGACTCACTGGAAAAGACCCTGATGCTGGGAAAGATTGAAGGCAGAAGGGGACGACAGAGGATGAAATGGTTGGATGGCATTGCCAGCTCTATGGACGTGAGTCCGAGTAAGCTCTGGGCATTGGTGATGGACAGGGAAGCCTGGCGTGCTGCAGTACATGGGGTTGAAAAGAGTTGGACACAACTGAGTGATTGAACTAAACTGAACTGAAAGTGCTTATAATAGTGACTGTCTTAGAAACGGAGAAGGCAATGGCACCCCACTCCAGTACTCTTGCCTGGAAAATCCCATGGATGGAGGAGCCTGGTAGGCTACAGTCCGTGGGGTCACTCAGAGTCAGACACGACTGAGCGACTTCACTTTCACTTTTCACTTTCATGCATTGGAGAAGGAAATGGCAACCCACTCCAGCATTCTTGCCTGGAGAATCCCAGGGACAGGGGAACCTGGTGGGCTGCTGTCTATGGGGTCAGAGTGGCGGACACGACTGAAGCAACTTAGCAGCAGCAGTCTTAGAAAAAGCCCCTGAGAGATGTTAGCTATTATCACAGTAATATTACTAGTTATGCAGGCCACTTTAAAACACTGCTTTAATTGAGTAGAAAATGTAAACATTTTAGAATTTTGTTCTATACATTTTATTGTGACCTCAAGAATTTTAACTTACACACAAGTGGTCACAGAAAAGATCTGACTGGTTTCATCATATATGTATACACAGAGAGAGTGACCATTTCAGAACCACAGTGTACCTGAGGATAGCAAACTAGCCAACTAATTAGTTACTCTAACTAGTTTTTGTGGGTCTCACCCTAAGGAAGAGTAATTTTCTAGTAACAATTTTTGCCATTTTCCCATTACAAATACTACCTCATTAACTATGCTCTGACTTTATTTTTGGGGGCTCCAAAATCACTGCAGATGGTGACTGCAGCCATGAAATTAAAAGATGCTTACTCCTTGGAAACAAAGTTATGACCAACCTAGACAGCATATTAAAAAGCAAAGACATTACTTTGCCAACAAAGGTCCGTCTAGTCAAAGCTATGGTTTTTCCAGTGGTCATGTATGGATGTGAGACTTGGACTATAAAGAAAGCTGAGTGCCAAAGAATTGATGCTTTTGAACCGTGGTGTTGGAGAAGACTCTTGAGAGTCCCTTGGACTGCAAGGAGATCCAACCAGTCCATCCTAAAGGAGATCAGTCCTGAGTGTTCATTGGAAGGACTGATGTTGAAGCTGCAACTCCAATACTTTGGCCACCTGCTTTCGAAGAGCTAACTCATTTGAAAAGACCCTGATGCTGAGAAAGATTGAAGGCGGGAAGAGAAGCCGACGACAGAGGATGAGATGGTTGGATGGCATCACTGACTCAATGGACATGAGTTTGAGTAAACTCCTGGAGTTGGTGATGGACAGGGAGGCCTGGCATGTTGCAGTCCATGGGGTCACAAAGAGTCGGACACAACTGAGCTACTGAACTAAACTGATAAACCAGGGTGTGTTATTCAGATTTTTTTTTTCAGCTTCATTAAGATAGAACTGACAAATAAATCTGTAAGATATTAAAGTGTACATTATGGTATCTGATATACATATACATTGTAAAAGGATTCCTCCTACCTAGTTAATTAATGCATGCTGATTTGCTGAGTTGTGTCTGACTCTTTGTGACCCCATGAACTGCAGCCCACCTGGCTCCTCTGTTCATGGGATTTTCCAGGCAAGAATATTGGAGTGGATTGCCATTTCCTCCTCAGGGGATCTTCCCGACCCAGGGATAGAACCTGTGTCTCTTGCATCTCCTGCAGTGGCAGGCAGATTCTTGACCACTGCACCATCTTTACCCTTTCTTTTTTTTGGTGAGAACATTTAAGTTCTGCTCCCTTAGCAAATTTCAATTGTATAATACAGTGTTATCAACTATAGTCTCTATGTTATACATTAGATCCTCAGAACTTATTCATCTTATAGCTGAAAATTTTGTGCCTTTTTAGCAATCTCACCCTATTTTCCCCACCCTCCGGTCCCTGACTACTTTTCTACTCTGTTCTATGAGTTGGAGTTTTCAGATTTCACGTATAAGTGACAACACACAGTATTTGTCTTTCTCCACCTAGCTTAATTCACTTAGCATATTATTTTTTGGGTCCGTCCATGTTGTCACACATGACAGCATTTCTTTTTTGTCATGACCGAATATTATCCCATTATATATAAACCACATTTTATTTATCCATTCGTCCATTAACAGACACGTAGACACTTATTTAAAATTTAGATTGTTTTTAAAATGTTATCAGAGAGGAGACTTCATGAGAATGAGATCAGTACTCATTTGAAAACTGGAAGTTAAAAATTTTAATGTTTAGGCTTAGAATGCTATTCTAATGTACTTATTAAGAAGGTCTTAGATAAAATTATGGCCTGGTTTGGTGTGAAGTGTATTCTGCATTTAAAAAAAAAAAGTGTATTCTGATGATAAAAAAAGATTTTGGAATAAAGCTCCCCCCGCAATATGCTGAAATTATAAGAACGCTGTGTTTCACCTTATCCAACAACCATCGAGACAGAGGGCCCTGAAGCCAGTACAAAGGTGTTTGCTGTACCTTCGACAGTTCAGATGCTGCAGAAAGTCCAGGACTCAAGAGCAATGGAGATTTACTGAAGAGTTAGAAAAACAATGGAAAGAAAGAAACTTCATGCTTTGATGCAATAACTACTTTTACACTGTTCTGAAAATCATACAGCTATATATATTTTGGGGCTTCCCTGATAGTTTGGTTGGTAAAGAATCCACCTGCAATGCAGCAGACCCCAGTTTAATCCTTGGGTTGGGAAGATTCCCTGGAGAAGGAAACGGCTACCCACTCCAGTATTCTGGAGAATCCCATGGACTGTATAGTCCATGGGGCCCGCAAAGAGTCGGACACGACCGAGCGACTTTCACCATCATATATTATTTTGTTCTTTTTTTAAAAAAAATATTATTTTTTGGCTGTGTCAGGTCTTAGCTGCAACACTTGGGATCTTTAGTTTCGGCATGAAAACTCAGCTGTGGCATGTGGGATCTAGTGCCCTGGGCAGGGATGGAACTTGGGTCCCTTGCATTGAATGTGCAGAGTCTTAGCCACTGGACCACCAGGCAAGTCTCTCTTTCCCTTTTTTTAAAGAAAAATATCTTTTATTTTCATGAGAACAGATATTCTGAAATGTGAAACATATTCATTCAATATCTATTTATTGAGCACCTGCTCAATGCCAGGCAATCCCTGGCCCTGGGAATACAACCCTGATGACACATCAAAGATCAGTGCCCTACAAGGCCTCAGTGTCTATCAGCAGAGAGAGAAAGAAAGAGAGAGAAAGTACTCCTAGGAGAAGGAAACTATAAAACCAAGGAAGCAAATGACTTTGCCTGGCCATGTCCACATGCATGCATGCCAAGTCGCCTCAGTCATGTCCAACTATTTGCGACCGTATGGACTGTAGCCTGCCAGGCTCCTTTGTCCATGGGATTCCCCAGGCAAGAATACTGGAGTGGGTTGCGATGCCCTTCTCCAGGAGATCTTCCTGATCCAGGGATTGAACCCACGTCTCTTGTCTCCTGCATTGGCAGGAGGGTTCTTTACCACTAGTGCCACCTAAGAAGCAAGTCCACAAAAGCTTCCAAAAGGCAGTAACAGTCGAGTCTTGAAGGATGAATAAAAGTTCATAATGGCGAAGAGGACAAAGGGCATTCTAGACAGAAGCCCAAAGGGCAGAGGCATAGCAAGTATTAAAAAGCATGACCTCTTCAAAAAAGTTTGCTGTGGCTAGAGACTCAGGGTCTGTGAAGGGACAGTGGGAGATGAACAGAGAACAGTATGTAGGTGCCAGCTCCTGAAACCCCTCCACTTCTGTGGGTCTGGACATTTTTGAAGGATTTTAAGAAGAATGACATGGTTATAGGTCTACCAATGACTAGCTATGTGACTTAGTCAAGTTACTTAACCCTAAGTACCAGTTTCCTTTTTGTAAAATGGAGATACTGACTTAAGAGGCGCTAAGGAAGTCTGTTGAGAGGATTAAGTAAGATAATAGCTAAGATAAGTAAGATTAACAGCAATAAGAAATAAAGACAAACAACAATGAGCATGTGAAGATATGTTTAGCATCAGGAGTCATTAAGGAAATGCAAGTAAAAGTCATAGTGAGATATGACTTCACACCCATTAGGCTGACTACTATAAACACACACACACACACACAGGAAAATAACAAGTGTTGGCCAGGATGTGTAGAAATCAGAACCTTCACGTACTGCCAGTTGGAATGTAAAATGGTACACCCATTTTGGAAAACACCCTGGTAGTTCCTAAATGATTAAACATAGAGTTACCACAAGACTGCAATTCCACTCCCAGGTTTATGTTTATGTTTAAGAGAAATGAAACTATATATGCCCATAGAAATTTGTATACAAATGTTTATAGCAGCATTATTCATAACAGTGAAAGGGTAGAAACAACCCAATGTCCATCAACATTTGGGAAATGGACAAACAAAATGTGGTAGATCCACTCAATGGAAAGTTATTCAGCCATTAAAAAGGAATGAAAAACTGATTTCCTATTTGCTACCACATGGATGAAACTTAAAAACTTCAAGCTAAGCAAAAGAAGCCGGTCACAAGACACCATATATTTTATGATTTCTTTTATATGAAATATCCAGCATGGGCAGGTGAGAGACAGAGAGTAGGTTAGTGTTGTCAGGGGCTATTAATGGATGTGCAGTTTCTTTATGCAGTAAAGTGTTCTATGATTACAGAGTAGTGATGGCTGCATAACTTTGTGATACACTAAAAAACACTGAATTGTACACTTTAAAAGGTGAATTTTATGGTATATGAGTTATATCTTCATAAAAGTAAATAGCTAATATTTGAAGGTTTACTAAGCACAGCAGTAAGCATTTTACACCCATTATCTTATTTCAGTCCTCACAACAGCCTCATGAAATAAGTGCTACTGTGATTCACATGGTATAGATCAAGAAACAGAGGCACAGAGGAATAAAAACAAAATCTTCTCCAAGACTACACATGAAGCAAGGGAACAGACTGGAATTCAGGCTGACTGACCCCAAACCAGCACTCTTTTAAGTCCTGCATTTTTTCTGACCATAATGTATGCAAAATGCCTAGCAAGCAGGTGGGTGTGTGTGTGCTCATTCATGTCCAGCTCTTTGAAACCCCATGGATCAGGCTACTCTGTCCGTGGGATTTCCCAGGCAGGAATACTGGAGTGGGTTGCTATTTCCTTCTCCAGGGGATCTTTCCAACCCAGGGATGGAACCAGTGTCTCTTGTCTCTCCTGAACTGGCAGGAGAGGCATGATTTCTTTACCATTAGCGCCACCTGGGAAGCCCAGCATGCCATCTGTTGTTGTTCAGTAGCCAAGTCGTGTCTGACTCTTTGCGACCCCATGGACTGCAGGACGCCAGGCCTCCCTGTCCCTCACCATCTCCCGGAGTTTGCCCAAGTTCATGACAATTGAATCAATGATGCCATCCAACCACCCCATCCTCTGTCACCCTCTTCTCCTTCTGCCTTCAATCTTTCCCAGCATCAAGGTCTTTTCCAATGAGTCGGCTTTTCACATCAGGTGGCCAAAGTATTGGAGCTTCAGCTTCAGCATCAGCCCTTGCAATGCATATTGTATTCAGGGTTGATTTCCTTTAAGATTGACTAGTTTGATCTCCTTGCTGTCCAGGGGACTCTCGAGAGTCTTCTTCAGCATGACAGTTCAAAAACATCAATTCTTCGGTGCTCTGTCTTCTTTACGGTCCAGCTCTCACATCCATACATGACTACTGGAAGAACCATAGCTTCGACTAGACGGACATTTGTCAGCAAAGTGATATCTTTGCTTTTTAATATCCTAGTGGCTCACCATGCAGTTAGGGCTCAATAATTATTAGGTATTATTGTTATGATGAGCCAGTTTGTATACCCTGAAAAAAAAACCCAAAACAGCCTGGAGAAATAGTGGGAGAGGCAGGGCCAGGGAGATTAATTTAAAGGCTTAATGCAGTTGTCAAAGTAAGAAATGGTGAGGAACTAAATTAAGGCATAGAGACTGAAAAACAGAAGCGATATATAGGAATTTTTCCAAGAAAATAGGAATTGTCCTATAAATTGGGGTAGTTATAACTCGATATACTAATATTTACACCTACAAAGCATTAACGTAACTTGTATTCATAATTGTACTTTTTCTTTTTTTTTTTTTGCCAGTTTGCTTGTTTTATTGATGCCTGGATGCTCAGGCCTTGACCGCATATTCCCGGAGTGGGAACAGCCACTCTTTCCACCACTGCTTCTTGGTCTTCAGGTTCTGTTCATGCTTGGTGCATGGCTCGTGTTTTCTTGGGTCACAGATCAGAGGCTTCTTACCCTTACAGATTTCCCGAGCTTCTCTTTCTGAGTCTGGTTAATGATGGTGAGTACACTGGCAATGGATTTAAAAACAAGAATCTTGGAGAGTTTGGAAGCCTCACTGCCTGTCACTTTAGCCACACGCAGCTAGGATAGCTCCACCTTCAGGTCTTCCAACTTTTTCAGCAGCTCCTCATTCTTCTTGCCAAGAAGGTCTTGAGCCTTTATCTTGGCCATGGCTGTATAGTCTGCCTCTGCAGCCTTCTTGGAGGGAAAGAGCCATAATTGTATTCCTGAGTCATCAGGAAAGGTTTAGGTTATTCTCAAAGTATGTGATTAAGTCATGGAAATGGGTAATATGTTTCAAATTTTCTTTTTAGTAGATTGACCTTATAAGTTGAAACAGCTAGTTATACTAGTTCACGCAGACAGTCAAAATTCAATTGAGGACTTCCATGATGGTCCAGTGGTTGGGAATCCACCTGCCACAACATGGGTTCAGTCTCTGGCTGGGGGAGATTTCACATACAACTAGAGAGTAGCCCCCGCTTGCCACAATTACAGAAAACTCACACACAGCAAGAGAGACCCAGCGCAGCCAAAAATAAATACATAAAAATGAAATTTGAAACATTTTAAATATCTGTAAGAGTTTAATCTATAACAGTCCTAAGAATATTAAAGAATTAATGATTCCCACCAAGTTCAAGATCTTTAAAGGTGGATGAAAAAGACAATATACATATTTTAGGAATCATTAAGTTAAAAAGAATTGATGCTTTTGAACTGTGGTGTTGGAGAAGACTCTTGAGAGTCCCTTGGACTGCAAGGAGATCCAACCAGTCCATCTTAAAGGAGATCAGTCCTGGGTGTTCTTTGGAAGGACTGATGTTGAAGCTGAAACTCCAATACTTTGGCCACCTCATGCGAAGAGTTGACTCATTGGAAAAGACTCTGATGCTGTGAGGGATTGGGGGCAGGAGGAGAAGGGTACGAGAGGATGAGATGGCTGGATGGCATCACCGACTCGATGGACAAGAGTTTGGGTGAACTCCAGGAGTTGGTGATGGACAGGGAGGCCTGGTGTGCTGCGATTAATGGGGTCGCAAAGATTCAGACACGACTGAGTGACTGAACTGAAGTTAAAAAGTCTTTGGAATAGAAGGAATAGACATGCATTTCCACAAGTAAAGGAAAGATTTAGGTAACAAATATAACTCTTATTACAGTTGTGGGCTAGAAGACCATCTTTTTAAAGGTGTGTGTGTGCTCAGTCATGTCTGACTCTTTGTGACCCCACGGACTGTGGCTGCCAGGCTCCTCTGCCCGTGGAACATTGGTAAGAATACTGGAGTGGGATGCCATTTCCTCCTCCAGGGATCAAACCTGCATCTCCTGTGTCTCTGGCATTGGCAGGTGTGTTCTTTACCACTGAAACACCAGGGAAGCCCCCTTTAAAGGTATATAGCTATTAATTAAGATTTTAATGTATCACCAATACAAAGGTCACAAATACAAAGTTCAGTCTCCTTAGGATAAATCCCTGGGCCATGAGAAACTTCAGCAAACTGGCGTGGTAATTGTATGGATACATATCTTTTAACCCTGTAAATTAGAATTAAGAAATTGCAATCAGAATTAAATATAAAAATGTTAAGAAAATAAAAACAATATTTGAGGAAAGTCTCAATGAGAAGATGGCATTTAAAGTAAAGTCCAAAGATGGTAAGAGAGTTATTCAGCTATCTGGAGGAAGGCTGTTCCAGGCAGATGGAACAGCAAATGCAAAGGCTCTGAAGAGAAGCAGGCAAGGAGGTTGGAGAAACAGCAAGAGCTGGGGAGGACTTCCCTGGCAGTCCAGTGGTTAAGACTCAGTGCTCCCAATGTAGGGGGTATGGGTTGGATCCCGAGTCAGGGAGCTAAAAAAATTTTAGAAAATGGAGGGCTGGGGAGAGTAATGAAAGATGGAGTCAGAGAGGAACAACAGATTGTGGGGCAGTAGGACACCATGGGGCTCCCCTTGTGGCTCAGCTGGTAAAGAATCTCCCTGCAATGCGGGAGACCTGGGTTCAGTCCCTGGATTGGGAAGATCCCCTGGAGAAGGGAAAGGCTACCCACTCCAGTATTCTGGCCTGGAGAATTCCAAGGACTGTATAGTCCATGGGGTCGAAAAGAGTCAGACACAACTGAGCGACTTTCACAGGACATCATGGGACCAGTTCCTGTAGGACTTGGTAGACTCTTTAGGGCCTTGGGCTTTTGGTCTGATTAAGACGGGGAGCCACTGAAGATGAGCAGCCATTGACCAATTCTAAGCAAAAAAGTGACAAGAACTTTCCTCAAGGGGATCAAAACACTCGCACCAAATTCTTTAATTATTATAAACAGATAGGTCACTGAAAAGGTTGAGCCTATTAGACATAAATTCCATTTTATCTAGAAAATAAGATTTAAATGATACAGGATGAATCAAGTATTACCCTATCTTACAAAGTTTGGGGGCTCAAATCATCATCAACAGCAGAGCTGGTGATTTCAAGGCTGCAAGATAAGTTCTGGCAGGCTGCTCTCTTTCATGGGGAATTCACAACTTGAAAGAAGCCAAGGTACTCATGATGCCTCGGTCTAATATTTCACAGCCTAACCCAAACATGCCCATTTGGCCGAGGGTGGCAGGTTAGATTCTCACTTCCCATTTACCATTTGTGTGGCCAGGGGGACTCCCAGGAATAAAGGTATCTGATTGCTGGTTATAGTCTGCCTAACAGCCCTTCAGTGAAGGGCTCTTGCTCCAGGGGTCCCACAAACTCAAGCCTTATCTGAGACTCGGGGAAGATTAGAGAGGAAGTTTTGAGCCTGAGGTTTATTCTGCTGAGGATTTTAGACTTGTTTCTGATAAGATCGGTTAAGGTTTTTAAGAGCATGGGAACGATATGACTTGCTTACTTAAAGACTCTGGAGGTGACTTCAAGAGGAAATGAAGAGCAAGAACAGGAGGCAAGGGCGCTGGAAGCCTGCCACTGTTCACCTCTTGGCTTAACGTTTAAATGCTTAATGCGTTTCCCCACCTAGAAAGTGGAAAAACCACCGGCCTGACTGGATGGTTGTTTTATGTGAAAAAAAGTGAAACAATTCATATAGGCGAAAGCACTCCATTTACTAAAGTTCTGCAAATATAAATGCTTATTAAGAACAGAAGTAATACTGACGTGTGTAGTTTAAAAGCCCAATAGGTGAGAATCTACCGCTTGCAAACCCATTATGGACTAAGCCTAACATAAGGTTATATGTCTACTATATTTTAATTTAAAAAGAAAAACGAAAGCCGGGGCCGGGGTGGGGGGGGGCGGGGAGAACCGCCTTTGCAAGATACAGAACCTGGCTACTGGCACAATCAATAATAAATAAGCGCATTTGAAGGCGAAGGTGTCAAACTGCTATTAACTTACAAAAGATGCCGTCTACATAGGCAGAAGGTGCATATGTGTGAGTCCGTCATAAAACAGTAATTACAGCACAATATTAGTTAGGTATAGTAAGTCTGCTTGGGTTCTAAGCCCGGATCTGTCGCGTCACGATATAAAACCAAAAGATGGAAGATGTACGGAGAAACTCGGACTCCTGGCCGCAAGTGACAAGCCCCAGACCTTGGCCGCCCCATCCGGCGGGCCACCCATCACTGGCCGCGCAGCCCGAGCCCCGCCGGCCGCCGACCCTCCGGGAGTCTGCGGCGCCCGACGGCTCCAGACACGCCCGGCACCGGCCCCGCGCCGCCTTCCCGCCACCGCCGCCAGGAGGCTCCGCGCGCCTTCCCGCCTTTCCCCGCGCCACGGCCGGGCTGGGCCGGGCGGCCAGGCGGGCGCGGCGCTCGGCGGGGGCGGTGGGGCGGTCGGGCGGGCGCGGGCGGCGACGGCGCGGCCATTGTCCCGCAGCCCCTCCCGGGCGCGCAGGCGGACAGGGCCGGGTGGCAGGGCGGGCGCGGCGGCCGCGCAGTCCGGGAACCGGTGCGCCCCGCCGCCGCCCGCCTCTCCTCGCCGGCCACCGCCGCCAGGCCAGGTCCTCGGCGCCGGCCGCCCGGCCGCGCCTCCTTTGTGACCGTCTCCAGCCCCTCAGAGCCGGCGCGCCACCGCCGCTGCGCCCGGGGCTGCAAATGGCGCCCGCTCGCCTCTGCGCCTCCCGCCGCTCTCCCAGCCCGGGGACGTCTGGGGGCGCAGCGCCCGGGCCGTATCCCGCCGCCACCGCCCGGGGAGCAAAGCCCGCGGCGCCTTCGCCCGCGCCGCCGCCCGCAGCGAGGCTTGCGGGCCCGTGCGAGGCTGCCCCGACGCCCCGCCCGCCCTCCGCCCGCGCGGCGCGCAGCCACTTACCGCGGGCCGCGGCGCAACGGCGGGTCGCGCGCGCGGGCTGGGGGGAAGATTCCCGGTTCTCGGCGGGGGAAATTCCCCCTTTCGAAGCCGTTCCTTTGCGCCCCAAAACAAGTAGCCCCAACGTGAGAGAAACAAAAGGTATTTGCTGACGTGGGCGTTGGACAGAAACGCCCGAGGGCTGGGGACACAATTAAAGGGGCAACGCACAGATTTCAGGCACCAACCAGCAGCTTCGCCCACTCCCCCTGCCCTTCCCTACACCCCGCTGCACGCTCCAGAGGCACTGGGGTGCCCAGATCCCCGAGCAGTTGACTACGGAATCATTATTTAGTCAGGAGCTTAAATTTTAAATTGTACTTTACGTTGGGAAAGGCGCCTCCGGAGGGCAGAAGGGCTGGATTTCTAGGATCTGGGGAATTTGGTTTAGGAAAGAGGGAGGGACTTAGGCGTGCCCACAATTACTGTATAAGTACATGTGACATTATTGTACTTAAGTTTAGCAGCGTCAAATGGAAGAGATCTGTACAGAATTTTTCCTTTTATTGAGGCACTCATTTTAGTCGGGGATACCTTTTCTAAATCTCTACAGGTCACAAGCATTGCATTTTCTTTGAAGAGGCTAACCCAAGAAGCTGAGATAAGAGAAAATAATTCTTGGTTAAGTTCAAAGAAAATAAAAAACTAGTAAGAATAGCAGATTTTGTGTTTTCAAATACAAAAATTCATTGTAGATCAAGTCAGTCTTCTGACATATTTATGTCCCTAATATTCAGAGTCAGGCATCAGATTATGTACTTGCTAAAATCTTTATAATCACTGAATTTTCATTGTTACTATAGAAACAATTTTATAAATTAGTTTTCTAGTTCCTTATGTTGGAGTAAAGTACTGAAAAGTTCTGTGATATAGTAAAACAAGACTCAGAATTTCAAAATCTTTAGTCTTTGATGGACTTCTCTTTTATGTCATATTCAGTTATAGTGGACAAAGTTTGTTACTTTGGTTTCATCATAATTAATTATGTGCTTTGCGGACCATATTCTCTACTAGAAGGGCTTCCTTAGTGGCACCGTGGTAAAGAATATGCCTACCAATGCAGGGGATGCAGTTTTGATCCCTGGGTGGGGAAGATACCCTGGAGAAAGAAATGACAACCCACTCCAGTATTCTTGCCTAGGCAATCTCATGGACAGGGGAGCCTGGCAAGCTACAGTTCATAGGATACAAAACACAACTATCTCTTAATGTCACCTCGTATTAGTCTCCAGTTATTTTGCTATTTAGTTCCATTTCCTCACATCATTCTGCACAGATCATTAAAACTGTGTTTGAAAACCATTAGGTATCAGGAATGTTGAATGTACTCAGACTATTTTACTAGCATCCCCATTGATAATTCTCCTAGAAAGACCTGGACATTGTTACAGCAAAAGATTTTTTGGGTTGTTTTTTTTTTTAGCTTTAATTGAAACATGCAAAAGAGTTCTACAAACTTGGTCCTCAGCAGAGCACATCAGATTAGTGACAAACTCTTTGTTGCAAGGAAGAAATCAGTTCAGTTCAGTTCAGTCGCTCAGTTGTGTCCAACTCTTTGTGACCCCATGAATCACAGCACGCCAGGCCTCCCTGTCCATCACCAACTCCAGGAGTTTACCCAAACTCATGTCCATTGAGTCAGTGATGCCATCCAGCCATCTCATCCTCTGTCTTCCCCTTCTCCTCCTGCCCCCAATCCCTCACAGCATCAGGGTCTTTTCCAATGAGTCAACTCTTCCCATGAGGTGGCCAAAGTACTGGAGTTTCAGCTTCAGCATCACTCCTTCCAATGAACACCCAGGACTGCTCTCATTTAGGATAGACTGGTTGGATCTCCTTGCAGTCCAAGGGACTCTCAAGAGTCTTCTCCAGCACCACAGTTCAAAAGCATCAATTCTTCAGCACTCAGCTTTCTTTACAGTCCAATTCTCATATCCATACATGACCACTGGAAAAACCATAGCCTTGACTAGATGGACCTTTGTTGGCAAAGTAATGTCTCTGCTTTTTAATATGCTATCTAGGTTGGTCATAACTTTCCTTCCAAGGAGTAAGCGTCTTTTAATTTCATGGCTGCAATCACCATCTGCAGTGATTTTGGAGTCCCAAAAAATAAAGTCTGACACTGTTTCCACTGTTTCCCCATCTATTTACCATGAAGTGATGGGACCAGATGCCATGATCTTTGTTTTCTGAATGTTGAGCTTTAAGCCAACTTTTTCACTCTCCTCTTTCACTTTCATCAAGAGGCTTTTTAGTTCCTCTTCACTTTCTGCCATAAAGGTGGTATCATCTGCATACCTGAGGTTATTGATATTTCTCCCAGCAATCTTGATTCTAGCTTGTGCTTCTTCCAACCCAGAGTTTCTCATGATGTACTCTGCATAGAAGTTAAATAAGCAGGGTGACAATATACAGCCTTGACGTACTCCTTTTCCTATTTGGAACCAGTCTGTTGTTCCATGTCCAGTTCTAACTGTTGCTTCCTGACCTGCATATAGGTTTCTCAAGAGGCAGGTCAGGTGATCTGGTATTCCCATCGCTTTCAGAATTCTCCACAGTTTATTTTGATCCACACAAAGGCCAAGGAAGAAATAGTAAGAGTTTTTTCCCTCAACTTCCCCCTCTAGCTTCTGAAACTCTTTTATATAGTTGGAGAATTCCTTACATAATGAGTAATTGGTGGGAGGTTGAATTGGCCATCTGCAACAAAATCTGGAAATGCCAGTGGTTTGCTTTCCCAGAATCTTTTGTGGTTAAGATAATGGACATGGTCTACACTTTGATAGTCAGATGCACCCTCCAGGGACTTTGAAGAGGGAGTTGTAAGAAGCAGGCAAACTCAAACAATCTTTTCTAGCCGTGGTGACAGTTGCAGCAAGACAGTATCTCCAAGGTGTCCAGTACCAGTGCTATCAGTGGGGCCAGCTGCCATGGAGAAATGTTGGTATCCTCACCAGGCCAGTTCTTATGGTATGACATGGCTGTTGTTTCTGCCTGGTTAACATAGGCTCCAACCCCTGTGCTTTGCTCTTCCTGTGAATCTATGGACTTTTAATGATTCACTTCTGTTTAAATCAGTCAAGGCCAGTCTTGACTGGCCTTGCAACTAAGAACCCTACCTGGTACAAAATATGAAAAAGCATTTGGACATATAGCCATATAGCTTTTTACAACAGATGAAATTGTTGGAGGTAAAATGTCTTCCCTCTTGTATAGATGGGAATTAAAACCATAGATATAATAGAGAGAGAGCCTATGAAGTAAGAAGAGGAGAAACTCAGAACCAAACATCACCAACTTCATCATCTAGTGGCTGGCTAGAGGAAAGTGAAACTGTGATTGAGTCTTAAGAATTGACTAGAGTGAAAGGAAGAGATGTGGGATAGTGTGGTATTGTAAAAACTAGAAGAGAGTAATTCAAGAAGGAAGAACTAAACAGTAGTGTTCAATACATCTCTTCACAGTCCAAGAGAAAATATCTATTAGACTTAACAACTTGGAAATCATTAATTTCAGAGACGACTGTTAAGCTTGATTTAAGGGAGCAAATTCCAGATGATCGGACTATGTGCGGATGGAGAAATTGAGATGGTGAGAATAGGCAGTTCTTGAGAGATTTGGTCACAAAAGTGATATTCCAATTACTATTTCTGTGTTACATGCCAGCCCAAACTTCGAGGCATACATCAAAAGACTTTGATTATGCTCGTGGATTCCATGGGTCAAGAATTTGACTAGTCACAGCAGAGATGGCTTGTCTCTGTTCCACAATGTCTGGAGTCTAACTGGGAAGACTCTTGTGGCTGAGAGTGATTTGAACTGCTTGAAACTGGAATCATCTGGAGGTTTCTTCATTCACAGATCTAGTATCTAGGCTGGTGTAGTCAAAGTTCGGCCTCTATACCCTGGTACTGAGTTGAACCTCAGAGACAAAATGTTGGGTAAAGTATAAAAGAACAGACTTTATTGCTTGGCTAGGCAAAAGGGACCACAGAGGGAAAATGCCCTCAAAACTGTATGTCCCGACCTGGAAGGGATAGTGAGGAGTTCTGTAGTGTATGTTAGTCACTCAGTCGTGTCCAACTCTGTGTGACCCCATACACTGCAGCCCACCAGGCTCCTCTGTCCATGGGATTTTCCAGGCAAGGATACTGGAGTGCTTTGCCAATTCCTTCTCCAGGAGATCTTCCCAAACCAGGGATCGAACCCAGGTCTCCTGCACTGCAGGCAGATTCTTTACTTACTGGGCTAATGCTGCCTTTAAAAAATGCACAACATGAGTCTCAAGTTTCATGTGGGGGAAAAATGAGGACTGCAACCCAGAAGACAGCATTTCAGATAACTCTGAGAAACTGCCTCGAGGAGGGAAGAGGAAGAGCTAAGATATATAGGAGTTTTCTAACAAAGGGCAGGTAGTCAGAAACATCAAAAGATTACTGTTAATTAAAGAAACCAGATATGTCAAGTTAAGGAATTTAGTGCTTTTCTATATATGGGAAGATGCAAGAGTCTGGGCTAACTGAAATTATTCCTTTAATATTCACCACAGCTATCTGCAGTCAGCATCCTATATTTTCACACCCTGAGTTTCCTCAGGGCTCAGCATAGGAAGTGGCTCTAGTCTGCAGGCTACTCTGTGTGTGTTGTGTGTGAGTCATTCAGTTGTGTCCAACCCTTTGTGATCCCATGGACTGTAACTCACCAGGCTCCTCTATTTATGAAATTTTCCGGGCAAGAATACTGGAGTGGGTATCCTAGCCTTTCTCCAAGGAAATCTTCTCAACCCAAGAATCGAACTGGGGTCTCCTGCATTGCAGGCAGATTCATTACCAGCTGAGCTACCAGGGAAGTCCGTTAAATAAGATAGTAATATGTATAGCTCAAAGAAGAAAGGGAGAAAAAGTAGTGAAAGACCAATAATAGTCTATAATCAATATTGTTACTTGTAGAGAATAGAATCCACTCTGGGTAGTTTAAACAGAAGGGACATTATTAGACAACATTAGATGGCTGGTGAATCTCTAGGTGGTCCAGGGAATCATGTTTAGTTGCTGAAAGTTTAGAACATTCATAACCAGGGGAAACTGCCAGCTATATCACCTGGCTATAGTCATAGAACTGTCAGTGCTGCCGCTTCCTGATACTATGACATTAGAAGTAGAAATGGCAGTCACTGCCAGAGCTGCCCCAGAAGAACCAAGTGCCTTCAGACTGCATGCAAGAAGAGCTGATCTACCCATGGGCATATCTTCTGCCTCACATTTCTCATTTCCTCCTTTCCAGACTCATGTGGATGCATCTGTTTGAACTATATAGTTTCAGGGGAGTCAGAAATGTAGTCTTCAGCATTCCAGCCTATGCAGTAGAGGAAGGCACACTAGAAGGGGATTGGAAAGTAGTGAACCAATACACATTTTGTATACTAGTTATTCATACAACCTTTCCATACTTAAACAAACACCAATAGCAATGAAATGTTCCCACTTAATATAACTCACTTGTCATTATAGGAAAAAAGTTTCTCACCTTGTCTGTGAAAGGGAATACTCAGTGTTTCATCAGGAACTTCATCAATCCCTAGGAAATGTTCATATCTTATCTGCACAGTCATAATATGATTTTCTGTAATCAAGAAAGAAAATGGGTATAGCTAATACAATCCTTATTTCTGAAACTGGTCACAAGGCAATAATTAATCACTTCTTTCATCTATTCTCTATTCTGTGTTCCATATGTCATAATATCTTTTGTCTCTTACAATCTTTTTTTTCCTTAAATCTATTAGATTGGATATTAGGGATTACTTCTTCTGGATTCTTTTAGTTCAAAAATACCTGTCATAGATTTTTCTATCTTATTTTAAACCATTCCTTTTAAAAAAAAATAATATACCTTGGTAAACCATATTGTTGGATTTTTAACTGGTCTGAGAGTCTGGGCCTTTTAGTTTTGAATTTAATGCAATCGCATTCATTGTATTTACAGTTAAATTAGGATTTTCTTCTGTCATTTTAAAAATTCATTTCCATCATAGTTTACTATAGGATATTGAATATAGTTTCCTATGCTATACAATACAATTTTATTATTTACTGTCATATTATTTTATGTTTTATTTATTTATAGCTCTGAGCAGGAGCTTTAAGAGGCATCTTATGTTTCCACCAACTTTCTTGTTCCACTCTGCTGCAAGACTTGTTCAGTTACTCAGTCGTGTCTGACTCTGCAACCCCTTTGACTGCAGCACACCAGGCTTCCCTGTCCTTCAGCATCTCCTGGAGCTTGCTCAAACTCTTGTCCATTGAGTCAGTGATGCCATCCAGTCATCTCATCCTCTGTCATCCCCTTTTCCTCCTGCCTTCACTCTTTCCCAACATCAGGGTCTTTTCCAATGAGTTGGCATTTGAATGGTGGCCCAAGTGTTGAAGGTCCAGCTTCAGCATCAGTCCTTCCAATAAATATTCAGGACTGATTTCCTTTAGGATGGACTGGTTGGACCTCCTTGCTGTCCAAGTGATTCTCAAGAGTCTTCTCCAACACCATAGTTCAAAAGCATCAGTTCTTCGGGGCTCAGCTTTCCTTTTGGTCCAACTCTGACATCCATACATGACTATTGGAAAAACCATAGCTCCGACTATACAGACCTTTGTTGGCAAAGTAATGTCTTTGCTTTTTAATACACTGTCTAGGTTTGTCATAGCTTTTCTTTCAAGGAGCAAGCATCTTTTAATTTCACCTTTTAAAGTCTCCATCTGGAGTGATTTGGGAACCCAGGAAAATAAAGTCTGTCACTGCTTCCTTTGTTTCCCCGTGTATTTGCCATGAAGGTATGGGACTGAATGCCATGATCTTTGTTTTTTCAATGTTGAGTTTTAAGCCAGCTTTTTCCCTCTCCTCTTTCACCTTCATCAAGAGGCTCTTCAGTTCCTCTTCACTTTCTGCCATAACTGTGGTGTTATCTGCATATCTCAGGTTGTTAATATTTTTCCTGGTGATCTTGATTCCAGCTTGTGATTCATCCAGCCTGGCATTTTTCATGAAGTACTCTGCATAAAAGTTAAATAAGCAGAGTGATAATATTCAGCCTTAATGTACTCCTTTCCCAATTTGGAATCAGTCCATTGTTCTATGTCTGGTTCTAACTATTGCTTCTTGACCTGCATACAGGTTTCTCAGGAGGCAGGTAAGGTGGTCTGTTATTTCCATCTTTCAGAATTTTCCACAGTTTGTTGTGACCCACAAAGTCAAAGACTTTAGCATAGTCAATGAAGCAAAATTAGATGTTTTTCTGAAATTCCCTTGCTTTTCCTATGATCCATTGGATTTTGATGATTTGATCTCTGGTTCCTCTGCCTTTTCTAAATCCAGCTTGAACATCTGGAAGTTCTTGGTTCACATACTGTTGAAACCTAGCTTGGAGAATTTTGAACATGACCTTGCTAGCATGTGAAATGAGTGCAATCGTGTGGTAGTTTGAACATTCTTGGCATTGCCTTTCTTTGGGATTGGAATGGAAACTGACCTTTTCTAGTCCTATGGCCACTGATGAGTTTTCCAAATTTGCTGGCATATTGAGAGCAGCACTTTCACAGCATCATCTTTTAGGATTTGAAATAGCTCAACTGGAATTCCATCACCTCCACTAGCTTTGTTTGTAGTGATGCTTCCTAAGGCCCACTTGATTTCACACTTGCAGGATGTCTGGCTCTAGGTGAGTGATCACACCATCATGGTTATCTGGGTTGTTAAGAGCTCTTTTGTTTAGTTCTTCAGTGTATTCTTGCCAGTTTGTCTTACTATCTTCTGCTTCTGTTAGGTCCATACCGTTTCTGTCCTTTATTGTGCCCATCTTTGCATGAAATGTTCCCTTAGTATCTCTAATTTGCTTGAAGAGAACTCTAGTCTTTCCCATTCTATTGTTTTCCTCTATTTGGATTGTTCACTTAGGAAGGTTTTCTTACCTCTCCTTGCTGTTCTTTGGAACTCTGATTCAGATGGACACATCTTTCCTTTTCTCCTTTTCCTTTTGCTTGTCTTCTTTTCTTAGCTATTTGTAAAAGCTCCTCAGACAACCATTTTGCCTTTTTGCATTTCTTTTTCTTGGAGATGGTTTTGATCACTGCCTCCTGTACAATGTTACCAACGTCTGTCCATAGTTCTTCTGGCCCTCTGTCTATCAGATCTAATCCCTTGAATCTATTTGTCCCTTTCACTATATAATAAGGGATTTGATTTAGGTCATACCTGAATGGCCTAGTGGTTTTCCCTACTTTCTTCAATTTAAGAATCTGAATTTGACAATAAGGAGTTCATGATCTGAGCCACAATCAGCTCCCTGTCTTGTTTTTGCTAACTGTATAGAACTTCTTCATCTTTGACTGCAAAGAATATGATCAATCTGATTTTGATACTGACCATCAAGTGATGTCCATGTGTAGAGTCATCATCTCTTGTGTTGTTGGAAGAAGATGTTTGCTATGACTAGTGTGTTCTCTTGGCAAAACTCTGTTAGCCTTTGCCCTTCTTCGTTTTGTACTCCAAGGCCAAACTTGCCTGTTATGCCAAGTATCTCTTGACTTTCCACTTTTGCAGTCCAGTCCTCTATGAAGAAAAGGACTTTTTTGTGTGTGTGTGTTTGGTGTTAGTTCTAGAAAGTCTTGTAGGTCTTCATAGAACCATCCAGCTTCAGCTTCTTCAGATTAGTGGTTGGGGCAGAGACTTGGATTACTTGAATGGTTTGCCTTGGAAATGAACTGAGATCATTCTGTTGATTTTGAGATTGTACCCAAATACTGCATTTCAGACTCTTTTGTTGACTAGAAGGTCTACTCCATTTCTTCTGAGGCATTCTTGCCCACAGTAGTAGATATAATGGTCATCTAAATTAAATTCTCCCATTCTCATCCATTTTAGTTCATTGATCCCTAAAATGTTGATATTCACTCTTGCCATCTCCTGTTTGACCACTTCCAGTTTACCTTGATTCACGGACCTAACATTCCAGGTTCCTATGCGATATTATTTCACAGCATTGGACTTTACTTTCACCACCAGACGCATCCACAACTGAGCATTGTTTCTGCTTTGGCTCAGCCTTTTCATTCCTTCTGGAGCTATTTCTCTGCTCTTCTGTAGTGGCATATTGGGCACCTACTGACCTGGGGACAGGGGCTTTGGCAGCAGCGGTCCTGGGAGGTGCAGTGTGTGGCATAAGTCCTCTTAGAGGAGGTCGCCATTAGCCCCAACATAGAGCCGCCAAGCAGGTGACCCACAAACTAGAGAACAATTATACCAAAGAAGTCCTTGCACTGTTGCAAAAGTTATAGGGCCCACAACAGATTTCCCAACCTGGGGATCCAACAAAGGGACTGAGAAACCCCAGGGAATTTGACTTTGAAGGCCAGTGGGATTTGATTACAGAACTCCCACAGGACTGGGGAAACAGAGACTCTTGAGGGGCAAAAACAAACCTTGTGTGCACTAGGACCCAGGAGAAAGGAGCAGTGACCTCACGAGAGACTGAGACAGACTTGCCTGTGAGGGCTCAGGAGTCTCCTGCAGAGGCATGGATCAACAGTGGCCTGCATAGGGTTAGGGACACTGACTGCAGCAGTCCTGGGAGACGAGGCATGCTGGCATAAGTCCTTTTGGAGGAGGTCACCATTACTCCTACGGCCAAACTACAGGGAGGGAACACAGCCTTACCCATCAGCAGAAAACTGGATAAAGATTTACTGAGCATGGCCTTTCCCACCCAGTTTTTCCCATAGCCAGTCCCTCCCATCAGGAAGCTTCCAGAAGCCTCTTATCCTCATCCATCAGAGGGCAGACAGAATGAAAACCACAATCACAGATTGTGATCAAATTGATCACATGGACCACAGCCTTGTCTAACTCAATGAAACTATGAGCCATACTGTGTAGGGCCACCCAAGATGGACAGGTCATGGTAGTGAGTTCTGATAAAACGTGATCCACTGAAGAAGGGAATGACAAACCACTTCAGCATTCTTGCCTTGAGATTCCCATGAACAGTATGAAAAGGCTGCAAGACTAGTGTGCCCCAAATAGGGGCTGTTCTTACAGCCCAGCCTATGCCTTAGAGTGAAACGCACAGAACCACAGAAGCTGACTTGCAATCACCAACATATAATAAGCAATAAAATACTTGTTGGTTGTTGTAAACCATGTGTTGGCAAACTACAATCCATGAGCCAAATCCAGTCTATTGTCTTTGTAAGGCTTAGATTTTTTTCTTCATTTTTGAAAGGTTGAAAAGTAATCAAAACATGTATATGTGGTCAATTAATTTATGACAAAGGAGCCAAGAATATAAACTGGAGAAAGGACTGTCTCTTTAATAAATGGTGTTGGGAAAACTGGACAGCCACATACAAAAAAATGAAAATAGACCACTATCTTATACCATACACAAAAATCAGCTCAAAATGGATTAAAGACTTGAATGTAAGACCTGACACCATAAAATTCCTAGAAGAAAACTCTTCAGCAGTAAGTTCCTTGACATAGGTCTTGGTGATGATTTTTTGGATTTGACACCAAAAGCAAAGGCCACAAAAGCAAAAATCAACAAATGGGACCACATCAAACTAAAAATTTCTGCATAGCAGAGGAAACAATGAACAAAATGAAAAGGCAACCTACTGAATGAGAGAAAATATTTGCATATGATTAAAGAAGTCATACAACTGAATAGCAAAAAAATGAACACTCTGATTTTAAAATGAGCAGAGGATCTGCATATACATTTTTAAAAAGAAGACACACAAATGGCCAACAGTATATGAAAGGTGCTCAGCATCACTATCATCAGGGAAATGCAAATCAAAACTTACATCTGTTAGAATGGCTGTTCTCAAAAAGACAAGAGATGAGTTTGGGTGAGGATGTAGAGGAAAGGGAGCCACTGTATGCTGTTAGTGGGAATGTAAGTTGGTCTGCCCATTATGGAAAACAATATGGCAGCTCCTCAAAAATCTAAAAATAGTACTACAATATGATACAGTATCTGAAGGAAACAGAAACACTAGACAAAAGATACATGCACCCTCATGGTCATTTGCTGCATTATTTACAATAGTCAAGGCAAGGAAGCAAACCTAATGTTAATCTATGGATGAATGAATAAAAGAAAATGTAGGGACTTCTCTGGTGGTCCAGTGGTTAACAGTCTTCCTGGCAACGCAGGGAACACGTGTTCAATCCCTGGTCTGGGCAGATTCCATATGCCACAGGGCAACTAAGCCCATGCACCACATCTACTGAGCCCATGTTCTAGAGCCAGTGCTCCTCACAAGAGAAACTACTGCAATGAGAAGCCCGCGAACCACAACAAAGAGTAGCCCCCACTCTCTGCAACTAGAGAAAGCCAAAATAAATAAATAAAATAAAAAGAAGTATTCAACTTTAAGGGTTTTCCAGGTGGCACAGTGGTAAAGAATCCGCCTGCCAATGCAGGAGACATAGGTTCGATCCCTGGGTCGGGAAGACCTCTGGAGTAGGAAATGGCAACCTGCTCCAGTATTCTTGCCTGGAAAACTCCATGGCGAGAGGAGCCTGGCAGGCTAAAGTCCATGGGGTCACAAAGAGTTGAACACAACTGAGCAACTAGCACACACGCATACATTTCACTTAAAAAAAAGAGAAAAAAGAAAACATAGTATACATATACAGTGGAATATTATTTGGTCACAAAAAGAATAAAATTTTGTCATTTGCAACAATATGGATGACCCTGAGGGCATCATCATGCTAAGTGAAATAAGTCAGAGGATATGTAAATACTGTATGATCTCACTTATATGTGGAATCTAAGCAAAACAAAACAAAACCAATGAGCTCATAGACACAGAGAACAGATTGGTGGTTGCCAGAGGCAGGGAGGTGGGGAATGGGCAAAACAGGTGACCCCCCAGAGGTCCGGGCTTTCCTCATAGCTCAGTTGGTAAACCATCTGTCTGCAAAGCAGGAGACCCAGGTTCAACTCCTGGGTTGGGAAGATCCCCTGGAGAAGGAAATGGCAACCCACTCCAGTATTCTTGCCTGGAAAATCCCACAGAAAGAGGAGCCTGGCAGGCTACAGTCCACAGGATCGCAAGAGTCGGACACGACTTAGGGACTAAACCACCACCACCACTACCCCAGACGTCCAAACTTACAATTATAAAATAAATAAGTTACAAGGATGTAATGACAGTATGGTGATTATAGTTAACAATACTGCGTTGTACATTTGAAAGTGGCTAAGAAAGTAGATCTTAAACATTCTCATCACAAGGGAAAAAATTTGTCTAGCTATGCATGGTGACGGATATTAACTAGGCTTATTGGGATGATCCTTTCACAGTATATACAAATACCAAATCATTATGTTGTATACGCTAACATAATATTATATGTCAATTGTATCTGGAAAAAAAGTAATTAAAAGAAGAATATTTTGTGACATGTGAAAACTATATGAAGTTCAAACTTTAGTGTTCATATAATATGGTCCGAACATGGTCACACTATCCATCTACATATGTTTCTGGCTGCTTAAATGCCTCAAGGGCAGAGCTGAGGAGCTGCAACTGAGACCCTATGTCCCACAAAGTCCAAAACATTGACTGTCCAGCCCTTCATGCAAAAAATTTTCCAGCCTCTGTTGTAAGCTACAGAGATATTGAAGTTGGTTGTAACCTCAGCAAAAATGACTAATATAGTCAAATAGAGGTTAAGGGGAGAGAGGGGACTAGCTCTGGAGAAGGACTGCCAGGCACCACGGAACTACTCTGGATCATTCCCATGTGCTGTCGAGGTGGACACGCAGCCCTTCTGAGCTTTTACCTTGCCGCGCTTCCAGAGAAGCAGCACTAGCATGAAGTGATCTCTTAGCTTGTAGTTCCTTAGCCTTGGGTATTTGGAAGACAGACTGACAGAGAGAATACCCTCCTGCTGTAGTCAGCCCACGCTACCATCTCTAATCTCCCATCAGGATGTGGCATTGCCTTGGCACTTGATATTAGTCTGTCTATAGCCTGGATTCTTGCTCTTTGCACTGCAGCCTGCTCCTGTTAAAATACCTTTATTTTTCTGGGCCAAACTCAAACTTTACGGTCCTTTGGGTTACTTGGCAAAAGGATCAGAGCAACATCCACCTGTGCTATATGTTGCCTCCAAAATTCATACTCGTACAAGTGAGCCTCAGCCCCTTCTTCTCCTTCTCCTTCCCTCCCTGTCCTCTCTCATCCTCCTCCCCTTCCTTTTTCTTATTCTCCTTTTTTTTTCTATTTAAAAGCACATTTATTACCTGAATGTCAAGTTCAGCAGGAATAAAGAAGACTATTTACATTTGTTACTTGTTAACATATTTACTGTTTTTTAAATTTATTTTTTAATTGGAGTATAATTGCTCTATAGTGTTGTGTTAGTTTCTGCTGTACAACAATGTGAATCAAGCTATATGTTTGCATATATCCCCTCCCTCTTGAGCGTCCCTTCCACTTCTTCTTCATTGCAGTAGAGTTGGCATACAATATTACAAGTGTGCTTCATAATTGTCAGTTGGAAAGTGCAGCAACTTGCTTTTACTTGAAGGAGCTCTCTATCCTTCCCTGACTTAGGCCATTGGAATCTAGAAAGTTCCCTGAGATGGCAGGCTCCTGAGTCATCATGGGAGTTTACCTTGTATCCTCTTGCCTGTCTATGTTTGGCTAATGTATCTGGATACTTGCTCTTTCTCTTCACCAGGTCCTACTGATACAATGCCATCACTGAGTAGCAGACATCTCGTGTGACTACATTACTCAGTACAACTAACTAGTTGTGGGAAAATCTCAGTGGAGGGCTAGCCAGACCTCCAAACAGGAATGGTGATGCCTGTGGTTGGGCTTCAGGATCCAGAGCTATGAGAGGTCATTCCACCCAAGAGAGCTACAGAGAGTCAAAGATGATTTCCAAGCCAAATCCTTGGAGACAACCCAAACTTAAGCCAGGGAAACCAAGTTCAAATGGTGGAAATGGTATAAATAAAGGTTTTGGAACAGACTAGGAGCAAGGTAAGGCATGAGTCTTCATGTACAAATAGTATCTTGGTTGAATGTAGAGCTTTCAGATCACTCCTCTTACCAAGGCCTGTAATGTTACATTGTCTTCTAGATTCCAGTTTTGCTAATGAGTTGTTTGAAGCCAGTTCAGTTCCCTTTTCTTGATAAGAAAGCTATTCTTTCTATCTAGAAGCTTGTAAAATTTTCTTTGATCCTTGGAGTTCAAAAATCTCACCGGGCTAGATGTGGCCCCTTTTTCATTTGCCTCTTTCCACTCTCTCCCTCAATCATTCGACTTCAAGTCTGACAAGCCAATTTCTGCCTCAGCAGCACTCCCCCACCCAATAAGTCTCTATCCTAGTTCTCTAACCTTATCACCATCTGAAAATTATGTTACATATGTTTTGTTATTGTCTATCCCCCCAAATTAAAATGTATGGTTCATGCCTTGTCTATCTTGATTACTATTGTATTCTTAGCCTATAGGATAAGTCTTAGGAAGTGTTTGTTGAAAGAATGAGTGCTAGTGGAATAGTATGTGTGTTTCTCTACAGTGGGCTTAAGGCAAACATTTGGCAAGCTGGGATCCTGTCTTGAGTTCTGTGGACGTGTCCTATTTGTTTGCTGGAGCCCAGCATGGCAGCTTCCCCCAGGCTGCCTGCATCTGAGCAATACAATAGGCAGCAAGTAGACCTCAGGATCATTGCCCCAGCTGTCTCCTGGGGGGAAATTCTGTCTTCCAACCTTGCATCCTTTGACCTCTCCTGAGCTCTGCTTCATTTTGCAAATTCTTCACAGGAACTCAGGTTCCTTACCGTCCCCTTCAGCCTCCTCTCCCCCAGCCTGTGGAGCAACCTCACTTACACCCCCCTCCCAAAAGTAATGTGCTTCCTCTGTCCTCTGAACATACTTTCTTTCCTCCATCTGAATTTTACTACTCACCACCTCCATTTGCCTGGAACAGTCCTATTTTCCTTTAAGACTCAGTTGAGACATCACTTGTCCTGTGCAGCTCCCTGATACCTCTAGAGGTAAGTGCTCCTTCTTCTCTGCGTCTCTGTGGCTCTAGACAAACACTTCCATTACTATCCTTAGGAAAAGTTCTCATAACTTTTCCTTGATCTGTTTCTTTCAACTACTGAGGGCAGGCATTTCATCTTATTTTACTACATAATCTCCACGTACATGCCCTGTATCATATACACTGCTGATGTCAATCAATGCCTGCTCAGGAGACAGAAAACGCAATGCAAGTTTAGTATAAAGAACTGTCAACTGGGAGTTCCCTGGTGGTCCAGTGGTCAGGACTTAGTGCTTCCACCGCAGGGGCACAAGTTCAGTCCCTGGTTGGAGAACTAAGATCCTGCAAGCCACATGGCCAAAAATAAGAATTATTAACTACTAAATGATACAGGTAGGTAGGTATATACATAATATAAATAGATAAATAGATAGATATATTATAAGGATTATGTGATTATGGAGGCAGGCAAGTCCATATCTGCAGCATGGGCCAAAAGGCTCGAGACCCAGGAGAGTCGGTGTTTCAGTTCCAATCCAAAGGCAGTCTATTGGTGAGTTCCCTGTTACTCATGGAAGCCAGTCTTTTTCTATTTAGGCCTTGAGCTGATTGGATGAGGCCCACCCACATTATGGAGGACAATTTGTTTTACCCAAGGTTCACCAATTTAAATGTTCAGTTTAGTCACAAAGTGGTGTCTGATTCTTTGCAACCCCATGGACTGCAGCACACACCAGGCTTCCCAGTCCTTCACCATCTCCCAGAGTTTGCTCAAACTCATGTCCATTGAGTCAGTGATGCCATCCAACCATCTCATTCTCTGTTGTCCCCTTCTCCTTCTGCCTTCAATCTTTCCCAGTATCAGAGTTTTTTCCAATGAGTAGGCTCTTTGCATCAGGTAGCCAAAGTATTGGAGCTTATGCTTCAGCATCAGTCCTTCCAGTGAATATTCAGGGTTGATTTCCTTTAGGATTGACTGGTTTGATCTCCTTGCAGTCCAAGGGACTCTCAAGAATCTTCTGTAGCACCACAGTTCAAAAGCATCAATTCTTCGGCACTTGGTCTTCTTATGGTCCAACTCTCATATCCATACGTGACTACTGGAAAAACCATAGCTTTGAAATGTTAATCTCTTCCAAAAACACCCTCTAAGTTGACACATGAAATTGATCATCAGGTGGTCGTCTACTAAAAGGGTAAAAGAAATCTCAAAGAAGACAGGAATAGCAAGTGTCACAAATGGCAAATTAGAAGCTAACATCTCTAGGTTTGAAGGGGAGTACTTGAGGAGGAACAAATTTGCAAGGCTCCCTAGTCTTCCTCATCCCGTGACAAGGGTGAGATTCAGATGACTGTGTGTCTTTAGTCCACTGGATGGTGAAGTTCACTGAGGTGTCACAAGCCTGGACTGGAGGATCAGAGGTCAGTTACGAGGATGCCAGTGCGTCTTACCGGAATGTGAACACTACTACCCTGGCAGCTGCCATGTAAGGCCGAGAAGAAAGGTCCACTGGGGCCAGAACAAGAAGCCCCTGCCTCTCTGTGTGTAGTGTCCCTCCAGTGTCCTCTATTAACTAGGCTTAGCATTGCCTTCGCTGACAAAGAAGACTTGTCTATAGGGTCCAGCTCATTTCACAAAGCAGGGTGAAGAAGGGCAGATTCAGAGCTAAGTGACAATAAATTGATAACTTGCTACAGTTGAGGAATAAAAAAATGTCTTCATCATGCAAAACTGTAACTAATTAGGAGGGTCATGTGTTGTCTTAGATAATCAAATGAGAACAGTTTTTAAATTTAATGAAGGGAGTGGGGCTCTTCAGTGGAAGAAAAGGGAAATACAGGCTATAAGACAGGAACATGGTGACCAAGGAGATAAGAGACAAAGTACTAAGAGGACAACCAGATGGGTCAGATACCTGTGAAGGAGTACCAGCTCTTTCACTTCAGTTCAGTCGCTCAGTTGTGTCCAACTCTTTGCAGACCCCATGGAATGAAGCATGCCAGGCCTCCCTGTCCATCACCAACTCCCGGAGTTTACTCAAACTCATTGAGTCCATCGAGTCGATGATGCCATCCAACCATTTCATCCTCTGTCGTCCCCTTCTCCTCCTGCCCTCAATCTTTCCCAGCATCAGGGTCTTTTCCAATGGCCAAAGTATTGGAGTTTCAGCCTCAGCATCAGTCCCTCCAATGAACATTCAGGACTGATTTCCTTTAGGATGGATTGGTTGGATCTCCTTGCTGTCCAAGGGACTCTCAAGAGTCTTCTCCAACACCACAGTCCAAAAGCATCAATTCTTTGGCTCTCAGCTTTCTTTATAGTCCAACTCTTACATCCATACATGACTACTGGAAAAACCATAGCTTTGACTAAACAGACCTTTGTTGGCAGAGTAATGTCTCTGCTTTTTAACATGCTGTCTAGGTTGGTCATAACTTTAACAAAAGTAGTTTGTTACCAGCTCTTTAACAAAAGTAATTATCTTATTCTCTTCCCAGAATTAAGGCTTCCATTATGGCTCAGATGGTAAAGAATCTACCTGCAATGCAGGAGACCTGGGTTCAATCCCTGGGTCAGGAAGATGCCCTGGAGAAGGGAATGGCAACCCACTCCAGTATTCTTGCCTGGAGAATCCCATGGATAAGCTCCAAGCACTCTGTGTGCTTGGAGCTTTCATGGTGGCTCAGTGGTAAAGAATCTGCCCGCCAGAGCAGAAGGTACAGGTTCAATCCCTGGGTCAGAAAGATGTCCTGGAGAAGGAAATGGCAACCCACTCCAGTATTCTTGCCTGGGAAATCCCATGGACAGAAGAAGCCTGGAATGCTACATACAGTCCACATCATTGCAAAGAGTCGGACACAACTTAGCAACTAAACAACAGCAGCAATTCTATATTCTTATTATTCCAGTGACCATAAATTCAGTCCCATGCCACAGCTCAAACACATTATCACAACAGACTATTTTCCAATTTTTGAATTAATTTTCATGAAACCATTTACAAAGGGAATAAAAATTAAATCTCACTTTGTTTCATGTAACATATTGCTTTAGACCCAGTGGTTAGGACTCTACGCTTTCATTGCCTAAGACCTGGAGCTTAATCCCTGGTCAGGGAACAAAGATCCCACAAGCCACACAGTGCAGCCATTAATAGTAATAAAGTAATAATAATGTGTTACTTTATCCAAAATAATATCTCAAAGTTTTTCGTTAATGTAATATTAAGCTAGCATTTCCATAATTTATTCTATCTCCCTATACTATTAGCTACAAAACATTACCCAAAGAAGGGAAAGTCCTGGTTTACTGAGATCAGTGCTTGACCCAGATTTGCTCAATGAACTTTTCTCACAGTGTTGTTGAAGATTCCCCCAGAAGGATTGCTTGGTAGTAAGCACATTCCTCTAGGATGCAGGAGGGGGGCTGGCCAAGCTCTGAAGGCAGAGGCAATATTGTCTTGGCACTCCCCCAGCTGTCCAGGAGGGCCTACTGTGGGGACTACTCTTGCCACCCCCACAAATTGCTCACAGACACAACCCACTCTTAAGTCTGAGAACTAGCCCTGGGGCTCATCAGGTGGTGCTGAGACAAAAATGTTCTGCAAGATCCACTCAGCACCCATGATTCCAGACTGACTGGTTCCAGAAATTTGAGGGAGTTGATGCTTTTTGGGGGTACACTTTGTCTAGTGAGATACAGAAAGCAGCAGATACATTATTCTCCCTTCCTCCCCACCACGGACAGTTAGGGGACGTGCTAGTTTCATACAGCCTTGCTGATGACATCCCCAGAGACCAGTCACCTGTTCTTGGTATGAAGCTGTGGCCAGCACAGTAATGCATGCATGTGAAGTGAAGTGAAAGTCACTCAGTTGTGTCTGACTCTTTGTGACCCTGTGGACTATAGCCTAGAGTCCATGGGATTCTCCAGGCCAGAATACTGGAGTGGGTAGCCTTTCCCTTCTCCAGGGGATCTTTCCAACCCAGGGATAGAATCCAGGTCTCCCACATTGTAGATGGATTCTTTATCAGCTGAACCACAAAGGAAGCCCAAGAATACGGAGTGGGTAGCCTATCCCTTCTTCAGTGGATCTTCCCAACCCAGGAATCGAACCAGGGTTCTTTACCAACTGGATTCTTTACCAACTGAACTATAAGGGCTCCCTATTTTACTGAATTTTTTCCCTGCTATACTCTCCTTTTCCCCTCATTCCTGCTTCCCTGGGACTGCACCATTCCCCAAAGAGTTAACCCATAAGGTTTGTCTCAGGCTCACACCACCCTTATGGCAGAAAGTGAAGAGGAACTAAAAAGCCTCTTGATGAAAGTGAAAGAGGAGAGTGAAAAAGTTGGCTTAAAGCTCAACATCCAGAAAACAAAGATCATGGCATCTGGTCCCATTTTCACTTCATGGGAAATAGATGGGGAAACAGTGCAAACAGTGTCAGACTTTATTTTTGGGGGGCTCCAAAATCACTGCAGATGGTGATTGCAGCCATGAAATTAAAAGACGCTTACTCCTTGGAAGGAAAGTTATGACCAACCTAGATAGCATATTCAAGAGCAGAGACATTACCTTGCCAACAAAGATCCATCTAGTCAAGGCTATGATTTTTCCAGTGGTCATGTATGGATGTGAGAGTTGGACTGTGAAGAAAGCTGAATGCTGAAGAATTGATGCTTTTGAACTGTGGTGTTGGAGAAGACTCTGGAGAATCCCTTGGACTGCAAAGAGATCCAACCAGTCCACTCTAAAGGAGATCAGTCCTGGGTGTTCTTTGGAAGGAATGATGCTAAAGCTGAAACTCCAGTACTTTGGCCACCTCATGGGAAGAGTTGACTCAATGGAAAAGACTGTGATGCTGGGAGGGATTGAGGGCAGGAGGAGAAGGGGACGACAGAGGATGAGATGGCTGGATGGCATCACCGACTGGATGGACATGAGTTTGGGTGAACTCCGGGAGTTGGTGATGGACAGGGAGGCCTGGCATGCTGCAATTAATGGGGTCGCAAAGACTGGGACACAACTGAGCGACTGTCCGACTCTTTGCGACCCCATGAACCGCAGCACACCAGGCCTCCCTGTCCATCACCAACTCCCGGAGTCCACCCAAACCCATGTCCATTGAGTTGGCGACGCCATCCAACCATCTCATCCTCTGCCGTCCCCTTCTCCTACCCTCAATTTTCCCCAGCATCAGGGTCTTCTCATATTAATAAGCTGCTAATTAGAGAAAGAAAATGTCTCAAAACTCAGAGAGTGGCACCAGGCCCCTTACCCACAACATGCATTTTGAGATAGGCATTGGCACAAGGTGAGCCATCCTGGGTCATAAAACATTTGGCATGAATCTTGAAGGAAGGCAAATTTCCAAGTAAATAAATAGTTCCATTAATATAGATTAAGAGAACATTTCCATGAGTAAAACATACTGGTTTGTTGAGCCATTATCGGTTCTGAGTCTTAGGCAGAACCAACTTGAAGAAAGGCATATTTTAAGATAAATACATAGTTCATTAATATAACGTAAGAAAAAACATTTCCATAAGAAAAACGCATTGGTTAGCTCAAGATTTGAGAAAAGTTAAGTTCAGGTGGAACCAGGTGTCATCATGGCAACACAGAGTTTTAAAAGAAACCTTTTAAATTTGTATAGAGAAGGGGGAAAAACTTTAGTGCTCATTTTTACACTAAAAATAACATTAACCTATATATATTTATATCCAGAGAAGGCAATGGCAAGCCACTCCAGTACTCTTGCCTGGAAAATCCCATGGATGGAGGAGCCTGGTAGGCTGCAGTCCATGGGGTCGCTACAAGTTGGACACGACTGAGCGACTTCACTTTCACTTTTCACTTTCACGCAATGGAGAAGGAAATGGCAACCCATTCCAGTGTTTTTGCCTGGAGAATCCCAGGGACGGCAGAGCCTGGTGGGCTGCCGTCTATGGGGTCGCACACAGTCGGACACGACTGAAGCGACTTAGCAGCAGCAGCATATATATTTATACATAAAATAAATAACCAACAAAGACCTGCTATATAGCACAGGGAACTCTACTCAATACTCTGTAATAAGTTATATGGGAAAAGAATCTGAAAAAGAATAGATATTAGGTTGATGCAAAAGTAACTGCAGTTTTGCTTTGTTGAAATTTGCTGTTTGATTTTGGAATACATTCTTAAGTAAATGTGGATATGTTATACATCATTTAAATGCATGTTTCTCACTTTATGTTTCTTCTAATGACTTGTTACCTGCCACTTATTTTATATTTATTTTAGACTATGGAAATGATGTTAGACAAAAAGCAAATTCAAGTAATTTTCTTATTCAAGATCAAAATGGTTTGTAAAGCATCAGCGACAACTTGCAACATCAACAACGCATTTGGCCCAGGAACTGTTAATGATTTACAGTGCAATGGTGGTTCAAGAAGTTTTGCAAAGTAGATGAGAGCCTTGAAGATGAGGAGTGCAGTGGCTGGCCATTGGAGGTTGACAGCGACCCTTTGAGAGAATCACTGAAGCTGTTCCTCTTACAACATGAGAAGTTGCCAGAGAACTCAACATTGACTGTTTTATCATTTGGTGTGTGTGTGTGTCTGCTAAGTCTCTTCAGTCATGTCCGACTCTTTGTGATCCTATTGACTGTAGCCCACCAGGCTTCTCTGTCCATGGGGATTCTCCAGGCAAGAATACTGAAGTGGATTATATCGACTAAAAAAGATGTAGTTGCGAGTTAAGTTTTTTGGGGGGCAAAATGAGGACTGCAGCCCGGGGGCAGCACCTCAGATAGCTCTGAGAGACTGCTCCAAAGCTGCAGTGGGGGAAAGTCAATATATAAGGTTTTGGTGAAAGGGGAGTTCAATACCATGAAGCACTCATTTTACAAAAGGTCTTTTGTTAGTTATGAGGATCTGATGTCACCATGAAGGGATTTAGAGCTTCTTTAGATATGAGGAGATGCAAGGATTGAGATCATAAAATCTGTTCCTAAAAATATCCAACTATCTAAAGACCTATCCCACCAGATTCTCTGGAGCACAGAGTGTCTCACTCCACCCTGAACTCCCCCAGGGGTTGGTGAAGGTCAACAGCTATAGCAGCATGGGGTTCAATCTCGGTAGAGGCCGATGGCAAAGGCCTTTATTGTTCAGTTGCTGGCAATGCTCTTGGTAAGTGCCAGTTTGTAGTTGGCATGGCCCCCTTGTGGTCATAAATCTGACCATATTCTGGGGTGCATTTCATGACCATTTTGTCTCACATTGCTGGGAAGACTCGTTCCCAACTCTAAAGAAGGTTTTTGTTAATAGGCCACTCAATGTGCTATTACTGGACTAGGTCTTAATAGTCAAAGGTCTCTGGACACCTGTCTTCTAGTTATGGTCCAGGAAAGTATTCCCTTTTGTTGCATCTTCCCATATCTAGAGTTACACTATTAAAATCATTGATCATATATTGAGCTATACATTTGATCAACAGCTTCAAGTCTAGTCATTTTCACTGGAGGCTCAGTCATACAGTTGGTAATACAAGAAATAATAATCTTGTGAAACAAGCAAAATACAAATAGTATAGTTAATAACATTAGTGGAATTTAAAGTAAATATTTTAGCCATGAGCCTCTCACACCAAACCAGTTATTTTAAAAAAGATCATCAAGACCAGGGAATGGGTCACTTAAAGCAGAAATCTGATTGTTCATGTGATTCATCAAATGCGTTACATTAAAGGATTTATCAGGTATGAAAATATAGCATTCACTTTGAATTAGAGCACAGATATCTTCCAGAGATGCTGTCAAGTATCAAGGGCCTTGCAGTTGTGTAGCACTGCCTTTCTCATCATAGATATCTCAGAATTCAATAGGCTAATGGCCTGGTTGCTATCATTTAAAGCTTATGAAAGTTTTTTTTTTTAAGCTTATGAAAGTTATTAAGGCCAATTACATCCTCTAATCCCATTGAAGGCACATGCAAACACACACACAAAAGCTGCCAAATGGTCATACCAGTAGAATACAGATCCTTGACGCATTGGGATCATACCAATGGTAGATTGGTTGGGGTTACCTCTAATTTGTTTACATGTATGATCTTAAATTCATGGGAGTCCCAGGCTATACCTTCCTATCCATCCCTGTATATGTGAAAGCCATTAACTAGTGCCACAAATCCACTGAGTTCCATACCAATCACTAATAGACATTATTCATAAAGCACCCAGCCTTCTCTCATAATTACCAGGTTGATCATTTTTAGCATGATTTAACCCTTCCCAACATAGAGGAGCTTTTAAACTTAAATGACCATAAAGTGAAAGTGAAGCCGCTCAGTCGTGTCCAACTCTTTGCAACCCCATGGACTGTAGCCTACCAGGCTTCTCCATCCATAGGGTTTTCCAGGCAAGAGTACTGGAGTGGGTTGCCATTGCCTTCTCCAGGGGAATCTTCCCCACCCAGGGATCAAACCCAGGTCTCCTGCATTGCAGGCAGACGCTTTACCCTCTGAGCCACCAGGGAAGTGCCAAATGACCATCAGATCAGATCAGATCAGTCACTCAGTCATGTCCGACTCTTTGCGACCCCATGAATCGCAGCACGCCAGGCCTCCCTGTCCATCACCAACTCCTGGAGTTCACCCAGACTCACGTCCATTGAGTCAGTAATGCCATCGAGCCATCTCACCCTCTGTCGTCCCCTTCTCCTCCTGCCCCCAATCCCTCCCAGCATCACAGTCTTTTCCAATGAGTCAACTCTTCACATGAGGTGGCCAAAGTACTGGAGTTTCAGCTTTAGCATCATTCCTTCCAAAGAAATCCCAGGGCTGATCTCCTTTAGAATGGACTGGTTGGATCTCCTTGCAGTCCAAGGGACTCTCAAGAGTCTTCTCCAACACCACAGTTCAAAAGCATAAATTCTTTGGCGCTCAGCCTTCTTCACAGTCCAACTCTCACATCCATACATGACCACAGGAAAAACCATAGCCTGGTGTTAATCATGTAGATCCATGCCATAATTGTGGGAGTTTTCCATTTAATAGATAAGAGGTTAATTTTTTTTATTGATAACTTAGCTCATCACTCTGATTGAGTTTGAATGACCCTAAGAGAAAACTTAAATTTACAGCCTGCATCAGAACAAGTGTTATTAATTGGCCAGGTGAGAGGATCCCATCTGGTAATATCATGAATAGATACAACAGGACTGAACATTCATCTAAAATAAATTTCCTAGGGGGTATCCAGTCAGAGCCCTAGAGAACAGAAATCCACCAGGGTAACCCAGAAGTACTAGACATAGGTAATTGGCCACAACCCAACAATTGGATTGAGTTGTAAACTATCATAGAATCATGTCCATGATAGAAAACATTTGATTTATATGGATAGGTCCAAGGAATCAAGAAAACACTATAAATGATCATACAAGTCAGATAAGCATCTAGGGCAAGCTGTCTACTCCTGATGTCATCTTTTTCTCATCCTAGTATAGTGTAGTTTCCTCTGAGCATTGTTTTAAGGTGAGTTTGAGATCAGCAGGCCTCTCTATAGACCAGTCCAGCTTTGGAAGTGGGAGTTAACCCAAGAGTCAATTTCCCTTCAATTTCATGGGTTGTGCATGAACTAGTTAAGAGTACCTGATAGAAAGGTCCTTCCATCCAGGTTGGAGACAGTTCCTTAAATTATGTCTTCTTCCAATCTTGGTTGCTGATCATGCATGAGGCATCTGATCTTCATCCAAAGACAGATTATTGAGATAAGCTTCAGAAACAATCTTAGAATGTCCTTTAATAATTAAACTAAATTTTACATTAAAATGCCCTAACAGCTGGATCATCAAAAAAACAAGAGAGTTCCAGAAAAACATCTCTTTCTGCTTTATTGACTATGCCAAAGCCTTTGACTTTGTGGATCACAATAAACTGTGGAAAGTTCTGAAAGAGATGGGAATACCAGACCACCTGATTTGCCTCTTGAGAAACCTGTATGCAGGTCAGGAAGCAACAGTTAAAACTGGACATGGAACAACAGACTGGTTCCAAATAGGAAAAGGAGTACGTCAAGGCTGTATATTGTCACCCTGCTTATTTAACTTATATGCAGAGTACATCATGAGAAACTCTGGGTTGGAAGAAGCACAAGCTGGAATCAAGATTGCCAGGAGAAATGAGAAACGCTGGGTTGGAAGAAGCACAAGCTGGAATCAAGATTGCCGGGAGAAATACCAATAACATCAGATATGCAGATGACACCACCCTTATGGCAGAAAGCAAAGAGGAACTAAAAATCCTCTTGATAAAAGTGAAAGAGGAGAGTGAAAAAGTTGGCTTAAAGCTCAACATTCAGAAAACGAAGATCATGGCATCTGGTCCCATCACTTCATGGGAAATAGATGGGGAAACAGTGCAAACAGTGTCAGACTTTATTTTTTGGGGCTCCAAAATCACTGCAGATGGTGATTGCAGCCATGAAATTAAAAGGCGCTTACTCCTTGGAAGGAAAGTTATGACCAACCTAGATAGCATATTCAAAAGCAGAGATATTACTTTGCCAACAAAGGTCCGTCTAGTCAAGGCTATGGTTTTTCCAGTAGTCATGTATGGATGTGAGAGTTGGACTGTGAAGAAAGCTGAGCGGCAAAGAATTGATGCTTTTGACCTGTGTTGTTGGAGAAGACTCTTGAGAGTCCCTTGGACTGCAAGGAGATCCAACCAGTCCATTCTAAAGGAGATCAGTGTTCTTTGGAAGGAATGATGCTAAGGCTGAAACTCCAGTACTTTGGCCACCTCATGCAAAGAGTTGACTCATTGGAAAAGACTGTGATGCTGGGAGGGATTGGGGGCAGGAGGAGAAGGGGACGACAGAGGATGAGATGGCTGGATGGCATCACCGACTGGATGGACGTGAGTTTGAGTAAACTCCGGGAGCTGGTGATGGACAGGGAGGCCTGGTGTGCTGTGATTCATGGAATTCACAAAGAGTCGGACACAACTGCATGACTGAACTGAACTGAACAGCAAAGAACTATCCAGGAAATGAGTCTTAGTAGATACAGACCTCCATTAACAACCTGGGATTTAACATTCATTGAAACATCGTTTTCTCCCTAAAATCACCATTATTTTTACCAGATATAACCAAATCAAGACCTGTTTGTAATACAGGTCTGGTCTCAATAAATTTGGCCTGATGATTTATATAACCATAATTAATCATAGATTTTTTTTTGCTTTGCTGAGACTTTTATAGAGTCTCAGACTGAACTTTTAAAATAAAACCTTTCAGGACTAGGAAAGTCATGCCAAAGGTTTATCATAGATTTTGCCTAACAGATCTAAGTAAATTCCTCCCTTCTCAAGGTCTCCAAAATTCCTTGAGATTTCTGTACCTGTTATTGAGATAACCTTCCTAACTTATCTGATAAAGTTACTGGAAACTTAAGAGCTTCCAGTCTCTGGAGGGTTCAGATAGAGAGAAAGATAAATGTTTCAATTTGTTTATAGAATATAATTTTACCAAATTACTATCATAATTAGTTTGAGGGGAAGGGGTTTATTTTCTTACACCTGGAAAACACAGATTCAAATCAGTAATTTTTCAGATAGAAACCATAAAAATTATAAGCATATTCACCAGTTCATTTAGTCCTTTTGTTAACCTTTGTGAAGTCATCAGGTTTTCCATTAGAATCTTTACCCAGTTCAGAAACTGGTATTTATCCAAAAGTCCTTTTTATAAATCTTCTTGAAGAGGAAGCATTTTTGCAAAACTTGGTTAGTGCTATGACAATATTTTGAAATAGTAACTAAAATTATGTTTGATAATATTTTACCCAAACATATCAGAAATTTAGGAACTCCATACAGTTTCTAGGATATCTATATTAGTAACATTTACCATACAATATAACCCGAGACTTATTACTCACTTGCCAATACTCCCCATGTAATTCTGTATACAGTTCAATTCAGTTGCTCAGTTGTATCCAACTCTTGGCAACACTGTGGACTGCAGCATGCCAGGCTTCCCTGTCCATCACCAACTCCTAGAGCTTACTCAGACTCATGCCCATCGAGTTGGTGATGCCATCCAACCATCTCATCCTCTACCGTCCCCTTCTGCTCCCTCCTTCAGTCATTCCTAGCATCAGGGTCCTTTCAATGAGTCCGTTCTTTGCATCAGGTGGCCAAAATATTGGAGTTTCAGCTTCAGCATCAGTCCTTCCAATGAATATTCAGGACTGATTTCCTTTAGGATGGACTGATTGGATTCTCCTTGCTGTCCAAGGGACTCTCAAGAGTCTTCTCCAACACCACAGTTTAAAAGTATCATTCTTTGGTGCCCAGCTTTCTTTATAGTACAACTCTCACATCCATACATGACGACTAGAAAAATGAAAACTTTGACTAGATGGATGTTTGTTGGCAAAGTAATGTCTCTGCTTTTTAATACGCTGTCTAGGTTGGTCACAACTTTCTTCAAAGGAGCAAGCGTCTTTTAATTTCATGGCTGCAATCACCACCTGCAGTGATTTTGGAGCACCCCAAACTAAAGTCTCTCACTGTTTCCATTGTTTCCCCATCTATTTGCCATGAAGTGATGGGACCAGATGCTTAGTTTTCAGAACGTTGAGTTTTAAGCCAGCTTTTTCACTCTCCTCTTTCAGTTTCATCAAGAGGCTCCTTAGTTCTTCTTCACTTTAGGCCGTAAGGGTGGTGTCATCTGCATATCTGAGGTTATTGATATTTCTCCTGGCAATCTTGATTCCAGCTTGTGATTCATGCAGTCCATCATTTCTCATGATGTACTCTACATATAAGTTAAATAGGCAGTGTGACAATACATAGGCTTGATGTACTTCTTTCCCAGTTTGGAACCAGTCTGTTGTTCCATGTCCAGTTCTAACTGTTGCTTCTTAGCCTGCATACAGATTTCTCAGTAGTCAGGTAAGGTGGTCTGGTATTCCCATCTCTTTCATAATTTTCCAGTTTGTTGTGATCCACACAGTCAAAGGCTTCGGCATAGTCAATGAAGCAGAAGCAGATGTTTTTCTGGAACTCTCCTGCTTTCTCTATGATCCAGTGGATTTTGGCCATTTGATCTCCAGTACCTCTGCTTTTTCTAAATCCAGCTCAAACATCTGGAATTTTATGGTTCATGTACTGTTGAAGCCTGGCTTGGAGAATTTTGAGCATTACTTTGCTAGCATGTGGGATGAGTGCAATTGTGCAATAGTTTGACGCTCTTTGGCATTGCCTTTCTTTGGGACTGGAATGAAAACTGACCTTTTCCAGTCCTGTGGCCACTGCTGTGCTTTCCAAATTTGCTGACATACTGACTGCAGCACTTTCACAGGATCATCTTTTAGGATTTGAAATAGCTCTACTGGAATTCCATCACCTCCACCAGCTTTGTTTGTAGTAATGCTTCCAAAGGCCCACTTGACTTCACACTCCAGGATGTCTGGCTCTAGGTGAGTGATCACACCATCGTGATTATCTGGGTCATGAAGATCTTTTTTGTATAGTTCTTCTGTGTATTCTTGCAACTGCTTCTTAACATCCTCTGCTTCTGTTAGGTCCATACCATTTCTGTCCTTTATTGTGCTCATCTTTGCATGAAATGTTCCCTTGGTATCTCTCATTTTCTTGAAGAGATCTCTAGTCTTCCCCATTCTATTGTTTTCCTCTATTTCTTTGCATTGATCGCCGAGGAAGTCTTTCTTATCTTGAATTTAGCTTTTCTCTCTGTTAATAGGATATCTTTTCTTCAAATACTGAAATGCTTTTGATAATAGATTTAAGTTTCTTTATTTCTTAAATAATCTGTTCTGAAATCCTTTATTGTTACTTTGGCTAATTGAAATAGCTCAACTGGAATTCCATCACCTCCACTAGCTTTGTAGTGTGGCAAGAATACTCAGAAGAACTATACAAAAAATATCTTCATGACCCAGATAATCATGATGGTGTGATTACTCACCTAGAGCCAGATATCTTGGAATTCGAAGTCAAGTGGGCTTTAGGAAGCATCACTACGAACAAAGCTAGCGGAGGTGATGGAATTCCAGTTGAGCTATATATCAATTCTGTATACAAAATAAACCTAATTAGTGTAATATCTCTCTTGGGGTGTTTCAGGGGCCCACTGAAGCATCCCAAAATTAGCTAGAAATCCTCTTCATTAGAATGATTTAGGAAGTTTTGTCAGCAAATATCAAAAAGGTTTAGAACACTCAGTCAGATATGATTATGGGTCACTGTGAAACAATAGCTATTCACTTAGCCAAAGTAACAATAAGGGATTTCAGAACATCATTTAAGAAATAAAGAAACTTAAATCTATTATCAAAGGCAGTTCAATATTTGAAGAAAGAGGTCCTCTTAGAGAGAAAAGCTAAATTCAAGTTTTTGCACCAGCTTACTTTATATAAAGTAATGCTCAAAATTCTCCAAGCCAGGCTTCACCAATATGTGAACTGTGAACTTCCAGATGTTCAAGCTCGTTTTAGAAAAGGCAGAGGAACCAGAGATCAAATTGCCAACATCCACTGGATCATCAAAAAAGCAAGAGAGTTCCAGAAAAACATCTATTTATGCTTTATTGACTACACCAAAGGCTTTGACTGTGTGGATCACAATAAACTGTGGAAAATTCTGAAAGAGATGGGAATACCAGACCACCTGACCTGCCTCTTGAGAAACCTGTATGCAGGTCAGGAAGCAACAGTTAGAACTGGACATGGAACAAAGGACTGGTTCCAAATAGGAAAAGGAGTACGTCAAGGCTGTATATTGTCACCCTGCTTATTTAACTTATATGCAGAGTACACCATGAGAAACGCTGGGCTGGAAGAAGCACAAGCTGGAATCAAGATTGCTGGGAGAAATATCAATAACTTCAGATATACAGATGACACCACCCTTATGGCAGAAAGTGAAGAAAAACTAAAGAGCCTCTTGATAAAAGTGAAAGAAGAGAGTGGAAAAAGTTGGCTTAAAACTCAACATTCAGAAAACTAAGGTCATGGCATCCAGTTCTGTCACTTCATGGCAAATAGATGGGGAAACACTGGAAACAGTGTCAGACTTTATTTTTCTGGGCTCCAAAGTCACTGCAGATGGTGATTGCAGCCATGAAATTAAAAGATGCTTACTTCTTGCAAGGAAAGTTATGAACAACCTAGACAGCATATTAAAAAGCAGAGACATTACTTTGTCAACAAAGGTCCATCTATTCAAGGCTATGGTTTTTCCAGTAGTCATGTATGGATGTGAAAGTTGGACTATAAAGAAAGCTGAGCACAGAAGAATTGATGCTTTTAAACTGTGGTGTTGGAGAAGACTCTTGAGAGTCCCTTGGACTGCAAGGAGATCCAACCAGTCCATCTTAAAGGAGATCAGTCCTGGGTGTTCATTGGAAGGACTGGTGTTGAAGCTGAAACTCCAGTACTTTGGCCACGTGATACGAAGAGCTGACTCATTTGAAAAGACCCTGATGCTGGGAAAGATTGAGGGCAGAAGGAAAAGGGGAAGACAGAGGATGAGATGGTTAGATGGCATCACTGACTCAATGGACATGGGTTTGGGTAAACTCCAGGAGCTGGTGATGGGCAGGGAGGCCTGGCATGCTGCGGTTCATGGGGCCGCAAAGAGTCGGACACGACTGAGTGACTGAATTGAACTGAACTTTATTTAAAAGGTAAACTTAATTAACTTTGTTTTAAACTTAGTCCTAACCATGTACAAAATTTTTTCCACTTCAACATCATTCTTTCCAATGAACAATCAGGACTGATCTCCTTTAGGATGGACTGGTTGAATCTCCTTGCAGTCCAAGGGACTCTCAAAAGCCTTGCTTTCTTAGAACATTTTAGGATGGCACCAAACATCATTTATTTTTAATCTCAAATCTCTTTAGTTTCTCTGTAACAGGAAATTAGTGTTTAGTAGCAACTATTTCAAAATCTTATTTTATTTGGAAATGACTCAGCTATTCAACAAAGACTTCCAACACTTAGTTTAGCACAACCCTTAGAAGTTTAATTTATTCCAATCTGGAGAGACTATTTTAGACACATATTCCTAAAAAGCATAATTATTTTTAATGGAGTCTATCTAAAGGCTCATATCTCATTTACATTTTTTAGAAGTTTCTTCACTTAAGGTAATTTCCTTGTTGACAAACTTGCAACAGATATAATAATATTTAACTTATATTAAATCTAGGTACAATGAAAATATTTGGTTTAATGTTAATTACTCTTAGACATGTCTACATTAGATCAACAAACAAACATTAATATCAGGTATTTAATATTGAATATTTCCCAGTTCATGTGAACCTGAAATTCATTTAGGTTAATTTCTCTTGTATTTAGAATTATTTGATTTGTAAGTGCTTACCTTTTTTTCTTAAGGCCAATTAGATTAGAGCTCATTTACAAACTGATCTTAGCAATCAGCCATATTATCCAAAAAAACAAAGACACACACTGAGACATACATATACCCAAATAAACACAAGAGATCCTATAGCTTTGTTTTCCAAACTTAGTTATGAAGAAAAAATGGTTGGAATAAGATTTTAAAAGGCTTTGTTCCTCTTTTTTTTTTCTTTTGGTTTCAGGAATTAGAGATGGTCTAGATAAGTGATAAGGGAAATAGATGGGGAAACAGTGGAAACAGTGTCAGACTTTGTTTTTTTGAGCTGCAAAATCACTGCGGATGGTGACTGTAGCCATGAAATTAAAAGACGCTTACTCCTTGGAAGGAAAGTTATGACCAACCTAGATAGCATATTCAAAAGCAGAGACATTACTTTGTCATCAAAGGTCCGTCTAGTCAAGGCTATGGTTTTTCCAGTAGTCATGTATGGATGTGAGAGTTGGACTGTGAAGAAAGCTGAGCGCCGAAGAATTGATGCTTTTGACCTGTGGTGTTGGAGAAGACTCTTGAGAGTCCCTTGGACTGCAAGGAGATCCAACCAGTCCATTCTAAAGGAGATCAGCTCTGGGATTTCTTTGGAAGGAATGACGCTAAAGCTGAAACTCCAGTACTTTGGCCACCTCATGCGAAGAGTTGACTCATTGGAAAAGACTGTGATGCTGGGAGGGATTGGGGGCAGGAGGAGAAGGGGACAACAAAAGGATGAGATGGCTGGATGGCATCACTGACTCGATGGACGTGAGTCTGAATGAACTCCGGGAGTTGGTGATGGACAGGGAGGCCTGGCATGCTGCGATTCATGGGGTCGCGAAGAGTCGGACACGACTGAGCAACTGAACTGAACTAGATACGTGATCCAGAGAACTCTGGTCTAAAGGTATAGAAGGAGTTATTTCCTCAGGGCAAGAATTCTTAAAGAGATAATTTTTTTCTTCAAGAGCTTCCTCTGGAGTCTAAAGAATATTGTAATCACATTGTCAAAAATTGTATTTTTCTGTGACCATAGTTTTATAGCAAAAATTTAGACCAGATAGTTCTCAACTTGGCCCATAATAACAAGGGCAGATTGGTCCCAGCAGGGATTGTCCCTCTGGGGAAGTAAGGGTCTAAGTTTGATCAGCCCTAGGCTGTTGATTACAGGAGGAAATCCTGGACATAAGGGAACTTCAGGCCATTTTCCTATCCTATGTCGATAAAGATCTAATATTTTTAGGCCATTTTTCTTATCATTGGATCATAGCTACAGATTGACCAGTAAAAAAAAAAAAAACAACAAAATTTCTTACCCCCAAGGGGTTCCCAGGTGGAGTGTGGAACCTTAGAGTGAGCAATTCCCATATTAACTTGAGCAGTTTGTACCAGATGTCTGTTCAATCAAACCAAACCAACAAAAGCAAACTGAACCAGAACTTCACAGGAGTCACACTCCAAATGAAACAAAAGGCAGAGATGCCCAGAAATCAAAAGCCACGTAACAAGAGTGCCCCAAAAAGATGGTAAAGTAATGCCCAGAAATCAAAAGCCAAATGCATAAATGCCAAACGTGACTTCCCACTTCTACTAGACCTGTGACCTGGCAAAGTCAGTGCTAGCAGCCTTTTCTAGTTCTGATACAGTTTGGAGCAATTTCTTGTTGGTTTCCTGCAAAGAAGTTACTCTATCATTTCCTGTTTTAGAAGCTTCTCAGTTCAGTTCAGTTCAGTTGCTCAGTCGTGTCCGACTCTTCGCGACCCCATGAATCGCAGCATGCCAGGCCTCCCTGTCCATCACCAACTCCCGGAGTTCATTCAGACTCACATCCATCGAGTCAGTGATGCCATCCAGCCATCTCATCCTCTGTTGTCCGCTTCTCCTCCTGCCCCCAATCCGTCCCATCATCACAGTCTTTTCCAATGAGTCAACTCTTCGCATGAGGTGGCCAAAGTACTGGAGTTTCAGCTTTAGCATCATTTCTTCCAAAGAAATCCCAGAGCTGATCTCCTTTAGAATGGACTGGTTGGATCTCCTTGCAGTCCAAGGGACTCTCAAGAGTCTTCTCCAACACCACAGGTCAAAAGCATCAATTCTTCGGCGCTCAGCCTTCTTCACAGTCCAACTCTCACATCCATACATGACCACAGGAAAAATCATAGCCTTGACTAGACGGACCTTTGATGACAAAGTAATGTCTCTGCTTTTGAATATGCTATCTAGGTTGGTCATAACTTTCCCTCCAATTAGTAAGTGTCTTTTAATTTCATGGCTGCAGTCACTGTCTGCAGTGATTTTGGAGCCCAGAAAAATAAAGTCTGACACTGTTTCCCCATCTATTTCCCATGAAGTGATGGGATCGGGTGCCATAATCTTCATTTTCTGAATGTTGAGCTTTAAGCCAACTTTTTCACTCTCCTCTTTCACTTTCATCAAGAGGTTTTTTAGTTCCTCTTCACTTTCTGCCATAAGGGTGGTGTCATCTGCATATCTCAGGTTATTGATATTTCTCCTGACAATCTTGATTCCAGCTTGTGTTTCTTCCAGTCCAGCGTTTCTCATGATGTACTCTGCATAAAAGTTAAATAAGCAGGGTGATAATATACAGCCTTGAAGTACTCCCTTTCCTATCTGGAACCAGTCTGTTGTTCCATGTCCAGTTCTAACTGTTGCTTCCTGACCTGCATACAGATTTCTCAAGAGGCAGATCAGGTGGTCCGGTATTCCCATCTCTTTCAGAATTTTCCACAGTTTATTGTGATCCACACAGTCAAAGCCTTTGGCATAGTCAATAAAGCAGAAATAGATGTTTTTCTGGAACTTCTAGATACCAGTCAAAGCATGGCCAGCTTTTCTAATTGTGCATGCAAAAGTACCAATTTTGGAATATCAAAAGAACCCCAATTTGGCTGTTTTAGGTTAAGATCTCTTTTAGTATAATTTCTCCAGTTAACTAGGTACTTGCAAGTATGAGCTCCATACATATTGTACATGAATCTGGCTGGAGTGTTGGTCAGAGGCTGTCTTTCTGACACCCCTTTGTTTTTGTTTTTGAGAGATTCCATTTCCTATCTTCAGCTGAATTTGTCAGGGATAAAAATCACTAGTGAACGTGGGTAGTGGGCCCATGTGCTGCTTGTGAGCTTATTTCCTCAGGAGTCACCCCAGAGTCACTTCAGCTCAGCTTACATGTCTCAGATTCTACCTACGGCAATCTAAGACCACCATGGCTGCTCAGGTCGCTGAATGGCCAGTTCTTATGTGCGACCCCAGGACGAACAAGTCTTTTAATTAATGAGTGGGTTTCCCTATAGGACCACTGCATGGTATGAGGACTAGGCCTCCACCACTCCCGTAAATTTCTCAGTCACCTGAGAAAACTGAAACTGGCCAGGAGGCACCTTGTCTCTTTTCTTCAGAGCAAAGCTCTCAAATATTTTCCTCACTTTTATCCTGACAAATTCTGTAATGACAGTCAAATTGAGGAAAAGTGTCAGATCAGCCTCTTACTTAACCACTCAGCCAAGACCATTCAGTCCCCTACAACGGAGCAACCTCGGCACCTTTCAGCTGAACCTAGGTATTCCTCGATTTTTTCCCAGTTGAGCCCCCATATCCAGTACCTTTCCACTAGGTGAGCAATTATCCTGGCATCTTTCAGCCAGCCCCCCACCCAGTATCTTTTGACTGGGTGGGAATTTCTCAGTGTCTTTCAACCAAGCCCCAGATTCGAGAGACTTACCCAAATTCATCTGCACTCCCCAAGGAGGTGAATGGGCGCAAGGGGCCACTGCTGGTACCAAAGCTCCGATTCCTCGTGGAGTCCAGTCAAAGAAAGGAAGTCCACTCTGGGTCCCTTCATGGTCACCATAACTGTCAACTAAAAAAAGATAGTTGCAAGTTAAGTTTTATTTGGGGCAAAATGAGGACTGCAGCCTGGGAGGCAGCATCTCAGATAGCTCTGAGAGACTGCTCCAAAGCCACAGTGGGGGAAGTCAATATACAAGGTTTTGGTGAAAGGGGAGCACTCATGAAGCACTCATTTTACAAAAGATTTTTTGTTAGTCATGAGGATCTGATGTCACCATGAAGGGATTTAGAGCTTCTCTAGATATGAGGAGATGCAAGGATTGAGATCATAAAATCTGTTCCTAAAAACATCCAACTATCTAAAGACCTGTCCCACCAGATTCCCTGGAGCACAGTGTCTCACTCCACCCTGAACTCCCTAAAGGGTTGGTGAAGGTTAACAGCTATAGCAGGGGTTCAGTCTCGGTAGAGGCAGATGGCAAATGCCTTTGTTGTTCAGTTGCTGGCCCTGCTCTTGGTAAGTGCCAATTTGTGTTGACAGATGCCATGCCCTACTCCAGGGGATCTTCCCAACCCAGGGATCAAACCTGCATCTCTTACTTCTCCTGCATTGGCAGGTGGGTTCTTTACCTCTAGCACCACCTGGGAAGCCCCTACCATTTGGCACTTGAAACAAATTGGAAAGGTGAAAATGCTCAATCAATGAGTGCTTCATGAGCTGACCAGAAATCTAAAAAATCATCAATTTTGAAGTGTCGTCTTCTCTTATTTTACACAACAATGAACCACTTCTCTATCAGATTATGATGTGCAACAAAAAGTGGATTTTATACTGCAAACAGAAATGACCAGCTCAGTCACTGGACCAGAAAGAAGCTCCAAAGCACTTCCCAGAGGCAAAACTGTCCACAAAAAGGTCATGGTCACTGTTCGGTGGTTTGCTGCTGGTCTGTTCCACTACAGCTTCCTGAATTCTGGTGACACCACTACATCTGAGAAGTATGCTCAGCAAATTGGTGAGATGAACTGAAAACTGCAATGCCTGCAGCTGGCATTGGCCAATAGAATGGGCCCAATTCTCCACACAACACTTGACCACACGTCACACAACCGATGCTTCAAAAGTTGAACAAATTGGGCTACAAAGTTTTGTCCCATCTGCCATATTCACCTGACCTCTCACCAACTGACTACCACTTTTTTAAGCATCTAAACAACTTTTTGCAGGGAAAATGCTTCTGCAACCAGCAGGAGGGAGAAAATGAGTTTGTCAAATCCCAAAGCACGGATTTTTACACTACAGAAATAAACAAATTTATTTCTTTCTAGCAAAAATGTGTTGATTGTAATGGTTCCTATTTTGATTAATAAAGATGAGCTTGAGAATAGTTTTAATGATTTAAAATTCATGGTCCAGAACTGCAATTATGTTTGCACCAACCCAATATATGTATAACTAAATCATTTTGCTGTAGATTGAAAACTAATAAAACATGATAAATCAATTATTGTTGTTGTTGTTTAGTCATTAAGTCATGTCCAACTCTTTCGTGACCTCACGGACCTTAGCCCACCAGGCTCCTCTGTTCATGGGATTTCCCAGGCAGGAATACTGGAGTCGGTTGCCATTTCCTTCTCCAGGGGAATCTTCTCAACCCAGGGACTGAACCTGTGTCTCTTGCATTGGTAGGTGGATTCTTTATCACTGAACCACCTTTTCCCAAATCAACTATACTCCAATATTAAATTTAAAAAATTTAATGTATAATTTTAGCAAGTAACCTTGTACAAGAGGATTTCCCTGGCAGTCCAGTAGTTAGGATTTTGTGTTTCGATTTCAGGGGGTCCAGGTTCAGTCCCTAGTTGGGGGAGCTAAGATACTGCAAGCTACACAATATGGCCAAAAAAGCACTAAGAAAATATTTATTATTGTTATTACTTCCTATGCAGTCAATCAATTTTGGCTTATTGCCACAATTTTGTGGGCTTTTCATACTAGTCTAGAATGAATGGGTTTAAGACTAAAGTCACAGGTTGGGTTTTCTGGGAAGTAGATGCTGAGTTCAAGCTGGGAATATAGAAGGATTAACAGGGAGAAACCCCTGTGAAGGAAAAGGAGCAGAAGCAGGCTTGAGAAAAGAGATCAGTTAGTGACAGGGTTTCTGCCAGCCCATTGGGAATCTCCAGAGCAAACATTGCCTGATGGAGGAGCCCCAGATTTTGGCTGGGCTTCTGGAAAGCTGAAGCCCTCGAAGGCACTAACTGCAGGAGGCTGTCAGCAAGTTCTTTCTTGCTGAAAGAAGAGATCTCAGTGGCACATCTCTCCAGGTCTGCCACATCACTCTTCTCATCTCTGTGCTGGTGAGCATGGGGAGGTCTCTTAGTCATTCAACAAACACTCAGTAAGCACTTCTTCAGTGATCCCTTAAAGGAAAATCAGAAGGGACTACCTGAGAAACTGGGCAGAAAAGTCTGGCTTCCCCAGCACCAGGTTTGGTTCCCCTCCTAGTTGCTCCCAAGCACTATGCTTTGGTACATAACTCTAACCCTGACCCTAATCTAACTGCATTGAAGCACCTCATTAATTTGTTGGTCATCCCCAAAGACCACAAGATACTTGGGGGCAGGCTGTGTCTCATTCACCCAGGTTTTGAGGCTGAGCAGAACGCTGTGGGGTTCCTGGGCACAAAAGCATTTGTGTTCCCTTCCCTGAGTACCAAAGGGCAGGTTCAAATAGCTGCTAACCAAGGAAGGCAGGGGATGCAGGGACAAGGGAGGAGCAGTCAAGAAACAGTAGTGCAGGACTTCCCTGGCTATCCAGTGGCTGAGAATCCACCTACTGGTGTGGAGGACATGGGTTCGATCCCTGGTTCGTGGAGATTCCACCTGCCTAAGGGCAACAGGGCCCATGTACCACAAGGCCCAGTTGTGCTACTGAGCCCTCGCTCCAGAGCCCAAGAGCTGCAGTTTGAGTCCGAGTGCTTCTACTTCGGAAGCTCGAATGCTCTAGAGCCAGTGTTCTGCAATAGGGGATGTCACCGCGGTGAGAGGCCCTAGAACCACAGTTGGAGAGTGGTCCCTGCACTCCACAGCTGGAGAGGGCCCACACACAGCAATGAAGGCTCAGGGCAGCCAAAATATTTTTTTAATTAATAAATATATTTTTAAAAATTTTTAAGAAAAAAAAAGTGTAGCCTTGGGGGCAGCTTCCTGGCTCCCTCTCAAGGGATACACATAACAACATCTTTGAGCTCTTCTGCAGAACTAAAACCCTAACCAAATGGAAGAGGTTAACTACTTGGTGAAGCATTTTCATTCCAGAGAAGGTCACAATTCACCCATCATCACTTGCGACCAGATGTTCTCTAGATTGAAGGAATGTAGGCCCTGCATGCTCCTTGATCCTTATTAGCAACCCTTCCCCTTGACTATAAAACTCCTCACAATCTCCCACCATCACTCTCCTCCTCATTGGGATACAGTTTTGAGGGCATTAGCTGTGGCCCCCTTTGCTTGGCAAAGGAATAAAGCTATACTTTCCTATTTCACCTAACACTCTATCTCTGAGATTTAATTCAGTGTCGGGATAAATAGGCCACATTCAGCTTCAGTATCCCCAGCGCCTAGAGGTACTCAACAAATATTAGAAGAAAGAACAGTGGCGAGGGTCATTAAAGTGTGTGTGCTATATTGTAATTGCTTCTGGCGCAGAGCCCTTAAAACTCTTGGAATTTTGTAAATGATGAGAGCTCAAGAGGTGTCTTGATACTTATAACCAACTCCTTTTAACTGCCCTGAGTTTATCTTAATGAGGTGACTTTTGGAAAGCACCTAAAGGTGGGGACTGGTTACTAGGGGAAACAACCATGTGATTAGAGGTTTGGAACTTTGAGTCCCAGCCCCCTGGCCTCAGAGGAAGGAAGAGAGGCTGGAGTTTGACTGAGTTGACAAAGGCCAATGATCTAATCAATTGTCCTTATATAATGAAGCCTCCATAAAATCCCAAAGAATGGGGTTTGGAGACTTTCTGGGTGTAAAATAAAATTCATGTTTATGCTGCTGCTGCTGCTAAGTCGCTTCAGTCGTGTCCGACTCTGTGCAACCCCAGAGACGGCAGCCCACCAGCCTCCCCCGTCCCTGGGATTCTCCAGGCAAGAACACTGGAGTGGGTTGCCATTTCCTTCTCCAATGCATGAAAGTGAAGTGAAAGGGAAGTCACTCAGTCGTGTCCGACTCTTCTCGACCCCATGGACTGCAGCTCACCAGGCTCCTCTGTCCATGGGACTTTCCAGGCAAGAGTACTGGAGTGGGTTGCCATTGCCTTCTCCACATGTTTATGGCAAGACAAGAAAAATTTAGACATAAAAAATTTTCTCTCTGGACTTCCCTGGTGGTCCAGTGGTTAAGAATCAGCCTGCCAATGCAGGAGACGATGGATTCCATCCCTGGTCCAGGAAGATTCAACATGCCAAGAGGTAATTAAGCCCAGGAGCTGCAACTACGACAGCCTGTGAGCTCTAGAGCCCTCGCTCCTCGTCTGCAATAAGAGAAGCCACCACAATGAGAAGCCCTTGCACCAAGAAAGACCCAGGACACCCAAAAATAAACAAAATTTTTTTCTTTTCCCTTTGGCCTCCCCTCTCTCCCCACTGTGCTTTGTGTGCCTGCATTTACATTGACCAAACCTCTCCAATCAGCAGGAACACCTGTTCAATCATAGATAGCAACATTCTTCCAGTATCAACAAGACAACTCTTTTAAAATACTACGTTCCTTCTTGGTCTTGTAAAAGGTCACATGACCTCCCCCATGATGGTGTTTAAATCTAGATTATGTAAACTGTCAAACATATGCTATTTAATGAGCCCTCTGTCTCAAAAAATTTAGAAAGACTATGTCATGACTTCTAGCAGATGGAACAGGTCTCAGAGATTTCTGAGATACTCTTCCCAGGTTATAGTCCTCAAATTTGGCTTGAATAAAGTTTTCCAATTCTTTCTTAGATCAACTGATTAATTTTTCATTGACACAGGTTGGTGGACACCTGGAGATTCGGAAGGAGTGACACACTCAGAGAAGGCATGGAAGCTCCGTGCCCCTTCCCGCATACCTATGCATCTCTTCCATCTGGCTGTTTCTGAGTCACATTTTTTTTTATAATAAACCTGTAATTTAGTGAGTAAGGCTTGCATGTATGCTCAGTCGCTCAGACTCTTTGTGACCCCATGGACTGTAGCCTTCCAGGCTCCTCTGCCCATGGAATTTTCCAGGCAAGAATACTGGAGTGGATTGTCATTTTCTACTCCAGGGGATATTTCCAACCTAGGGATTGAACCTGCTTCTCTTGCATCCCCTGCACTGGCAGGTGGATTCTTTACCACTGTGCCACCTGGGAAGCCCCAGTGAGTAAGGGGAGGAGGAGGAGAAAGTCATTGGAACCTCCAGTGTACAGCCAGGAGGTCAGAAGCACAATGACAATCTACACTTGAGATTGGCCTCTTAAGTGGGCAGGAGTGGGGGTCAGTCTTGGAGGACTGATCTGATGTTGTCTCCAGGTGGTGTCAGAGCTGAGTTGAATTGTAGGACACCCACCTATTTGGTGGTGGAGAAGTTGCTTTGTGGGGCTGGAAACCCCATACATGTGAATTGGTATCAAAATTGCAACAAACAAGGCTTGGTTCCTGCCCTCCTGGAGCAGGAATTTGGAGAAAAGGAAGTCCACTAGGACCAGGTCTCAAAGGAGAAGTAAATTTTCCTTAGGGTGAAGTGTATAGGGTGTGTGGAGTGAGGAAGAGATAAGAGAGCAGAAGAACATGAGAGCAAAGGCAGCATGAAAGGGAGTGGTGTTTTCAGGGAGTACCACAGATGATGCAAGGGGGGTGTGAGGTTGCCTTTGAAGAGGATGCCAGTTTGGACGAATTAGCAAAACTATGACTCCTTTGAGTTAATATTTTTATAACTTTTTCACTTTTTTAATATTTTTAAAGTCTGATCATTTTAAGTAATATATTCTACTTGGTGAAAATATCCTACTACTTAATGCTTTTACCTTTTTTCAGATCATGATCTAGACCCCTACAGTCTGATACAGTAGTCTCTAGTCACAAGTGGCTATTGAGCACTTGAAATACGGTTGCTCCAAATTAGACTTCCCTGTAAGTGTAAGCTGCAAATTCCTAAGACTTAGTATGAAGAACGTAAAGTATCTAATTAATAATATCTTATATTGATTACATATTGAAATTATAATATTTTGAATATATAAAGTTAAAATTTATTATTATATGAATATTATTATTATTGGCCACACTGGGAGGCATGTGTGATCCTAGTTTCTTAACCACTGGACTGCCAGGGAAGTCTCTCAAGAATATTTTTTAAGGAAAACTTCAGCCCAATCTCCGTTCTGTAGCTTTGCCTTCATGATGAGATGTTGTGGGCACTGCAACTTTGTCTTCTTATGCTTTAAAGAGAGTAAGGGACCATCAGTCAACATCACAGAATTCCTGCGACCCAGATATTCACCAGAAAAGTTATCTTTTAATGATTGGCTGCTGACAAGCCCTTATCAAAAGCCTGGTTTGGATGGTTGCTCAGAGGGTCAAAGGAATGTGCTATTTGTGCCTCTGGATTTTATGAGCTCGGTCTCCATATCAAGTTAGACAGTACGAGTTTATGATTTAATGTTGTAGACTTGGGGCTTATTGAATGTCCGTATTAGAAACAGCCCTTGTGAATTCTGTAAAAACCCTCAGTAAAGAATTTGACCATGAGATTTTTTCAATATCCGTTTTAGAGGGAACCGTTTAATCAATTCGTTTTTGAGTTTAGTGCCAGAAAAACTTTTCTCCTGACAAATAGCTATTTTCCTATTATTATACAATGAGAACCATTGCACTTAGCAATCTCTCTGTTTATAATTTTGGCTGCAAGAAAACTCAGAATATATTTGATATTCAGTTATACTAACAATCTTTAGCTTTAATTATCCTTCCACTCTCCATGGCTTTTCACTGCTTATACTTACTGTACAGTTTAATGTGAGGTCCATATTGAGATAGTGTTGTTTCAGTTACTTTTGCTGTACAACATCCATCCCAAACTTGGTGCTATAAAACCACCACCATTTTATTGGGCATATTGATTTTGTGGCTTATCAATTCTCAGAGGGCACAGTGGGGGCTGCCCTTCTCTGCTCCATCCTGTTCCAGGCTTCAACTGGTGACTTAACAGCTAGGAGTTCAAATGGCTTCTTTATTCACTTGGCTGAGCCTGGTCTGGAAAGGCTGAAGGCTGGGCTCCACTGGAACTATTAAGCAGAGCGCTTACGCACATGGCCTCTCCATATGGCTTGGCTTTTCACTGCACTGTGCTGGGTTCTCTGGGACCGCAAAACCAGAGGGAGTGTCCCAAGAGTCAGCATTCCAAGACAGCTAGGTGGAAAGTATATGGCCTTTCCTAGCCTCCAAACATCACTTCTGCCATATTCTACATCGTAGGGCAGTCACAAACCCACCTAGATTCGAGAGGAGAGTATAGAAACCTCACCTGTCAATAAGTATTGAAATCATTAATTGCTACTTTAATAACTACAGACATAAATAATAAAAATAATAAACTCATGGCTCTTCTTCTGTCAAAGAGATCTAAACAGAAGGTTTCTCAGTATTTATTCTGCTCAGACCATGTGGCTAGAGGTGGGGGGAGAAAGGTAGGAGAGGCCTCTTTAGCGCCCCACCATCTTCCCACGTTTGTTACTGAGCCAGGGTTTTATTACTACTGTTATTTGTAGCTGTTGTTCTTGGCTACCTGCCCAGCAACTTGTATGATCTCAGCTCTGCAGCCAGGGATGGAACTCCGTGCCCTCTGCAGCAGAAGCGCAGTCCTAACCACTGAACTGCCAGGGAACTCCCTTGAATTTTTTTAATTGAATGAAACATTCTTTCATTTCTACTGTGCTTTACAATTTTCAAAAGCTTCACACACATGAGTTCATGTAATCCCATAATAACCCTTTTCCCCCTACCCCTGTGCTACCCCTCTTCCCTTCCCTGTCCCCACTGGTAACCACTAGCTTGTCCTCTACACCTGTGAGTCTTATAGAGCCATTTTTACAACTCACCAAAGCTTCCATAAAGGGGAAAGCCTAGCTAAAATTAGACACATTATCAAATTGGTAACAATAAGATTATTTGGGCCCCAAATAATTGTTTCAAAGGACTTTAAGACACTGTTATTTTAGTCATGAAAGATTGATAACAGACATCTTTTTTAATGACCAGGGCAAAGACATCTTTTCTAGTAGTTGGAAATAATAAGTTCAGCAAACACCTGAAAAGAGACAAATCTAACAACCATTATTCCTCTTCCTTGTCCTCCTCCTAGTTTCTTCTCTTCCTGAATTATTGGGAAGAAATTCCCTTAATAAGCACCTAAAATATGCTAAGTATTATTGTTGTCATTCCCATCATGTTTCAAAGCACAGATTTAGCAACTAATTTAAGAACATGATTAATATACAATATTTCAGGGGTTGGCAAACTTTTCTGTAAAGGGCCAGATAATAGTTTAATTTATACTTTGTGGGTGATACAGCTCTTCAACAATCATTCAACTCTGCTATCCTAGGGAAAAGCAGCCATGGACAATTTATAAATAGATATTGATGACTGTGTTCCAATGAAACGACTTACGGACACTTACAGTTGAATTTTATCCAATTTTCACATGTCACAGAACAGTATTCCTCTTTTGATTTTGTTTCAACCACTTCAAATTTAAAAACCAGTCTGAATTCATGGGGAAAAACGGGCAGTGGGCCAGGTTTGGCCTGTAGGCTGTAATTTGCCTACTCCTGCAAAGTTATATGAAAGAAGGAGGGTACAGAATTATATTCATGGTACGATTTCCTATAACTTAAAGGAGGAGACCTACATATAAAGAAAAGGCTGAAAGTACACTTACAAAACATGTTTTTTGTTTTTAATGCTGAGATTATGGTTGATTTTCCTCACGTGGTTTTTGGTAGTTTCAGATTTTATAGATCGGAATATTTTAACTTAAGGATGGAAATAGAAGTTTTTGAAAGAACAAATGTAGTCATATTTCCCCTTAACAGCACATATGCCAAAAATCAAGAACAAGGAGAAAATCAGAATGAATTCTGTGGTGTTGGACTGGAATTAGAGTTACCTATCAATGTCAATCTATCTATTTATCAGTATATCCAAGGAAATGTCCACTGAGAGGTCCTGAAAACAATTCTTCATAAGCAATGAGCACACCTGGCATCCAGGTCTTGGTTTCTTTAAAAAAACAAAACTGATTCATTTTACTGTCCTGGGTCTCAGTTGCAGCACCCAGGACCTTCCTTGTACTGCAAGGGCTCAGTAGTTTCCGGGCAGACTTACTTGCCCCACAGCACGTGGGATCTTAGTTCCTCCACAACAGGGATTGAACTCGAGCCCCCTGCATTGGAAGGAAGTTGGTTTGTTTTTGTTTTTGTTTTTGAGGATAAGTGCTTTACAATCTTGTGTGGTTTCTGCCATACAATGTGATTCAGCTATAAGTATTCATATATCCCCTCCCTCTTGAACCTCTGTCCCACTCCCAACCCCATTGCACCCCTCTAGGTTGTCACAGAGCAACAGTTTAAGCTCCCCATGTTACACAGCAAAGTCCCACTGGCTATCTACTTTACATATGAATGGATATGTTTCAATGCTACTCTCTCAATATGTCCCACCCTCTCCTTCCCCTGCTGTGTCCACACGTCTGGTCTCTATGTCTGCGTCTCTATTCCTGTCCTGCAAATAGGATCATCAGTACCATTTTTCTAGCTTTCATACATATGGGTTAATATACAGTATTTGTTTTTTTCTTTCTGACTTACTTCACTCTGTATAACAGGTTCTAGGTTCATCCACCTCATTAGAACTGACTCAAATTCACTGGAAGGCATATTCTTAACCACTGGACCACCAGGTAAGTCCCCAGATCTTGGTTTCTAAATAATGGTTCTTCACTAAAAAGAACCGAAGCTTTTTGGAGAAGTATGTGATTTGGGGGCTGGGGCAGGGAAAAAAGACACAATGAACTTGGATGCCAACATAAGAGATGACAGTTAGATCCCTGGGTCGGCAAGATCCCCTGGATAAGGAAATGGCAACCTACTCCAGTATTCTTGCCCAGAAAATCCCATGGACAGAGGAGCCTGGTAGGCTACGGTCCACGGGGTTGCAAAAGAGGACACGACTCAGCGACTAAACGACAACAAAGAGCCTGGAACATCTTGTGTAAGAAATGAATAAAGTGCTCAAATAACCATATGAAATCCAATGGACACAAAAGTTGACCTGAATGGGCTTTCACTGGCCAAATCTGGGACAGTTTGAATATTAAATGACAGCAGTAGATTACAGCCCAATAAATAAACCAGAAAACTATGATCCCATATGACTTAATAAGTAGATAGGTGAGGGAGATTAAGAGGTATAAACTTCCAGTTGCAAAACTAAATGAGTCATGTGTATGAAAGGCACAGAGTGGGGAAATATAGCCAGTAATTATGTAATGTATTTGTGTAGTGACAGATCATAACCAGACTTATCATGGTTTTCATTTTGAAATGTTCAGAAATGTATAGTCAGCTATTTGTGTAAAGAAAAGCTATGACAAACCTAGACAGTATATTAAAATCAGAGACATTACTTTGCCAACAAACATGCATCTAGTCAAAGCTATGGTTTTTCCAGTAGTCGTGTATGGATGTAAGAGTTGGACCATAAAGAAGGCTGAATGCTGAAGAATTGATGCTTTTGAACTGTGGTGTTGGAGAAGACTCTTGAGAGTCCCTTGGACTGCAAGGCAATCAAACCAGTCAATCCTCAAGGAAATCAATCCTGAATATTCATTGGAAGGACTGATGCTGAAGCTGAAGTGTCAATACTTTGGCCACCTGATGGAAAGAGCCGACTCATTGGAAAAGACCCTGATGCTGGGAAAGATCGAAGGCAGGAGGAAAAGGGGACGACGGAGTATGAGATGGCTGGATGGCATCACCGACTCAATGGACATAAGTTTGGGCAAGCTCCAGGAGTTGGTGAAGGACAGGGAAGCCTGGCATGCTGCAGTCCACGGGGTCACAAAGAGTCAGACAGGATTGAGTGGCTAAACAGTCAAAATGGACAAACATCTGTTTACAAGATAAATAGGTACTAGGGATGTAATGTACAACATGATAAATATTACTTACACTTCTGTATGTTATATACGAGAGTAAATTGTTGAGAGTAAACCCTAAGAGTTCTCATCACAAGGAAAAATATTTTTTCTATTTCTTTAATTTTATATCTATATGAGATGATCTATATTCACTAAACTTACTGTGCTAACCATTTCATGATGTCTATTAGTCAAAGCAATATGCTATACCCCTTAAACATATACAGTGTTGTATGTCAATTATATCTGAATACAACTGGAAGGAAAAAAATAATAAATAAAATTTTAGCACTTTGATGAGAAATGAATGATTTATGGAGTTTGAAAGTAATTAATACCTCCTGGCTTCCCTGGTGACTCAGACTGTAAAAGAATCTGCCTGCAATGCACGAGACCTGGGTTGGGTCCCTGGGTTGGGAAGATCCCCTGAAAAAGGGAATGGCAACCCACTCCAGTATTCTTACCTGGAAAATTCCGTGGACAGAGGACCCTGGTGGGCTACAGTTCACGGGGTCACAAAGAGTCAGACTGAGTGACTAACACTATGTAATACTTTACAAATAATAAAAGCATAACTTCACAGTGGAAAAGCTTGTCAGGCGTCATTTTAAACAAGGATCAACATGAACATCGTCAGTAAGGAGGCAAACTGACAGACTGACAGGGGGTCACTGATGTGATGCTTTGAGAAGAACGCAGCCCCTCTTCTGTGATAGTCCTGCCGGAACGCACAGCTTCAATCTACTGAGAGGAGACACAATCTTTGTGAGATGAGGCACACAAAACCAAATGGAGAGTTTACGAATTAGCTGGCATGCCCCCACCAGGCCGCCCCATCCTCGCCGCGCAGTCCGAGCCCAGGCGGCCGCTGACCCTCTGGGAGTTCGCGGCGCCCGACGACTCCAGGCACGCTGGGCACCGGCGCCGCGCCGCCTTCCCGCCGCCGCGCCGCCTTCCCGCCGCCGCCAGGAGGCTCCGAGCGCCTTCCCGCCTTTCCCTGCGCTGCAGCCAGAGCGGCCGGGCCCTGCGGCCAGACGGGCGCGGCCAGCAGGGCGAGGCGAGCGCGCAATCCGGGAACCGGTGCGCCCCGCCGCAGCCCAAGGCCAGGTCCTTGGCGCCGGCCAGCCGGCCGCGCCTCCTTTGTGACCGTCTCCAGCCCCTCAGAGCCGGCACGCCACGGCCGCTGAGCCCGGGGCTGCAAATGGCGCCCGCTCGCCTCTGCGCCTCCCGCCGCCGTTCTCCCGGTTCGGGGACGTCTCGGGGTACCCGGCCCGGGACGCCTACGCCCTCATTGAGGCTCGCGGGCCGGTCCTCAGCTGCCACGACGCAAGCCTGCCCTTCGGCGAATACCTAGGGGAGTCCCATATATATATATATATATATATATATATATATATATATATATAATTGTAAAATGCATATAGTATAAAATTTGTTATTTTGAAGTACAATTCAGTGACATCAAGTACATCAAGTACAATTCACAGGGTTGTACAATCATCACTGCTGTTTAGTGCCAGAACTTTTTCATCACCTCAAAAGGAAACCACCCATTAGCAGCCATTCCCTCCTCCCCACCCAGCTGCTAGCAACCACCACTCTGCTTTTTTCTCTCTATGGATTTGCCTATTTTGAGTATTTTCTATAAATGGAATTGTGCAACACCGGTGTCCTTTGTGACCAGCTTCTCTAGCTGAACTTAAAGTTCTCGAGGTTTATCCAAGTTGTAGCATGCATCAGAACTTCATTCCTTTTAATGGATGAATAATATTCTGTTGTATGCATACACCAGATTTTGTTTATCCTTTCATCTGGTGATGGATACTTGGGTGTTTCCACCTTTTGGCTATTATGAATAGATCTGCTAAGAATGTTTGCATACAAGTTTTTGTTGGAACACCTGTTTTCAAGTTCAATTCTTTGTGGTATATAACTAAATATTTTGCTCCACATTTAAAGGAAACCACTACAGCCATGTACAATTCTGCCATTGATTCTCAGAGTTCCTGGAGCTGTATAAGGCATGCTCCCCGAAATTTTCCTATCTTCCTTGATATTCTTGGTATAGGAGACATATATATCAATGTACCTGCCCTACCCAGTGCCGCTTCTCAGGGGATTTGCCTCATCCCTTCTCATCGCCCACCTTAAACTTCTAAATAACATCCCCTAACCGCTCCACCCCTCCAACCCTCATCTCCAGACTGAGCCCTCTTCTGCCCAAGCTACCATTGACCTGAGGGAACCTATCCTTTGCTGGGCAGAAACTGAGGTGTTTTCCTTTGGAGGACTTTTTAAATAGTTTTTTAAAAATAATTTTATTTATTTTTGGCTGTGCTGGGTCTTCGTTGCTGCATTCAGGCTTTCGCTAGTTGCGGCGAGCAGGGGCCACGCTGCAGTCGGGTCACTGTGCAGGCTTCACATTCCAGTAGTTTCTCTTGTTGTGGAGTACAGGTTCTAGGGCATGCAGACTTCAGTACTTGTGGGCAGATGGGCTCAGTAGTTGTTTCCCAGGCTCTAGAGCACAGGCTTAATAGTTGTGGGGCACAGGCTTAGGTGCTCTGTGGCATGTAGGATCTGCCCAGATCAGGAATTGAATCTATGTCTCCTGCATTGGCAGGCAGATTCTTCACCACTGAGCCACCAGGGAAGCCCCACCTTTGGAGGATTTTAACTAAAGGACAGGTAGGGGCTGGAGCAGTCATTTAGAACTGATGAATGGTGGCGGAAGGAAACTAGTCTGAGAATGGCTGGGGAGCCTCACACAGGCATAGAGAGGCAGACGAAAAGCATGAACAAGAACCATAATAGCCTCACTCCTGACTTCGAATTTCGGATGATCTGCTGACTTGCTCTCCTAGGACGCTCATAATGTCACTCATTTATCTCTTGAAATAAATGCTCTTAAAACTGTTCTCAAGCTTTCGTTTGCATCCGAATGCCTCTAGAAATGCTGCTGATGTTGCTAGAACTAGAACCATACTTTGAGAACCATTGTCTTAAGCTTGCTTGAGTGCCTGTTCCTTGAAACCGAAAGTGCCCTGACCAGGAAGAGCACTTGCTTATCTGCTGCTGCTGAATTCACGAGTGCCTGGGAAAGCTGACATCCCACCTGCCTGCAGCGCTCACCATTACAGGCTGTCCAGCTGGATGATTGATTGATTTGGCTGCACCACGCAGCTTGCAGGATCTTAGTTCCCCAAACCAGGGATCAAACCCATGCCCCCTGCAGTGGAAGCACAGAGTCCTAACCAGTTCCCTGGATCACCGGGGAATTCCCTATCCGGCTAGATTTAACCTGTCTTGCTACTGCCTATGAGCCACAGCTGTGCTGAGAATACTGGAGTGGGTAGCCTATCCCTTCCCCAGGGGATCTTCCCAACCCAGGAATCGAACCCGAGTCTCCTGCATTGCAGGTGGATTCTTTACCAACTGAGCTATGAGGGAAGCCCACTGAGAACACATCAAGGAAGTGCAGAGTTACAGAAGTGCAGAGCAGTCAGTGTTCCTGCCCTCCCACTTGGTCTCAAGCTTTGGGCATCAGATGTTCAAAGCAGTGAAGTCTGAGCTCCTAGCATCTCACTAAGGTCTTGCATCATGCTCATTTAGTTTCTGCCTGTAGCTCTCACATTGAAGGCTCAGGCATACTTCATTGAAGCTGAGACAAATGACTTGTTTTCTCCTGGTCAGATCCTTCCAGCAACTTCCTGCCAACGCTTCATATACATCAGCTGCGAACCTCCACTGATTCTCATACCTACCAGACTTGTTTATATCCTAGTGATGTTCACAGATTGGTTTAAATTCTGGTTATGCTCACCAGATCGATAGAACTTACCTTGCCTTCATCATTTCTACATAAGGAATAACAGATTTCACGTCCTGTCCAACATTCTAAATCACAGCTCTCTATATAGAGCTAGATAGCAAATACTTTGGGCTTCATGGATGAAAAGTCTGTTGCAACCACTCAACTTTGCCACCGTAGTGCAAAAGCTGGCATATACAATATGGAAAAGAATGGGTGGACTTGTGTTCTAATAAAATTTTATTTGCCAAAACCAGGCAGCTAGCAGCTTTGACCCAACCTGTGTTCTAGACAGTAACTGTTTTTGCCTATTACTAAATGAAATTGAGTCTTCAAACAGATGTAAAGTGTATCTAGTGTTAGTGGTTCTATATTATTATGTGGAAATTTTTTTTTAAGTCTATAAGCTATAAATGCTTTTCTCAAGAGCTGGCAGTGAGCCCAGCCAATCTTAAATAAACCTGCCTCAACATTTTTTAAAATGTAAAATTATATCAATACGTTGCTAACACTGAATCAACTTCCTGTCTTTAGAAGATAAATATTTAAAACTATTTAAGCAGAAATAATTTTTAAAACAAAAATATGCACACGACTTAGAGATTTATCTTAAAAATGGAATGTCAAAACAACAGAAATGAGGTCAGGTCTAGATTATATAGATTATATCCACCAATTTATTACTTCATTCTGTCTTATTTTTAGTTCTTTATAAATAAAAAGTAAAAATAGCAAAACAACACACAATGTGCACAACACTGAATCGTATAAACATATCTGGTACATAACCACTATAACATAAAGACCAATTCCATTGCAAAAAGCAGAAAGTTCCCCACTCCTTAAAAAGAAGGAATCAGTTGCTATTGTTTGAATGATCAGGATCATTTCCAACTTTGTCTTTTTTTTTTTCTTTTTTTGATAGCAGTATTGACAAGTGCCTTTGTTAGAGGAACTAATCCACTTGGAAACTTGTGGATTAAAAATAAAGTCAGTTTCTATTTTTCTTTTAAGAGTTGTTGGAAAGTGTATGCCTGTAGAGCTAAGCACTTAGAATGGCTGTGCCTCTTTTGATTTTTGTGTTATCTGCCATAGTTTTTGCTTATTTTGCATCCCACACCACCCACTCATCAAGGGGTGGTCAGTCTTCCATCACAGAATCTAAAATGTCCTGGCTTGGAATAGTCTGCTCAGAAACTGTCTAATATAAGGAAGTAATTGGTCCTAACATCAGGGGACAGAGAGATGGGAAAAGATGTTGATGGAAGCTTCTTGTGTTTAGAGCTCTATTTATTTTCTTAATTATTTTCTTAATAAGTCTTAATTATCTTCTAAATTAATTTTAATTTGGAGCTCTATTTTATTTTGTGAATTTTCTTTCTTAACTAATATTATATTCATAAAATTTCATGTAAAATATATGCCCTGAAAAGTCAGTTAAATTACACTTGTTTCTGAAGACAAAATGAGCAATAAAGGAACAAAAGACTTTTCCTTGAACTTGGATAGTACTGTTTCTACTCCAAATTTGTCATCAGGGTGTCTTAATCTGACTTCTTGGAAATCAAAACAAAAATTTAGTTTGAGACTATTTCCTGTTTACCCCCAGGTTGATGTAACCAAATTAAAGATGATTTGCATTCATTTTAATCCCAAACTTGTTATTTCATTAATAACCAGGATCACTGCTTCTAGATATTTTCAGATCGTCAAGTGGCTAATCTGTTTTACTTTGAAGTTTCATATATTATCACACAGCTTTAAATAAAATTAGCTCTTATAATAGATTTATTAAAATCCACTGAGTCAAGAAATATCTAAAATACAATTTTACTCAATATCATATTATATGGGTCACTGTCTTTAAAATATGTGGGTTTTTGTTTCAAATATGATTATCCTTGTCACCTTCTCTGAATCATACCCAATTTATATTTCAAAAATCAGCTAGAGAGGTTGGAAAAAGTAATTTCAAGATAATGCTGTAAATTTTTTAATTTGTAATTTCAAAGTTTTAAAAAAGTGAATACATTAATATCAAATACCTGATACATATTAAATAAGTAGACAATAAAATTTTGATCTGCTGTGTGTTGATGGTAGTTTATGTTGTTTCAAATATGTGTGGGTATTATAGGAAAAGAAATTAAATTAACTCCCTTATGTTCAACATGTGACTTCCCCTTCCCTGTCTAAGTATTACAAGAATTCAGGCCAGGATCACACAAAGCCACATGAGGCTAAAATAGCATTTTCCTCTGCTGTAATTTTAGTCTGATAGGTACCCAAGGAAACAAATGCTGTCTACAGATGGTCTTTGCTGCCTGCCCAGACATGTTTGTTTGTTATCAGCATTGGCTTGGCAGGATCTGGCTTCTGATCCTAACTAGTTGTGTGGGAACTAAATACTAGTTGTTTCATCTCTCTATAAAATCTCTTTGGAGGAGACTATCTCCAGTCCTTTGATTTAATGGTTCTATTCTGTATGTACCTGGTTGGGGAATTAACTAGTTTACATGGCCAACCAAGACTCAATCCATATGCAATGGGGCTCCTCCATCTGTCACAGGAACAATACCTTTCTTCTAACTTATTACAGTGGGTGGAGATGATGGGAAGTTGTTTGTTGTTGTTGTTTCTTAAATAAGAAAACCATAGCACCTGATGCATATTTGCTAAAGACTAGGATGTTCTGAAATGTTTGTAGTATTTATATATAATTGAATAAAATATGTAATTTAAACACTGTTAATATCCAAAGCTACCATGTTTGAAAAAGGCAAGAAATATCAGAAACTGAGTTGTTTATAAATTGTATCCCAAAGGTAGGAGTTTATTGGACAAGAGACAAGAAGGTCTTCTCTAAGGCTCTAAGATTGGGCTGGACACTCTGCCCAAGCATTCTCAGAACACCCTGTTCCTGCCTCTACTGTCACACCCCAAACTGTATGGTTTAAGTGTTAGCCTCCCTGATTACACACTGCAAGTTCCTTGAGGACAGGGATTGTGCTTGTTCATTGATGTATCTCACAGGTACCCCTAGTGTCTGACAAACAACAAGGACTCCATAAATAATTACTGGATACCTGTTGAATAAATAACCGGCTGTCCTCATTTATTGATCTGCGAGGAGCAATAGAAGCAGGCAAGAGTAGCACCACATGATCCAATGATAAGAGGCACCATATAAAAAACCTGGTGTTTGGTGGTTGCCAGGTGGTCACAGGTTCCTATCAAGGTGTGAATGATGGAATCCCCAGAAATTTCCATTTAATGATGTCCCTATAGGATGTCACACTATACCTGCCTATGCTGAGTAGCGCAAAAGGATACAAGACATTTTGGTGGGACCATTTATCCAACTCTTAAATACACCTCCGCAAAATTTGCAGAGTGTATTAATCACAAGTAACTAAGTACAAAGAATGAATACTCTTCAAGGAAGGAAAAATAAGTTGGTGTAGGCCATCTCTTTATAGGAATTTTCTCTGGCTTTATTTTATAGGAAATAGGCGTAGTATCTGTTGTATAATTGCTCAGCATACCATTTGGCAAAGGTATAACAAAACATTTTCCCCTTCTGTGTGAGAATTTAACCTTGGTTTAATTTTCCAGCTCTGTTCCCCCAGCAACCTAATGAAGAGTAGTATATCAACCACATTGCTAGGCAACATTCCATATGGTAGAAATGATCCCGAGTTGGTAAACTGTAAACTGGGAGAACTATTAAATGCCTGATAGGAAGCCACAGCTCTGGGCTTCCCTATCTGTTGTGACTCTTGGAAGAGACATGTCTCTTGTGGGGAAGATATTTCAGTGGAGTTGTTATAAGAGATACTCGCTCCCATGGAACAAGAAGCTTTTAAGCCAGAAGAGCTTCCATATTTGCGGGATGTGTGTCTATCTCCTTGCACCTGAGCCATACAGACAGATGCAGGGACTCTGAGGTCTGAGGAAAGAGTAATATCTGGCTCTGCCCTGTTGATGAGCCATGCTTCCCATCCTATAACCTTGTTTCTTAAAAAATATTTATGTATTTGGCTGTGTCGGGTCTAGCTTTAGCACACGGACTTTCTAGTTGTGGCACTCAGGCACTCTGCGGGATGTGGGATCTTAGTTCCCCAACCAGGGATCAAACCGGCATCCCCTTCATTAGAGGGCAGATCCTTAACCACTGGACCACCAGGGAAAGTCCACCATCCTATCTCCTTCTTAGTGAATCTGATGCGATGGTTTATGAGTTTGACTGTTTCTAAACATCTAGTTGAGCCCAAGTAGCCTCCTGGAAAGCACCTTATTACTATTTGCTTGCTGTTTCTGGTGGTAGAAGAAGCTCCACAGAGACCATGGGTAGTAGAAAGATGTGAAACTGCTTGGCATGTTCTAGCATGTTCTGCTTCTAAAAAAATCCTAACTATGCCCTTCACAGTCGGCATGACATATAATCCATATCCATTACATGCCACCAAGACATTTATCTCAAATTGACACCTGCCTTTAAAATCCCCAAGCTAGTTATTGCTAAACCTTCTTCATATAAGCACAGAACCCCAATCCTAACCCACATTGATTTTTAAGATGCTACTGAGAGAGGACCAAAAAAAAAAAATCAAATGATGGGTACAAAAATTGCTCCCCCAAACCACAATTGCCCATGAAGAATTGGCAGTAGTAATATTATCCATCTGGAGGATCAGAACAGATGCTAAATGTCCTCCTCAAGTTATGAAGACTCCATATCAGCTGATCACAATGGTGTGAGTTAGTGTCACCTCTGAAAACTAGGAACATATTAGAAACTAACCAAGCCACCCCTGCCAAACAACTTTCCATTTATCTCTACAGAAGCATTATTTGAAGAAAAGAATTCAAATTGTCAGAACTTTAATGAGAGGTGTGAAGAACACAGCCATATTTGGTGGAAATATTGAACAAAAATCAATGAAAACACTATCATAAGCAGCTGAATAAAGCAGCCTCCTTTTTGAGTCAGAAGATAGTGTGACCTTGTGAAAGCACAAAGCAAGCTACAAGGGACAAGCAACAGCAGAAAGTACAGTGGTGATGCTCAAAACAGTGTGATGGGAACTTCTCACCCACCCCAACCCTGTGCCCCTCCCTACCCCACCCTACTAGACTTCACGGAGATAATATATTGTCACTGCACAGAGGACACACAAGAACAACTCAGAAGTCCAAATGAAGCAGCAGCAATTCAGGTGACCGAAGGCCACTCAGTTGCCTTTCTCTCCATGGGGTTTATCACAACATCAATTAACAACAACAACAAAACACTTTTGTTGTATTCTGACCTGTATATCCTCCAGAATACTCAATTTCACAATATTTTGCAGACCACTAAGTCAATAGCTTTCTTAAGGAATATTCAAAGTCTAGTGACCACCAAAATATTTACATCAGAATGGCATCTTTCCACTAAATGACCAGAAGCCATGATGATGATTTCTAAATGTATTACAGATAATGTGCCTTATTTTCATTCCTTTCTAACCCTTGCCTTGAAAGCCTGTTCCCTTTTCCCAAGAGAAACAACTGTCCAAGGATGCCATCTTAAAATTCCATTACAAGTAAGAATCTTGTTCCCATTCATTCAATATATGTAATAGAAGACAAAAAGATCTGGATTGAATGTGCCAGAAAGATGCCAAATATAAACTAGATCATGAATGGTCTGCATTGGAAAAACTATGAATCTACTTATAAAAATATCACCAACTCCACAAATTAAACCTCAGAGACACTGTGTAGGTTAAAAATACTGACCACCAAATGTGAACATAAATTTAAAACTGCGGGCAGTTTATGATCTGATAGTCCATACAGAGGAATTATCTCCTTTAAATGTAATAGAATTCAACTACCAAATCTAGTTATTCCCAATGCCAACACACAAACTCCAAACAGCCAACCAGGAATGTAACAATCTGAGACATTACAGAGAAATAGAATTGTTTAAATACTAAGCTTCACATTCCATTTTCCTCTCAATGATTTTGCTACTTTAAAATCAGAGCCCAGTAATAGTTCTAGCAGTACGAATCAGATCAGAATTTCTAAGTTTCCACATCACACATCTAATCAGATCTCAGGCAAGTCATGGACCATCTATCATCTGGCCTCAGTGTCTTCATTTAATGAATCCACTATTTTCAAAACTTGTGGGAGTGTAAGTGAAAATGTAAGTTGCTCAGTTGTGTCCAACTTTTTGCGACCCCATGGACTATAGACTGCCAGGCTCCTCTGTCCATGAGATTTTCCAGGCAAGAATACTAGAGTGGGTTGCCATGCCCTTCTCCAGGGTATCTTCCTGACCTAGGAACTGAACCCAGCTCTCCTGCACTGCAGGCAGATTCGTTACCATCTGAGCCACCAGAGAAGCATAAGGATCTAATAAATATTATGAAGGTAAAAGGTAGCCTGAAATGTACAATAAAATTAAGTTCATTAAAGATATCATTTTTTTAAATCCTGCTTTATCTTACAGCTGGTTTCTCAACCTTGGTACTCTTGTCACTGTGGACTACATTCATCTTTGCTGTAGGGACCGTCCTATACCTTGTAGGGCATTTAGCAGCATCCCTGCCTCCACCCACTGGATGCCAGCAGCACCCCACCCCAAGCTATGACACTTGAGAGGGTCTCCAGACACTGCCGGATACAGGTCCTCTGGGGAGCAAAATCACCCCCAGTTGAAAATCACTGTCTTAGAGTGAAATCTCTAATGTAAAATGCTTTATCTTGCACCCAGGGATATGAATAGATCATGGGGTCACCAGAGAGGATCATTGCTCTGCTGGAGAAAGCAGGCTGAGAGTTGAGCTGTGAGGTAGAAAGGTCAAATTAAAACATCAGAAATACTTTAGACAAAGAAAGCAAAACATAACAAAACTCCTTGCAAAGTATATCTTTTACACCTCCATTTAGGTTTCCCTCTTGCTAAGGTTCCTCTTCTAAAACAACACTAATAGTCTCATTTCTGGTAAGAAAAGTATTTCTGGTCCTTGATAATTTTCTGTGTGTAACTCTTGACCTAGAACAGTAATTTTCCAACTACCTCTGATAAAAGAGGTAACATTTTTTTGTTGTTGGTTTTTCAGTTTGCTGCGCAGTGTGCCTTCCAGGGAGTCCAGTCCCCCGACCAGGGATGGAACCCAGGACCCCTGCAGCAGAAGCATGGAGTCCTAACCACTGGATTCAGGGAATTCCCAAAAGACCCATTTTTAAATTTCCAATCAACTGCAGGCCAGGGTATGGCCCTACTGTATGGACTGGGATCCAGGAATTCATGGAGCTGAAGCTGTTTCAGGCCACAGTTTGAGCAGCACTGTCCTGGGGTTCCAACTTCTGTTGAGAAGCATGGTCTAAACACTTTCTGAACCCTTCAATGCTAACATTTTTTTACAAGCAAATTTATATTTTTTTGGTTAAAGAGGTAGAAAGTGATATTTTTTACTACCTTTTGAAATATAGTAAAATTAAAGGAGGGCTTCCCTGGTGGCACAGACGGTAAAGAATCTGCCTATAATGTGGGAGAACCAGGTTCAATCCCTGGGTTGGGAAGATCCCCTGAAGAAGGGAATGACAACCCACTCCAATATTCTGGCCTGGAGAATCCCATGGACAGAGGATCCAGGAGGGCTACAGTCCATGGGGTCCCAAAAAATTAAAGGAAGAAAAGGAATTTCCTTTAAAATCCATTTTGGATACTTAAACATAAGACAAAATTACGGAAGTGCCTGAAATATCTTTAATCCATAATACTTCTTGTTCTTTAGCCTTTTAAAGAAATACAGTCTCTTTTGTTAGAATAATTGTATGGCTGCAAAGTGAATAAAGAACAGACTGGTTTTAAAAACCTGTTCTTCTACTAACCTTCCCTTTCCCTCCAGATGATCTTTTAAAGGTAAACAATTTGGAAATATAACTTGCTTATGTAGGCTTACCCTTTCCCTCCAATTAAAGTTCTATTCATAAAGTAAAAGAATGGCAGTGATGGCTGCATTGCCAGGTTACACAGTGGTGGCTCTCAGAAATGGCTGGAAAACACAGAGGAGCATTTTGAGCTTTGCCCAAATGACTTGCTTTATGATCGTAAAACGGGTTATTTGTGTGCGCACAATCGTCAAACACCAAGCCAGACAGGGAAACCACCCAGACCTGGGCTCTCAGGCTCCCTTCCTGGGGCTAACTTAAAATGTAATTTGACGGGGGCAAGTCACAGTGCCATAAGGAGCCTTTCAGCTCATTTCCATGCTTGTCTGCACATAAATACCCTCAGCCTCTAAAACTGCAATCTTAGATTTAGAAAGTACCTTTTACAATCATAAAGCCAGACAGCCCTGCCTACCTTAAATCAAGCAAGCTTTCTGCTTAACACTTTACCAGAAAGTTACAGTACAGAATTGATCAGGAGAGGCTTGGCAGAGGTAAGATTGATCTCGAAATTTAATATATTCTTGCCCACCTTTTCAGAGAAAGAGGATGACGACATAGGAATGCAGAAGACTGAGAAACTACAAAAACAGCTATAGAGGTTTTCTTATCTTTCTCCAATCCAGAGTTTGGATGCATAGCTCTGGAAAAAACAGCAAGCCTCAGGGCCAACCTTGATTCACTCAGAAAGCCTTCGGAAACCAGGGGCACCACTAAAAAATCGTTAGTCCTCTGAGTCACAGAATCCAACCTCCACTGTGCAGCCTAACAAAAATGCAAATAATTGGCAGTGAAAAAATGTTCCTCTCAGGGTTCCACGCCATTGGACAAAGGGTGGCTTTCATTCACAGAATCAGCAAGAACAAATTCTAAACCCTCTCCTCCACCAAGTTACTGCTACGTAAGTGTGTCTCCACCAGATAAGTTGGGCTGAATTTGGGGTCTGTCGTCAGAATCTTCTCCGGCGGGGTCATTTTCCTCCCCAGACTCCACATAGATCGGCCAGTCACTGTCTGTGTCACTCTTTTCTTGGCTCTCGAACGACGCCTCCACCAGGCTGAGGTTGATGGGCATCAATTCGTCATCGTCGTCGTGCGTATCTGTAATGCAGGTGCAGCTGTCACACAGCCCGAAGCGCCGCAGCCCCGGTGACAGGTGACTCGTGAAGGTTCTTCTGCAGCCCTTGCAGATGATTGGACGGTTGGATCTATGCACCTAAAATCACCAGCACAGTGCATGTCAGAGAAAAGAGGAGGAGCCATGGCCTTCAGGGCCCCATGTGATACGGCCCCTGGATGACCTTCTGGCTGCATTTCTCACCACTCTCCTTTTGCTTTTTCTGCCACCATCTCAGCCTCATCAAGATCCTTTCCAGCCCAGGGCCATGGGATGTGCATGGAGCAAGCCCTCCTCCCCACTGCCCCCTCTCCCCTCTTACTAAAGTCCTTTTGTGGTTTTTCTTGGCTGTGCCACAGGCTTATAGGATCTTAGATCCCTGACCAGTGATGAAACTGGCACCTTGGCAGTGAAAGCATGGAGTCCTTACCACTGGATTGTCAAGGAATTTCCACTAATGCCTTTCAAGGAAGTCTTTTCTGATGCTCCAGGCCAGACTAGATCTCCCAGCTATATAGTCTCACCTATACTTCTCCCTTCATGTCTAACAAATCATTGGTAAAATTTACTAGGTTACAGATTTATAATTTACTAGATTATAGATCTATAGAAATTGATAGATTATAAGCTCCACGAGGTCACAGACTAGCTTCACCCATGTTCTCTGTCCTCTGTGTCACATCTGTTACTGTATCCCTAGTGCCTGGCATGGAAAGGGCAATTGGTGAACCAATTAGGATTTTAGACATGGCTTCTTAAATACTTTGGAATGTTTAGTTATTAAGAAGGCAGATTTCCCAAACAGTGTATTTCCCAAACATGCCAGCGGATGCTTCAACCTTGACTTTTTTGTTGATAAATGTGTTCCTTACATATGAAAAGAGCTTTGCATACTAGAAAAGAGAACTTGATCTCCTAACCCCATGCAACTCCTCATGAGGACAGCAGCCCCAGGGGTCCTCTTTGTATAAGGAACTATCTATCTGAAGTGTGCACTCTTCAGGAACTCCAGCCAACTGGGGATCTGTGAATGAATAAGAGCCTCCCTTGTGGAGAGCTCTGGATGCAGGATACATACAAGAAGCGAGACAGACAGAGAGGCTGATGCAGGAGAAGGGCCAATAACAATACTTAGGTTGCTGGAGCTGCCCTTACATGTCCTGGGTTCCCATGAGGTTTCCTGGGTTTCCTGAGTCAACCTGAGTATGTTTGTGACCCTTGCAGCCTTATGGAGCCTTTGAATAGTAGACTGGATCTAGTACAGAGTGGAATGGGGATTACAACCAATGAAACATCTTAGAGGCACCCAGGGACTGATTTTTGCCAAGATGGATTGGAGATTAATTTGAAAAAAAAAAAAGGCCAAACAAAAACTTAACATCTTAGGATAAAGCCATTCTCAGGTAAGTGTGCTGGGTCCAACACTGAGAGGAAAGGCAGTCAGTCAGTCACCTTGAATGTATCTAAGTCTAGATACTATCAAAACTGTAATTTACATATCATAAAATTCACCCTTTTAAAGTGTACAATTCAGTGGTTTTTAGCACACTCATAAGGTTGTACAACTATCACCACCATCTAATTTTAGGACATTTTCATCACTCCATAAAGAAAACCTGTGCCCATTAATGGTCTTATCTCTCCCATCCCCACAGGCTTCAACCACCAATCTACTCTCTATCGCAATGGGTCTGCCCACTTTGTATATTTCATATAAATGGAATCACATAATAGATGGCCTTTGGTGACTTGCTGCTTTCACGGAGCCTAATGCTTTCAAGGTTATTCCATGTTGTAGCATGTATCAGGACTTCATCTCATTTTATGGCTAAACAATAGTCCATTATAGGGGTACACCACACTTTGTTTATTCATTCATCAGTGATAAATATTTGGATTGTTTCTATTTTGGGGGCTCCTCTGTCCATGGGATTCTGCAGGCAAGAATACTGGAGTGGGTAGCCATTCCCTTCTCCAGGGTCCAGAAGAGCCTGGGGGGCCACAGTCCATGGGGTCTCAGAGTCAGACACGACTGAGCGACAATGGTGACTTCATGCCTAACCTCTGGAGGAAACACTAAACTGTCTTGCACAGTGGCTGCAACAGTTGGTGTTCCCACTAGCAGTATATGAGGATTCCAGTTTCTCTACCTCTTCACCAGCACCGTGTTATTATAAATTGCTTATTATAGCAATCCAAGTTTGTGTGAAGTGGCACCACTCCCATTCTGTGGGTTGTCTTTTCACATTCTTGAGAGTGTCTTTTGAAATCCAAATCATTTTTATGTCGGAGTTTTCAAAGACTCATTGACTTGTTCAAGTGTTAGTCACTCAGTCATGCCTGACTCTGTGACCCCGTGGAATGTAGCCCACCAGGCCCCTCTGTCCGTGGAATTCTGCAGGCAAGAATACTGGAGTGGGTAGCCACTCCATTCTCCATGGGATCTTCCCAAACCAGGGATCGAACCCAGGTGTCCTGTATTGTTGGTGGCTTCTTTACCATTTGAGCCACCAGGGAAGTCCCTGGTGGCTGCCTTGCTCAAAGATAATCTTAAATACAATGCCTTTCTACATGGTCTGAATGCTTTTTAGCAGCTGGGACTCACCCACTTACATGGAAGACAGAATCCTAGGCAGCAGCCAGTGGGCAGGGAGGGCCCCTTGGCCAGGGGTCCCCTTTGCTGCTCACAGGCAGCCCTATAAATGGTGTTATACCTCTTCCCTACCCCCGGGGTGCTGAGGTTGGGTGGGAAACCGAGGCTGCAGCTTACCCTTGGGGGAACAGACTCCCAATCCCTAAGCCCCAGTGTTCTCTGCCTTTTGACAATCATCCTCAGACTAGGATCTGAACTTTCTTAACTTTCCTTTTAGGAAAACTAGTTTGTAACCATATAAGTTTTCACTTTTTCTTTTTCCACTAACCCAGCTATAATTTAGTAGCAGAAATACATGTTTAAAATTCTCTGACAATACCCCAGTGGACAGAGAAATGAAAAACTGAGGGGCTTCACCTTTACATTAAACACATTTCATGAACCACCTTCCACGCCCCGCCACTCTCCGCCATCCTGAGAGATCCACCAGCTGCGACACTTACACTGAGCGCGTGACTCCGCAGATGCTCCTGTCGAGTGAACCTCTTGCCACAGGTCTCACAAGGATAGGGCCGCTCCCCTGTGTGCGAGCGGATATGCCGCTTAAGGATGCCCTTCTGTTTGGCACTGTAGGGGCAGAAAGGACACTTGTGCAGCTTGATGGGCACCACCAGCACATCACCTGGGGAACAAACGGTACTGTAAGCAGCAACAAGACTGGCTGTCCTCCAATGGATGGAATCCAGAGCAGGAGAACTCCACCAGCCCAGTTCAAGAGGGAGAATCCCAACTCCACCAGCAGCTAACAGCAAGACGATGTCTGCAGATCCTGACTCTGCTGGGCTCTGGGTCAGCCAGAGAGGGAAACAGGCTTCTGATACAAGACTGCAAGGAATGCTGTGAGGCATCAGCTTTCAAACTTCTCTGTGGCTCAGAGTTAGAAACAGCGCTTATGTCACAGCCTGAGAACACATGTATCCTCATGTGGACAGCTTGAAACACTTTCCAAAATAATACTCACTCTGATAATGTCTATTCTCCTTGATTTCATTTTAGGAAAATAATGATCGAGACCCTGTTATAGAATGAATTGCATCCCTCCCCACATATTCCTATCTTAAAGTCATAACCTCCAGTGCCACTTGTATGTAAAGACAGGGCCTTTAAGGAGGTAATTAAGGTTAAATGAGGTCGCAAGGGTAGAGCTCTTATCTGATAGGACTGGGATCCTTATAAGAAGAGGAACAATGCCAGAGGTGCCAGGAATGATGGCTTTCTATCTCTATTCTTGCACAGAGGACAGGTCACGTGAGGACAAGCAAAAAGGTAGTTGTCTGCAAGCCAGGAAGAGAGCTCTCACTAGAAACCAACCATGCTGGCAGCTCGATCTTGGACTGAGCCTCCAAAACTATGAGATAATAAATTTCTGTTGATAAAACTACTTAGCCTGTGATATTCTGTTATGGCTGCCTGAGTTGACTAATGCAAACCTCCTGAACTGATATAATGACCCTCAAAAATGTGTGGAAAAAAACAAACAACTATTATGATGGATCAGACCTCCAGACCAGGTTTCATGCTTTCTTTGACAACAGTTCCCGGAATAGCTTTCAGGCATATATAGAAGAGGTTTGCTATAAAGCAGCCCCCACACTGTTTGGAATTTATATTAACTCTGTATATATGAGATCATCAAATATCTAAAAATTCATTTAAATCTTTTTCCCTTTTTTTTTTTCCACCTTGTTCATACAGCTGTTAGGGTGACAACATGATTATCACCCGCATGTATAGAGACTGACCCTTTCAAGTTTCCTGAGTTACCCTATTGGCAGTATTCTGAGACTCATTTCCTCTATCCATGCCCTTCAGGATTTTACAGAATTTGATCATATCATATATGTGGAGGCACTAATAACTCAAGTTTTTCAGGCATAGAAATTAGGAGTCGCGTTCTGGCTCTGCCACTTACAAGCCGTGTGATCTTGGGCATCTCACCTGACTTCTCTGTGCTTTAATTCACTCATCTGTAAAATAGGGATAATAATAATTCCCACCTCACAGGATTGTGGTAAGAACGAAATGAGGTAATACATGAAACACAGCACCCGGCACATAATAAGCTCTCATAAATGTCAGCCATTTTTGTAACATCATCATCACCTCGGTGTTTCTCTCCTGATTAATCTGGCCAGGCTCCTGTGGTCTCTCTCAACGCAGGAGTAACTCCTTTTCTCTGAGACCTTCTTGGGACACTTACCTGGGCTTTATACCTTTCCTGAGGTGCTGCCAAAAGTATGGCAAGCTGAACGTCAAGTGAGTACCCAACATCATTCTATGTAAGGGTGGAGATTATCTTCTTTAGCTTCTAGTTCCCATGCTGATAATGTCTAACATTTTTCATAATCTATAATGAAGGAGATCAAACCAGTCAATCCTAAAGGAAATCAACCCTGAATATTTATCGGAAGGACTGATGCTGAAGCTGAAGCTCCAATACTTTGGCCATCTGATGAGAAGAGCCGACTCATTGGAGAAGACCCTGATGCTGGGAAAGACTGAAGGCAGGAAGAAAAGGGGGCAACAGAGGATGAGATGGTTGGATGGCATCATCAACTCAATGGACATGAGTATGAGCAAACTCCGGGAGATGGTGAAGGACCGGGAAGCCTGGTGTACTGCAGTCCATGGGGTTGCAAAGAGTCATACATGACTGAGTGACTGAACAACAATAATGACTCCAAAATCTGTCTCCCGGAATAAAAGCAGCAGCTCGTGGCTCAGCACTGCATATACATGTCAGATTATTTACTTCTCACTGCTTACACTGGCACTGAGAGACCAGTTTCCTGCTCACTCCCCTGGCACTGTGGACTCTTCTTATCATTTATCCCCATCAGCCTGGCATTGTGCTACCACCTTCTTCCTGATTATCTACAAAAACATTAAGTAAAATGGGTCCACTGTTAGACCTCGGGGGGGGGGGGGGGGGAATAACCATTAACTACATCTCCATCAGAGAAGTATGAATTACTGCAACATTTCCCTTCTCTCTTATGATCTGGCTCCCCCAGAAGAGCAGTTCACCTGAATGCCTATTACATGTGAGGCACTGTGTCAAGATACATTGTTATCAAGATACTTGTTTCTTCACTCAAGAAGATAAGTCTAGCAGGAGAGAAAGACATGTAAACAAAGTCATACAATATAATGTAACAAATGCAAAGTTCAAAGTGATGAAGAAATGTAGACAAGGGTGGTGGTGGGATGAAATCAGAGATTTGGATTGACATATATACACTAGTGTGTATAAAATAGATAACTAATAAGAATCTACTGCATAACAGAGAATTCTACTCAATCCCCTGTGCTACTGTGCTTAGTCACTCAGTCATGTCTGACTCTGTGACCCCATGGACTGCAGCCTGCCAGGCTCCTCTGTCCATGGGATTCTCCAGATAAGAATACTGGAGTGGGTTGCCATTCCCTTTTCCAAGGGATCTTCCTGCCCCAGAGATCAAACTTGGGTCTCCTGCATTGCAGGGGGATTCTTTACCATCTGAGCCACCAGCGTAGCTCTATGGTGACCTAAATGGGAAGGAAATCTAAAAAGAGGGGATATATGTATACCTGGGCTTCCCTGATGGCTCAGTTGGTAAAGAATCTGCCTGCAATGCAGGAGACCCGGGTTCAATCCCTGGGTTGGGAAGATCCCCAGGAGGAGGGCATGGCAACCCACTCCAGTATTCTTCCCTGGAGAATCCCCAAGGACAGAGGAGCCTGACAGGCTGCAGTCCATGGGGTCGCAAAGAGTTGGACATGACTGAGTAACTAAGCACAGCACAGCACATATGTATACATATAACTGATTCATTTTGCTGTACAGCAGAAACTAACACAACATTGAAAAACAACTGTTCTCTAATAAAAAATTTTTAAAAAGAAGAAAGAAAGATAGTGAAAATAATGAATTCTCTCCTGGAGTTCAGAGATGATCTCACAGGAGAGGTGACCTTTGAGCAAGGTTTTGAGGGATGAATAGGAGTTCACTGGGAGTTTGAGAAAGAGAAAGGGTATCTCAGGCAGGGAAACAGCACAAGTTTAGGCACAGAGGTAAATGAGAATAGGGAATACAAAGCAGGGTGGAGAAGAATGAGGAATGAAGCCAAGGAAAGGGGCAAGAACTTCTGGGGAAGGTCCCAAGGTCACATTTATGAATTCACTCAGCAAATTTATCCTGAGCACCTACAATGTGCCAGACTGGGTTCTAGGCCCTGGGGATACAGTAGTGATCAGAAAAGACAAAAATCCCTGCCTCTGCAACACTAACATGTTAATGAACTCAGACTTTATCCTTTAAGCAGGTAGGGTTTTAAGCAAGGAAGGTACAAGGTGATATGACTTTTAAAGGATTCCTCTGGGGATAATGCAGGGGAAGGGTTTAAGAGAGGCAAGATTAAAGGCAGGAAGTCCAGTGGGGAGGGGATGAGAGAAGACAGAACTAAAGCCTGTGACTGTGGAGGTGGAGAGGAGGAGAGAGAATTGAGAAATAAAATTCACAGCATATGATGACCTCAATGGGGAGGACAGAGCAGAGGAAAGGAAAGATTCTAAATGACACTGATTCTAGGTTAGCTGACGTGATAGGTGATGGTGGAATAAACCAAGGCAGGGAACACAGGAGAAAAAGCAGGTGCAGGATGAATGAGGTCAGTCGGGATTTTATCATGTTTGAGGCAGGCTCAGTGCATCCACTTTTTTTTGGTGGGGGTGGGGCAGGGGGGATACTTGGATTAGACAGATCAATCTGGAGCTTGGGGAAAGAAGCAAAGAATACAGTTATGAGTCCTCAGTAGATTGAGTGGTTGCTTTAACTGAGGCCTGGCTGTCCCCTAAGCACCCTGATTCCGTTAACCCATGGCCTTGACACCCTGGATCAGGGGAGGGTAGGTCTTCCTCGGGCTTCACTGTCATCTCCAGAGCAAAAGCCTAAGATGTTTTGAAGGTCATCCCATCAGATGATACCGATGCTCATCCTTATTACAGTCATCTAGGAGTCCCTGGGTCATCTTGCTCCTTGGAGATTTGATCACACTGCCTTCAGACTCTACTCCTGGAAAAATTCTTGGTGTGAATACCAAAAATGACCCTTCCAATGCCCTGGCCCCTCTGTTCCTGGATCTCCTTTCTTCCAGAGACCTTATCCTCCAATCCATCTCAGCCACCCAATCCTAGACGAAGAGGTCTCAACTTTGCCTGCATATAAAAATGCAGCTTAAAATGAAAAACAATACTAATGCCCAATCTCCATCCCAAGCTAATGGGTGGGGTGGGACCCAAGCAGCACATTTTTTTAATGTTTTTTTATGTGGTGAAGATCACATAATATAAAACAGACTATTTTAACCATATTTAACTGTACAGCTCAGTAGCAGTAAGTACATTCACATGGTTCTGCAATTCTCACCATCATCCATCTCCCGAATTTTTCTCCTACCTAAGCTGAAACTTGGGTTTCCCTGGTGGCTCAGACAGTAAAGAATCCGCCTGCAGTGCAGGAGACCTTAACCTCACATCCCCTTCCAGCCATGGAAGCATTTCTTTGTTCCCTTCACAGTAAATTTCTTGAAAGAAGTACTATACCATCTTCACATCTACATTTGAAGGTTTTTGGGTTTTTTTTTTAGGTCTCTGGGCTTAGTGCTTTATTCTAATATTCCAATAATCACCATAATCACCATTTTATTTTATTATTTTTATGAAGTATAGTTTATTTACAATATTATATAGGTTTCAGGTGTATAGCACAGTGATTCAGTATTTTTACAATTTATGCTCCCTCATAAGAAAATGATTACAATTCACTGTGCTGTACAATATATCTTTGTTGCTTATCTATTTTAATTTTTCTTTAAGTTTTAGGCATCCTATTTGATGTTTCCCCTCCCATTGTTTAAGTCTTTACTGAATTTGTTACAATATTGCTTCTGTTTCATGATTTGATTTTTTTTGGTCCTAAGGCACGTGGGATCTTAGCTCCCTGACCAGGGATCAAACCTGCACCCCTTGCATTGGAAGGGGAAATCTTAACCACTGGACTGCCAGCGGAGTCTCTGAGTCCTCGTCTAAGCCTACTCCATTTGGTCTTTTCCCCACCACTTCATCATACTGCTCACCCATGACCTCTCCATTAATAAACCCAATGATCAGTCCTCAATCTGCCTACACACAGTACCGGACATTGTTGATTTCTCCGTTATCTTGAAATGCTTTCTCCTCTTGACACCCATCACTCTTCCTTCCTTCCTTGGTTGTGCCATGCACCACGTGGGATCTTACTTTCCCCACCAGGATCAAACGGCACCCTCTGCTTTGGAAGCACAGAGTCTCTCCCACTGGACCACCAGGGGAGTACCGCAGCACTCCTGATTCTCTGCTGCCTCGCCCACTGCCCCTTCTCAGCTTCCTCCACTGGCTCCCTCATCTTCCTGACCTCCCAATGTTGGAGCTTCCCAGGGCTCAGTCCTTAGGTCTCTTATCTTCTCCTTCTAGATCTATGGAATACACAGGATTTAAATTGCGCAGATCCAACAATGACCCTAGATTTATATCTCAGCTCTGACTTACAGATGTAATCACTTACTGCACATCTTCACTGGGATATCCAATGGGCACCACAAACATAACATTTAAATCAATCGCTCAAGGTAAAAACATTAAGGCCATCTTTAATGCTTCTTTTTCTCATAACACTCATACAGCCATTAGAAACTCTGGTCAGCTCTATCTTTCAGAGTCAGTACAGTCCTAACCCAATCACATCTCACCTGTCTACTGCTACCACACTTATTCAAGGCGAGTGGGGTGGGAGAGAGGCACAAGAGGGAGGGGCTACGTATATACAAATAGCTGATTCACTTTGTTGTTCAGCAGAAACACAACCTTGTAAAGCAATTATATCCCAACAATAAAATAAAATTAAAAAAAAATAGAAAAATGGGACTTCCCGGGTGGTCCAGAGATTAAGACTGTGCTCCCAATGCAGGGGGTCCAGGTCCAATCCCTGGTCAGGGCACTAGAACCCGCATGCCATAACTGAGAGTTTATGTGCTGTAACTAAGAGTTTACATGCCATAACTAAGACCTGGTGCAGTCAAATAAATAAATAAATAAGACAAAATAAATAAAATCTGTTTAAAAAAAAACAAAAAGAAGAAGGCGCACACCTCTCACCTGGGTTACTGCAGTTACCTCCTAAGCGGTTTTCCTGCTCCCACCTCACTCCCTGACAGTCTATGATCCCCGTAGCCTATGCTCCCCTGTAGTCTACAGGAAAGCGAGAGGAGAAGCAAGAGGCCCTCTTAGAAGGTAACTGCACACAGTACTCAGAAGGATCCTTTTAATACATGTCATCTCAAGTCACTCTCTGCGGAGCAATACTCAAAGACCTTCTCATCGCCTTCAAGGGCCTACCTGGTCCACCTTCACTCAGCCTCTCTGACCTTATCCCCCAACACTTGCTGCCTTACTCACTCCACTCCAGCCACACTAGCATCCTGGCTGTTCCTTTTGTTCACTTGCCAAGTGTGATTCTACACCTGGGCCTTGCACCTTGCTCTTCTCTCTGCCTGGAATGTTCCCCCTCATATCTCTGCAGTTTGCTCTCTTACTCACTTAAGGTCTTTGCTTAAAGGCAACCTGTTAGCAAGTCCTGGTCAACAGTAAATAAAATAGCACCCCCTCACTCTCAGTCAACTTTGTCCCTGCTTTAGTTCTTCATATTCAGTCCAGTTCAGTTCAGTCGCTCTGTTGTGTCTGACTCTTTGCAACCCCATGAATTGCAGCACGCCAGGCCTCCCTGTCCATCACCAACTCCCAGAGTTCACTCAGACTCACTGAGTGAGTCAGTGATGCCATCCAGTCAGTGATGCCATCCAGCCATCTCATCCTCTGTCGTCCCCTTCTCCTCCTGTCCCCAATCCCTCCCAGCATCAGAGTCTTTTCCAATGAGTCAACTCTTCTTCATATTATACAGGTACTTATGTGTTACTGTCTGGCTCACAACGCTAGAATGTCAGCTCCACGAGGACAAGCACCGTCTTTTGTTCACTGTTATAAACGAATATTCATTCACTATAAACGAATAGTGCCTGGCATATAGGAAGTGCTCAATAAATATCTGTTAAATGAACAAATGAACAGGAATGATAAGATGTTAAAGAAGCAAGGCCATGATGGAATGCTGGACACACTGACATTAAACAATCCCATGATGAGGCTGAAAAGAAATGGACAAAGGTAACAGCAATGGGTACTCAAGGTGTCAGAAGCCAGGGGAAGAAAGAATTTCAAGAAGGAAAGATCAGAGTTAACTACTGAGAGTGGTCAGAAAGATAACATCTGAAAATCACTCACTGGATCAGCTCTGGAAATGTCCGGCTGACCTCATGAAGCAGGTGGGGTGTTGGGTAGGGGTCTTTCCTCACAGTGCGCTGAGAAAAGAACGGGAGGTAAAACGGTAGCAGTGGCCAATACAGATGAACTTTTCAGGAAGTAATGGGAGGTAGTGAGGCTGGCACTGGGAGGTCCAGGGGAGAAGAGATTATACGAGGACCACGTGTTTTGACAGTGTCTGCCAGTGTCAGAGATAAGTGAATACACAAGTACTATGACTGCCTCCTCACCATCTCCCTGCCCCAGTCTCCCATTTCTTCACTACCTTATGCTGAGGCCACATTAATCTTTCCTATCCACTCCCAAGCTCAGAAACTATCAACAATTCCCCTGTGCCTATAGATAGAAACTTACCTCTTACCATTTATGGCTTTCCATGACTGACTCCAATTTCTCCCTATGTTTTCTCTTCTTACCCTCAAATGCCACTTTTTAAAAAAATTGAAATATAGTTGAGTTGCCATATTGTGTTAGTTTCAGGTGTATAGCAAGGTGACTGTTCTACATATCCTTTTTCAGATTCTTTTGCATTATATTAATATGTTACAGCAAGATATTGAATATAGTTCCCTGTGCTATACAATAAGTCACTACTTATCGATTTTATATACAGTAGTGAGTACTCAGATGCCACTTTCATAAAGCCTCCCTAACCTAACAGCTGGAAGCCAGTTCTGCTTCTGGCCCCCTGTGAAATTCACACCTCCATCTGTCTTTCAGCCCTAGTACCTTGTACCGCACGGTGCCAATTTCACACAGCTTAGCTTCTATAAGAAACCATCAGTTTTTTGAGAGCTGGAGCCATATCTGACTTATCTTTGTATCTTCACAAGGAAAGTGCTCAAGTATTTGAGCAAATATATGAAAAACCAAACAAATCAGTCTTACTCTGTCCCTTGGCACTTGGAGTAAATGTACCCTGGAGCCATGCAAATGGAATCAAAACCTGGCAGACAACAGGCACGGCAAGCAGCCAGGAGACTGCCCTGCCCCAGGATGAGTTGGAAAGCTGACTTTATAGATGGACAGATGGATCTGAATGAAGGTGGTGTAGATCTGAATTTCTATTTCTTGATACTCGTGATACAGGCAGAGGGGTTGAGAGACAAAATCAGTGCACTGAAATCCTCTAACCACCTGTGCTGCCCTCACAGTTTGTTTCATGAGTGAAATGAAGCCAGCCTGGGTTGCTATCAAAGAACATTAGTGGTGACATGTGCCAGTTCTATATTCTTAAGGAACTCGCCAAACCCTCTGGGTCTCAATTTCTCCATACTTCCTCCACCTAACTTACATGGCACTATGAGGGGCTGATGGATGGAGAAGGGGAACACAGACTGTGAAGTGCTACTCTTACACAGAAATTAGATTTTGGAAGTCCCTGGTGGTCCAATAGTTAAGAATCTGCCTGCCAATGTAAGAGACACAGGGTCCATCCCTGGTCTGGAAGATTCCACACGCTGCAGGGCAACTAAAATGCCGCATGCTTAAACTACTGAGCCTGCGAGCTGCAACCACCCAAGTCCCCACGCCTTGAACCTGTGCTCCCCAACAAGGGAAGCCACCGCAGTGAGGAGGAGCCCCTGCTCCCACACCTAGAGAAACCCCAGGTGCAGCAGTGAAGACCAAGTGCAGCCAAAAATTCATTAATTACGTTTTTAAAAAGAAATTAGATTTCAACAAGTTCCCATAGGGTAATCACTGAAAACAACCACTACCTTTTGCATGCTAGTTAAGCCAGTGTCTCTGGCGACCAGAAACCATATTTGCAAGTTTTGCAAGTCTAGATTAGGTCAGACATACAGAGCATTCTTGATTTTTACAAAAAATGAAATTTTGATGCAGGGATGAAGTAATTTTTCATTAAAAAATGTTAAAATGAAAAAAAAAAGAAAGAAATTTAAAAGTCTCCAGACAAACTCGGTTTTCCTGGGATTCTCCTGTGTGGTGTTGTTTAGCCGCTAAGTTGTGTCCAACTTTCATGACCCCATGTGTACCTGTTATTTTTTTTTAAAGTCTCAAAATAGTCATTTAGTAACGAATAAGAGCAGATCACCCCCCCCTTACTTAGTCGACTTTCACTGCACAGTACTGAAGGGTGAATTAGAAATGTGACTCATTAATGTCTTGGCTTGAAAAGAAGCCAAGGGTACTTTCATCAGTAAGGAGACAGCCACATCTATTTCCATCTCCTAAGACAGTTTACAACACAATTACCTCATCTGTAAGAAGAGTTAACCATATTATCCCATCTCTCAGAATTGCTCAGGCAAAAAACTAAGTTCTCTTAAAACACAAATCCTACCAAAGGATACAAGAAATTTACTTACATGAAGCCCAGTTCAACTCTCAAATACTCTCCAGGACATCACACTATCAGCCACGACATGTTAACTGAGTACATGGGCCAGGCACCACAGTTGACACAAAGAAGGATAAATTTCCTACCTGTACAGAACATGTTCTCATATGTGAGAAAAAAAAGTTCTGAAAACCTTTTCATTTGGTCCTCAGCTCTGTAAGAAGGCAAGGTGGGAGTGATTATCTCCTGAAAAAAAAGGGGTTCAAAGAAATTTAATGAATTCACCAAAATCCTCCTTGTGGTTAGTAGAAGAGGGTGGGTTCTTTCCATGTCTCCAAATCGCATTCAACACGCTTATACTCTAGTTGTAGAGGTTAAAAAAAAAAAATGTGAAGAGCCAATGCCCTGGACACAGCAGCTGCTCAATTAATATTATTGGCAGTGGTGGCAGTGATAACGTGGAGATAACGGTGGCGATGGTGATGATAGGGATGCTGATGGTGGTGATGATGGTAGTGACAATGACAATGACGCAGGTGATGGTGGGAGGCCAGAAGGCACACACGCATGTGCGTGAGCAGCAGAGATGATGGAGGCTCATGCAGCTCACCTGAGTCCTCTCCATACCAGTCAGTCTGCACATCCATCGTGGAACTCATGGCTGCTACTCCTGCACCACCTGGTCTTCCCTCCAAACTCTGAGAAAAGTGATGATCCACATCCTCTTTGCTCTGGACGGCACTGTTGCGCAGGAGTGCCTCCAGGAACTGCTTAACATGGTAGTTACTGTAAGCCAAGTCGATAGCCTGGCTACTGGGCAAACCCTCCTCCCGGTGGGCCAGGCTCAGTGGGGTGGCAGGCGGCTGCAGCTGTCCATCCACCTCCACCTCTGCAGCACCCAACTCCACCTTGGGTTCCATCTGTTCTGGCCGAGTGGAGCGGTCACTGTCGACCCAGCCACTGCCCTGGCTGTCTTTCCCCACCAGTTCCAGAGGGCAGCAGCCTCTGAGATCACCACTGGGGGGCTCTCTTGGTCGGTCCTCACTCTCCTCCCCCTCGGCTCGAGAGACCAAGCTCTTGGTCTCACCAGCGGTCCCTTTCTTGGGGCTTCCACTGTCCATCTGATGAGCTGCGGCAGCCGCTGCAGCTGCTGCTGCGGCTGCTGCTGCTGCGGCCACCGCAGCCGCCACTGCAGCCTCCTTCTCCATCTTTCTGCAGATGTCAAGGGAGGATCTGATGTATGTCTTGCAGAAGTTCACCACGTCGTTCATCTGCAGGTAGCTGGCAGCTGACATAACTTCAATCACGTTCTCCCCACACAAATCCAACTTTCCAGAATAGAGGAAGTCTAAGATGGTGGAGAAGGCGTCGGAGGTGACGATGTCCAGGGAGGCGGTGCTGTGCCGCCCGCTGTCCTTGATGTAGTGAATGAGCAGGGCACGGAAGTAGCCGCTGTTGGCAAACAAGATGTTCCTGTGGGCCTTGAAGATCCGCCCTTCCACGATGATGCTGCAGTCGCAGAAGAAGTCCCTCTGCCGCTGTTCATTCAGCTCCCCCAAGAGCTTGGCATAATAGGATTGCATCTCCATTTCTCCACCAGCTGCTGCTGCTCAAAAGGAGCCTGGATCTCTGCCAAGATTTTTTGTTGTTGTTTTTTCAGTTCACAAATGCCAACCTTACAAATAAGATGTTCTTTTTTTTTTTTATTCTTCCCCAAAACCCAGGTAAATAATATCTTTATAATACGGGCTAACAAAAATTAAAGATTGTCTAACTGGGTTAACTAATGAGAAACAGTAAAAGTAACTACAGCTAACTGTATGTGGGTGCAGTCCTTAGTATTTTACATAGATTCTTTCTGTGAGCTTTTATAACAACCCTATGAATAAAGACTAATATCATACTTAGAATATTGTACTTTTAAGACTCAGAGGATGGTGATGATCCAGCTGCAACAGAGCCAAGACTCAAAACCTCCAGAGTTCATGCTCTTATAAATGACATTCGACTTTCTTTAAGGCTCAAAATATAAATAATACCTGAATCTAAGAATTACTGTCTCCAGTTCAGTCTCCAGTGTCCCAATACAGAACTTAGGGACTGGCATGTCTAGTCTCAGCTCACACTCATTACCATAAATTTGTGGGAACACTTGGTGGATGCTTGGGCTAGCCAGAATGCATTCTCCATTCTTATGATTTTATTGCCCTTTTTGGCTTTGATGGAATCATCCTTGCCCCATCCACAGCCAATGTGGTTTGCATAAAATTAGCACCACGCCCAGGCTCCAGATGTGTAAGCTATAACATAGGCTAAACCCATCAACATAACTTATCCTCTGACCATAGTGACTGGCTCAGAGATGGCCATGTGACTAGGCCAGAGCCAATGAAAAGCAATGAAACATTTGCTGGGGGATCCAAAAAAAGAATGGCTCTCCGCTTTGTGGGCATGTAGGCTATGAGGGATGCTGCTGCCACACCACAAGGGGAACCAGCCTAATACAGATGATAGCTCAGTTCAAACAGGAGCAACAGTTGGAGGCCAGGGACACCATATGAGCCCCAGCTCATGCAGTGCCAGAAGCCATTAAGTCCCTTTTCGCTTTGGTTGAATTTTCTCAGTGCAACTGAGATATTCCTAATTGATTGACTCCACAACCCTTCATTCTCTTCTCTGTATTTTTTATGTCTCGGTCCTTCTCTGTCAGTGGACTATAAGCCCTTAGGAGGTATGAGCCATGTCTTATTTCATTTGATTTCCCATAAAGCACTTGGCAGGGCTCCCCTTGTGGCTCAGATGGTAAAGAATCTGCCTATAATGTGGAAGAACCAGGTTCCATCCCTGGGTCAGGGAGATCCCCTGGAGAAGGGAATGGCTACCCACTCTAGTATTCTTGCCAGTATTCTTAGAGGATTTCATGGACAGAGAAGCCTGGCAGGCGACAGTCCATGGGATCACAAAAAGTCAACACGACAGAGAAACTAACACTTTCACAGCATTCGGCAGTGCTTTGCACAAAGTAGGTTGCTGCTGCTGCTAAGTCGCTTCAGTCGTGTCCAACTCTTAGCGACCCCATGGACTTCGGCCCACCAGGCTCCTCCGCCCATGGGATTTTCCAGGCAAGAGTACTGGAGTGGAGTGCCATTGCCTTCTCCGACAAAGTAGGTTAGCTAAATACAAAAGAATACTCCTGTCTTACCTGCTAAGTAGAACAAGTATGTAACAAATACAATTGTTAACTGCTCACTCCTGTCTGACTCTTCTGACCCCATGGACAGAGGAGCCCTTCAGGCAAGAATACTGGAGTGGGTAGCCGTTCCCTTCTCCAGGGATCTTCCTAACTTAGGGATTGAACCCAGGTCTCCTACATTGCAGGCAGATTCTTTATCATCTGAGCCGCCAGGGAAGTCCCTAAAACAAATACAAAACATAAATCAAGTTTAAAACCCTTCTGCAAGTGAGGAAGACAGAAGCTGACCTCCCCTGAGCCTTTCTCTCTCTCTTTTCTCATCACACAAACCACGTAGCCATCGATCAACTTACCCCTTTTATTTACTGACCCATTGAGCTCAGAGAAGTTCCTATATCTTCTTCTTCTACTGGGATCCCAAAAGGCCTAGTGAACGCTGCCAACCACAGCTAATAACTCTTCAGCACTCTTCTTTTCTACAAGTGGAACACAACAATTACCCCACGCAAGAGAAATGAGGCACCTCTACCAGCAGACAGAGTCCACTGCCAAGAGAGCCCTCAAGGCCTGTGTGTCAACCTAACAGACTGTACTCACAAAAGACCAACAACAACCTCATTAAGTGCACTTTACACCTACTTTCCTCACATTTATAAGTGACACATTAAGTTTAGAAACTAGAGAACAAAGAAGTAAAGAAGCCTCCGTAAGTAAACTGACAAACTTAAAAGTGAGAATGGATAGCTAGGAAAAGGTTTTAAAAAAGTTGTCAAAAACAGACCCAGACATTTTTTCAAAATATCAGCCTAAGGCCACTTAGTTAAGTATTAAATGCTCCTACATATTCAAGATGGCCTAAGGACATCACTAAATTATACCCCAGGGCTATGATGGATGGGCCTAAGTTATCAAGATGATTCTTTTTATATTCATTTTAAACTCCAGGAGGTTATAATTTGGGGAATGTTTTTTCATCCAAAGTAGTTAAAATTAACATTTTGATTTAGAAAGGAAGAGAACTGTCTGATATCCGAAAAACTCTTCTCCCCCCCGAATAAATCAACCCTGAAAGTTTTCACAGGATTAAGAGTTCCTGGTCATTCTCACCTCTTCTAAATGCTCCAGACAAACCTTCCTCTTTTTGGCAATCATATCAAGGGGAAAGCAAGATACAGGAGAATGCTACAATTAAATATCAAATTCTGTTCTTCCTCAGAACTGAAAGAAAACCGATCAGACTGGTAAAAAATTTTCAAAGTAATAATATCCACTGTTGATAGAAATATCATCGGGAACACCATTTTAGACAGGAATTTGCCAACATTTATCAAAATTTAAAATGTACACATCTTTGGGGATTTCCCTGGTGGTCCAGTGGGTTAAGACTGCACTTCCACTGCAGGGAGCACAGGTTCAATCCCTGCTCAGTAAACTAAGGTCCCCAAATGAGGTATGGCGTGCCCCGCCCCCTACAAAAATTACACATCTTTTGCTCCCAAAATTTCATGGCTAAAAACTTATCCCTTTGGATGTATTCCCAAAAGTACATCAAATCAGAAGCTGAGAGATGCCCATCACACCAGGTTTTTGTACAAGCACAAAAGTAGAAACAATCAGAACATTCACCAGTAGGGGGCAAGTTAAATCAATGAGGTATATTCACACAGTGGAATACGAGGCAACCATGCTTTAAAGAGTGAGAATTCTGTGTATTCATATAAAACACTCACCAAGATATATTAAGGAAAAATATAAGATGCAAAACAAAATGTACAGTATTATTCCATCACCTAGATGGGATACACATATGTTTTTGTTGGTATATGTAAGAATTTTTTTCTGGAAGGTAATATGAGCAAGAGTTAATAGTAGATAACCTCAACAGTACGTGAACCCAGAACTTTCAGATGTTCAAGATGGATTTAGAAAAGGCAGAGGAACCAGAGATCAAATTGCCAGCATCCGTTGGATCACAGAAAAAGCAACAGAGTTCCAGAAAAACATCTACTTCTGCTTCATTGACTAGGCCAAAGTTTTTGACTGTGTGGATCATAACAAACTGTGGAAAATTCTTAAAGAGATAGGAATACCAGACCACCTGACCTGCCTCCTGAGAAATCTGTATGCAGGACAAGAAGCAACAGTTAGAACTGGACATGGAACAAAGGACTGGTTCCAAATAGGAAAAGGAGTACGTCAAGGCTGTATATTGTCACCCTGCTTATTTAACTTATATGCAGAGTACATCATGAGAAATGCCGGGCTGGATGAAGCACAAGCTGAAATCAGGATTGCCAAGAGAAATATCAATAACCTCAGATATGCAGATGACATCACCCTTATGGCAGAAAGAGAAGAGGAACTAAAGAGCCTCTTGATGAAAGTGAAAGAGGAGAGTGAATAAACTGGCTTAAAACTCAACATTCAAAAACAAAGATCATGGCATCCAGTCCCATCACTTCATGGCAAATAGATGCGGAAACAATGGAAACAGTGACAGACTTATTTTCTTGGGCTCCAAAATCACTGCAGATGGTGACTGCAGTCATGAAATTAAAAGACAATGACAAACCTAGACAGCATATCAAGAAGCAGAGACATTAATTTGTCAACAAAGGTTCATATATAGTCAAAGCTATGGTTTTTCCAGTAGTCATATACAGATGTGAGAGTAGGACTATAAAGAAGGCTGAACACCGAAGAATTGATGCTTTTGAACTGTGGTTTTGGAGAAGACTCTTGAGAGTCCCTTGGACAGCAAGGAGATCCATCCTAAAAGAAATCAGTCCTGAATATTCATTAGAAGGACTGATGCTGAAGCTGAAGCTCCAATACTTTGGCCACCTGATGCAAAGAACTGACTCATTGGAAAAGACCCCGATGCTGGGAAAGACTGAGGGCAGGAGGAGAAGGGGACGACAGAGGATGAGATGGTTGGATGGGATCACCAACTCGATGGACATGAGTTTGAGCAAACCCTGGAAGTTGGTGATGGACAGGGAGGCCTGGCATGCAGCAGTCCATGGGGTCGCAAAGAGTCAAACATGACTGAGCAACTGAACTGAACTGAACCTTGAAAAGAGGGACTAGAGGTAGGAGGTTTTTGGAATGATTTCATTTTTCATGTATAACCTTTCCATACTGTTAGGATCTTTCACTGTGTGCATATATTGCTTTTTCCCCCCTCTCTCCTTTTTAGCAAAGAAGAAAAAGGGGGAGGGACAGAGGGATAAGGAATTGGTAAATAAGGAAGATTATTAAATAGGCCCAATTCTTTTTTAAGAAGTATTCATTTATTTATTTGGCTGAGCCAGGTGTTCTTTGCAGCATGTGAGATCTAATTCCCTGACTAGGGATAGAACCCGAGTCCCCTATATTGGGAGAACAGAGTCTTAGCCCCTGGCCCACCAGGGAAGTCCCAGGCCCAATACTTCTTGTAGAATGGTCGTATCTACAGAGCCTCCCCCCAGGCACCTGTATTTTTCACTAGAAGATGCGCCTTTCTAGCAATAATATTCAAAACCTATTTCCTTTGGCTTTCTATCTGCAAATATTCTAGATTCTACTGGATCATGGAAATACTCCCTTGACTTTGCAAAAATCTATCCACATATTTTCTTCAAATCTTTCTCCAACTGCACTTGGCATACAACGTGGAAATGTTTATTCACATCAACTCCACTTGCCTTCGGTGCTCTGCATCCCTGGCACAAACCGAGGATCACCACTTCTCCTGGAAAAGAAGCTCGTAGGGTACACTGCTTCCAGAAGCACATTTATCCGCACTTTGGCAGGGACCCTCCCAACCTTCCCATGGTTCCAATTCAACTCAACAGTTATTGGCTACAAGCAATGCCTGACACAAGGAAGAGGCCAAAAATAGAAAACTGAACCAAGAACATCGCATGTCTTCCAGGAGAAGGCAGATGCCAACACTAGTGTTAGCAACAAACTCCCACATGCCCCTGAGAGAATGTCTTTATTCCAGCGCCAAAAGCAGCTTTGAAATCCACCCGCTCTTTCTGACAACACTCCTGCAGTTTCACCAGAGAATAATGAAAATCTGCTCCTCAATTGTTAGCATTTACTGAGAACTACTTCTCATGAAGTACTGTAAAAAGTATTAACACTTTACAAGCATAAACTAATGTTAACCTCCCAAGAACCCAGTACAGTACGTAAAATCATTACTTCCTCTTTTTCAGAGGAGGAAACAGGTTCAAATTTTCATATAACACGCTCAGGCTAGGACTGGCACCGAGATTGGTTTGAGTCCAGAGTTGACATCCTTATCCATTTATGCCAACCTGACTTCCCTCACCCTCCAGGAAACCGTGAGAAGTGCTGGGGAAGTCATTCATTCCTTTCCCAAACGCACGGAGTGGAGGGAAACGACTCAGAAGAAGAGTTTCCACTTTCACAGAAAGTATTTTCTGGGTCAACTGCATCTTTGATTCAACTGCTTAATTGACCGCAAGTCAAGGGGATCCTCCCCCGCCCGGAGGTAGACAACCCTGCAGAAATCACCAGAATCCGTTACGGGATATAGTCTTTGGGTCCCGAAGGTGAGAACCGAGGCCTTGCCCCTCCCACGGCCTCTCCCGGACAAAGTGACCGTCGCTGCCAACTGCCCCAGTCTGGCCGAGCCCTTGCGCCCTGGGACCATCAGAATCAGCGTACGCCCATACCACCCGCTGGACGACTCCGGGCATAGGCAGGAAGGACGGGGGAAACGGCCGCCGCACGGCCCTCCCCGAGCTGCAGGGAAGGGAGAGGGTCCGTCAATGAGTGCGGGTTCGCCCGGCTGGAGTCCGGGGATTAGCCAGGGCCAGGTGGTCCGAGAGAGGCCGATCGACGCGGAACATCCCTGTCGGTTGCCCATCCCGCCCCCACGGCGCCCCGAATCCTCCCCAAGCCAATGAAAGCGGCAGCGTGAACCCACTTCTCTGCTCTCACCTTTCAGCTAGTTCCTTCCAGCCGCGCCGCCGCCGAGCTACGCGCACTGACACGCCCCCCTTTCATTCACCTGTCGCCCCCTCCGCTGAGAGGCGGGGCAGTCGACCAATCACGGGTGCTTCTGGGTTCAGGAAGGCGGGCCCTTGGACAAGAAGGTTGCTCAATGGCTTTGGTGCCCCCCTCCAGAGGCTGCGCTCTGAAGGCTCCAGTGCATGCGGAGTGATGGGAGTTGTGGTCTCACAGTTTATTTTTCGAGTAAAGCTACCCTGGACAAAACTACAACTACCAAGGTGCCAAAAGGAGCAAGGACCAGCGCTTGTAAAGGCTAGAGCTCCGATCGGTCTTCTGAGTCCCACTTGACAGACCTGCGAAGTATCTGTCTCTTTGTCCCGAGAGCTAAAAACACGTTGTGCATATTAAAACAGCCTACAGAATAAGAGCTATGATCTGTCAATCCGCACACAACTGCCGGCGCTCTCCACAAAAAATCTGGAAATGAGTGACATGGTTTAATCTACTCAGCAGGTTTTTCTTGAACACCTGGAACACTCTCTTCCCTTGAAAGGCTTTCAGGTTTATATATACAAGTGAAATCGTTAAACAGCAGTACTGATGTGTTCTAAGTAACAGTACAGGCACGTTCTAAGGCTGTGAAATAAACAAACCAAGTTTAATGCTCTCAGCTTCGTTCTAACGGAGGGTACATTCGTTCGCGAGAGCTGCTGTAACAAAGTACTATTCAGTTCAGTTCAGTCGCTCAGTCGTGTCCGACTCTTTGCGACCCCATGAACCGCAGCACCCCAGGCCTCCCTGTCCATCACCAACTCCCGGAGTCCACCCAAACCATGTCCATTGAGTCGGTGATGCCATCTAACCATCTCATCCTCTGTCGTCCCCTTCTCCTCCTGCCCTCAATCTTTCCCAGCATCAGGGTCTTTTCAAATGAGTCAGCTCTTCGCATCAGGTGGTCAAAGTACTGGAGTTTCAGCTTCAGCATCAGTTCTACCAATGAACACCCGGGACTGATCTCCTTTAGGATGGACTGGTTGGATCTCCTTGCAGTCTAAGGGACTCGCAAGAGCCTTCTCCAACACCACAGTTCAAAAGCATCAATTCTTCAGCGCTCAGCTTTCTTCACAGTCCAACTGTCACATCCATACATGACCACTGGAAAAATCATAGCCTTGACTAGACGGACCTTTGTTGACAAAGTAATGTCTCTGCTTTTGAATATGCTAACTAGGTTGGTCATAACTTTCCTTGCAAGGAGTAAGCGTCTTTTAATTTCATGGCTGCAGTCACCATCTGCAGTGATTTTGGAGCCCAGAAAAATAAAGCCAACCATTGTTTCCACTGTTTCCCCATCTATTTACCATGAAGTGATGGGACCAGATGCCATGATCTTAGTTTTCTGAATGTTGAGCTTTGAGCCAACTTTTTCACTTTCCTCTCACTTTCATCAAGAGGCTCTTTAGTTCTTCTTCACTTTCTGCCATAATTAAACTGGCTTAAACAACAGAAATTGATTGTCTCACAGATCTGGAGACTATTGAAGTCCAAAATCCAGGTGTAGGCAGGATTAGTTCCTTGTAAAGGAAGAATCTGTTCCAAGGCTCTTTTCTTGACTTGCAGATGGCCATCTTCATGTGCACATGGTGCTCTCCCTGAATACATTTCTGTGTTCATATTCCCCTTTTTATAAGACAGTCATATTGAATTAGGCTTCCCCAATGGCTCTGTGGGTAAAGAACCCACCTGCAAAGCAGGAGGCTATGCGGGCTCAATCCCTGGGTTGGGAAGATTCCCTGGAGGAGGAAATGGCAACCTACTCCAGTATTCTTACCTGGAGAATCCCATGGATTGAGGAGCCTGGCAGACTACAGTCCATAGGGTCACAAAGAGTTGGACACGGCTGAGTGACTAAGCATGCACGTCGTATTAGATTAGGAGTTCACCTGACACCAGTACAACCTCATCTTAACTAGTTGCATCTGCAACAACCCTATTTCCAAATAAGATCACATTCTGAGATACTGGGGGTTAGGATTTCAACATAAGAATTGCGGTGGTGAGATGGGGGGTACAATTCAACCCATAACAGGGAGAGATGGCCAATAAATAGATAGATGGTTTTTAAAAAGGAACTAAGTGAAGTGCATGGCAACGAGTTAAAAAGAGTGGTGAAGCAACAAAGAATGACTCAGTGGCTGGGTTAAGTTGAGGCTCCTGGATGGCCTCTTTCAGTTGGTGATGTTGCAACTGAGACCCTAACTAGGAGAAGTGAACCATGCTAACATTAAACAGAAGAGCATTCCAGGCCAAGGAAGAGTTAGTACAAAAGCTCTAAAACAGAAACAAGAGGATGACTCTGAATGAGAAGTGGATGACAGGCAGACGAGCTTAATGGGCATGCAACCTGTGTAATCCCATGCAGCCCCGCTCTCAGAAAGGCTCCATGCTTGCTTTAAGGCTCTGCTGCTCTAATTGCTGTCTTGCAGTTCTTAATAATTTTTTAACAAGGAGCCCCATATCTTCATTTTTTACTGGGTCCCACAAAGTATATAGCCAGTCTAGGTGACAGGAAATGTGAATGGATAAAAGAGCAGAAGCCAGATCATGTAGAGAATTGTAGGTTGGATTTTTTTGTGGTATGTTTTACATGGGATGAGATACCTTTGAAGGATCTTAAGCAGTGGAGAGAGATGATCTGATAGTAAGTGGTCCCGGTAAAAGATGCTGATAGCTGGGGTTAGGGGATGTGGGAGAGGTGGAGAGAGCTGGTTCACAATATATTGTAGAGCTTGTCAACAGTTAAACTGCAGCTCACTCTAAAGACAACTTAGATAATTTAAATAAAAATAATTTAAAAGGTGAAATGTCAGTCAAGCCCCATTGTACAATTCATCAGAGAAAAGCAGTTTATTTATCTCTTGCAAAGCTAGATGCCAAGAGAAGAATAGCAGCACATCTTTACTCTCTGGGTGGCTTTCCTTGTCACACAGTTCCCAATGACCAGCTCAGGATCCAAGGACATTTGATCCCATGGCAGTGCAATAGTCATTGGAAGGGAGGCATCTTCAAGCTCAGCCTCTCACATCGTCTGACCAGAGAAGTCATGTCATTGGTGCCTTAACCTTAATTACAGCCATATATGGCACTCACCCTGTGTTATTAATTCTGCAATTCCTGGATCCAGGATCTGAATTTAAGGTATCAAATTTTATTGCTGTGCCAGATGATAGAAATATTCCAAGCTGCTAAAACATAGGGGCTTTTAAGACATGGAAGCAAACTAAATGTCCCTCTAGAGATGAATGGATAAAGAAGATTTGGTATATCTACAATAGAACACTGCTGCTGCTGCTGCTAAGTTGCTTCAGTCGTGTCCGACTCTGTGCTACCCCATAGACGGCAGCCCACCAGCCTCCCCTGCCCCTGGGATTCTCCAGGCAAGAACACTGGAGTGGGTTGCCATTTCCTTCTCCAATGCATGAAAGTGAAAAGTGAAAGTGAAGCCACTCAGTTGTGTCTGACTCTTAGCGGCCCCATGGACTGCAGACAACCAGGCTCCTCCATCCATGGGATTTTCCAGGCAAGAGTACTGGAGTGGGGTGCCATTGCCTTCTCCATCAATAGAATACTACTCAGCCACTAAAAAAAATGAAATAATGCCATTTGCAGCAACATGGATGGACCTAGATATTATTATACTAAGTGAAAGTAAGTCAGACAAAGACAAATATCATAAGATATCACTTATATGTGGAATCTAAAAAATACACTACAAATTAACTTATTTACAAAACAGGAGTAGACTCACAGACATAGAAAACAAACTTATGCTTACCAAAGGGGAAAGGCAGGGAGGGATAAATTAGGAATTTGGAATTAACAGATACATACTACTAATAGAAATAAAAGCAAAAATAAACAAAAGGAACCTAATCAAACATAAGCATTTGTGCAGCAAAGGGAACCATAAACAAAATGAAAAGACAACCTCCAGATTGGGAGAAAATATTTGAAAATGATATGACCGACAAGGACTTAATCCAAAATATACAAACAGCACATACAACTCAAAAACAACGGGAAAACCCAACCCAATCAAAAAATGGGCAGAAGCTCTAAATAGACATTTCTCCAAAGAAGACATTCAGATGCCCAACAGACACATGAAAAAGAGCTCAGCATTACTAACTATCGGAGAAATGCAAGCCAGCACTACCATGAGGTATCACCTCACACTGGTCAGAAAGGCCATCATTAAAAAATGTACAAATAATATATGCTGGAGAGGATGTAGAGAAAAGGAAACTTTCCTGTGTTCTTGGTGGGACTGTAAATTGGTGCAGACACTATGGAAAACAGTCTGGAGGTTCTTCAAAGAACTAAAAATAGAGTTTCCATTTGATCTAGCAATCCCACTCCTGAGCGTATATTCAGACAAAACTATAATTCAAAAAGATGCATGCATCACTATGTTCATAGCAGCACTACTCACAATAGCCAAGACATGAGAACAACGGAAATGTCCTTTGACCGATGAATGGATAAAGAAGTTGTGGTACATATATAAAAAGAACAAAATAATGCCATTTGCAGTAACATGGATAGTCCTGGAGGTTATCATACTAAGTGAAGTAAGTCAGGAAGAGAAAGACAAATACCATATGGTATCGCTTATATGTGGAATCTAAAATATGACACAAATGAATTTATCTACAGGAAAAAAAAAAAGACTCACAGATAATAGAAAACAGACTTGTGGGTTCCAGGGGGAATGGAGGGTGGGGAAGGGATGGATCAGGAGTTTGGGATTAGCAGAGGCAAACTTTTATATATAGAGAATGGATAAACAACAAGGTCCTCCTGTATAGCACAGGGAGCTATATTCAATATTCTGGGATAAACCATAATGGAAAAGAATATGAAAAAGAAAGTATATCTATGTATAACTGAATCACTTTGCTGTACAGCAGAAATTAAAATATTGTAAAATCAACTATACTTCAATAAAATAAATTTGAAAAACCAGGTACACATTACACTGTATAGTACATGGAACTGTATTCATCCTGCAACCAAGAGTTCTCACCCCAAAATGAAAAGATCCCGCATGTCGCAATGAAGATCGAAGATCCTTCATGCTGCAACTAAAACCTGGTGCAACCACATAAATAAATAGATATCAATATTTTTTTAAAGCCTCTGGAAGTCATCATTTAGGCAGCCTTGGCAAAGGGCAAGAACTTATGATGCTCCATCTCTCATTGGGCAACCACAGTACTGGCGCCCCAGGATTTGATATGTGTGTGACCAATTGGGGACACGCATGCTCAGTCCCTCAGCCGTGTTCAACTCTTTGTGATCCTATGGACTGTAGGCCACCAGGCTCCTCTGCCCAGGGGATTCTCCAGGCAAGAACACTGGAGTGGGTTGTCATTTTCCTGCTCCAGGGGGTCTTCCTGACCCAGGGACCAAATCCACGTCTCCTGCATCTCCTGCATTAGCAGGCAGATTCTTGACCGCTGAGCCAACTGGGAAGCCCCATGTAGACTATGACAGGGCAATTTATGAGACAGAGGTCATGGCAGCTGCTACCGTGCTGAACCTAAAAACGCTGACAACCATATTCTTTCCAGTATAATCTCTGCACATACTGTGACCCGCCACAATCAACATCTGTTCTAATGAGGAGCACCTGGAATAATGAGATTGTTTCTCTCCAAAGAGAACCACTTGAGGAACAACAGATAATTCATCTCTTCTTGAGGGTTTCCCAAGGTTTTCACCGAGAGTGCATGTGTAAAGTAATTGAACAGCAGAGTCAGGAGCAGCTGGTCAATTTCTAACAGTATGCAAAGACAGAAGTTGCACACCTATCAGGAGACATCTGATTTGTCCTGAAAAATAGGGTATGAATATTGTGCACTGCACTAAGGTATGTCCCACCTGTCTCTCCCCAACAGTTGATACCCAGGGCAAAGTCACCCCCTGGCATGCCACCTGCTCTGCATCTCCAGGTGCTAGATCATCATTTCTCTTCATCTCGGGGGAATTGGGAAGTGGTCACCACCAAATATGCTACTCCTCAATGGAAGTCAAGATATTTTTTAATACGTATCATTTTAACCCAAGAGCAACTCTGGGTTGACCTGCCAATGTGAGCAGCCAGCCTTATTCTTAAGTGAACACATTTTCCCTTGGGTGAAACACTGTGGATTTTTCCCAGGGTTGAGTGCTAACTCCTGGGTGACATCCCAAATGGCCCCTCAGTCCGTATTTTACTCCCAGTTGAAACCCTGACCTCATTGAGAATGGTTAGGTGGATTTTTGGCACCCTGGGAGGCACACAAATGGTCCTCTGCTCTGAGCAGCTCAATGTTGTTGCTGTTTTGTTTTGATTTTACTTTTTATTTCAGAGAATGTGTTTTCCACACTGCAAGGCTTGTGGAATCTTAGTTCCTTAATTAGGTATTGAACCTGTACCCTTGACAGTGAACATGTGGGGTCCTAACCACTGAACCTCCAGGGAATTCTCTGGAGAATTTTAATATACAAAGTACATTTATTATAAATATGCCATAGGGGATTAAGGAAGTTCCCTAATGGGAAGAAAAGAGTTAATAGCAGGCCTGCAACCCACTCCCTCTTTCTCCTGAGATGAAAGGGGAAAAAAATATCCATGGTCAAATCTTGTATACACGCTAATAACCCATGCTCTTGGTAAACACAATAAGAGTATATACTTACTAGCAGGAAAGTAACAGAAAATCCTTATCTATGAAATGTTTTTAATAGGATACACCTGCCCTGTTTAAACTGCTTACTGTCAATAATCCTGGATTTTATGGATTTATGGAGAGCATGGCTAAGCAGAGAATGGGGAATATAAGCAGCGTAATTAATCCAATATAAGATGGAGATGTTCCACAACCAAAAGGAAGCAATGGCTCCCTACATATTGCTCAGAACACACCTCACCTGTTAAATCTGAAACTAAGACACATCCTTCTTTTCTTTTTTGTAATATGAATTTATTTATTTAGCTGTGCTGGGTCTTAGTTGCAGCATACAGGATGTTCCATCTTCTGTGCAGCATGCTGGATCTTTTATTTTTATTTAATTCAATTCATCTATTTTTATTTTGGCTGCACTTGGTCTTCGTTGTGGCACACTGGCTTTCTCTAGTTTCTCTGTGCAGTGTCTTCTCTCTGCAGTGTGCAGGCTTCTCTAGTTGCCATGGGTGGGCTTAGTTGCCTTTGGCGAGTGGGGCCCTAGTTCCTGGACCAGGGATTGAACCCAAGCATCCTGTGTTGGTAACCATCCCAGGTGGCACTCGTGGTAAAGAACCTGCCTGCCAATGCAGGAGGTATAAAAGACATAGGTTCAATCCCTGAGTCAGGAAGATCCCTGGAGGAGGTATGGCTACCCACTCCAGGATTCTTGCCTGGAGAATCCCATGGACAGAGGAGCCTGGTGGGCTACAGTCCATAGGGTCGCAAAGACTCTAACACAACTAAATCAACTTAGCACACACACACCCTGCATTGGTAGCTCACAGTCTTAGCCACCGGATGACCAGGGAGGTCCCTAGAACACATCTTATTGTTAGAATGGAAGGACACGCTCTCTAAATGGGGAGCTCCATCTGACAGTATTGGACTTCTCCAAGGGAAAAATACTTTACCTATGTTTTGTGATTGCCTTTTTCCTTTAAATCACTAGTCTAGTATAGGGTAAGACTATGACTTACATGAGTCTGATTCAAAAGTTCAGTTCCTCTTATTACCATTCCTTTTGTTTTTTTTTTAAATCATGAATAGATGTTGAATTTTACAAACAATTTTTCTGCCTTTATTGAGGTGAATGCATGATTTTTCTCATTTAATTTACAAAGACAGTGGATTATGTTAACGGATTTTTTAAATTGTCAAATGAATGTTGCATTCCTAGGATAAAATTAACTTGGTCATATGCTGGGAGCCAGTGTGAGGAACTCCACCCATGGCAAAGGTCATGAGGAGGGAGGCTCGGCATACGCAAAGGCGGGATCGAGCCTCAGGAGTCACCCTGGATATTCTTGAGCATCTACCCCCAAAATCAGAGTCTGCCTACTTTACTGCTTTGTGCTCTCACCCCTGACTTTATGGGGGGGCTGTCCCCCACCACCATCTCGCTCTCTCTGATGAGGAGTTTACTTACAGCTCCAGTTAATAAAGTTCCTGGGCATAATAGGAGTGTTTAAATCCAAACCCCTCGGATGGCTCTCTAACTTGCCTGACAAGTTTACCCGGACTCCTACAGCTATGCATACGATTGTTTACAGTCTCCCAACCGCGGGAAGCTTAAGATATTCAAATAGCTTAGAGCCTCTCAGAGAGTTAGAAACTGTCAGAATAAAACTAGTAGATTTCCTTGATGAGCCAATGCTTGCTGTCAAGTTTCCACATCCCCTGTATTGTATCCTTGGAAGTGTATTAATTAATATAGTTGGTATGTAGAAAAAATAAGTAGTGGCCTTGGTGTTAGCAACTTTAGACCCTTAAGGTAATAAATTCTTTCCTTTGTTGTAAATCCACTGCACCTCTGCCCTATAGGAATGCAATTTTATCTAACACCTTCGGAGGATGGCGCCAAACTTTAAAATAATTACTCTTAGAGAAAATAAGTCTTATGGTTGACAAACCTTTGTCAGAGTCATAAAATGTTAATAGGCCTTCTGGCCAGAAGATGATGTAAATCACCTAAACCATTTGTATACGATAAGTTTGCAGAAAAGAAACCCTGGTTTCGATAAGGATCAAAGACTGCTGACTTTGCATGATTTCACATCCCCTATTATCCTCTATGTGCAACTTACGGTATAAAAGCCCCTGTTGAAAATAAAGCTACGGGCCTTGCTCACCAAAGCTTGGTCTCCCCATGTCATTCTTTCTTCCACATTCTGGCTGAATACCCATCTGGAGCGTGGAGATCCTCTGCTACCACTTATTTGCCTGGGCTTCTAAGACCCACTCGAGAAGGTGCGTAAGGTGGGGCACCTTCTGCTATTCGAGAGGGCGCGTGCGGCCTCCGTGGTCAGAGCTAACCTGATGTCACAGGTTATATTGATTTTCCTCGTAAACCAAGTTATTCAGCCTCTTTTCTCCGCTGAATTTTCCTACTGAGCTATCCTCATTCTATTACTCTTTATATCTTTGATTAATATTTAATTAAAGCTATTGTATCCAGTTCACCGAAGCCGTCTCCCCTTCGAATTCCCTGAATCAGCCGGGGCTGGACCCCAGCAGTCATAAATTGTTACCTTTTTCATAAATTGCTGAACTTGACTTGCTAATATCTTACTTAGGGTTTTTGTATTAATGTTTATGATTGAGATGGGTCTTTAATTTTTATGCTTGTCCTATCCTCACGTTTGGTTTCATGGTAATGTCAAATTCATAAAATGCCTTGGAGAATGTTCCCACTTTTTCTCTTCCCTGGAAGAACACGTGTAGGATGGTATTTACTCCCTCTCTGCACAGTCCACTTCTTTGGACACTCACATCCACATGCATTTATTCTGAAACATCCAACATGCTTATCTCCTCCCTGACAGGCCATGTAAAGTCCCAGCCAGTTACTACATCTCACTGAAAGTCTGTCTGTGATGTGCAGTCTTCTCTATCAAGTCCAAACGTGGAAAACACTACCCACCTGTCATTCAACACTCCCAATATACAAAGATAAAGAAGAAAAAAGAAACCTGCAACTCAAAAAAAAGCTACAGTAGAGACCATGAACCCCCAGAAGTCATGGCAATTGTCCAACACTATTATTAAACCCTCTGGGGCAGGAATAGTGAGGATTTCCTGCCCAGTCAATATTGTAAATTCTTGGGAGCCAGGCAGCCCCTGGATCTGTTCTCTGGATCCTTCTCTGGAAGGATCTTCTTAGTCCATCATTTTCTGTATCCGCATCCACGGTGGCACTGGAGAAAATGTCCTTCTAGGCAGCTGCCCAGCTGTTCTGGTTATTGTCTCTCAGCTTCAAACCCACCCTCAAGGCTCCGCTTTGTGATGCCAGAGCTGAGACTCTGGGAAATCACAGTTCTTTTTTTGCCAGCTGGCAGTAGGGGACCCCAGAGAGAGATTACATTTCTGGAAGAGGATGAAGATGTATCCTTCTTGCTGTCTGTTCCTATTCTCTCAGCATCATTTTGGCAATGATTTTGACTCTGCCTCACTTCTGTTTTCCTAAATCTGATCTAGAACCTTAGCTGCAAGGGAGTCTGGGAAATGTTTTTAGCTTTACAGCTCCTCAGATAGAAAGATGGTGGCATAGAGGTCAAGAGTCAATCCATGTATCTGTCACTTCATCCCACAGGCAGTCATGCTGGAGGCCCCATATGGGCAGAACACAAAACATGGAAAACAGCAGGTGCCAAAGGGTGTGAGATGAATCCAGTGAAAATATAATAGCCTGACACCACGTTAAAATCCTAGAGCATATGGCCTGAACACATCGGGACATTTACTCCAAAGCAAAGGGCAGGTTGCTGCACTTTAGACTTTCTTCCTCATAGAAGGAGCCCAGTACTTGATGGATCTCTTTGGATTTGGAAGGAAACATACACCATGATTCATGCCCACAAAGGTCCGAATTGTCAGGGTTATGGTCTTCCCAGTGGTCATGTATGGCTGTGAGAGCTGGACCGTAAAGAGGACAGAGCACCAATGAATTGATGCCTTCCAACTGTGCTGTTGGAGAAGACTTGAGAGTCCCTTGGACAGTGAGATCAAACCAGTCAATCTTAAAGGAAATCAGCCCTGAATATTCACTGGAAGGACTGATGTTGAAACTGAAACTCCAGTATTCTGATTACCTGATGCAAACAGCTGACTCATTGGAAAGTCCCTGATGCTGGGAAAAATTGAAGGTAGAAGGAGAAGAGGGCATCAGAGGATGAAATGGCTGGATGGCATTACTGATGCAGTGGATACGAACTTGGGCAAACTCCGGGAGATGGTGAGAGACAGGAAAGCCTGGCGTGCTGCAGTCCATGGGGTAGCAAAGAGTCAGACACGACCGGGCAGCTGAACAACAACAACTCACAGCATGACTGGTAAACTATTCCTACCCATCTAGCAGTTTCCAGCTTTGAGGAAGGTATAGAGAAAGCAAAGTGAGAGAGGCCTCTCCAGCTGATCCAGGGTGCAGTGTAAGTAGTTCAGCCTTTTCATCCTGATGACCAAACAGATCCACAGCTCAAACTGCCAGGTAAATTAGGATGCTCTATGGAGCCTGGAAAGCCCCATGGGCGGAGGAGCCTGGTAGGCTGCAGTCCATGGGGTCGCAAAGAATCAGGCACAACTGAGCAACTTCCCTTTCACTTTTCACTTTCATGCACTGGAGAAGGAAATGGCAACCCACTCCAGTGTTCTTGCCTGGAGAATCCCAGGGACGGGGGAGCCTGCTGGGCTGCCGTCTATGGGGTCGCAGAGTTGGACACTACTGAAGCAACATAGCAGCAGCAGCAGCAGCATGGAGCCTATTGCAAACAACGATAGAGGAAACTCTGTAGCCAGATCCTTAGGGTTTAGGGGTAAAGCCATGTTTCGTTCGGGCTACCCTAGTGGTTCAGCAGTAAAATAAAGAAAAACCCATCTGCAATTCAGGAGATTTGGGTTCAATCCCTGGGTCAGGAAGATCCCCTGGAGAAGGAAATGGCAACCCACGCTAGTATTCTTGCCTGGAAACTGCCATCAACTGAGCGACTAAACAACATGCTTTATTCATAAGAGAGAATTTCTCTTTTGTGAGCTAGCTCCTGGAGTTTTAATGGGCTCTGATAGACTGCACACCTGACCACAGGGCTCCAAATGACCCTGTGACCTGAGCTGCCCATTGTGAACTGGATGTTCTCTAATTAATTCTTACACCTGCAATTCTTCAGGGGAAATGGTCCATGTAAAACCTTGCCCAAACAGACCTGAAGGGGCAATGCGTAGGTCATCCCCCTCCTAGTGTACCCATTCCTGCCACATTGTTACGATAACTTCAACCCAGGAGCTTGAGAAGGAAAAATGGAGAACTGCTTTATGTGTGGCTCTGTAAAATGTGCAGGTATCAGCCAGAAATGTAGACTGCTATGGCTGGAGCACCCCATTCAAGATGACCCTGAAGGAGAGCAGAGGAAGGAAAGTGTCCTGGTGGCAGAAGACGGAGTAGAGCGTGTGGTTGTTTCTACTTCGTCTCGAAGGAGACATTGGACCATAAAGAAGTCTGAGGGCCAAAGAACTGATGCTTTTGAATTGTGGTGCTGGTCAAGACCCTTGAAAGCCCCTTAGACAGCAAGGAGATCAAACCAATCAATCTTAAAGGAAATCAACCCTGAATGTTCATTAGAAGGACTGATGCTGCAGCTGAAGCTCCAATACTTTGGCCACCTGATGCAAAGAGCTGACTCACTGGAAAAGACCCTGATGCTGGGAAAGATTGAAGGCAGGAGGAGAGGATGGCTGCACAGGATGAGATGGTTAAATAGCATTACCTACAAGGCACATGAGTTTGAGCAAACTCTGGGAGATAGTGAAGGACAGGGAAGCCTGGCATGCTGCAGCCCACGGGGTCTCAAAGAGTCAGACACAACTTAGAACTGAACAGCAACCACAACTTGAAGGAGAGATGGCCTGAAATCAGGATCGATACTGAATCCCAGGCGATGGCTACTGAGGAAAACAAGATGAGAGTCTTGGGAACAAAAGCTGGGGACAGAGGAACAAGGATGCTGCTGCTGCTGCTGCTGCTGCTAAGTCGCTTCAGTCGTGTCCGACTCCGTGCGACCCCATAGACGGCAGCCCACCAGGCTCCCCCGTCCCTGGGATTCTCCATGCAAGAACACTGGAGTGGGTTGCCATTTCCTTCTCCAACGCACGAAAGTGAAAAGTGAAAGGGAAGTCGTTCAGTCGTGTCCGACTCTTCGCGACCCCATGGACTGCAGCCCACCAGGCTCCTCCGTCCATGGGGTTTTCCAGGCAAGAGTACTGGAGTGGGGTGCCATTGCCTTCTCTGGAGGAACAAGGATAGACCTGCTGAAATGGGCGCAGACCATATGTTCACCGCTGTGGGTGTGATTGCAACAAGGCTCCCTATACGGGAAAAACTATTAGAGATTGGCTTTCAGATGGCAGACTGTGAAACAGCAAGAAATGGTTTCATAGAAATGGTTATGTGGCCCCAAAGTCTAGTGGAGAAGAAAATCTCTCCCCAGGTAGAACTATAAGAAGTAGGTCTCATTGTCTACTTTGCCTGTAGGGAGACAAGACCTGAGCTCAGGATCTGTACCGGGTCGTGGATTAATGATGTGATGAGCTCTAAGTTTTAAAAATTAGAAGTTCACGAGAAAGAAGTTTGCAAAATATAGATTTCTATGAATATCCAAGATCATAAGACAGGAGTATGCCATATAAATGCTCACCATGGCCCCCCACTGAAGGGAAGTTTTTAATAACCAGAAAATAGGATGCCCTGTGGGTGTTAACTGGATGTTAACCGATGACCTTTCCCCCAGCCAGTCCAGCTGTTGTTCAATGGGTTCACGCACAAAAGACCATGACGACAGGGGTGGAGATTAGCCATGGGCTCAAGAATAGGAATATCCCTCACCAAGGGTGGTCAGACAACCAACGGGATTGATACCCAGTTTGCGCAAAGCAGCTAACAGCACTGGACCCTTGCATGCATGCATGGTAAGTCACTTTAGTCATGTCCAACTCTTTGCGACCCCATGGACTGTAGCCTGCCAGGCTCCTCTGTCCATGGGATTCTCCAGGCAAGAATACTGGAGTGGGTTGCCATTTCCTTCTCCAGGGCATCTTCCTGACCCAGGGATCAAAACCGCGTCTCTTCTATCTCCAGCATTGGCAGGCGGGTTCTTTACCACTAGCGCCACCTGGACCCTTGAACTGGTATCAGACCTTAAGGGGAGCAGCTGGCTACTTGGGCAGCTTGATTACAGAGGACTCCGTGATGGAGGCACGAATTTGTCTCACTAGAAGAGGCACTTATTCCGGATATGGATCTGCTTTCCTTGCCTCGAACACCTCTGCCAGAACCTCCACCTGTGGACTAAATGCACAGTCTTGATATCCCATACAGTATTGTTTCTGACCATGGAACTCACTCAAGAAAATAAATGAGACAGGACTCACTGGCCTTGTTATGTGCACCATTAGCCAGTCTAGAATGGTAGAAAGGCCTACTAAAGGCCCAGATAAAGTACCAAATGTTAGACAACACTTTGGGAGGTAGTGTACCATCTGCAAGATAGAGTAATCCTCTGAACCAGGGCACTGTCTCTCCTGTAGCCAGTCACAGAGTTCGAGAATCAAGGGGCTGGATGCAGGAGTGGCTTCTTCTAACAATGAAATCTTTTACTCACTCAAAAATTATCTGTTTCTTGGGCTTCCCTGGTGGCTCACTGGTGAAGAATCCACCTGCCAATGCAGGGGACACGAGTTCAATACCTGATCCAGGAAGATCCCATACACTGAGGAGCAACTGAGCTTATGTGCCACAAATACTGAGCCTGTGCTCTGGAGCCAGGGAGATGCAAGTACTGAGCCCACGTGCTGCAGCTACTGAAGCTCACATCCCCCCCCCGCCCCCTGCCCCCGAGCCCGTGCTCTGCAACAAAGAAGGCACCATAGTGAGACGTCTTCCCACCGCAACCAGCGAGGAGTCCCCTCTCACCACAACTAGAGACAAGCCCAAGCAGCAACGAAGACCCAGCGCAGCCAAGGATAAATAAATACAATTATTTTTTAAAAAATGATCTGTTTCTTGACCCCATGATTGCAGGGAAGCAAGGTATGTTAAAAGCTTCTAGAGTCCAAGGAGGGGAATCCTCCACCAAGTGAGACAATTTTTTCCACCAAACCAGAAGTTGAAACTGCCACTCAGCCATTTTTTAATAATTTTTAAAAAATATTTTTGGCTGTGTCAGGTCTTAGTTGCAGCTGTGGGCTTCTCTCTAGCTGAGGCACACATGCTCAGTAGTCGTGGCATGTGGGCTTGTTGCCCTGCACCACGTGGGGCGTGACCTCCACCAGGGATCGAACCCACACTCCCTGCATTGGAAGGTGGATTTCTTAACCGCTAGACCACCAGGGAAGTCCTGACTCAACCATTTTGAGTACCTCATGCTGCTGAACAGACAAGCAGAAAAAGAAATCAAGGTATCTCGTAGGGTTCAGAACTCTGGCTATCAAGGGGAAATAAGTTGTTACCACACAACAGGGGCCAGAGACTTCGGGACAGACTCACCTGTATTTCCTAAGAATCCTATTCCTACTACAAACCCTGTGATCAAAGTTACTGCAAGACCGCTGCAATTCTAAACAAGAGAATCTGTCTGTTCTGTGGGCACAGAACTTGACTATTTTGCTGACCGAAGGCAGAAGGAACCTGGAATAGTTAAGAAGGAAAATCATAAATACAAGATCAACTTTTGAATAAGTCAAAGAGGGACTTCCCTGGTTTCCCAGTGGTTAAAACTGCTCTTCCAAGGCAGGGGGCGCATGTTCCATTCCTGGCCGGAGAGCTAAGATTCCACGTACAGCACGGCGTAGCCCAAAATAATAATACTAATAAATTAATCGAGGAGGTGAAGATTATAGCCTCTACTTGATCTTCTTTCCCCAGTGTACATAGTTAACATTTTTACATACATTTTCTTCTTTCTTCTCTCTTTTCCCCACTTCTGTCTCTTTGTGATTGTATATGGAGACTACCTTCACCATCCAGTCATAGATCACAGATTTTCAAGAAGGGATTGAGAAAAAGCTAGAGGGGGGACATCAAGGCATTGGGGTGCCTTTCCTGGAGGGTTAAGAGTGTTTTTAATTATACTGCTTTTTAATAGCAACTGCTTTCTACTCCTTGGGGAGCAAGTCCCAGTTTGGGACACAGGGGTATATGTTTGGCAACAAATGGGGTACATAGACAGTTAATGTTTGGGCCATCCACACTGTAGAGAGGAAAAGACTCCCTCTACCTCCCAGGTTCCATAGCTGTGTCTATGAAATAAACTGAGAACAGATGGATTAACAGGAGAAAAGGTTTACAAGTTTATTAATTTTTAATATTGGGCGCATGGGACATAGCAGGAAAAAAAAAACAGTAAATACCCAAAAAAAGGGGGGGTGGGAGTTAAAAGATTATACACTGACTTAGGGTTTTCCCAGTGGCTCAGTGGTAAAGAATCCCCCTGTCAGTGCAGGAGAGACACCGGTTCAATTGCTGATGGGGGAAGATCCCACATGCCGTGGAGCAAGTAAACCTGTGTGCCACAACTACTGAACCTGTGCTCTAGAGCCTGGGAGCTGCAACTGCTGAGCCCGTGTGCCTCAACTTTGGAAGCCCACACACCCTAGAGCCAGCGCTCCACAAGAGAAGCCCCCGCAATGAGAAGCCTGTGCACTGCAGTTGGAGAGTAGCCCCCACTTGCCGCAGCTAGAGAAAAGCCTGTGCAGCAACGATGACCCAGCACAGCCAAAAAAAAAAAAAAACTTTAAAATATTATACACTCACTTAATACGGAGACACTTAGGGGAGAGGGTAAATGATTTGGGGGAAAAGATGAATGGGCCCTCAGAAGAATATATGATACAATAGATATGACATTTTGTGACAGTTTGTCTGGGAGTGGGGTCGACTTCAAGTCTCTTCCCTGGGATTTATGTAACTGAGTTCCTTTAGGAGGATCTGTCCTTAAGCAGATGAAGTTCAGAGAAAGCTTTTTCCTGAATCTGTCATTTTTCAAGTGCCTTCAATGCAAAATAATCAATATTCCAAGGCAACACATTTTAGGCTGACATTTCCTGAACTCCTTCAGCATGCAACCCCAGTCTCCATTTGGGGAAAACCCTCAATGTCTGTTACAGTCACAGTACGGAGATAACACTAGTTCTCACCTCCACTGCTGTGTTCTTCTGCAGAAGTAAAGTGGGCTAGCTCTTTCGTCTGCCCACTCTCAGATACAGCCATGGAGCAAGTTTATGATGTACCAAGTCCCAGGAACAGTGCTTAAAGCAGCTGGAGTATATTATTACCGTTGTTCCTGTTTTTTCAACACAAGAGACACAGGAAGGTAATAGGGCTTGCTTCCCTGAGTCAGTCCACAGCGCCACCTTCTGGAAGCCTTGGTGACAGCCACCCTGGTAGACAAAGTCATCAATCAACCCTTTTGCAGAAACATTTGCCCTGTTTTGTTTTATTTTTTCTTTTAATTTACTTTCTAAAACTTAATTTTATGTATTTATTTTTGGTTGCTTGAGTCTTGGTTGCTGAGCAGGGGCTTTCTCTAGCTGTGAACAAGTGGGGGCTAATCTCTAGTTGCAGTACGCAGGCTTCTCATTGCGGTTGCTTCTCATTGCAGCGTGTGGGCTCTAGAGAACCGGGTTTCAGTAGCTGTGGTGCAAGGGTCAGTAGCTGTAGTTCCAGGGCTCGAGAGCACAGGCTCAATAGTTGTGGCATATGGGCTTAGTTGCCCCAAGGGATGTGGAATCTTCCCAGACCAGGGATCAAACCCTTGTCTCCTGCTTTGGCAGGCAGATTCTTAACCACTGGACCACCAGGGAAGTCTCCTTTTGTAAATTATAAAGTGGTGCATAGACTTATCAGAGGCTGGAAGGAACAGGGTTCTGCCCAAGATCACACAACACGACATGTTAGGAGTACAACTAGGACCAGAGGGGTACCAGGAAAAGTTTAACGACTGGCTTAGGGGCAAGGCACATAGCTTGTAATGTCTGTAGATTTGATGATGTAAACAATCCCACCTTCGGAGATTTTAAACTACCAATGTGACATCACGTAATCAGAGTTGGGAAGAGATTACAGTAAGTCACACACCATTACTTGGCATTTTCTATACAAAAAATGTAAGTTATTTCAAAGGCATAGATGATAGCAAAATGTATAAAAATATGAGTTTGGGATATTTATTGCCTTTGTTTTTATATAATTTTATTTTCTATATCATTTATTTAATCTTAAGTTTCTGTAATTTACATTTTTGTAATGGTTGTGTTCGGGCTCAGTGGTAAAGAATCCTCCTACCAATGTGAGGGATGCAGGTTCAACCCCTGGGTTGGGAAGATCCCCTGGAGAATGAAATGGGAACCCACTCCAGGATTCTTGCCTGGGAACTCTCATGGACAGAGGAGCCTGGCAGGCTACAGTTCATGGGGTTGCAAACAGCCAGACATGACCTGGTGACTAAACAACAACCATGGCTGTGCTCAACAACCAGCATACTCAGCGCTAGAAGGCTGAACCAGAAACTTTCTGCTGGCTTTTAGACGTGCCCTGTGCTGCTTCCACCAGCAGCTTGAAAGTAAAGTGAAAGTGAAGTCGCTCAGTCGTGTCCGATTCTTTGCGACCCCATGGACTGTAGCCTACCAAGTTCCTCCGTCCATGGGGTTTTCCAAGCAAGAACACTGGAGTGGGTTGCCATCTTCTCCAGGAGATCTTCCCAATCCAGGGATTGGACCCGGGTCTCCCGCATTGTCAGCAGACGCTTTACCGTCTGAGCCACCAAGGAACTCCGCCAGCAGCTTAGGCGTTTTCATTTTGTACTGGGTCCTACAATTTATGCAGCTAGTCCTGCAGCCAACTCTATGCTGGATTTCCACAGCAGAACCAGGGCAGGCTTTGGAAACTTCACTTCCAAGGATCATCCTGGGCCTGGCTGCCTTCCACTGGGGAAGCCCAGACTGTCTAGAGGAATCAACCAGAAGGGCATCCTAGCACCACTCCCGTCAGCCCTGCTGGACACGAGAAGCCTACTTTACTTGAATGAGTCCACAGCACCATCTGGTGGCAGCTGGGTGTTAGGGCTCCCTGGGAGCCAAAGCTGGGAGGCTCCTGGGACAAGAATCGTCCACTATGAAGGATCCAGCAATGCAGGAGAGGAGATGTGGTCAAAGGAGGTTCTGAGGGTCAGGGACAGGGTGAAATGATGCATTCATACTTCACCTTAGAATTAGAAGAAAACTCAGATGTCCCTAGACTGGTGAAAAAACAATGCCAAAAAGAAAAAAGTGACCAATGCCCATAACCCAGGATTAAAATCTACTTCCCCTGGCTCTCAATCTAGTGATCTTTAACATACCATTTAGTTCAACAGATGCTTATGAGTCTCTAACAGTGCTTAGGACAAGGGTGAAGGACTAAGGCAATAATAATTACCGTATTAAGGGCTTTCATGTGATATGTTAGGGGCTTTTTTTGTTTCGTTTTTTTTTTTTTTTTTATTTTTTTTTTAAGCCAAGCCTCAAGGCTTGTGGGAACTTAGTTCCCCAACCGGGGGTTGAACAGAGCCCTACAGTAGTGAGAGCACAGAGTCCTAAACACTGGACTGCCAGGGGATTCCCTGTATTTTACTTATTTTACTTAATTCTCACAACACCCAGAAGTTGTATCCCCATTTTAATGATGAAGGCTCTCAAGCGAGGGAACGTTAACCTGCCCAAGTCCACGTTGCCGGGAAGTGGCTGGGCTGGGATTTGAATCCAGATCTACTTAATGTCATTCAAGGGAGCCAAGGCTCAGGGTGCAGGGAAGGACAGATGGGGAAGACCAAAGAGATCCGAGAAGGTCCCGCTCAGTCCACACACACTGAGGACCTCACGCGCGAGAGAGCTGTGCTAGGCCTGGGGATGGGAGGGTGAGAGTGGAGGACAGTCTTTGTCTGCAGCTCATGGCTGGGTGGGGAGGCAGGACACGAACCTGGACAAAGTGAAGGAATATGCTATGGTCAGAAACTTGATTTTATCATAAAGCCTTGGGTTCAAATCAGAGTTCTGCCATTTCCCAGTTGTATGACCTGGGAAAAAGTTAATCTCTTTCCATCTCTCTGAATCTCATCTTCTTCCACTACAAAATGGAGAACAAAAACATTCCCTACCTCATAGGACAATTGGGAAGATAACACAAGGAACACTGTGTAAGATGATTAATAAAGAGCACCTTTAGTGTGCGGTCACTAGACCACATTGCCTTCACAGCACAAGTCATTTCCTTATTTTAAAACCTCTGGTGGGGACATCCCTGGTGGTCTAGTAGTTAATACTCCATGCTTCCGCTGCAGGGAATGCCCGTTTGATCCCTGGGGAATTAAGGTCCCACATGCTGCATGGTGTGGTCAAAACTTAAAAAAAAAAAAAAAAACACTTAATAAAACTAAATTTTAAAAGCTCTGGTAACTCTCCTCTATCCATGGATTAGGTTTGAATTTTTAGCTCTTCATCCAAGGTTCTCAGGAGTAAAGGAGTTAATGATCTTTACAATCTCATCTCCATCTTCTCTTTTCAATTTTCTTTTTAGCCATTCCAGCTTGCTCCCAATTAGACTTGTCTTTGTCCTTACTCTCCTTACATGTTCTATTTCACTTGCCCTACCGATATTCCACTCCAGGCACCATTCTGCTGCTGCTGCTAAGTCGCTTCAGTCGTGTCCGACTCTGTGCGACCCCATAGATGGCAGCCCACCAGACTCCCCCATCCCTGGGATTCTCCAGGCAAGAACACTGGAGTGGGTTGCCATTTCCTTCTCCAATGCATGAAAGTGAAAAGGGAAAGTGAAGTCGCTCAGTCGTGTCTGACTCGTAGCGACCCCATGGACTGCAGCCCACGAGGCTCCTCCGTCCATGGAATTTTCCAGGCAAGAGTACTGGAGTGGGGTGCCATTGCCTTCTCCAAGGCACCATTCTAGGAACTCGAATATCTGGGGGAAGAGCATTCTGAGCAGAGGGAACAGCAAGTTCAAAGGCCCTGAGTCAGGAGAGTGCTGGGAATTTTCAAGGAATGAGAGGCCTTAGTAGATCAAAGTCAGGTCAACTTCAAGGACACTGTGAGGCTATAGCGGCTTTTCCTCTGAAATAAGAAGACATTGGAGATTTCTGAGTAGAAGACGACTGTGGCCTTTTCAGATTCAAACTCTGAATCCATTAAACAATAACACCCCATTCCCATCTCCCCCTGGCCCCTGATAACCACCAGTCTATAACCTGTCTCTATGAATTTGACTATTCAAAGCATCTCATATAAGTAGAATATTACAATATCTGTCCTTTTGTGACTGGCTTATTTCATTTGGTATAACGTCTTCCTGGTTCTTACATGTTACAGCATGTGTCAGAATTTCCTTCCATTTTAAAGCTAAATAACACTCCAACACGTACATGCGTGTAGCACATTTTGTTTATCCATTTCTATGTCAAGGAACACTCGGGTTGCTCTCACTTCTCGGCTATTGTGAACAATGCAGCTGTGAACGTGGGTGCACAAGCATCTGCTTGAATTTCTGCTTTCACTTCTCTGGGGTATATACCTAGAAACGGAATTGCTGGATCACATGGTAGTTCCACGTTTAACTTTTTGCAGAATCACCATACTGTTTTCCACAGCAGCTGCACCACTTTACGCTACCACTGTCGTATGCTTTTCAAAAGATTGCCTTCAGGGTGAACTAAGACTAGACTAATAGGAGGCAAGAGTGGACGCAGAGATACCAGTGACCCAGGTGTGAGATGATGGTGGTTTGGACCCACATAGTGGCAATGGAGGTGGTGAGAAGCTACTGGGTTTTTATTTGGATTTAAAGGTAGCACCAACTAGATTTGCCAAGGGATTATCTTTTGAGTATGAAAAAAGTGAGGAATTAAATTGTCTCCCAGGTCTTTGGTTTGAGCAAGTGGAGGGATATGGTTGCTATTGACAGTTTTGGAGAAGTTTGCAGGAAGTTGAGGCAGATACATCGGGAGTTTGGGAACACGTTAAGTTAATATGCCTATTATACAACCAAATACAGATAACGATCCTGGTGTTCAGAGAATACATGTGGGTTGGAGAGAAAATTCGGAGAATTGTCAGTGTGTAGATGGCATTTAAAATCATGTGGCCTGATGACATCATCTGGGGAAATGATGACAGAGATCGAAAAGGAGAAGGTCAAGGGCTGAGCCTTAGGACATTCTAGGGATAAGAAGTAGGTGTGAAAACAAAACAGCAAAAAACACCTAGAAGGAGACACCAAAGCAGGAGGAAATTCAGAAGGGCAAGATGTCCTGGGAGCCATGTGAAGAAAATGTCTGAAGAATGAAAGTGATAGATTGTGTTAAATAAGATACTGATGGTTCAAATAAGATAAGAATTGCAAATTGGCCACTGCTCTTGGTACCCTAACAAAAGTAATTCAAATGACTTTGGAGAGGCAAAAACCTCACTGAAGTGAGATCAAGAGAAAATGGAGACATGTGAGTATAGGGAGTGCTTCCAGGAGTTTTGCTGTAAAGGGGAGTAGGGAAAGGGTGATGGGTCAAGAGAGGGTTAGCTTTTTGTTTGCTTGCTATTAAGATGGGAGAGCATATTCAAAAGCAGAGACATTACTTTGTCAACAAAGGTCTGTCTAGTCAAGGCTACGGTTTTTCCTGTGGTCATGTATGGATGTGAGAGTTGGACTGTGAAGAAGGCTGAGCATCGAAGAATTGATACTTTTGAACTGTGGTGTTGGAGAAGACTCTTGAGAGTCCCTTGGACTGCAAGGAGATCCACCCAGTCCATTCTAAAGGAGATTAGCCCTGGGATTTCTTTGGAAGGAATGATGCTAAAGCTGAAACTCCAGTACTTTGGCCACCTCATGCGAAGAGCTGACTCATTGGAGAAGACTCTGATGCTGGGAGGGATTGGGGGCAAGAAGAGAAGGGGACGACAGAGGATGAGATGGCTGGATGGCATCACTGACTCGATAGACGTGAGTCTCAGTGAACCCCGGGAGTTGGTGATGGATAGGGAGGCCTGGCGTGCTGTGATTCACGGGGTCGCAAAGAGTCGGACACGACTGAGCGACTGAACTGAACTGAACTGAAGATGGGAGAAGTAACAGCATGCATGATGACAGAAATAATCTTGTAAAAAGGGAAACAAAATGGAGTGGGGGTAAAGAATTATTATAGCTACACTCCATAGACAAGAGACAATGGATAGATAACTATATAGGCACCTACTGAAGAGCACAGGGAACTCTACTCAGTACTCTGCTGCTGCTGCTGCTGCTGCTAAGTTGCTTCAGTCGTGTCGGACTCTGTGCGACCCCATAGATGGTAGCCCACCAGGCTCCCCCTTCCCTGGGATTCTCCAGGCAAGAACACTGGAGTGGGTTGCCATTTCCTTCTCCAATGCATTAAAGTGAAAAGTGAAAGTGAAGTCACTCAGTCGTCTCCGACTGTTAGCGACCTCATAGACTGCAGCCCACCAGGCTCCTCCATCCATGGAATTTTCCTGAAATGACCCATACAGGAAAATAATCCAAAAAAGAGTGGATATATATGTATATACATGGAGTCTTCCAGGTGGCATAATGGTAAAGAATCTACCTGCCAGTGCAGGAGACCCAAGAGATGTGGGTTGGATCCCAGCCCATTCTTGCCTGGAAAATTCCATGGACAGAACACCCTGGCAGGCTACATTCCATGGGGTCACACGACTGAGCAACTGAACACAAATGTATAACTTATTCACTTTGCTGTACAGCAGAAACTAACACAAGATTATAAATCCACTATACTCCAGTAAAATTTTTTAAAAATTAAAGAGAGGACGGGATCTAGGCCAAAGTATGAGGGCGCAGATGCAGCCAGGTAGCAGATGAGGCGGTAAGAACAACGGAGGCCTCATTTGGAAAGTTAACCACACACACAAAATCTTCCTCCTCCAGACACACACATACACAAACACACACACACAATTTTTCAACCCTAGACTACACACACACACACACAGTCTTTCTCCTCCAGAGTGTCTCCGGATTTCTCCCGACCACATCCACTTTACGTAGTTTTGATCTGGGTCGCCAAAAATTGAGCTAACTAAATGTGTCTGTCTTCCCAATCTCCTGAGAGCGCCTCCCCCAAAGGTTGCATCGAAGACATCTCTGAAATTTCCTCCAAACCCCGCCCAGAGCTCCACGGACTGCGCTTGCTCAATTAGCCCGAAGAGACCCCAGGCTGCTGCTACGCGGCAGGTTTCATAAAGGGGGGCGGTCCTAGCCCTGCGCTCAGGGATACAGACGTTCGAGCTCCAGGCTGGCTCGCTCCCTGCCTCCTCTCTACCCGGTTTACAATTCGAGCCCTCAGCCACCGGCCGATCTTGACCCAAAACGGCCACCGTATCCGATGTCAGCGGATACCGACCTGGGTTCGATGTGGGGGGGCGGGGCTAACATTTGGGGTGGGGCCTGGAGACAATCCTGAGAGCGGATTGGACCGAGCTTTCAGGAGCGGAGTTTTAAGTCCGAACCCTGGACCGAACCTGAACCGAGTTTAAGGAGGCGGAGTCTAATGATGGAGCCAGGCGGAGACGGGGCTGAGGACGATGTCGGCGCGGGGATTGGGCCTCCCGCTCCGGGGTGGTGCTTGAGGGGGCGGTGCCGTGTCGGAAGTCAAAGGTCAGTAAATAGTGGTGATGTCATGCGGGCAAGATGGCGGAAGGGTGAGCCCGTCATCCAGTTCTCCGGGCGTTGGGCCCCGAATTCTCCCCAGGGCTGGGGTGCTGGGCCAGGGTCCCCCGGGGGAACGGGAGGCCAGCGCGGGCCTGACGGAACTGAAAGGGCGGGGTGGAATCGCAGCGTGAGGGAGTGGGGAAGCGGCCTTCGATGCCCCAGCCCACGGGCCACATCTGAGAGGGGAACTGAGACCCGATCATTGCGCGGCCCCGAGTCTCACCGCGGGGCCGCCAGATGTATCTGTCTTCCACAGGGAGGACGTGGGATGGTGGCGGAGCTGGCTGCAGCAGAGCTACCAGGCAGTCAAGGAGAAGGTAAGCTGGGCCAGCGCCCTTCCTCCGGTAGGGCCTCAAGCCACCTCCCTGCACCCTGTTCCGAGCCTGAACCGCTGAACCTTGTGGGTTCCGGGCCTCGGGGACCAGGCTGACTTGGGCCCTCTGGGAGGACAGACCCCCAACTCAGACCAGTGTGACTCTACCTACAGTGAAACAAAGATGGCCTTAAAGACTGGAGCGACCGTGTCGTCGGAATCCGTGGGAAAGAGTGGTGTATTCCCACTTGGGAAATTCAGTTTTGTAAAAGAGAGAACATTTGATCTAGGCCTTGAAGAAAAAGGATTCTGCGATAGAAACTTACTCCTATAGTCTTATATGCAAATAGGAGTGTATGCCATAGCCAGCACTCTGACTCTCTGGTCCTCAGGATACCGACATTAGCCCAACAGATGCAGTCGTGGGCCTCCCCACACTCATGGTCTAGTGAGGAGACAGCAGTCCCTGTGGGCTGAGTGAGGCTTGGCTCTGCCCGTGGACAATGCCACTGTGTGATCCTGTTTCATTCCGTGCTGGTTTGTCAAAACCAACTCATCTGAATTCTGGAAAAAGTTAATTACCATTTACCTCAAGCATCTGGGGTGAGTCCTGCTTCAGGGCAACTCCAGGAGGCTTCTGGCTTCAGTTAAATCAATGCTCTACTCTCTGAGCATTTTTATCCTCGCCTGGCCTGCATACTAGCCTTTCAGCTACAGCCCAGAAAATCTGAGAATGGCCTGAGCTGTTTATGTTGTTAATGAAGACTCAGTTTCAAACTGAGCTTGAAGCTGAAGGGGAATTTCAAACTGAATTCTAATAGAAGAGACCCCAGAGTAGTTTGCTTCTTGTTGAGCAGTCTTCGGGAAGGAGAGTCTGACATTCATTTAGCAAATGTTGTGTGAGGGCCTCCTATATATTACTGTCAAGGTTGGTCTTCCCATAACACGAAAAATAGGTAGTTGATGAGCCTTCCATCTTTGTTCTCTCATTTGAAGCAGGGGGAGTGGGTATTGTTTCTGCCTTTGACAGTTCCCCATTTGAAAAAAAAAGACTTAATTTCCTACACTTACATAAACTTTGGCAAGATATTTAACCTCTTAAAGCCCCAGTTCCTCATCTGTAAAGTGGGAATACTAATAATACCTACCTGACAGAATTGTTGTCATGATTAAATGATGATATATGTAAAGCACCAAAACAGTATTTAGCACACAATAAGTATTAAACAAGTACCTTTTTTTAAGAACTGAGAGTAAATACCAGCTACCATTTTCTATTAATTTTGTTCTTGGTCTTTCAGTGCTCACTATCCTGGCTGCGTCTGGACCACTCAGTTCCTAGCATCCCCCCCCCAATTTTCTTGCAGCATATGCTGCCCCAGAAACTACAGCTTTGAGATTGTGCTATAATCTGCATTCCTCTTCCTCTTACTTCCTCCTATTGTGTGTGTATGCGTGTGCATGTGTGTGTCACACTTGCCCATGCACACTGGTGGGAAAAATTACGTTGCTCTTTGCCTCAACTACGGATTCCCCAGACTCATCTGGGCCTGGTCTTGGGCCTCTCAGCCTCCACCCCCTACCCAACAAGTGTTTTCAGTCTCTTATTTGCTCCTCCCCTTGCCTTCAGTAACTTTCCCCAAACCTAACTGTCCCCTCACATTCCCTGTCGAACCACTTCCTTTTTTAATTTGAGGTGACAGCCTCGCCTCCTTTTTAAAATTTGAAGTCAACAACATCATGTTTCTTGGCTCCCCACCCCTGAAGCCACTACATGTAGACTTATCTTTGTAAACACTCAACTTCACCTACCACTTGCCAAATCCAGTGGATGTTTTTCAGCCCTTATCTTCCTGGACCTTTTGCTGCTTTAGACACTAGCGGTCACTCTCTCTTTCCTGAAAGTCTACTCCCTTGGCTTTTATGGCATGATTCTGTCTCAGTTCTCCACCTGCTTCTCCAGGCTTTCCTGTTCCGTGAGTTCCTCTTCCTCTGCTTGCCTCTTAAAGCTGGCGTTTGAGGAACCTGGTCCTCAGTGCCTTGCGCTGTTCACTCAACAGACTCTTCCTTGGTGAGCTCTTCCATTTTCATTTTAGGGTGACTCCTAGTCCTGTCCTTGGAGCTTTAGTATTTGAGAATAGCTCCTGCGGGACAGTTGACCCAAATATCCCCCAGTCAGTACAGATACTATATGGTTTTTATATAGTACTATATAGAGACTATAGAATATATATATCTAGCTATATAGCTTCTCTCTACACTTGCTCCCCTTCACTGTTTCCTCCCTTGGCTAGCAGCACTGCAACCACCCAGTCACTTAGTTTAGTTGCCAGTAGCTCTTCCTGACTCTTTGTTTCCCTCAGTCAACACATCTATTTAATCACCAAATCCATCTTTTTTGCCTAATATTTCTTGAACCAGTTCCATCCTGTCATCCTTACCAGGGCTGTCCTTATTCATATTCTTCTGTTTTCTCTCGTGGACTATTGCAACAGCCTCCTGACTGGTCTTCCTCCATTTCTAATCTACTCAAGTCTTGGACCTGTCATCCTTCCCAGTCTTAGGAGTGACATGTTAAAAACACGAATCTCATCATGTCTTACCTCCTTCAGACACTGGTGGTTCCCCGTCACCAACAGGGCTGACCAGGCCCACCTTGGTCACCCTCTCAAGGTTTCTCCCTCACCACTTCTGCTTTGCTCTTTATTTTCATTTCTCCCAGGACCGAAATGCTTGTAGGCCTCAGTATACTCCAGGTGCCACCATGCCCAGGCTTCCTCAGTAACTCCTGCTTATTCTTTAAGGCTCCGTCCAGACTTCTTCACCAAGTCGCTCCAGCCTCCCCACAGTACACTGGTCACTGCTCTGCCCTTGCACCTCAGCACTGTTATGTGAGCATTTTCCCCAGGAAACTGACCTTCCAGAGGGCTGGCACCATGTCTGTTCATGTTGGTCCCCTCAGAGCTCACAGTCAAGGGAGGGAGACAGCCATTTGCCAGATAATCATGTAAATGGTTAATAATTAAAACTCCCTGGTACATGCCAGTCCAACTATGCCAGGCTCTATGTCAGACACTGGGAGAGTATCAATGGAAAAAAAGGCTTTGTGTTCACAGAACTTACTGTTTACCCAGGAAGATAGACAGTGAACAGGTAATCAGAAATCTAAAGTAGAGGAAATGTTAAAGAAGAGAACGTGCAGGTGCCATGAGCAGAAGAGCCAGCCTGGTCTGAGGTGGCATCAGGGAAGCCCCCAGGGGAGTGACATGTAGGTACAGCTCTGAAGGAGGAACAGGAGTTATCCAGCTGAGGGGATTCGTTCATTGTGTTTGTTCACTTGAAGAGTTAGAACTATGTGTCAAGGAGAGGGAATGATGTATGCAGACACCCTAAAGTAGGAAAGATACTGGAACATTGGGGAAATTTTGAGCATGGCCAGCTGGACCTCAGTAAGGGGCATAGTGGGAGAGTCTCCCAGAGATGAGATTATATGGACCTTGTAAGTGAAGGGAAAGATTTTATACTTTCATACTTGACGTTGGATACCCTGTAACCACTGAAGGCTGTAAAGCAGGGGCATCTCTGTCTGCTCTGACTTACAGAGTTCCCCCTGTTGCCATGAGGAAAGGATACTAAAGCCATCTTATGCAACCTGGGAGAAGGCAGTGGCACCCCACTCCAGTACTCTTGCCTGGAAAATCCCATGGGCGGAGGAGCCTGATGGGCTGCAGTCCATGGGGTCGCTACGAGTCAGACACTACTGAGCGACTTCCCCTTCACTTTTCACTTTCATGCATTGGAGAAGGAAATGGCAACCCACTCCAGTGTTCTTGCCTGGAGAATCCCAGGGACGGGGGAGCCTGGTGGGCTGCCGTCTGTGGGGTCGCACAGAGTCGTACACGACTGAAGCGACTTAGTAGTAGTAGTATGCAACCTGGGGGGTTTCCCTCATAGCTCAGTTGGTAAAGAATCTGCCTGCAATGCAGGAGACCCTGGTTCAATTCCTAGGTCGGGAAGATCCCCTGGAGAAGGGATAGGCTACCCACTCCAGTATTCTTGGGCTTTACTTGTGGCTCAGGTGGTAAAGAATCCACATGCAGTGCAGGAGACCTGGGTTTGATCCTTGGGTTGGGAAGATCCCCTGGAGAATGGAAAGGCTACCCACTCCAGTATATCTGGCCTGGAGAATTCCATGGGGTCGCAAAGAATTGGACACAACTGAGCGAATTTCACTTTCATGCAACCTGGGAGAAGAGTCCAGATGAAAGAGGAGGTTAGCCTGGACTAAGGTGGCGGTAGTGTGCATGGAGAAAGAATTAATAAATGACTCTTCCAGTCCAGTTAAGGAGTCCCAGATCTGAAATGGAGGCATTCCCACTTGCAGAGAAACCTCTGGCTGATAGATGAGACTTGCCAGGCTGATGAGAATGAGGCAGACCCTTCCCCAAAGAAAAAAAATCACCAGAACACTCAAAAAGACACTTTAAAAATGCAGGTAACTATTCCTTATAAAATGAAAGGGCTTGCAGAGGTAAGCACAGAGATAGTCCAGGAAGATGTCTTGGAGTGGGTGAGGATGAAGACAACGTAAGACTTAGACAAGAGCTGAGGGGTTGCTGTCACCACTGGTCTGAGCACAGAGTGAGAGGCAAACTGTCCGACGGAAGCGAGTGTCAGTTCTGCCCAAAGGAGCTCTGTGCATGAACAGAGCTCTGAGATGGTGGAACCAGGGCAGTCTAGGAGAGACTCTGATCCAGTATTTCTTTTAACACCCCTTTTGTTGAATACAGAAAAATGGCACACCTTTTTACTGGTATTGTCAAAATTTGCTCATAAAAGCTTTCTAAACTATTGCTGTTACAAATCCAGCCTGTTTGTGAAACCTTTCACACAAGTAATTTCACCTGCTGTCTCGTATTTCAACTGAATTTCCTTGTAACAAAAAAAAGAAGTAAAAATAGAGAACACTTTCCTTTGATTAAAAAAATCCTTTCTCTTCCTGTTTGCAATTGGAAACAAAGGTCATGGCTTACAGCATAGCGATGTGATGCAGTCTGTCTTGTTTTCAGACTACACCTGCCCCCTAGCCCAGTCTGCTCATGAGAACCACTGCTCTAGGCCACATCCCTCATTACCTAGGAGAAAACCGAGGACTTGATGAGAGTTCCTCCTGGCCACAGAGCTTCTAGGTACCTGGGCTGAGCTCAGTCCCCTGTTTTCAGACCAGCAGGAAGTTCTGTGCTCTCTGCTGTTGAGTAATCCCAGGTCGTGGGATTGGGACAAGGAAGCGTTATTTCTGAGCCCAGGTTCCCATGTCCGTTGTTTTCCACGTTTCTGTCTGGTACTGAAGCGCAGGAAACAAAGGGTGGTGGAGCCGCTGGCTGTCAGCGCTTTCTGTCTTCCCTTAGTCCTCCGAAGCCCTGGAGTTCATGAAGCGGGACCTGACGGAGTTCACCCAGGTGGTGCAGCGCGACACGGCCTGCACCATTGCGGCCACCGCCAGCGTAGTCAAGGAGAAGCTGACTGTGAGTACCACCTCCACCCCCAGAGCCTGAGCGCCATGTTTCATAACCTACTTGTTTAATTAATCACTGCAGACCCAGTTCTGCAGCGTCAGAAATGGCATGGTATTCTTTTTTTTCTCTGACATTTTATTTATTCATTTTTCTGACTGTGCTGGGTCTTTGCTGCTGCCCAGGCTTTTCTCTAGTGGCAGCGAGCGGGGACTGCTGTCTAGCTGTGGTGCGTGGGCTTCTCATTATGGTGGCTTCTCTTGTCGAGCACAGGCTCTGGGGCCTGTGGGCTTCAGTGGTTGTGGCTCCCAGGCTCTGGCGCACAGGCTCAGGACTTGCGGTGCGCTGCTTGGTTGCCCCGCCACATGTGGGGTTTTCCTGGACCAGGGGTTGAACCTGTGTCTCCTGCATCGGCAGGCAGCCTTCACCACTGAGCCACCAGGCATGCCCACGGCATGGTATTCTATTATGTGGATTTGACCAGTTCCTAGTTTCCTGATTCAGTTTTTTCCAGTATTGTAAGCAGAGCTACAGTGAACATTCTGATTGCTTAATCTTTGCCTTTAATATGTTCTTCCAAATAAGGTATTGAAAAGGATATAAGATGTAGTTTTAGACCTTTTAATATCTACTGTAGAACTACCTCCAAAAAGTTTTTGCCAGCTTGTATTTTTACTGGTCCAGGTTTTACCAGTCAGAGATGTATACTGGAATTCTCCTCTGAGATAGGAGTTAGATTCTCAAGTCAGCATGAAAAGTGAAAATTGTATACAGTCAGAGATACCCCCACAGAGCTCAAATTTCCGAGGAAGTATAGGGTCCTGGTTTTGTATTGCAACTTCCCCTTTAGTAGTAGAACAGACTTCAGTTTCTCTGATCACCAGTGGAATCAGCTGCCTTGTAATTAGAGGCGATGTTATGAAAAACATATTGTGGAGTGTTTTTAACCAAGCTTCTTTTGTTGAATCTTAGAAAATACTGTCTGCCTGCTGACCACAGCCACTGATGAGCATGAATGACAAGTAGTCACCCAGCTGAACCGCTGCATGTCCAGCCAGTAGCAGAGACACGACTTGTGTCCTTCATTTATTTATTCCTTTTTTAATTCAACAAATACAATTATATACCTGTGCCAACATGTGCCAGGCACATTTGATAGGTTCAAGGTTTAAAATGCCTGGGCAGCCTCATTGGAAATAAATATGACACTTTGCTGCAAGGTTTGCGGAGCTTGGTCTTGTCTCTCAGCACACCGTCCCTTCTTGCTCAAGGGCATTCTGACCAGCATGGCTCCAGATGGGTGCCCCACTTGCCCCTTCTAGGGGGTCCATGCATTGGCCCTCAGCTGGTCCCAGGCTTGTCTCTAGGCAGGGCTGTCTGTCCTCATCCTGCCCATATTTCCTCAGTCTTTCATACAAAATACCTCCTGAGCAATGATGATGATGAGATTGTAATATTACAGTACTGCTAGTTATTAAATGTTTGCTATGTGCCAGACATTGTGCATGCCTTATCTCTTAAAAAATCTCCAAAGTAACCCCCTGCAGGAAGTATATTTATCTGCATTTTATAGATAAGGAAACAGACTCTGAGAGGTTAGGTCTCATTACTAACAAGTAGTAGAGCTGGGATTCAAATCCCAGATTGACCCGAAAGCTGGTACCTTTCCCATCTCTCTCCCTCTAAGTCCTTTTCCCTGCTGAATGTCTGTGCCATGGATCCTCTCCTGTCAATCTTTGATCAGCTTGACTGACCTTGAAATTTTGGCGAAACAGCCAGTCAAGGAGCTCTGCTCTGACCTACACAGGCCTACTGCGGCCCTAATCTGCACCCCCATCTGGGGGTGGTGACCCTGGCTGCCCCTCTGTCCGTCTCCAGCCCCAGAGATGGGGTGAACCGTTGTGAACATTTCCCTGGTCCTCCGACACAGTACACTTTGACCCCTGATGCTTCACCCCTCTCTACCCCATACCCCAGATCGCAGCCTGCTCCTGAGCCACTTCACTTCCTCTGTTGGCTTCTCTCTGCAGACTGAAGGCTCCTCTGGAGCGACAGAGAAAATGAAGAAAGGGCTGTCTGACTTCTTGGGGGTGATCTCCGATACCTTTGCCCCCTCACCAGACAAAACCATCGACTGTGACGTCATCACCCTGATGGGCACGCCTTCTGGGACGGCTGAGCCCTATGATGGCACCAAGGTATTCACTAGCGGCCCTGGGCTCTAGCTTCCAACCTGAGCTCACAAAAGCAGTACATGTTCATAAGAAATAATATGTGTATATAATTAAGTTGGAGAATACCAATAAACAAGAAGATAATGATTTCTAAACCCATAATCCCATCACTCAAAGAGAACCACTGATTCTGATTGTTTTTCTTTTTAACAGAAAAGCACTTTATATATGCAATTTTTTAACCCGCTTTTAAAAAATTTATAACTATTAGCGTCTTTCCTTATCACTATCATTTTAATGTCTTTAACTTCTTGCAGGTGTATATAGCATAATTTATTCAGTCATTTGTCTAGTGTTGCACATTGAGATTCCTTTCAGTTTCATCCATAACAAAGAGTGCTCGAGAGCATCTTTACAGGCATGAGTTCCACATTTGTGTTGTTTAAGACTAATTTTCAATTGGAATAAGTGTACAGGAGGAGTATGTCTTCAGAGCAGTCATATCAGCAACAGTAGTGTGTTTCTGCTGCATTGCATTTTCTCACCATTATTCTCACACTCCCTGGAGCATCTCCCACACCCGCGGTGTGGTGTCACAGCAGCCTGGCCTGCATTGTACCGTGTTGAATTTCCACCCCAAACATTTTTCAAGCATGTTTTTCAGCCCTAGTGTTAGCACCACCACTTAGTACACATTGAAGTGGATTGTGAAATTTTTTTTTAATTACAGAAGTTTAAATTATTACAGTGAATCAACCAAAATCACTTGCTGAAGTTCTGATGCAGCCCACCCATGCTTCCTGTAATAACGAGGAAGGAAGGATGGGCTTTCCATGTACCAGCTAAAGTTCACGACTCCTGTGGCCCTAATGGGAGCACAGCTTGCAGTTCATTTGGCAGACTGGCTATGAAATTAAGAAATTCTTGATGAATTGTTTTAACTTGAGTTAAATATTTCAAAATTTGCCAGTGAGTTTTGGACTTTATTAATATATTTGCACTACTGTTTTTTGTATATCGTATAATTCAAAACTATTTTATGTGTATGATTTTGTAGCCTGCTTACTTTATTTTCTTAGTCCAGGGATGGAATACTGGGTGAAAGACCATTTTTCTAGGAGCTCCAGTTTAGGACTCCTAGCTCAGTGCTCCACTCATAACCCACACTGTTAATTACCAAGTGCCCTGTTGGTATGGTAGCCAACAGGGGAGAAGCTGGGTCGTGGTTGATTGGCAGAGAGGCATTGCTTTCTGTCCCCAGCACCCCAGAATTTCTCTTCTTTTTTCTTTTTTTTATAGGCTCGCCTCTATAGCCTGCAGTCAGACCCAGCAACCTACTGCAATGAACCAGATGGTGAGGGGTTGTGGTGAGGGGCAGGCTTGCTGGGCAGGGAGGCCAAGGGGGTCTGGATTGTACGCCCTGTTTGTCTCTGTAGCAGTGGTCAGGTAGCCTCTGTGTAAAGGACCAGAGCCGGGGCTGCTTTGAACCCTGCATCTAGTGGGATGGGTTGATGGTTGCCTTTCCTCTCTGAACGCAAACTGTCTTCATCCCCATCTACAGAGGCTTTGCTCCTCTCATCCCTTATCTTCAGTTGGGCTCCCTCCCAGCCCTGCTGCCCTGCCTGCCTTCCCTCTGGCCTGTTTGCTAAGCTCCTGATGTACAGCAAGCCCCACATCTAGAGAGGGGAACTGGTGTCTAGGTGGGAACTAGACACCAGACATGAGTGGAACTCTGAATCAACCCTGTCCAGACCTCCAGGAACCTGCCTGCCTTTAGGAGAGAGAAATGGAATAAAGCAAAGATAACTAGAGATGGAGTGACTGCTTCCACAGAGAGAGGGGAGCAGTGGGAACCCAGAGGATGGCACATAACCCAGCCTGGGAATCCTAGAATGTGACACCTGAATTAAGGTTTTAACAATGAATTAGAAGTAAACTAATTTTACTTGTAGAAGTCGGGGGAACAGTGTTGAAGCATGACAACAGGACATTTGAAGGTCTAGAAAAACCTAGGCATTCGAGAATACCAGACAGAGAGTACGTGTGAGGAAATGAGGGCAGTGAGAGCTGCCAGGGGCACTGGACTGAGGGCCTTGGGTACCAGACTAAGAAGTTGGAATTTTGTCCTGAAAGACTCAAGGTAGCGGGTCTTAACCTTTTTTTGAGTCACAAAGGCCTTTAAAACTCAGTTGAAAATCATACGCCCGCTTTCAATAGAATTGTATGTGCAGTATGGGAGTTCTTGAACCCTTTGAAGCCTATCCTTGGACCATAGTCTAAAAAGCCATACTGTAGAGAACTGTTGAAGAGTCTTCAATCTGATGTGATCAGATTTTGCATTTTATAAAAGAGCCTTCACGCAGTGTTTTGTTAAGGACGAAATAGAGAGGGAGAGACAAGACAGGAAGACCAGTTAGGAAGCTCGGTAGGAATCCTCATGTCAGAGGTAAAGCCAGAACCAGGGAAGGGCCGGGTAGACTGAAGAGGAAGATGTGCATAGAAGAGACACTGAGGAAGTGGAATCCAGAGTGACTGCAAAAGGGAGGAGCCTGGGAGGGCCCGCAGGTCTCTGGTGGATAGGTGGGTGGGACAGGTGCGGGAGGAAGAAGGTGAGCATGCGCTGCATTTGCAGCATCTGTGCAGGTGGATGTGTCCTGGCACCTGGACCTCTGGATCTGGAGCCCAGAAAGGTAGCCTCAGCTGCCACACTGAGGAACTGTCAGTGGGAGAAGGAGGTTAAAACTCGTGGTTTAGCGGAGGTCATCTTGGGAGAAAATGGAGAATGAGAAGAGATAAAGAAAGGAGAAAGAGAAGCCCACTGAAGACTCAGATGGACCTACTAGAGCAGGAGGAGGAAATACAGGCAAGAATGAGAAGCCAGGGGAGAAGACGGCTTCAAGGGGAAGGTAGTGATTCCCAGGGCGGAAGCTATAGGATGACCACATGACCAAGGACAGAGAAGTTGCTGTTGGATCTGGCAGCATGGCGTCACTGGTGACCTGAGAGCAGCCATTGCAGAGAGGAGAGGCTTCAGTAGCCAAGTGTAGTGAGCTACAAACCACGCAGGCCCTGGAGAGAGAGGAGACTGCACCCCCCCCCGAGATCACTGAGGCGCCATGCCCTGATAGCAGGCCCACCCATCCCTTCACCCTGCCTGATCCCCTACCTTGGGCCACGTGGCTTTGGAAAAAACCTTACCCTTTCCTCGTTGTCCATGTCCAGGCTTTGGTGTGTTTTCTCTAAGCCCAGGGTTCTTTCTTCAGCCCCACAGAACTGACCATCAGTATCTTTCCCTCTCCAGGGCCCCCAGAGTTGTTTGATGCCTGGCTTTCCCAGTTCTGCTTGGAGGAGAAGAAGGGGGAGATCTCAGAGCTCCTTGTAGGCAGCCCCTCCATCCGGGCCCTCTACACCAAGATGGTGAGGGCCTTCCCGGCTCCTGGCTGAAGGTGTGGGGACGTGGGAGGGTCATGTCCAGAGTCATTGTGGAGTCCTCTAGCCTAAAGAGCAGCAGGAGGCCCTGTGGAGCCTAACCAGCCAGCTCCTGAGCCAGGAATCCATGTGGGGGAATCTAAGTCACCAGGCTTCTGGCAATCACGGTGAGAAATAGAAGGGCCAGCAAAGCCTGATGGGAGTTCTCTTCTACCTCCTGGGCCAGGAAGGTGGGTCTGGCAGTTGAAAGTGCTGTAAGAATCACAGCTCAGCTGCTTAGACCCTCTGAAATCCAGAATGACTGGGAGCTGGCTGATAAGGCTGGGGACATGGACCCCACACAACCACTTCTAAAGTCCCATTTCCACTGTCCCCTCCCTCCAGGTGCCTGCAGCTGTTTCCCATTCAGAATTCTGGCATCGGTATTTCTATAAAGTCCATCAACTAGAGCAGGTATGGTGGCCTAACCAGGGGAGGTACTCCACTCAGCCTTGGGTAAGGGGCTGGGTTTTGTTGAGGGAAGAAGGGGACAGAGGGTACCAAGAGTTCTGGAGTCAGAACCAGAGTCTGGGGTTCCCTGACTGCTCCTGGCCGTCTACTCCTCCCCCACTTTCAGGAGCAGGCCCGGAGGGATGCCCTGAAACAGCGGGCAGAACAGAGCATCTCTGAAGAGCCTGGCTGGGAGGAGGAAGAAGGTAAGAGGTATTGAGAGGCGATGAGCAAGTACCAAGTCCTGCCTGTGGGGGGCTGTCTGGGCCATTCTCGCTGAAGCCTTGAGGGACGTGGCGCCTCAGGAAAGGAGGGATTAAACACGGTGTTTGCAGGTGCCAAGGATAGTCTGAGCTACAAGGGGGTGTTTACCAAGTCTGGTGGCCCGGGTTTAGGCACAGAGGTTGCATGTGTCAGCTGCCAGCCCATGGACCAGCTGCTTCAGAGTAGGAGGAGCTTACTGAAATTCCAAATTTCCTTCTTCTAAGACTCTGGGCATGTGGCCAAACTTACATATTTTTTAAATTAATTTTTGGCCACAGCATGCGGCATGGGGGGAATCTTCATGCCCTAACCAGGGACCAAACCCCCCTACAGTGGAAGCGTGGAGAGTTAACCTTTGGACCTCCAGGGGCACCCCAGACTTGTATTTTTAACAAGCTCTGCTGGTAATGTTAATGCCCAGCCAGACTTGGGAAGCACTGGCTTAGGGACAGAGCTGAGCTTCCTCTGCCTGGTAGCTCAGCTTATTAGGAGTGTGTTGTAGTCACCTGTATGATATGTTAACACAGTTACTAAGTGCTTATATTATATGCCCAACCCGTACTAAAAGCTCTACACATATGGGCCTTACTACAACGTTATTATCCCTCTTTTGCAAATGAGGCAGGTAGGTCAATGGAGAGTTGGTGGCTTGCCCAAGATCATGCATCCAGGAGGGAGCAGAGCTCAACCTGAACCTCATCCCGACTGACTTTCAGGTCTTGGCTTTCTAAGCTGTCATGTTACCTTGGGCTGCACTTGTAGAAGCTGAGTGCCTGCCAGACATGCACTAGGCCTCATGGGTAGGAGATACTTTGACCAGCAGGGAGTACCTACAGAACTACCATGGAGAGGGGGTGAGGAAACCGACTAGAGCAGACTTTGATGAGGACCTGAGCTCTGTCTGGTGGTCTCCATGATGGCCTTGGGGCTGACCAGAGTACATCACTCTCCTTCCTCTCTCTATTGACAGAGGAGCTTGCGGGCGTTTCACCCACGTCCCTAAAAGAGGCAAAGGTTCCTGTGGCCAGACCTTCCACATCCCCTGAAGGAGGACCTGGTCCCCAGAGCCCCTGTGAAGAGAATCTGGTGACCCCCGTCGAGCCTCCAACAGAGGTGACCCCCTCGGAGAGCAGTGAGAGCGTCTCCCTGGTGACACAGATTGCCAAACCGCCCCCTGCCTCTGAGGCCCCAGCGCTGCCCAAGGACCTGTCCCAGAAGCTTCTAGAGGCATCTTTGGAGGAACAGGACCTGGCTGTGGATACGGGCGAGACTGGACCCCCACCCCGAGCTCAGTCCAAGCCCCACACCCCTGCTTGCCGCCCCAGCGGTCCAGAGCCCCGGCCTCCAGCCAGAGTAGAGACTCTCAGGGAAGAGATCCTCACAGACTTACGGGTGTTTGAGCTGAACTCGGACAGTGGGAAGTCTACACCCTCCAACAATGGGAAAAAAGGTGAGTCGAGGCCAAAGCCCAGGGAGCATGCGGGGGCTGGGCAGGTGAGAGTTGCCACCTCACAAGGCACACTCGTCTCCTTGTCCCTTGTGAGGATCCTAGGAGAGATGGCCTTTGTTTGTGATACTGATAATGATGACAGCTACTATAGGTTGAGTGTTTATTACTGTATTCCATCAATTCCAACATGCATTAATCCTCTGAACTTAAGATGCATCTTAGGATGACAAAATAAGATTTATGTCAAATCATGGGTTAAGGATGTAATATTGCAGTTAATTTCTCAGTTACCAGGGGAGCTTGTTAATTTCTAATTTACATCTCATTTCCCTATATTACTGTCCTCATTTTATAGTTGAAGAAAGTGAGCCTCAGATGTTAAGTAACTTGCTCAAATTCACACAGCCAGAGAGTAGCAAGCCCAGATTCAGACCTAGGTCTGTCTGACCTGAAACCCATGCCCTTAGCTACCACAGGGTGCCAGTTCCTGTCCTTTTGGACAGTTCAGTTTCGGGGTGGGACCTCCTATGACACTGATTGCTACCAAGGGTCTTCTCCCCTGGATGACCTCAGCAAAGTCATTTAGCTTCCCCAGGCCTTCTTTAATTATTATTATAAAATACCTGAACAAAGCTTACGTGTACAGTTTAAAGAAGAATAAAGTGAATACTCATGAACTTGCAGTGACCTAGCTTAAGTAACAGAGCTTTAGTCTCTTATCTGCCTAGTGAAATTTGAGACAGGAGACACTTTGACTTTGTGTCGGGGAGGAACCTCTCTAACTCCTGCAGTTAAAGAACAGTGGTATCGCTGGTGTCAGCTTGTTCTGTTACATCCAGAGTACCTCTGCAGAGGCAGCCGATTGTCAGCAAGACCTCCCCTCAGCTCCTCACCCACAGGCATCCTGTCTGCCCACACTCAGCACCAGCCAGTCACCCAGCTTGCCCAGCAGGTGCACACTGGCCTGCTGGCGGTGAGAGACTGGCTTGCTGCTGTGGATGGAAACGGGCCCCTCACAGCCTGCCCTGCTCTGCTCCCTGATGGAAACTGCGAGATGTCTAGTTTCCAACACAGTGCTTTCCTTCTGACTCTGATTCAGTGAGGTCATCCATTGAGCTCCTACCTACTCTTTATGAGACACTGAGGAGGGAGGGGCAAAGGCTGTGGTCTTTTATGATGAAGCAAGAAGCAGTACGGGGCAGGCTTGGTACCGGAGGAGTTCAGAGAAAGAAGGAACCGCTGGGCATGAGCAGGTGTTTCAGCGAGGAGACAGGCATTGTATAGGTGGGTTGGAGAGTTTGGGGCAGGTGCGGGTGGGGGAGCTGTAGTCCAGGCTGCAGGGTCCTACAGAGTCCAAAAAGCAGAGGGCATGGGGCATGTTGAAGGGGGTAACCAAAGCCCACTTTTCTGTATTGTTCCCAGGTGAGGGAGGAATAAGAAGGGAGGTGGGGTTGGCTCAGAAATACAACTTGAGATCCTAAGCCAAATTCAGAAAGTTGGACATGGTGCCACAAAGCAGCAGGTCGTGCTGCTTGTGTTACATGCCCAACCTGTACTAGGAGCTTTACATGTAGAGGCTAAGCTAAGGGCTCAGCCTCTGGGGTTCAGACAGTTCTGAGTTCAAATCCCAACTTTGCTCATAAGCCATGTGACTTCAGAAATGTTACTGATCTTCTGTAAGCCTCCATTTTCTCTATAAGTTGAGACTCATTGTTCCATGATAGAGCCTCAGTCAGGGAAGAAATTGGGGTAGAGCCCTGCTCTGGGGAGATGATCAAGATAGTAAAAGGTACCAACCAGTCTCTGGACACTTCCTGTGTATATAGCTCTGTGCTGAGCACTTGATATGCATATCACTCAGTCCTCACCAAAAATCCTATGAGAGCTGTGAGATTTTCCTTTTTTCTTTTTCTTTTTTACTGGTAGGAAACTAAGATAAATCACCCACCCAGTAGGTATTTAGAGAAATATGAAATAGCCTTTAGGAGAGTGCAAAGTAGGTGGTGGGCTCAGCAGGTGCTGTGGGGTTGCTGGGTGGATGGTACGAAGGGTGCTTCTGAGATGATGGTTATGAATTTTGAGAGAGACCAGTCACCGCTGTTGTACTTTTGTCCCGCCACATTCAGTCACTCAGGTGCAGGCACAGAGCAGGTGGGGAGTTGGACTGAATCAGGGTTGAAGTTTATCCAGGTGAACTCAAAAGGACAAAAGTCGAGTGTATGCAGAAGTGATCAGAATGACAGTTCCTAGAGTCTGAGCTGGGTAAGGGTGGGGACAACAGTGACGCAGTTGGAAGGTTTAAGAATTATCGGTTCCATTTGGAAGCAGGCTCCTGGAGAATGTGATGGGTAGAGGCTGGAAGAAATGAGATTATGGAGAAGATGTGGCGGAAGCTTGTAACCGTTTGGTCCAGTGCATCTCACACACTTAGTGGGGCAAAGCTGGGGTCTTGGACTGAGAGGGGACAGTGGGAACAGAGTAGAGAGTAACATCTTAATAGATTTTTTGTCCTGGAGGCAGTGACTCCTTTTCCTTCTTGTGTCCACATCCAAAGATGACATGAGCGAGGCTTGGTCTCTGGGTACAGCAGTCTCTGGGGTGGCCAAGCCAAAGGGACTCCTGAGGTCCCAGGGTGATGCCTGTTATTGCAGAGCTGCTTCCCACCTGCATTTTGTGCCGAGGTCCATTTGATTGAGGAGACTAGACTTAGCCTGCTCAGGCGCCCTCAGCAGGGAGCAGGGAGGAGAGATTGGAGCGGGCCCTGTGGACTGAGGACTGGAAAGAGCCTTGGGCTTATGGCCCCGCTTCACCACTGACTGACCACCTGGGAGGGATTTTGGCCTCCATTTCTTCTTTGGAGAAGCAAAGATCCAATTAAACAGAATAAAATGAGCTGTGAGTGACAGCACTATGATGTTAGTAATCACTCGAAAACTCCCCATTCCTTACAAACAAAAGAAAACATTAACAGTCCATGGAGATGTCTTAAATTGTTGCATAGATCAGTTCTCTGCCATGTGCCCAGAGTAATGGCGATCTTACTAGTACTCTTGTTGTGTGACAGGACAGGATGGTGGGAGAAGGCAGGTGGCAGAGAAAGCCCAGATTCACCTCTCTGCCACTCGAAGCCTTTGTCTCCTCATCTGTAAACTGGGACTGTTTACATCCACCCTCTGAGATAAGTATAAAGTGCTCCAAAAATGTTACCTGAGACTCTCTTCTACCCAACGGGTTTGCCCTAGCATTAAGCCCTGAAGAGAGTTTCAAATCCCTGGAGGGAAACCTGAGGTTAGGAAGAGCTGTCATGACCACAGCCACAGCTCTGAAGGGAGAAATCAGCTGGGAGTCTGGCTTCTAACCCACAGGAAGCCTGCACTGACAGAGAACCAAGCATGAGCCACCAGAGTGTCCTGAAAGCACAAGGAACCTTAAACGTGGAGTCAGAAGATCTGGGTCTTTGTTTGAGATCTGATCCTGACTGGCTGAGGGACCATGTGCAAAATTACTTAACTGTAGGACCAGCCTTTAACAGGTCCATTTGTTGAATATCCACTGTGTATGTATGTTACAACCGACTCAGTGGACATGAGTTTGCGTAAACAGGAGTTGGTGATGGACAGGGAGGACTGGCGTGCTGCAGTCCATGGGGTCTCAAAGAGTCAGACACGACTGAGCGACTGAACTGATGTATGTTACAGGCCCTTTACGTGATGCTGCTATTTGTCACACTGCTGTATCTCAAACTGCAGGCCAAGATCTATACAGAATCATCCAGATTTCTGGGCCACCACCTACACCTGCTAAATCTGAATGAGGGGAATGGACGGGGAGGAATCTGCTTTCTAATAAGCTCCTCCGGTGGTTCTCTGCAAAGAGGATGGTTTTATTCTTATTTTATCAGTATAAATAAACTGAAGCCCAGAATAATTTGCCCAGGACTACACAGTAGAAAAAAGAGGGTTCCACCCAGGTTTGCTTGACTCCAGAGATACCATGTGCTATGTGCTATGTGCTTAGTCACTCAGTCGTGTCCGACTCTTTGCAACCCCATGGACTGCAGCCCGCCAGGCTCCTCTGTCCATGGGTATTCTTTAAGGCAAGAATACTGGAGTGGGTTGCCATTCCCTTTTCCAGGGGATCTTCTCAACCCAGGGATCGAACCTAGGTCTCCTGCATTGTAGGCAGGTTGTTTACCATCTGAGCCACCAGAGAAGGCCAGAGACACTACCACATGGCTAGATGGGTGACTAGAGAGAACAGTGCAAGAACCCTAATAAGGACTGTGGGGCCCAGGCTTGGGGAAGTCTCAGAGCCTGGGTACATGTTAAGGAGCAAGCTAGACAAGAAGAAACAAGGTATTTACAGGTGGTGCCCTTGGGGGATCAGAGCTTGCTTTTTTTAAAGATGCTTAAAAAAAAAAATGATTACAAAGTAATATATGATTTTAGAAAAAAAGAAACATTACCCCATGACCTCATCACCTAGCAGTAACGATCGTTGGATTCTTATGGGTATTTTGCTCGTCCTTTCTGTGTGTGTGCATGCATCTGTGAGCATATTTTTTTAAATGAAACCATACTGCATGTATTTTTTCACAGGAACTATTTTTGTCATTTTCTTCTCAGTAATAACTTTCACATGTACTTTTTTTATATTGTCTGTAAGAAGGCATACCCAAATACGAATGTTTGGAGCAGTGGCTGTCAAACCTTAGCAGGCATCAGAATCACCTAGAACAGGGCAGAGCAAGTGTTTTCTGTACAGAGCAAGGTCACAAATATTTAGGCTTCAGGGGACATACAGTTTCTGTCCCAGCTTCACAACTCTGTCTTTTCAACATGAAAGCAATCATAGGCAATATGTCAACAAATGGCCATGGCTATGTTCCAAAATTTTATTTCCAAAAGCAGATGGTAGGCTGGATTTGGTCCACAGGCCATAGTTTGCCAACCCCTGATTTAGAGAAAGAGTCCATGGATGTTTATTTAGTACAAACTATTTGTTCTTGTCACTTGGAATACATAAGAAAATAGAAGATTCCTGTCCTCCAGGAGCTCACGTTCTAGCTTCTCTATTATTAGACAACAAGCACGGGGAACCTGATTATGTAATACACTAGCAAGTGATAAATACAGTGGAAAAGACCATCCAGAGCAGAGTGAGGGGGACAGGGTTGCAAGTGAAAATAGGACGATCGGGGCAGGTCACATTTAGATGGTCAGATATGAGCAAAGGTGTGAAGGAAGTGAGCAGGTTGGCCTGTGGGTATCTGAAGAAGAGTTCCGGGTACAGGGAACAGTCCTTGCAAAGGCCTTAGGTGGGAATGTGCCTGATATGATTCAGTAGCAGCAGGATCAGTGTAGGTAGAATGGAGTGACTGAGGCAGAAGAGGTTCATTGTTTATTTCTTCTGAGAGATTTCCATGGCTCCCAGGGAGTTTCTGGACCAAAATATTTCTCCACGACTCAGTAACTTACTTTTTCTCACTTAATCAGATCAGATCAGATCAGATCAGATGCTCAGTCGTGTCCGACTCTTTGCGACCCCATGAATCGCAGCACGCCAGGCCTCCCTGTCCATCACCAACTCCCGGAGTTCACTGAGACTCACGTCCATCGAGTCAGTGATGCCATCCAGCCATCTCATCCTCTGTCGTCCCCTTCTCCTCCTGCCCCCAATCCCTCCCAGCATCAGAGTCTTTTCCAATGAGTCAACTCTTCGCATGAGGTGGCCAAAGTACTGGAGTTTCAGCTTTAGCATCATTCCTTCCAAAGAAATCCCAGGGCTGATCTCCTTCAGAATGGACTGGTTGGATCTCACTTAATAGTGTAAGATTATTTTGCCATGCATACAAATGTTCTGTAGCCTAACCTTTAAAAGCCACATAACATTCCATCATAGGACTATACCCTTTATTTTTATAATTCCCTAGCAGAGGACTTTTAGGTGGTTTTTTAAGTTTTTATCAGTGTTACAGCACTATAGTGAACATTCTCTTGGTTAAATTTTTTTACTGAATCCAGGGTTCTTCCTTAAAATAGATTCCTAAAAGTGGGATCACTGAGGCAGAGATAGCAGCATGTAAGCCCTTTGGTGTGTATTTGTCAGGCCCTTCTGAAGGGCTCCATCAGCCCAGCTCCAGCTGCGCCACGTGCCCTTCCCATCTTTCACACTGTGGATCATGGTTCTAGGCTCGAGCACAGACATCAGTGAGGACTGGGAGAAGGACTTTGACTTGGACATGACTGAAGAAGAAGTGCAGATGGCACTTTCCAAAGTGGATGCCTCCGGTGAGGTGAGTGGGCCTGCTGATGGTGGGCCACAGGGAAGCAAGCCCAGTGATCCCAGGTCTGAGGACTCTCCCCACCAAGCCCTACTGGCCCCTCATGGTGGATCCCTTCCCATCTGAGGTGGCCGGCTGTGGGAAGGGAGCCAAGGCCTCCCGCTCAGGCCCTGAGCAGTCATCAGCAGGCTCAGGCTCTGCTTCCCCTGAGTTCCAGGGTGGCGGATAGGGGAAGTTCTTGACATTAGTTCCTATCAGCATCACCTGAGGAACCACCAAAAAAATCCAGGTGCCGGACCCTGCTCCAGATCTTGTGACTCAGGGTCACCAGGTGTGGGACCTTAAGACCCTGGCCTTGGAGGCAACAGACAGTGTGATCGCTCGACCTGAGCCTCTGCTGCGCCATCTAAACGTGGCACTGGTCGTTACCAGCTCACGAGTGGCGGTGGTGAGGCATGTGCACCTGTTAGCACAGAGCCTGGGACGTGGGAGCACTGACAGGTGTCCTAAAACCACCGCAAAATGGAGCTCAGAGCCCTATTACTCTTATTCCTCACTACCTCTCCAAATGAGAAATGATATGAAGGAGAGGCTGGGCAGAAAGCTCTCACAGCTAGTAAGGGACAGGACTGAGGCTCCAGCCCACACCTCTGATTCACATAAGTGTTATATCAAGAACTGTCACACAACAACCCCATGATTCCTTCCATCACATAGCTCAGGGAACCTGCGATAAAGAGGGAACAGATTAGAGAGATGGGAAGGGCCTTGTTTTTCATATTGGGAGACTGAGGGCTGGGGGCCACAGTGACCTACGTGAGTATTTTACACCTGTGGCCTCACTATACCCAGAGGAAAGAAGGCTCATGGTGCCCTCTCATGCCATGGGGCTTTCACGGCTTTGGTGTCTTTGTAGCCCTTTTTAAAACCTGACATAAAACATACCTGAACAGTCATTCTGTAACTCATTATACCAGGGGATCCACTGACAACAGGCCAAGAGAGTTGCCTGGGAGACTTCAGCAGGGGATTAGGGTGCTGGAGCCCCCAGTGAAGGCCCAGTGAGTCCCTCTAGTCCTGTGCTGCACTGGCTTCTGATCAGAGTGCCACTTTCAAGGTCGCTGCCTCTTGGAGCCATGTTTTTCTCTGCTCAGCAGGAGACAAGTTCTCCTTAAGGGACTGACTGACTGGGTTCTTGCAGGCAGGGCGTCCCCTTGTGTCCAGAGTTGGCTGGTAGAAGCATTTCCTTTGAGTCTAGAACCATCAGACCCACCCCTTAGGCAGAGGGCTCCCCAGACATTCCTTGAGGCTAGTGTTTCATTTTCATAGGAGGCAGGGTCCAGCCCGGGAGAGTGGGGCTTGGGGTTGCAGGGAGGGCTATTCTGAAATGGGGCAGCTGGGGAGCTTGGGTCTGGACTTGACTCAGAGGAGTAAATATGTGTTCGTGCTCTCCATTATCTCCATTGTCCCCCCTTTGCAGCTGGAAGACGTAGAGTGGGAGGACTGGGATTGAGGGGAGCCAGAGCAAGCAGCTCCCCCACCCACAGCACTTCCCACTTCCCTCGCCCGTCTCAGCCCGGCCCCGGAAGACACTGACTAAGAATGTCCCCCAGTGGCCTCTGTCAGCCAGAGCTCTCGGCAGATTCTGGGTTGTTCCTTGTTGGCCCTTCGGGCCTCTGCTCATGTCTGGGAAGGGGCTCGCTAAATCCAAACCAGGAACTCTGACTTGTGCCAACCGTAGGATGACATGAGGGGGAGGAAACTTCCCCCACCCACCCCACCCCCCACTGGAAGAGCCTACATTTCTCTGCTGAATACCCGATGTTCCTGGGGACTCTTGCTGAGGAGTCCCAAGGGACAGCCCTCGCCCATGTGCCTGTGTAGACAGAGGCTAAACCGCCGGTCTCATGGAGGACGCCAAAACAACACTCTGTCACCCATGAGCCGGCAAGGAAGGCCGTGCCACCTGCCTTTGGCTTGACAGGGATGGCAGACACACTTTGGTTCCTATCCCAGCGGGTAAGAGGCATTCATTTCTGGGAAATTTGCCTCCCTTAGGAATCTGTCCCTCCCAGTCATTTTCCATTCCTGGAAGGGCTCCTTGTGGTTCAGAATCTAGAGACCAAACTCCCTCCTTTCCCCCAGTCCAGGCTGGTATGTCCCTAGCACCTTTCCCAAGCCGTCTTCATGTCGGATGCACCTGAGTCCTTAGCCCAGCTGTGCCACCTGCAAGAGTCTGCTCTTGCCCTTCTTCCCTTCCCCAAGAAGGGAGGGGGCCACTTCAGGCCCTTCTGTGTGTTGCCTGGCGGGATACCTTGGCCAGCCAGCCACCAACTTTGACTCCCCCGTAGCTTAGGACACAAGCCAGGTACCAGTGGTACAGAGCAGTGATCAAAGCCGAGTACTTACAACTCTGGTAAGCCCGACTTCTCCGCCTCAACCCTTCTGCCTCTTGGAGGGATACGCTGGGGGTGAGCTGCTTGAGATTCTCGACAGGCTTCTGCAAAAGCTCATCCTCCTGAAGGCAGATCCAGTCTTGGTGGCTCTCACCCTCCACGCTGGTAAAGCTGCACCTCTCTTGGGGGGACGAGGGGCTGCAGGAATCCCTGGAGACCCTGGTGCTTCATGATGCTGCTCTGGTGATTCTTGTACATAATCTGGTGTGTTCACCAATGATTTAAAGGGATCGTGGTCAGGGACGCCAAGAGAGTGGTGGTCACTTCCACTTCAAACCTTCAATGAGGGGGTGGGATGGAGAGAATGCTGAATCTTTTTCTCTTTTTCATGGGATGGGGTTTTTCTCTTTGTAATTATTTCTTTAGTTTAATTAACCTTTTGGTTGTTTGTGCAATATTATATATTTTAAATTATAATGTATCTCCCCAGAGTATTTTGTAGCTGGGATAAGAAAAAAAGAAAAAAAAAAAAAAAAGACTCTAACAGCTGTTAGTTTTGTAATTAAAAAAGAAAGAAAAAAGAACTTTGTCCTGAACCTTTTCCAGACTTGCCGTTAACAGCTATTAAAGAGATTCAACAGAAGCTGGAAGGTGTCTGGGGCTCTGTTCTTGTCCCCTACAGCAGCTGCCCCAGAGCCAGCAGTGTGCAGGGTGGAGCCCAGGGGAGGGGTCAGGATGGGAGGTGGTAGCCTGCGTTCCAAGGAAGTCCCTTGTCTTCATCCCAGACTCACCTTGGCCTTTGGGGTGAGGAAGGGACAGGGACCCCAGAAGGCCTCTCACCAAGACAAGAAGTCAAGAGGCCGTTTCTGCATTCCCAACGCTTCTGCTTTTATTTGGAAAGGAAGATGCAACAACAGTGGTTCCAACTGTTCTTGGTCATTTTTCTCTCCTCCCCCTATATGTGTTTGATTCTGGGGTCTATTTTAAGTAACTTTAGTTAAACACCTGTATGAAAATCACTTGTCAGCCATAATAAAAGGGACGTCTGAATGAGGCCCTCTGGTTCCATGAAGATCTTTAAAGGGAAAGAGAAGTAAGGCTGGGGAGGGTGTAGGTAAGTTTAGGATAAGTAAACTTAAAGTGTAAAATATATATATCACCATTTTAGAAGCGGGTTTTTGGGTTTGCTTTCTCCCCCTACTTTATTGGGGAGGACTTGCCATTGCTTTTATGAAGTGCTTGCTAGCCATGGATGCCAACTAACTTCTTCAATTGAAGGCCGGAGAATCATGTCTGGTTCCAGGAGCCGCTTGAGCAAGTCCTGGCATTCAGCCGAGATGCCCAGATGAGTGGGGAAGGACACCCCCTTCTGCTGCTGCCACAGCATCTTGGGGATGTCTGTGTCGTCAAAAGGCAGGCTGGCACAGAGCATGACGTGCAGGACCACGCCCATGCTCCAGATGTCACCCTTCCTGCTGTCGTGCGGGATACCCTGCAGCACTTCGGGGGCGGCATAGGCAGTGCTGCCGCAGAAGGTCTGGCTCAGCTCCCGGCGCGATTTGGGCAACACCTTGGCAAAGCCAAAGTCTGTCAGCTTCAGGTTGAAGCCCTGCAACAAGGCGTTCTCACACTTGAGGTCCCGGTGGGCCACGCCACAGCCATGGCAGTAGCGGATGGCCTCGACCATCTGACGGAAGAGGGCCTTGGCCCGGCTCTCGGGCAGTGGCCCCCCATTCAGCACACAGTCAAAGACATCCCCTCCTTCAGCCAGCTCCATCACCAGGTAGATTTTCCCGTCGGCAGACTCCAGCATCTCATACACTTGGATGATGTTCTTGTGGTCCAGAGTACGGACGATCTGGAGCTCCCGAGGCAGGAATCTCTGGATAAACTCTAAGGAAACAAAAGAGATGGAGAATCAAGTCCAGAAGAGCCTAACTCCTCCCTCTGTCTCCTGTCTTCCAACTTCTGTCTGCCCACCATGTCTGGGTTGTGGGCCTTGGTTCCCTTTAACAGCCTTCAGTGTCCAGCCGCCTGGACACTGCAGAGTGTTCACTTCTGTCTTTGTAGTTAATATATTATTCAAGGGAACTAGTCCGTCAGCCTCAGGGACTGTTGTGAGCAGCCTGTGAGACCATGGATAGCAAAGTGCTTTGGGAACTTTTAAACAAATCTACTGAACTCAGTTATGAGGCCTGATTTGCCCACAGCATGGTAAGCTAGACCCTCTCACCTGTGCCCCCTGACCCACAGTTCTTTCCATGAACCCTGTCTTTTCCCCATCTCTCTCCCTTGCACCAGCTCCTGCCCTCTGCTACCCCTGGCCATGGCCTGGCCAATCAGTTGACCTCCTAGAATAAGAAAGGCCTAGTAGGCTCTGACTCTGCTTCTGAGGGTCCTTCACCGCCTGCCACATTCATTTTGGAGTTTGAGAAGGTGTGATTTTCCTGGACTTTCTCTGTTCCCCACTGACTGACTCCAGAGCCAGAGCCTCTCTTGCTTTCTTTAAGACTAAAGGGGAGGAGGGAATTGCTCCTTCTGACTGGAGGAAGCACCCACCCACCTCAGCCAGCCCTCCCTTCCTCCAGAGGGGCCCCAGCTCACCTTCTGGCCCTCCCATCTTGTCTATAATTTTAATTGCCACTTTTCTTTGGTGTTTTTTGGAAACTGCTTCTTTGACTTTTGAGTAGGTCCCTTCCCCAATGGTCTTGCCCAGCTGGTACCCATTGGAGAGCAGAAAGTCCTCCATGCTGTCTAGCACCTCCTTCCTTCCTATCACCCTCTCAGCTCATGCTGCCTCTGCGAGGCAGCGCTACTCCACCATCGCCCTCGGCCCGCTTCTTTTCCCCCCAAGGACTTCATCCGCAGCCGCCCCCAGCGCTACAACATTCTCCGTCTGGACACAGGAGCCGCGGGTGATGGGAAGGGAGAGGGTCAGACATTTTAAAACTCTGGCCCAATTGTGATGTAAATGCTGTGTGACCCTGGGCCAAAATGGGCAATGCCCCTATCTGCCCTCACCAACACCACCACTACCACCGCAAAACCCAGCACGGGTTAAGTCACCTCCGTGCCCCGCCCCCGCGCCAGGCAGTGAGTCGTAGCCCCGCCTGTAGGGGTTGCTGCGATGTCTGCGCTCGGCCCGGGATGCCAGGCTCTGTTCCGTGGACGCCCCCATCGGGCAGCAGGGGGTCTGCGCCACCCATGGCCAGAGCCCTCCAGCTCCCGGCTCGCCGCCGCGCTAAGTGCCCGGGCGGCGCGGGGTTCTCCCGGGTGGAGGAACGGGTTCTGTGAGGTCAGCGCGCCGCGGCCCGGGTCACAATGCAGCCCTCCCCCTCGACGCCCGGGCCGGGACGCGCCGCAGACACCTGCCCGGCTCCGCCTGGACCGGAGCGTCCTCCCGCGGCCAGGGCTCGGGCAGCTGCTTCCAGCCTGGGACTGGCCTCGGCCTCCGGCAGGTGAGCAACGGCCCGGGGGGCGGGCGCGGGGAGGGGGTGCCCGGCGGCCCGGGAGCGGCCTGACCGCCACTCCCCGCGCAGAGCGCCCCGGGGCCTGGACATGAGTGCCCAGGAGCCCCCGCAGGGTCGGAGATTCCCCATTGAGGCCGGAGACTCCCCTGGCCTTGCCGCCGCCCCCGAGTCCCAGGACAGCCCGGAGCCCGTAGCTACGGAGCACAACCCGGTCAGGTGAGGCCAGCGCCCCTGCCCGCGGCCCCTCCCCTGCCGGTTTTCGGTCCCCAGACCAACCCGCACCCACGGCCGAACCTCTAGGACTGATGCGCCCCCTACAGGATGGGGCCGGCCGCCGCCTCAGCGCCCCCTGTCGCACCCCGCTTTCCGCAGGCCGCTTCGACGCTGCCCCGGCTGCCACTGCCTGACGCTGCTGCACATGCCCATCGACGTCTACCTGGCCATGGGCGGGAGCCCCCGGGCCCGCGCCACCTGAGTGCGCCTGCGCACGGCGGCTCCGCGGGAGCCGGGCGGGGACGGGGCCCGCTGCGGGCCACCACGCTGAGGTCGCGCGCGCGCCGAGCACGAGACAATGATGCACATTTTAAAATAAAAGAATGATGCACATTTTAATAAATCACAGCATAAACTGTTCTTTCCACTCCGGCTGGCCGTGTCTCTCTTATCCCGTCGGCTCGGGCCCGCCGGCTGCTCCGCCCCATCCAATATCACCTTTCCCTCTGCTGCTTCCTCCCTTGGGCCCAGCCCCAGGGGCCCGCCCTTCCCTCCGGGTCGGCTTGCTTCTGGCTGGGCACCAAACCCTCCCCTTTTTTTTTCACTGGTCACGACGCCCTCCAGGGCCGTGCTTCTGCTTGGGCGCTGCCCTCATCCTTCTCCCCGACACTCCCCTTTGTCTCTCCAGGAAAATCAGCATTACTGTTCTGGACTCTGGGGGCCCAGAAAAGCTTGAGACTGGAGGAGATGGACAGACAACTCAGAATAAAGAGAATGGCCACCTACCCCGGGCCCATTTAATTCTCCAAAGATGGAGTTTGGTTTTGCTGCCTTCTGTTTTGTGACCCTGAGTCTCTCTGGCTTTGTTGGAGGGATTAGGGGCTGCCCCCACCATCTCGACCCCTGGTTTCTCCTAAGGACTGGTGGGGTCAGAGAGAGACTGGGGAAGAAGTCGTTTGAAAAACTGATTTCTTATTCCTATTTTACAGGTGAGGGAACTGAGTCTTAAGCCACTTGGGCCCTTGGCTGGGGCCCCCCAGGTGGCTGGTGATGCTAGTGCACTCCTCAGCGGCCTCAGACTTCAGGCAGCAAAATGCATCCCTAGGAGGAGCCCATGACAGGAGGGCTGCCTGGAGGCTGAATGAGTATTTCCCACCTTCTAATTTTGCTTTAATGAACCCTGTATTATTTTAATATCAGAAAAAAAAAAAACGTAACCCAAAGGTCAGGCTCAGTCTCCTGTCCCCTGAGATTTAAGGACACTTGACTCAACGTGGGGTTTCCCAGGTGGTGCTTGTGGTAAAGAACCCGCCTGCCAATGCAGGAGATGCAGGTTGGATCCTGGGTCAGGAAGATCCCCTGGAGGAGGACATGGCAACCTACTTGCCTGGAGAATCCCATGGACAGAGGAGCCTGGCAGGCTACAGTCCACAGGGTTGCGAAGAGTTGGACACGACTGAAGCGACTGAGCAGGCATGCACGCACATACATCCCTGATTATCTCCTCTGGGCAGGGAACATGGCTGCCTCAGCTTCGAAGTCCTGGGAAGTCAGCATTCCCTGGCAGTCCAGTGGTTAGGGCTCTGCACTTCCACTGCAGGGGGCACAAGTTCAATACCTGAGTGGGGAATGAAGATCCCAAATACCACACAACACAGCCCACCACCACCTAAAAATAAATCCCAGGAGGGGAGAGCTGCTTCCCCCAACATGATGTATCTATTCCTGGGAAGGGCAGTGATTGGCCCGTGTTTGGCCCAAATCACAAGCATATTCTTTGGGCCAGTTACCACTGTCAGAGAGATGGAAGACTACAGTTGACCAGGCTGAGCCACAGGTAAACCTATCCTTGAGGTGCAAGCACAGTCAGGTGATTGACAGCATCGCTAGACTAGAAAATAACGGGTAATGATGGAGAAAAAAGCATTTCAGGAGCAGAGACTGCTTATGCAATGATCAAGTACCCCTGGGAGGAAAAGAAGCCTGAAAAACAATGGATAGAGAGTTTGATAGGGGCCAGGGAACAATACAGCTCCATGGCAATGAGGAGCCTTGGAAAGTGTGACCAGGAGTTAGGCCACTGGGTTCTCTTTCAGGTTTTGTGCCTGTCTCAGTCAATACAGGTCTACTAGCCAGGCCTGTGCAGGACGTCAGCCATAAAACTGACAAACATGACCCTTAACTCTCATGAAATTCACGTGGCCTGGCAATGACCTGATGGGAGGCAGGTCCCTTCCTTCTGGACCCATTTCCTCACTGGCTTAAAAAAAATAAAAGCACCAGCTGATCTCTATGGACCTTCCCAGCCCACAGAGGCAGAATTCTTCCCATTCTTCCTTTCTCTCTTATCTCCCTCATTTCCTTTCTCTAGGCTTCTGGAACCCTCCTTTCCTTCAAAAAAAAAAAAAGACTTACTGCCTGGGAGTTTCCTTAGTGGTTAGGATAACGGCATTTCATTCTCATGGCCCTGGTTCAATCCCTGGTCAGGGAACTGAGATCTCACAAGCTGTGAGACGTGGCCAAAAAAGAAGAGGGGAAATCAAAAACTCACTGCCACTTTCATTTGTTTGGTTAGTGAGGGATAACAAAAAATACGGACAAACACCTTGCCAATAGGCCAGACTCTGGAGCTAGATAGCTCTAAAATGGCCAGGAGCAAGAGGAAAGGGCATTCCAGGTGGAAGGAATACCGTGGGCAAAGGCCTGGAGGCAGGGAAGTTTAAGGAATTCAGTTCAACCAACTTTCACTAACACCTACCTGGGCCACACCAGGTGGTGACAGGTCCCTTCCCCTTGGAGAGCTCAGAATTCAAGGGACCCAGGGATGAGTTAACAGAAGAGAAGCTGGATGAGGGAGACCTTGTGTTTGAACTTGTTCTGTAGGTGACAGGTAGAGTGCCAGGCTCCAACCGGGGTCACTTGACTATTTTTCTTTTCCTTTTCCATCATGTTCTCTGTTGCTTCTTCCTTTTTCCCCCAGGAAAAACCACTGGCCTAAACTCTAGTCCTAGATTTGAGTCCTGATTGTCATTTACTAGCTGTGCAACCTTGGGCTAATTACTTAGCCTCTCTGAGTCTCTTTCCAAATCTGTAAAACAGGGCTAATAACATCTGGTGGAAGGTTTCAGTAAAGTCATGCACCAGACAGGAATCTCAGGCACAGCTAGCACTGAGCAAAAAAGGACACTGCCTTTGGCTTCAAGGGGCAGCAGAGAGCCAGCTAGCCATGTCCCCAAGGGCTGGGTATCTGGAATCTCTCTTGCCTCCCTTTGTCAGGTTCCTATCAGTCCTGCTCAGGAGCTAAGGAACTTGGGAGCAGGGGGCATTTTCAGGGGAGTCCCCAGGTAGGAAAAGCAGAACTGCCTTCCTCACTCTAGAGGATAAAGCTGTCCCCAGACCCAAAGCTACCCAGGTGGCGCTAGTAGTAAAGAACCCATCTGCCAATGCAGGAGACGTAAGAGACGTGAGTTCAATCCCTGGGTCTGGAAGATCGCCTGAAGAAAGGAATGGCAACACACTTCAGTATTCTTGCCTGGAGAATCCCAATGGACAGAGGATCCTGGTGGGCTACAATCCATGGGGTTGCAAAGAGTTAGACATGACTGAAGTAACTTAGCATGCATGCAGACCCCAAAGCAGGACCCCCACATCCCAGCCTCATTTTATGCCTGAGGAATGGGGAGGGGCCCAGTCAAAGAAGGATACTCAAATCCCTGCTTTCCCCGACTTCTCTCTCAAACACCTTATTAGCCAGCCCCTCCCTAAGGGACCCTCTTTTAGAAGGAGGGGGCGAAGTACAGATGGACCCCCCCCTCAGGTTACCATGGAGATGGCAGGGAAAGGGTTGCTGTATTGCCATGGCAACAATTGACGTCAGCACTACCCTTTCTCATTGCTTGATATGAGAGGGGGGCAGCCACCCCAACCACAAGCAAATCCCCCACAAAGCCTCCTCCCTTTACTGAGCCAATCAACCAAGGGGTCGACAGGCTTAATATAGCACAGGAGTTAAAAGCACGGACTCTGATGTCAGTCAAACCTTGGTTCAAATCCTCTTTGTGCATGGTTTTAGCTGTTTAAATTTGAGCAAGTCCCTTAACCCTGGAAGACTAGTATGTACAATGGGGATAGAAAGCTACATGCCTTCAAGGGTTAATGTGAGGACTGCAGGGGATCATGCAGGTGACGGGCATTAGGCCAGTTTATGGGAAGTGCACACTGATGTTAGTGACTCTCTAGAATCCTGGGGACCTGTCAGGGCATTGTGGCTTTTCAGATATAGACTCACAGCCCCTAAAAGGCTTCCAGGATTCCTAAGGACTGGCCCTGAGTTTGAGCACCTCAGAACTGGCGGCGGGGAGTGGAAGGCAGGTATTTCCTTGGCGGGACAGTGGATAAGAATCCACCTGCCAGTGCAGAGGACACGGGTTCAATCCCTGGTCTGGGATGATCCCACATGCCATGGAGCAACTAAGCCTGAACACAACTACTGAAGCCCACACACCCTAAAGCCTGTGCTCCACAAGGCAAGCCACCACAATGAGAAGCCCACGTACCGCAACTAGAGAAAACCCACATGCAGCAACAAAGACCCAGAGCAACCAAAAGTAAAAATTAATTGATTAATTAAAGAAGGAATGGGGGAGGTGAATCCAGAGACAGTGGAATTTCCCGACTCTGAGGAAACCCCAGATGCCACTTTCCTTGAAACCTCATCACATCCGAACCCTGACCCAACTTCCTTTTCCTCCGCCCATCTGCCTCCTTCTCCTAGGCCTTCTTAGCAGCCATCTACCTCTTGACACTCCACTTGCTCCTCTAGGAAAAAGCATGGATGAGGGCCATTGGGAGACATCAGGCAATCTGACACCAGGTAGATCAGTGGGTTGGACCCCACAGGGATCCACGGTCCTCTCCGCACCCTCCCTTGGGGTGAAGACACTGGAATCATTCTCACTCCCTCTCATTTCCCCAGGCCCCAGTCCAGGTGCCCACAGTTGATTCTCTAATTCTACTGTATTGCCCTGAATCAGACTCCAATTGCTACTCATCTGGATTACTCCAGCGGCCCCCCAACCTATTTTTTTCTTTTTTTTTTAATACTTTTTATTGATTTATTTGACTGAGTTGGGTCTTCATTGTGGCCCCTGGGATCCTCACTGTGTCATGTGAGATCTTTCATTGTGGCACATGGGCTCACTATTTGTGGCACAGACTCTCTAGTTGTGGCACTTGGGCTCACTACTTGTGGCACAGAGGCTCAGTTGCTCTGCAGCCTGTGGGATCTTGGTTCCTTGACCAGGGATCAAACCCACAGCCTCTGCAAGGAAGTCTCCTTCTAACTGGTCATATGGTCTTGTACTTCCTTCCCTGCTTGATTCCTCCAGCCCTGAATTATTCTATAAAGACCACAACCCAGCCATGTAATTCTCCTATTTAAATCTCACCAATGGCTCCTTTACATCACTTGCCCAACCACGAGGACACCCCTGAGTTCACAAAACCTTCTTTCCACCTTTCAACATGCTATTCCTTCTGCCTGGAATAGCCTCCTCACTCACTTTACCCCTCAGATCTCCACCAATTGTCAGTCCTCAAAGAAGGTTCCTCTGACCACCTGTCCGTTCCCTCCCAGAGCAGCTGCTTGTCCCACTGTGTACTCGCTTCTTCCCTGATCCTCCCACTGTGTACTCACTTCTTCCCTGATCCTTGCTGAATGCCTATTTACCCCATTACACTACAGACTCACCAAGGGCAGAGGCTGTGTCGTATTCATCCTGACATCCTGGGGCCAAGAATGGAAGGGCTCAGGAGTTGGTAGAATGGCTGTCATTAGACTGGCTACTGAACAATGGCTTGATGGGTCCACAGAGGAGAGGCCGAGAGCGGTGAGGTGAAGGAATAGCAGAGGCAGTTGGGGGATCTGGAATGGCCTCCCTAAGGAACTGACCCTGAAACTAAAATGAGATGCGGTTACCCACACAAGGACAGGGCGGTGGGAAATATCCCCAACCCCGAGACTGGTCTGTGCCACGATGAACATAGTGCTGATGACACTGTGAAGAGGGAAACATTCAAGTCTTGGAAAGACAGCCGTAGCTGCTCTGTAAGAACAGACCCTGGAAGAGATGGCAAGTAGCAGCAGAGAGATCATTCAGGAAGCTGCAACCTCCCAGATAAAAGGCGATGGGGCCTTGGACCAGGTGTGAGCAGAGGAGATGGAGAAAAGCAACTGCATTTTAGACATCCTGGAGAGGACAGGATTTTGTAACTGCTTGACTATAAAAATGTAGAGACAGGGAAGAATCTAGAACCAAGCCCAGATTTCCAGTTCAGGCAACGGAGGAAACAGCCAAGCTGGGGAACATGGGAGGGACAGGTATGGGGCATGTCTTCTGTGAAGTGCGACATCCAGAAGAAGGGGGCCAGGAGACAGGTCTTGGGGAAGGGAAGAGGAGTATGGGAGAGAGAAGTGAGTCTCTGACAAAGGTGGGCATTAAAGGCACAGGAACTGACAAGATCCCTGGGACATACTTACAAGGCCCAAGAACACCCATGGTTAGGCAGTGAGCAACAGATGAGAAATTTGCCACATGGCGGCAACCTGTAAGATAGTAAATAAGTCAAGACTGCAGTGTTCAGAAAAACAAAGGCCCAAAAATATTTCAAATAGGAAAGAGTGTTTGTGTCAAAGTCGGTCACTGCTAAAGGGTCAAGTCAGATAATGACTCATGAGCATCCCTGGGATTTAGCAACAAGGAGGTCAGTGGTGACCTTGAGGAGCTGTTCCCGTGGAATGGTGAGGGAGGGAGCCAGATTGCAGGGGCAGGGTGGGGAAGTAGAAACAACATGTGCACACAACTCTTGCAAGAATCTTGGCTGTGAAGGGGAGCTGGAGAAGGACCCAGGGTCGAAGGAAGGCTTTCTTCTTTTTCAAAGATAGGAAAGACTAGAGCCTGTTTGTTTGCTGCTGGGAAAGAGCCATCAGGGAGTCAGAGGTTGGAGACAGGGAAAGGAGGAAGGGATGAGAGGAGGGAAATTCCCCAAGGAGAGAAAAGAGAAGGTGAAATCCCCAAATATGGCCACACAACTGGGGGGAGGGTGGTGACAAGCCTGTACAGGATTCCGGGGACTCCGAATAGCTGCCCACTCTTCCCAGCAGCCAGTGTGAGTCACTGGGGGAAACAGCCCAAACTGGCAGTGTAGGAAAGGGCACAGGGCCAACATGTTCCCCAGGGGGTGGGGGAGCAGGGCCCAGCCTGGGCTATGAGCCCTGAACCCCATGCCCTGAGCAGGACAAGGGCACAGGGAAGTTGTCTCACCCTTTGTAGGGGCAGGCAGAGCAAACTGGCTTTTCACTGTCCCTTTCTGAATCTGTTTCCCTTTCTGCAAAAAAACTTAGGTTAGGGTTTTTAACTTTTTGAGGGGACAGGAGGGTGGGACAGGTGTCAGGGACCCTTTCTAGATTTCTAGATTCCTTCCAGAAATATATGTGTATTTGAACTTGGCAGACAGTTTAGTGAAGACCCACAGACTCATCCCTGGCTTCCAGATAAGAATTCTGAACTAGAGTTGGCTGAGGAGTTTTCTGCCTCTGATTTAGTTTCCTGGAGCAAGGGAAAGGCTCCTGTAAGGGCCAGGGAGACAGAGGTGGGGAGCTCTGAAGCCTGGAAACAGTGAGGCCTTTTGAGGTGTGGCGTCTGCCTGAGCACACCATCAGGGGTGTGTAAGCAGAAGATGGAGGCCCCTGGTTGAAATAAAAGGAAGGGTTGATCCAAACAGCAGCTGACCTTTCCTGGGCCCCTCTTGCTGCCTCTGTCCTTGTCTTTCTGTCCCTGACCCTGTGGGACTAGCGTCTCAGGGAATCCCCCGGCAGTGGTGACCAACCCCCGCCCCTTGAAGCGGCTGGTGAAGAAAGACCACCGACTAGACCCCGCCAGAGGGCCTGGTGCCGCCCCACTCCTCTCTGGCAGCTGAGGCCTCCTGCTAAAAACAGCGGGGCCCGAGGGGAATATGGGCTTTCAGGCCTCCCCCTCCACGTCCCAGCAGGTATTAAAAGAGGCCGAAGAGGACCAGGCGGCCTGGACACTATGCTATTCACCGAGACTGCCCACTTGGTGGTGAATTTTCTTCTGTCCTGGTGAAGGGGTCCAGAGGAGGGTGCCGGCGAGATAAAGGCCCCGGGTCTGGCAGCTTGGGGGGAGGAGGAGCGCAGGTCCTTGGGAAGATCCTGAGAGGGGCCTCCAATCTCCCTTCTCCCCAGCATGGGCCAGGAGTGATCCCGACCCTCGCCCCGACGCGTCTGATCCGAGGCGGCCGCCTCCTCCCAGCGTGCCGCGCCTCCTGGGGTGACCGCTGCCCTGTCTCCCCTACGGGCGCCCCAAGGCCACGCCCCCTTACTGCCTGGACTAGGAGTTATGTTTCTAGGGCTGCCGGAGCCCGGTCTTGTTGGCGCCCGCGACCCGCCGAAGCCTGGGCGACTACTGGATGAGCCCGCAGGGCAGCCGCCCCCCGGGCACCTCCTGGCGCTGGCCCGCGCACAACCTGCTACTGCTGCCGGGGGCCACTGGGGTGGCGGACGGGGCCCAGGTGCACTGGCCCAGCTGCTACGGAGCGGGCCCGCGCCTCCTGTGAGCGCGCGGGGCGGGGCGGGGCGGGGCGGGGCGGAGGCGGAGGCCCCCGGGAGGGCGGGGCGGAGGGCCTCGGATGGAGGGGCGGAGCCTACGGCGGGGGCGGGGTCTGTGGAAGGGGCGGATCCTCAGACCCGAGGGTCCGTCAGGGGTTGGATAGGCTGGCTTGACTGTGCCTGGGAGAGAGAGGAGGGAGCGGAACTGGGTGGTTAAGGGCGGGGCCTGAAGCAACTGTCCACGGAAGGCAGTGGGCGTAATCCCAGAGCGAGTGGGATTTGGCCCCGTCCTGGCGGCCCAGTTTTTCCTCCCTAGGTGGAAGCACAGGTGGCAGAATATTAACTACGAATACCTGGGCAGGAAGAAGGGAGATCTAGCTCCCCGGCATCCCCGAGAGCCGGTGAAGGGCGGGGCCCAAAGAGGGCGCGACCTCGGAGGGGCGGGCCTATAGGCGGGGCCTGGCGGAGGTAGGGGTGGGGAAGGGTGATGCCCGGACACGAGGTCAGTCCGCCTTGCCTTCCAGACTCGAGGACCCAGAGGGAATGAACCGCAGTGAGAAAGGCCCCGCGGGCTGGGCGTGGGGTTTCTGCGGGGTTATTCATCCCTGCCCTTTTCAAACCACCACAGATATTTTTAAAGGAGATTGACAGATTCGTCTCTATTAAAAGTTCTGTTCATCAAAAGACAACTAAAGGGGTAGAATAGAGTTTCAAAGAGGGCTCTTCAAACACAATGCCAACTTGAGCCCAGCGCAGGGAGTGTGGAAACCAGAATAGATCATGCCCTTGGCCACCAACTGGGTCAGTTTCAGGACAAGAGTGACCCCAGCCCCAGGCTTGGTGACCAAGCTGAATGACCTAAGTGAATTGGTCTGCTTGAAGGACACTCCCCCGTGTGTCTGTGTGTGCTTCACATTTGGGGGCATCTCTGAATGTTGCATCACTTCTGCACATGGTTCTGTTTCTCTGTGTCTCTGTCCCTGGTCTCTGTGTCCATTCATTTATTCAGCAAGTATTTATCAGGGCCTATTTTAGAGGGTTGTGTCAGATTTATATTCTGAATCACTGAGTTCAAATTGGTGAAAAGAATAGTTGAGGCTCCCTCATGGAGCTTACATTCTGATGGGGAAACAACAATAAAGAGAAGTCAGAGATAAACACCGTGCTGTGTTTGAGAAGGATGAAGTGGGCCAAGTGCTGTGTTGTATGGAGAGGGCACAACCTGTGTCTTGTTCACAGATCTAGAACAATGCCTGACTCATAACAGGGGCTCACTAAAGGGTGCATTAATGGATGGGTTGGCCAGGAGGTCCTATCTGAGGAGGTAACTGTAGATCAAGGCTTGAAGGGTGAGAGAGCAGCCACTTCAGACTCCGGGAAGAATGTTCTGGCTGGAGGGAACAGCCTGCATGTTTGTCTCTTGGGTGGCCCTTTGCCTTTAGCTATCTATCTTGTAATACCCCTTTGGCTATGTCTCTGTTCTTTTCTGTTGTCTCTCTGATGTTGGGAGCCAGGGGTGGTGGGTTGGGATAGGGGAGTGGGGATGAGATGGGTTTCAATAGGGCCCTCCAAGGTCTCTGGAAGTGAGGTCACTGCTGAGTTGATTCACTCCACTGGCCCACTCTGGCCTAACCTGCCTGGTCTGGACATTCCCCTGGAAGCAACCCCTCCCCTCAGCAGCCTCAGTCCCACGATCTCTGGCTCCTTCCCAGGATAGCATCCTGCAGTCCGGAAGGAAGTCCTTCGTTCTGTCTAACCACAGTCCCTGCTGGGGCAACCACAGCCCTTTCCTCTCATTC